>NW_027325373.1:24514528-25114528 GCF_036924035.1 Leuresthes tenuis
ATCTTAAGGACCTAACTGGTCACACCTGGGAGTAAATGTCATGTAGAGATTGTTTTTACTTGACATTACAGCTGAACATATAGCTTTCATCCACAAACCAACGTGGGAGAGCCCGAAGACGCATGTGCCAGACGCACATAGGCATGCGTAAAACCAATTTTGACCACTTCATACTGTTTATTTACTTTCTTTTAGTTAACTTTCGTTTCTTTTGGATTCTTGTGCGTGTTATGGAGCCGTTTTGGTCCATGTTTGTAAGCCTTTTTTTCCTGGATTAAATTTTCGGAAGTTGAAACAAGTGGCATTGGAGTGTGTGATTGAAAACCACCGCGGACTGCTTTTCCTCCTCCAGTTGCCGAGACTTTGTGTTTTTAATAACGCTTGTCTATAAACATGTTAAACATATAAATTGCATGAACAGAAAGAAGGGACTCACCTGTTGAGTAACACACATTTCCTTATACGGAAAGCCTTGTCGGAATGGTGGGACATTTGAACGTCAGAATAGCGGGATGTCGCAATGGTGGGATGTCGGAATGGTGGGACGTTTGCATGTCGGAATGGTGGTATGTCGGAATGGTGGTATGTCGGAATGGTGGGATGTCGGAATAGCGGGATTTCGGAATGGCGGGATTTCGGAATGGGTGTTGCCACCCCCTTCATCATATACACAGTTATTTATACATCACCTTCCACCATGAAGCGTTGTCCCTTTTTGTTTCTCTCTTTGTTCTTAAAATGCTGTTATGCATGTTTAAACCAATCCATTAAATTAGATCATTTTGGCAGTAAAGCGATCTACAATGTGCTTGGTCGCAAAGCTGCTCATCTGTGGTAAACAGCTCTTCAGAAAGGCATTCTTCAATTGATTTCACTAATTCTATGTAATAATTTTGTGATTTCCTACAAAACTACACTTCTTCTCCCATCTGTCTGAGTATTTAATATTGTCTGGGTCCCGTTAAAACATGTATTTTTCCCATCTAATTCCTTGTTTGCTTTAAAACAAGTATTCCCCATTTTCTATCCCTTCAGTAGCCAACCAGTTTGTATGGAGTACACTGGAGCAACTTGACTGATCAGTAAAACACTGCTTTTGTTGTCACCGCAAGGCTTCCCCCGTCGGTTGTTTCACTGAGACACTACTGAGTAACTATAACTCAACACAGTTTATACACATAACATTCATATACATACTAACAAACAAACAAACAATTATTTATCGCAATTTTCTCATCTCTGTTTGAACGTACACCCAGGTAAATATTCCTGTAGTCTTCTCATACCGACTATGGACCCATTCATTGTTTAACTTCACTGTTTTGCAAATCCTAATTGAATATTACACATTGACATTGAACTTTACTTGATAAGCAGGTCTTCATTGCATTCAGCAGCCTATATGTGAGCATCTATGTGTAAGCTGTTCTTCTTTGCATTTATCAGCAGCAAGCAATTCTTCATTGCACATGCATATGAAAATAGTAAAACAATTCCAATGCGTTAGCGAAACCTTCTATATCAGGAGTGTCCATCATGATGCTGGGAATAGAACCTCTTTCCCAGAATAGTTCAACCTTCATTACTCAACTGATCATAACTCCGCAATGAGCACATTTCAAAGTATCATTCCTCTACATATATTCAAAAATCTATGTGCAAATGTTTAATATTTCTAATATTTGTTGATGTCATTCTGTGTGCATGTGGCCTAAACCCAATCTCTGTGTGGCAATTTTAATTTAAACAAGTTGAACTCTGCCTCTGATCATTTAAAAAAGGTGTGTACCAATATCAACCTTTCTCAGGTAATTACTGATCCTACAAAACCAAAGAGATCCTTCAAGGTGTTCCCTGATTGGCTCAATCTTAACAAATCAAAGGTAGAAAATCCGCAGTATCTGAACTTGGTGTTAGTTATCACTGCTCAATAGCCTGTATCAGAATTGCAAAAATGAAAACATTAGGTCCACGCTTGGTATCCAGATCCTGAAACATCTCCATGAGCAGGCTTTTTTTTAACTGATCTGTTGAATAGTTATATGACACTGTTAAAATCCCAGATGAAGATCTAGCACTTGACCATTTTTGTAAATCTTCTAATTCCACAGTTGATAAACACGCCCCTTTTAAAAAGTATAGAACTTAGAACAGGTCTATCCCTGGCTTTCGGCAGAACTGTCTTCTTTACTTTTTTTCCCCCTTGTCCTGTTCAGCATTATGTCAGAAGAATTGTAGTCTGAATACCTTTGATGCCAAACAGATTTGTTTTGCCAAGGGAAGTTTTATAAATGTAAAGCTCCCCTTGATGCCCATTTATTTATTTCTGTTTACAATATATGACATGAACTGAACTGAACCGGACCGGGGGACAAGGAAAGAAGAAGAGGAAAGAAGAGGAAACAGAACAAAAATAGAAACAAAAACCAGACAACCAGCTGCTACACCTGTAAAAAACAAAACAGACAACAATCCATGGCCTATGAGGGGAATCCAGCCTTAGCGCCACCAGGAGCACCTGAAAGCAGACAAGCAGAGAAAAAACAAACACACAAACAAACAAAAACAAGCACAAGAAGCGGCAATCGCATACAACACAGCTGTGGATATAGATGACCTGAGACGACATGATAATACATCAACTGCTTAGTGACCATGCTACTGGACTAATGAATGTGTGTGTGTGTGTGTGAGAACATGCAACACCCATGGCACAGGACCTACATGATAACCGTGCTTAGTTATGAGTGTATAAGCGTACAGGGCCACAATCCACAGCCCCCCCCCCAAGCAATCAGAAGCAGGCAGAGAGGGCCACAAGACCCAGGCCACCAGCAGCCCCCACAGAGCACAGAACCCAGGCAGCCCACCGCAGGGGCAACCACGCATCCACCCAGAAGACTGCAGAGGAAGCCCCCGGAAAGAGCCCCCATAAGCATAGGGCAGAGGCACTCCGGGAACCAGGGGCAACAGCCCACCGACCCCGCCAGGCCCCAGCCGCCCAGACATGGGCCGTGCACTGGACCTGGGCCCCAGGAGCCCGAGCGCCCCCAAACCCCCCGGCCGAGGCCCCACCCAATACCCAGGAGGGCCAAGCGCCCCAGACAGCCACAAAGTGGGTCAGCGCCTGCCCCAGCGCCCCTGGCCAAGTGCCCTGGGAGTCAAGACGTGCCCACAGGTGGGTGAAGTCGCGAGCAGTGGGGAGAGGCAACGCTGATGCCCCATCGGGAGAAACACAGGCAGGCCAGGCGACAGCAAGTCCCAGATCCAGGCCCAATCATTACCACACACACTTTCACGTCCCATACATCCACACATCCACACATCCTACCTCCCTCGACTCTGCTGGGGTGTAGTGCAGCGGGCACACCAGGAGGCCAGCAACCCCCCAGCCACCACAGACCCCGAACCAGCAGAACAATTAATTAATCCTCCTGGCCCCTCCTGCCCCGAGCAGACACCAGGAAGCAGGGGTGTGCGAAGAAGACCCCTCCCCTCACCCTTCTGGCTCTTCAATATTTTCTAATAGTGAGCAATTAAAATTGAGGGGCAGCCAAACTTGTAGAACTGGGAGCGCGGCACTCTGGGCAGCCTACATACCCAAAGAGCCCCGCCCACCAGATGCCACTCAGTGTAACCACCCCCCAAGACCTAATGTGTGTGTGTGAGTGTGTTTGATAAGTAGTAATGTCTAAGGTGTAATTAAAACAGGGGCAGGGAACTGCAGAGTGCAACCAAAGGGGACCACCTACGTGGCCCCATCCACTACACCCCACCGAACACACACGCCCCCAAAACCCTTCATGTGTGAGTGTGTGCTGTGTACAGGAGCCAGAAGGGAGAGGGGTATGGGGATATATACCGGGGGAGCTACTCTCCCCCAGAGAGGGCAGCCAGGGACTGGCTGCAATAGGCATCCCCGCTACCTGGGAGCCAACAATGGGCAGGAGGGCCTGATGTCCACCAGGCTCGGGGCCTGCAGCGACCATATTCCGGGAGCTACTGTGCCCCCAGAAGGTACCCATCCCGCCCCACCCCACTCAACCCAACCCCACCCCGGAGGACCTCTACAAAAAACAAACAAACAAACCACCCGGTCACACCAGTCGCAGTAGCCCGGGCCTGATACCCACCATCACCCAGCAACCCACCACCACCACTATGTGATAAAACTAATCAGAGGGGACCAGAGAGAATGAAATTCAGCCAATTGATGTTTTGAGGAGGCAGACATTGTTTCCATGCTAATATAATCTAAAAGAAAATTTCTAAACTGGTTAATACACAGATTGTTCTTCGCTTTCCAGTTCATGAGAATAGTTTTCTTTGCGATACATAACACTGTGACAACCATGTGTGCTGAGTTAATTTCCATGTTGATGTTGTCTAAGTCACCCAGTATGCACAGTGTGGGGCATGCAGGGATGCTACACTTAAGCCATGTTGATAGGTCCTCACAGACTTCAAGCCAGAACTTCTGGACAGGCGCAGAAAACCACAAAGCGTGTGCATAATCATCAGGTGTGTTATCTGTGCAATGTGAGCAGATGTTTGAGTGTGTTAGACCCATCCTGAACATCCTTTGTCCTGTATAGTGTGTTCTATGAAGGATTTTGTATTGTATGAGCTGTAAATTAGGATTTCGAGTCTTTATGAAGGTGTTCAAACATATTTGTGGTTAAAAGCTATGACCAGAACTGATGGATAAATCTGCCTCCCATTTTGAGGATGGAAGAGACATTGTGTCATCTAGCTTAGACAATAATTTATATATTTTTGATAGTAGTTTTGGGGTACAGCTGCTTAGAAATTCTGCTACCCTAGTCGGGGGTTGTAAGTCTGGTTGGTGGAGGATATATCCATCCATCCATCCATCATCTGCCGCTTATCCGGGGGTCGGGTCGCGGGGGCAGCAGCTTGAGCAGAGAAACCCAGACGTCTCTGTCCCCAGCCACTTCCTCCAGCTCTTCCGGGGGGACCCCGAGGCGTTCCCAGGCCAGCCGAGAGACATAGTCTCTCCAACGTGTCCTGGGTCTCCCCCGGGGTCTCCTCCCAGTGGGACGTGCCTGGAACACCTCCCCAGGGAGGCGCCCAGGGGGCATCCTAACCAGATGCCCGAGCCACCTCATCTGACTCCTCTCAATGCGGAGGAGCAGCGGTTCTACTCCGAGCCCCTCCCGGATGACTGAGCTTCTCACCCTATCTCTAAGGGAGAGCCCAGACACCCTGCGGAGGAAACCCATTTCGGCCGCTTGTATTCGCGATCTTGTTCTTTCGGTCACTACCCACAACTCGTGACCATAGGTGAGGATGGGAACGTAGATTGACCAGTAAGTAGAGAGCTTCGCCTTCTGGCTCAGCTCCCTCTTCCGCCCGTCAATCTCCCGCTCCATTCGTCCGTCACTCGTGAACAAGACCCCGAGATACTTGAACTCCTCCTCTTGGGGAAGGATCTCATTCCCGACCCGGAGAGAGCATTCCACCCTTTTCCGGCTGAGAACCATAGTCTCGGATTTGGAGGTGCTGATTCTCATCCCAGCCGCTTCACACTCGGCTGCGAATCACTCCAGTGAGAGCTGAAGGTCGCGGCCTGACGACGCTAACAGAACCACATCATCTGCAAAAAGCAGAGACCCGATTCTGAGGTCGCCAAATGGGACACCCTCAACGCCCTGGCTCCGCCTAGAAATTCTGTCCATAAAAGTTAGGAACAGAATCGGTGACAAAGGGCAGCCCTGACGGAGTCCAACTCTCACCGGAAACGTATACGACTTACTGCCGGCAATGCGGACCAAACTCTGGCACCGGTCATACAGAGACCGAACAGCCCCTATCAAGGGGTCCGGCACTCCATATTCCCGGAGCACCCCCCATAGGACTCCACGAGGGACACGGTCGAACGCTTTCTCCAAGTCCACAAAACACATGTAGACTGGTTGGGCGAACTCCCATGCACCCTCCAGGATCCTGCCGAGGGTATAGAGCTGGTCCACTGTTCCACGGCCAGGACGAAAGCCACACTGCATCTCCTGAATCCGAGGCTCGATTATCCGACGGATCCTCCTCTCCAATACCCCCGAATAGACCTTACCAGGGAGGCTGAGGAGTGTGATACCCCTATAGTTGGAACACACCCTCCGGTCCCCCTTTTTAAAGAGGGGGACCACCACCCCAATCTGCCAGTCCAGAGGCACTGTCCCCGATGTCCACGCGATACTGCAGAGGCGTGTCAGCCAAGACAGCCCTACAACATCCAGAGCCTTGAGAAACTCAGGACGGACCTCATCCGCCTTGCCACCGAGGAACTTTTTAACCACCTCGGCAACCTCAGCCCCAGAAATGGGAGGCCCCGTCTCCGAGCTCTCCGACTCTGCCTCTTCCGAGCACGTGTTGGTAGGATTGAGGAGTTCCTCGAAGTACTCCCCCCACCGACTCACAACATCCCTAGTTGAGGTCAGCAAAGCCCCGTCCGCACTGTAAACAGTGTTGACTGTGAGCCGCTTCCCCCCCCTGAGACGCCGGATGGTGGACCAGAATCTTTTTGAGGCCGTCCGGAAATCGTTCTCCATGGTCTCACCGAACTCCTCCCAGGCCCGAGTTTTTGCCTCAGCAACCGCCGAAGCCGTGGCCCATTCAATGTCCCCCACCTCAAATATGGTTGAAGCTCTGCCAGAGGTGGGAGTTAAAGCTCCTTCTGACGGGGGATTCTGACAAACGCTCCCAGCAGACCCTCACAATACGTTTGGGCCTGCCAGGTCTGATCGGCATCCTCCCCCACCAGCGGAGCCCACTCACCACCAGGTGGTGATCAGTTGACAGCTCCGCCCCTCTCTTCACCCGAGTGTCCAGGACATACGGCCGCAAGTCCGATGATACAACCACAAAGTCGATCATCGAACTGCGGCCAAGGGTGTCCTGGTGCCAAGTGCACATATGGACACCCTTATGCCTGAACATGGTGTTCGTTATGGACAGTCTATGACTGGCACAGAAGTCCAACAACATAACACCACTCTGATTCAGATCGGGGGGGGCCGTTACTCCCAATCACACCCCTCCAGGTCTCACTGTCATTGCCCACGTGAGCATTGAAGTCCCCCAGCAGAATGAGGGAGTCTCCGGTAGGAGCATTCTCCAGTGCCTCCCCCAGAGACTCCAAAAAGGGTAGGTACTCTGAACTGCTGTTTGGCGCATAGGCACAAACAACAGTCAGGACTCGTCCCCCCACCCAAGGCGGAGGGAGGCTACCCTCTCGTTCACTGGGGTAAACCCCAATGTACTGGCACACAGCCGGGGGGCAATAAGTATGCCCACACCTGCTCTGCGCCTCTCACCACGGGCAACTCCAGAGTGGAAGAGAGTCCAACCCCTCTCAAGAGTACTGGTTCCAGATCCAAAGCCGTGCGTCGAGGTGAGTCCGATTATATCTAACGGTCTGATGAAGTTTCAACAATAAACAACAAACTTTGTATTATGAGAAAGAACCAGACTCATTCTTTAGGAATCCAAAATAAGCTGTATTTTACGAGTTATGCACGAATTCGGATTCTCCTATAAAACGAATTCCTTAACTCAAACCAAGTTAAGACTGCTTTGTCCTTCATATTTATTCATGTCTAATTAAGTTTCAATGATAAACAACGTTGTACTTTGTAGAATGAGAAAGAACTTCTTCAGCAATAAGCATCTCTCGACAAATGACGAAATACAGATTTTGCTATAAAATTAATTGCTATCAGCCTGACTTAAAACTGTTTGTCTTCCTTATTTATCCACTTCAAATCAAGTTTCAATAATTAAAAAAATTTTGTAGTTTGAGAAAGAACAACTTAATCTTGAGCAATCAGTATAAAAAGAAGGTAAGCAAAGGTGCGAATGTCAAACCATACACGATCAAAACAGGGAGCGGAGGTGTTTGGCTGAGACAAGGTGTGAATGTCCACCCATAATTAATGAAAAGCGGGCAACAAGTAGGTTCGAATGCCCAACCATACATCATCAAAAGCAGGAGTGGATATGTTCGGCTACAAGAAGGTTTGAACGTCTGACCATAGTTTGTAAAAAGCGGGTAAGAAAAGGTTCGAATGCCCGAACATACACCATCAAAGGAGGGAGCGGAGGTGTTCCGCTGTAAGAAGGTGTGAATGTCCGACCATAGTTGGTAAAAAACGGGTAAGAAAAGGTTAAAATACCCGACTGTACACAATCAGTAGCGGGTGCGGAGTTGTTCGGCTACTAAAAGGTGTGAAAGTCCGACCATGGTTTGTAAAAAGCGGGTAAGAAAAGGTGCGAATGCCCGAAAATGTATGATCAAAAGAGGGAGCGGAGGTGTTCGGCTGCAAGAAGGTGTGAACGTCCGACCAAAGTTTGTAAAAAGCAGTTAAGAAAAGGTTCGAATATCCAACCAAACATAATCAAAAGCGGGAGCAGAGCTGTTCGACTGCAAGTAGGTGTGAATGTCCAGCCATAATTACTCACAAACGGGTAAGAAAAGGTGCGAATGCCCAAACATACATCATCAAAAGCAGGAGTGGATGTGTTGGGCTACAAGAAGGTTTGAAAGTCCGACCATGGTTTGTAAAAAACGGGTAAGAAAAGGTGCGAATGCCCGACAATGTATGATCAAAAGAGGGAGCGGAGGTTTTTGGCTACAAGAAGGTTTGAATGTCCGACCATAGTTTGTAAAAAGCGGGTAAGAAAAGGTTCAAATGCCTGACAATACACCATCAAAAGCGGGAGCGGAGGTGTTCCGCTGTAAGACGGTGTGAATGTCCGACCATAGTTGGTAAAAAGCGGGTAAGAAAAGGTTAAAATACCCGACTGTACACAATCAATAGCGGGAGCGGAGTTGTTCGGCTACAAGAAGGTGTGAAAGTCCAACCATGGTTTGTAAAAAGCTGCTAAGAAAAGGTTCGAATGTCCGAATATATACCATCAAAAGCTGAAGCGGAGGTGTTTGGCTGCAAGAAGGTGTGAACGTCCGACCAAAGTTTGTAAAAAGCAGTTAAGAAAAGGTTCGAATATCCAACCAAACATAATCAAAAGCGGGAGCAGAGCTGTTCGACTGCAAGTAGGTGTGAATATCCAGCCATAATTACTCACAAACGGGTAAGAAAAGGTAGTATTGCCAGACCATACATGATCAAAACAGGGAGCTGAGGTGGTTCAGCACCAAAGTGTGAATGTCTGACTATAGTTTGTAAAAAGCGGGTAAGCTGCGAATGACCGACTAAATATCAACAAAAGGTCTTCGGATGCAAGTGGGTGTGAATATCCCACCATACAAGTATGGAGGAGAGGAAGCTGTGAACAGCCGACCATAGTTTGCAAAAATCGGGTGAGACAAGGTGCGAATGTCCAACCATACATGATCAAAACAGGGAGCGGAGGTGTTTGGCTGTGACAAGGTGTGAATGTCCACCCAAAATTAATGAAAAGTGGGCGAAAAGTAGGTTTGAATGCCCAAGCATACATCATCAAAAGAAGGAGTGGATGTGTTCGGCTACAAGAAGGTTTGAATGTCCGAGCATAGTTTGTAAAAAGCGGGTAAGAAAAGGTTCGAATGCCCAAACATACACCATCAAAAGAGAGAGCGGAGGTGTTCCGCTGTAAGAAGGTGTGAATGTCCGACCATAGTTGGTAAAAAGTGGGTAAGAAAAGGTTGAAATACCCGACTGTACACAATCAATAGGGGGAGCGGAGTTGTTCGGCTACAAGAAGGTGTGAAAGTCCAACCATGGTTTGTAAAAAGCTGCTAAGAAAAGGTTCGAATGCCCGAATATATACAATCAAAAGCGGAAGCGGAGGTGTTCGGCTGCAAGAAGGTGTGAACGTCCAACCAAAGTTTGTAAAAAGCAGTTAACAAAAGGTTCGAATATCCAACCAAACATAATCAAAAGCGGGAGCAGAGCTGTTCGACTGCAAGTAGGTGTGAATGTCAAGCCATAATTACTCACAAACGGGTAAGAAAAGGTAGTATTGCCAGACCATACATGATCAAAACAGGGAGCTGAGGTGGTTCAGCACCAAGGTGTGAATGTCTGACTATAGTTTGTAAAAAGCGGGTACGATAAGGTGCGAATGCCCGACAATGTATAATCAAAAGAGGGAGCAGAGGTTTTCGGCTACAAGAAGGTTTGAATGTCCGACCATAGTTTGTAAAAAGCGGGTAAGAAAAGGTTCAAATGCCTGACTATACACCATCAAAAGCGGGAGCGGAGATGTTCCGCTGTAAGACGGTGTGAATGTCCGACCATAGTTGGTAAAAAGCGGGTAAGAAAAGGTTAAAATACCCGACTGTACACAATCAATAGCGGGAGCGGAGTTGTTCGGCTACAAGAAGGTGTGAAAGTCCAACCATCGTCTGTAAAAAGCTGGTAAGAAAAGGTTCGAATGCCCGAATATATACCATCAAAAGCGGAAGCTGAGGTGTTCGTCTGCAAGAAGGTGTGAACGTCCGACCAAAGTTGGCAAAAAGCAGTAAAGAAAAGGTTCGAATATCCAAACATAATTAAAAGCGAGAGAGATTGTGTTCAGCTGCAAGTAGGTGTGAATATCCAGCCATAATTACTCACAAACGGGTAAGAAAATGTAGTATTGCCAGACCATACATGATCAAAACAGGGAGCGGAGGTGGTTTAGCTGCAAAAAGGGGTGAATGTCCAACTAAAGTTCAAATATATTAACAAAAGCGGGAGGAGAGGTCTTCGGATTAGAGTGGTTGAAATTTCCAACCATAATCTATAAAATGCGGTGAAAAAAAAAGGTGTGAAGGAATGAATTTTATAGCAAAATCCGAAATCATGCATAACTCCGCAAAAGGAACGTATTGCTCAACCAAAGGGATGCTTCTTTCTCATTCAGGGTAATATGAGGAACTTTATGCTTGATACATTTTAGACATGGATAACTATGAAGGACAAAGCAATTTTAACTTGGTTTGAGCAAAGCAATTCATTTTATAGGAAAATCCGAAATCGTGCAGGACTCATGAAAGTAAGTTTATTCTCGGATTCCTGATCCCCCAGTGTTGCTCTTTCCTATACTGCAAAATACAGCCTTGTTCTTTGTTGAAATCGATATAGACATTGATAAATATGAAGGACAAAGCAGTTTCCACTTTGTTTGAGTGAAGGAATTAATTTTATAGCAAAATCCCAAATCAAGCAGAACGTATGAAAATAAGCGTGTTTTCGGATTCCTGATCCTTCAGTGTTGCTATTTCTTCTACTGCAAAATACAATGTTGTTCTTTGTTGAAGTCAATCTAGACATTGATAAATATGAAGGACAAAGCAGTTTTAACATAGTTTGAGTAAAGGAATTCATTTTATACATAAAATCCCAAATCATGCAGAACGTATGAAAATAAGCTTATTCTCGGATTCCTGTTCCTTCAAGTGTTGCTCTTTCTACTACTGCAAAATACAATGTTGTTCTTTGTTGAAGTAAATCTAGACATTGATAAATATGAAGGACAAAGCAGTTTCCACTTTGTTTGAGTGAAGGAATTAATTTTATAGCAAAATCCCAAATCAAGCAGAACGTATGAAAATAAGCTTGTTTTCGGATTCCTGATCCTTCAGTGTTGCTATTTCTTCTACTGCAAAATACAATGTTGTTCTTTGTTGAAGTAAATCTAGACATTGATAAATATGAAGGACAAAGTAGTTTTCACTTGGTTTGAGTGAAGGAATTCATTTTATACATAAAATCCCAAATCATGCAGAACGTATGAAAAGAAGCTTATTCTCGGATTCCTAAAACTTTTGATTTGCTCTTTCTTTACTTTAAAGTACAATGTTGTTCTTTGTTGAAGTCGATCTAGACATTGATACATATGAAGGAAAAAGCAGTTTTCACTTGGTTTGAGTGAAGGATTTACAGCTGAAAACCTCCCGCTCCCGCTTTTGATTGTGTATAGTCGGAATTTCGAGCCTTTTCTTACCCGGTTTTTAGAAATTATGGTTGGACATTCAGACCTTGCAGCCGAAGACCTCCACTCCCTCTTTTGATCATACATTGTCGGGCATTCGCACCTTGTCTTACCCGCTTTTTACAAACTATAGTCAGACATTCACACCTTGCAGCTGAACCACCTCAGCTCCCTGTTTTGATCATGTATGGTCTGGCAATACTACCTTTTCTTACCCGTTTGTGAGTAATTATGGCTGGACATTCACACCTACTTGCAGTCGAACAGCTCTGCTCCCGCTTTTGATGGTATATATTCGGGCATTCGAACCTTTTCTTAACTGCTTTTTGCAAACTTTGGTCGGACGTTCACACCTTCTTGCAGCCGAACACCTTCCCTCCCGCTTTTGATGGTATATATTCGGGCATTCGAACCTTTTCTTAACTGCTTTTTGCAAACTTTGGTCGGACGTTTACACCTTCTTGCAGCCGAACACCTCCGCTTCCGCTTTTGATGGTATATATTCGGGCATTCGAACCTTTTCTTAGCAGTTTTTTACAAACCATGGTTGAACTTTCACACCTTCTTGTAGCCGAACACCTCCGCTCCCGCTTTTGATGGTGTATAGTCAGGCATTTGAACCTTTTCTTACCCGCTTTTTACAAACTATGGTCGGACATTCAAACCTTCTTGTAGCCGAAAACCTCCGCTCCCTCTTTTGATCATACATTGTTTGGCATTCGCACCTTTTCTTACCCGTTTTTTACAAACCATGGTCGGACTGTCACACATTCTTGTAGCCAAACACATCCGCTCCCGCTATTGATTGTGTACAGTCGGGTATTTTAACCTTTTCTTACCCGTTTTTTACCAACTATGGTGGGACATTCACACCTTCTTACAGCGGAACACCTCCGCTCCCTCTTTTGATGGTGTATGTTTGGGCATTCGAACCTTTTCTTACCCGCTTTTTACAAACTATGCTCGGACATTGAAACCTTCTTGTAGCCGAACACATCCACTCCTTCTTTTGATGATGTATGCTTGGGCATTCAAACCTACTTTTTGCCCGCTTTTCATTAATTTTGGGTGGACATTCACACCTTGTCACAGCCAAACACCTCCGCTCCCTGTTGTGATCATGTATGGTTGGACATTCGCACCTTGTCTCACCCGCTTTTTGCAAACTATGGTCGGCTGTTCACAGCTTCCTCTCCACCATACTTGTATGGTGGGATGTTCACACCCAGTTGCATCCGAAGACCTCCGCCCCCACTTTTGTTGATATTTAGTTGGTCATTCGCAGCTTACCCGCTTTTGGCAAACTATGGCCTTCATGCAGCCAAACACCTCTGATCTCGCTTTTGATGATGTAAGGTTGAGCATTCAGACCTTGCTTCACCTGCTTTTCACCAAATATAGTCGGACATTCACACCTTCTTGCAGCCGAACACTTCCGCTCCACCTTTTAGTGTTCTATCACACCTTTTTTTTCACCGCATTTTATAGATTATGGTTGGAAATTCTCAACCACTCTCATCCGAAGACCTCTCCTCCCACTTTTGTTAATATATTTGAACTTTAGTCGGACATTCACACCTTCTTGCAGCTGAACCACCTCCGCTCCCTGTTTTGATCATGTATGGTCTGGCAATACTACCTTTTCTTACCCGTTTGTTAGTAATTATGGCTGGACATTCACACCTACTTGCAGCCGAACACCACCTCTCCCGCTTTTGATGATGTATGGACCGGCATTCTTACCTTTTCTAACACATTTTTCAGCAATTATGGTCGGAGATTCACACTTACTCACAGCCGAACAACACCGCTCCCGCATTTGATGGTGTATAGTCGGGCATTCTCACCCTTTCTCATCAGCTTTTTGCAAATTATGATCTGACATTCACACCTGCTTTTGATAATGTATGGTTTGGCATTCGCACCTTTTCTTACCCATTTTTCAGTAATTATGGGTGGACATTCACACCTTCTTGCAGCTGAACACCTCCTCTCCCGCTATTGATTGTGTACAGTCGGGTATTTTAACCTTTTCTTACCCGCTTTTTACCAAATATGGTCGGACATTCACACCGTCTTACAGCGGAACACCTCCTCTCCCGCTTTTGATGGTGTATAGTCAGGCATTTGAACCTTTTCTTACCCGCTTTTTACAAACTATGGTCGGACATTCAAACCTTCTTGTAGCCGAAAACCTCCGCTCCCTCTTTTGATTATACATTGTTGGGCATTCGCACCTTATTTACAAACTATAGTCAGACATTCACACCTTGCAGCTGAGCCACCTCAGCTCCCTGTTTTGATAGTGTATGTTCGGGCATTCGAACCTATTCTTACCCCCTTTTTACAAACTATGCTCGGAGATTCACACCTACTCACAGCCGAACAACTCCGCTCCCGCATTTGATGATGTCTTGGCCGGCATTCTAGTCTCTTCTAACACATTTTTCAGCAATTATGGTTGGACATTCACACCTACTCACAGCCAAACACTTCCGCTCCCGCATTTGATGGTGTATAGCCGGGCATTCTCACCCTTTCTCATCAGCTTTTTGCAAATTATGATCTGACATTCACACCTACTTGCAGTCAAACAGCTCTGCTCCCGCTTTTGATTATGTTTGGTTGGATATTCGAACCTTTTCTTAACTGCTTTTTACAAACTTTGGTCGGACGTTCACACCTTCTTGCAGCCGAACACATCCACTTCCACTTTTGATGGTATATATTCGGGCATTCGAACCTTTTCTTACCCGCTTTTTACAAACCGTGGTCGGACTTTCACACCTTCTTGTAGCCAAACAACTCCGCTCCCGCTATTGATTGTGTACAGTCGGGTATTTTAACCTTTTCTTACCCGCTTTTTACCAACTATGGTCGGACATTTACACCTTCTTACAGCGGAACACCTCCGCTCCCTCTTTTGATGGTCTATGTTCGGGCATTCGAACCTTTTCTTACCCGCTTTTTACAAACTATGGTCGGACATTCAAACCTTCTTGTAGCCGAACACATCCACTCCTGCTTTTGATGATGTATGGTTGGGCATTTTCACCTTTTCTTACCCATTTTTCAGTAATTATGGGTGGACATTCACACCTTCTTGCAGCTGAACAACTCCTCTCCCGCTTATGATCATGTGCGGTTTGACATTCGAAAATTTTCTTTCATGTTTTAAAGCAATTATTGATGGACATTCAAATCTTCTTGTAGCCGAACACATCCACTCCTGCTTTTGATGATGTATGGTAACCTTTTCTTACCCGCTTTTTACAAACTATGGTCGGACATTCAAACCTTCTTGTAGCCAAAACCCTCCGCTCCCTCTTTTGATCATACATTGTCGGGCATTCGCACCTTATCTTACCCGCTTTTTACAAACTATAGTCAGACATTCACACCTTGCAGCTGAACCACCTCCGCTCCCTGTTTTGATCATGTATGGTCTGGCAATACTACCTTTTCTTACCCGTTTGTGAGTAATTAATCCCAAAATATTGAGCATAAAATAAGTCTTTATGCTGATGATGTATTACTTTTCCTTCAGAACTCACAGACGTCTCTCAGTCACACGATCACAGTCATAAATAAATACTCAGCACTTTCTGACTACTCTATCAACTGGTCTAAGACCACAGTTCTGCCCATTAACTGTAGGGTCCATAATATACCTGCGATCACTTTACAGTCAGGAAATATTAGATATTTAGGCATAAACATTTCCTCCAGGCTCTCAGTGCTAACAAAGCTAAATTATGTGCAATTATTAAAGACAGTAGAGGACGATCTCTCGTTGGAAGTCCTTACCTATATCACTTATGGGGAGAGTTACATCCATTAAAATGATGATACTACCAAAAGTTAACTATTTGTTCTCAATGATCCCCATAAAACCATCTGCTACTTGGTTTAAGTCACTAGATTCATGCATCTCCAAATTTCTGTGGAAAAACAAACCACCACGTATTAGTTTAAAAACCCTACAGAAGACCAAGGACAGTGGTGGATTAGATTTACCTCATTTTCAGCACTATTCCTTAGACAATAGGTTACAATATATATCAAAATGGTTTAAACCTTGTTGTTGTCACAGTTCCCAGAGACGTTGTAATCGTTGAGGATTCTATATTCACCCCCTCATTAGAGGCACGTAATGCAGATTGATGACACTGAATCTTCTTCTCTGTTCATTGCTGGCATCATTCCCAGCATCGTAAGTGTTCGTGGCATTGTTAGCCTCTTCTTCTGGATCTTGATATCGAGAATCCTTTTGTATTTCTGGTTTGTCAGTCCTCTGTCTTCGTTCACCGGAGTCTTTGTCTTTTTGTCCTTGAGTTTGGTGATTTTTTCTTCTTTTGATGCCTTGACACAATGTGACAGGTGATACCACGTGGGAGATCCTGTAACTTGGATTGCTGTCCCTGTGCTGCGAAATGGCTGTGCTGCTCAAATGGTCTCTCCTTCATCATGGTTACATGCTGCCATTCCGACATCTCGCCATTCCGACATGGGTCTCCAATTGTCGGAATGGCGACACTTAATTTTTTATCAAACGTCCCACCATTCCGACACTTTTTTCCTCCTATGGTCGGAATGGCGGTATGTTTTTTTTTTTTTTTAACATACCGCCATTCCGACAGTTCCTTTTAATAGCCTATTTTTTACCCAAAACATTTTGCACTAATGATATGCCGGCGCAAATACGCCCTAAAGTTTGGCGCACAAGCTTTGCACATGCAGAGGCCACAGCCTCGCAAACAAACTTTAATAATCTATTATCAAAATCCCCTGAATTTCAAATATAAAAATACAGATATTAATGTAACTCTGGCGAGACTGAAACTGATTAAGCAGAAATACAGTGTCAGTGAGCTGTCACAGCAGCCAGCTGGAGCGGAGCTCTCCACAGAGCCCATGCGTCTTTTGCACGCTGTCATCATATGCAAAAGTAATAATTGCAATTACAGATATCACGGCTACTGCACAGGACACAGTTGCGAGCACTCTGCCTTGCCTTGCCAATAGGAGAAGATAGAAATGACAGCATAGAACGTATAAAACACAACAAAATGCAGTAAAAACGTTTATTCATGTTATTCACGTGATTTATGAGTACTCACTCCAATTTTGGGAAGCGCGGATGGGTTTTGCGCATTTGGCACAAACACACAGCCGCAACGGTTGTAGCTTTATACAGCCTGTTGATATCTTAAGGACCTAACTGGTCACACCTGGGACTAAATGTCATGTAGAGATTGTTTTTACATGACATTACAGCTGAACATATAGCTTTCATCCACAAACCAACGTGGGAGAGCCCGAAGACGCATGTGCCAGACGCACATAGGCATGCGTAAAACCAATTTTGACCACTTCATACTGTTTATTTGCTTTCTTTTAGTTAACTTTCGTTTCTTTTGGATTCTTGTGCGTGTTATGGAGCCGTTTTGGTCCATGTTTGTAAGCCTTTTTTTCCTGGATTAAATTTTCGGAAGTTGAAACAAGTGGCATTGGAGTGTGTGATTGAAAACCACCGCGGACTGCTTCTCCTCCTCTAGTTGCCAAGACTTTGTGTTTTTAATAACGCTTGTCTATAAACATGTGTTAAACATATAAATTGCATGAACAGAAAGAAGGGACTCACCTGTTGAGTAACACACATTTCCTTATACGGAAAGCCTTGTCGGAATGGTGGGACATTTGAACGTCAGAATTGCGGGATGTTGCAATGGTGGGATGTCGGAATGGTGGGACGTTTGCATGTCGGAATGGTGGTATGTCGGAATGGTGGTATGTCAGAATGGTGGGATGTCGGAATAGCGGGATGTCGGAATGGCGGGATTTCGGAATGGGTGTTGCCACCCCCTTCATCATATACACAGTTATTTATACATCCCCTTCCACCATGAAGCGTTGTCCCTTTTTGTTTCTCTCTTTGTTCTTAAAATGCTGTTATGCATGTCTAAACCAATCCATTAAATTAGATCATTTTGGCAGTAAAGCGATCTACAATGTGCTTGGTCGCAAAGCTGCTCATCTGTGGTAAACAGCTCTTCAGAAAGGCATTCTTCAATTGATTTCACTAATTCTATGTAATAATTTTGTGATTTCCTACAAAACTACACTTCTTCTCCCATCTGTCTGAGTATTTAATATTGTCTGGGTCCCGTTAAAACATGTATTTTTCCCATCTAATTCCTTGTTTGCTTTAAAACAAGTATTCCCCATTTTCTATCCCTTCAGTAGCCAACCAGTTTGTATGGAGTACACTGGAGCAACTTGACTGATCAGTAAAACACTGCTTTTGTTGTCACCGCAAGGCTTCCCCCGTCGGTTGTTTCACTGAGACACTACTGAGTAACTATAACTCAACACAGTTTATACACATAACATTCATATACATACTAACAAACAAACAAACAATTATTTATCGTAATTTTCTCATCTCTGTTTGAACGTACACCCAGGTAAATATTCCTGTAGTCTTCTCATACCGACTATGGACCCAATCATTGTTTAACTTCACTGTTTTGCAAATCCTAATTGAATATTACACATTGACATTGAACTTTACTTGATAAGCAGGTCTTCATTGCATTCAGCAGCCTATATGTGAGCATCTATGTGTAAGCTGTTCTTCTTTGCATTTATCAGCAGCAAGCAATTCTTCATTGCACATGCTTATGAAAATAGTAAAACAATTCCAATGCGTTAGCGAAACCTTCTATATCAGGAGTGTCCATCATGATGCTGGGAATAGAACCTCTTTCCCAGAATAGTTCAACCTTCATTACTCAACTGATCATAACTCCGCAATGAGCACATTTCAAAGTATCATTCCTCTACATATATTCAAAAATCTATGTGTAAATGTTTAATATTTCTTATATTTGTTGATGTCATTCTGTGTGCATGTGGCCTAAACCCAATCTCTGTGTGGCAATTTTAATTTAAACAAGTTGAACTCTGCCTCTGATCATTTAAAAAAGGTGTGTACCAATATCAACCTTTCTCAGGTAATTACAGATCCTACAAAACCAAAGAGATCCTTCAAGGTTGTCCCTGATTGGCTCAATCTTAACTAATCAAAGGTAGAAAATCCGCAGTATCTGAACTTGGTGTTAGTTATCACTGCTCAATAGCCTGTATCAGAATTGCAAAAATGAAAACATTAGGTCCACGCTTGGTATCCAGATCCTGAAACATCTCCATGAGCAGGCTTTTTTTTAACTGATCTGTTGAATAGTTATATGACACTGTTAAAATCCCAGATGAAGATCTAGCACTTGACCATTTTTGTAAATCTTCTAATTCCACAGTTGATAAACACGCCCCTTTTAAAAAGTATAGAACTTAGAACAGGTCTATCCCTGGCTTTCGGCAGAACTGTCTTCTTTACTTTTTTTCCCCCTTGTCCTGTTCAGCATTATGTCAGAAGAATTGTAGTCTGAATACCTTTGATGCCAAACAGATTTGTTTTGCCAAGGGAAGTTTTATAAATGTAAAGCTCCCCTTGATGCCCATTTATTTATTTCTGTTTACAATATATGACATGAACTGAACTGAACCGGACCGGGGGACAAGGAAAGAAGAAGAGGAAAGAAGAGGAAACAGAACAAAAATAGAAACAAAAACCAGACAACCAGCTGCTACACCTGTAAAAAACAAAACAGACAACAATCCATGGCCTATGAGGGGAATCCAGCCTTAGCGCCACCAGGAGCACCTGAAAGCAGACAAGCAGAGAAAAAACAAACACACAAACAAACAAAAACAAGCACAAGAAGCGGCAATCGCATACAACACAGCTGTGGATATAGATGACCTGAGACGACATGATAATACATCAACTGCTTAGTGACCATGCTACTGGACTAATGAATGTGTGTGTGTGTGTGTGTGAGAACATGCAACAACCATGGCACAGGACCTACATGATAACCGTGCTTAGTTATGAGTGTATAAGCGTACAGGGCCACAATCCACAGCCCCCCCCCCAAGCAATCAGAAGCAGGCAGAGAGGGCCACAAGACCCAGGCCACCAGCAGCCCCCACAGAGCACAGAACCCAGGCAGCCCACTGCAGGGGCAACCACGCATCCACCCAGAAGACTGCAGAGGAAGCCCCCGGAAAGAGCCCCCATAAGCATAGGGCAGAGGCACTCCGGGAACCAGGGGTAACAGCCCACCGACCCCGCCAGGCCCCAGCCGCCCAGACATGGGCCGTGCACTGGACCTGGGCCCCAGGAGCCCGAGCGCCCCCAAACCCCCCGGCAGAGGCCCCACCCAATACCCAGGAGGGCCAAGCGCCCCAGACAGCCACAAAGTGGGTCAGCGCCTGCCCCAGCGCCCCTGGCCAAGTGCCCTGGGAGTCAAGACGTGCCCACAGGTGGGTGAAGTCGCGAGCAGTGGGGAGAGGCAACGCTGATGCCCCATCGGGAGAAACACAGGCAGGCCAGGCGACAGCAAGTCCCAGATCCAGGCCCAATCATTACCACACACACTTTCACGTCCCATAAATCCACACATCCTACCTCCCTCGACTCTGCTGGGGTGTAGTGCAGCGGGCACACCAGGAGGCCAGCAACCCCCCAGCCACCACAGACCCCGAACCAGCAGAACAATTAATTAATCCTCCTGGCCCCTCCTGCCCCGAGCAGACACCAGGAAGCAGGGGTGTGCGAAGAAGACCCCTCCCCTCACCCTTCTGGCTCTTCAATATTTTCTGATAGTGAGCAATTTAAATTGAGGGGCAGCCAAACTTGTAGAACTGGGAGCGCGGCACTCTGGGCAGCCTACATACCCAAAGAGCCCCGCCCACCAGATGCCACTCAGTGTAACCACCCCCCAAGACCTAATGTGTGTGTGTGAGTGTGTTTGATAAGTAGTAATGTCTAAGGTGTAATTAAAACAGGGGCAGGGAACTGCAGAGTGCAACCAAAGGGGACCACCTACGTGGCCCCATCCACTACACCCCACCGAACACACACGCCCCCAAAACCCTTCATGTGTGAGTGTGTGCTGTGTACAGGAGCCAGAAGGGAGAGGGGTATGGGGATATATACCGGGGGAGCTACTCTCCCCCAGAGAGGGCAGCCAGGGACTGGCTGCAATAGGCATCCCCGCTACCTGGGAGCCAACAATGGGCAGGAGGGCCTGATGTCCACCAGGCTCGGGGCCTGCAGCGACCATATTCCGGGAGCTACTGTACCCCCAGAAGGTACCCATCCCGCCCCACCCCACTCAACCCAACCCCACCCAGGAGGACCTCTACAAAAAACAAACAAACAACATCAAAAAACAAACAAACAAACCACCCGGTCACACCAGTCGCAGCAGCCCGGGCCTGAGACCCACCATCACCCAGCAACCCACCACCACCACTATGTGATAAAACTAATCAGAGGGGACCAGAGAGAATGAAATTCAGCCAATTGATGTTTTGAGGAGGCAGACATTGTTTCCATGCTAATATAATCTAAAAGAAAATTTCTAAACTGGTTAATACACAGATTGTTCTTCGCTTTCCAGTTCATGAGAATAGTTTTCTTTGCGATACATAACACTGTGACAACCATGTGTGCTGAGTTAATTTCCATGTTGATGTTGTCTAAGTCACCCAGTATGCACAGTGTGGGGCATGCAGGGATGCTACACTTTAGCCATGTTGATAGGTCCTCACAGACTTCAAGCCAGAACTTCTGGACAGGCGCAGAAAACCACAAAGCGTGTGCATAATCATCAGGTGTGTTATCTGTGCAATGTGAGCAGATGTTTGAGTGTGTTAGACCCATCCTGAACATCCTTTGTCCTGTATAGTGTGTTCTATGAAGGATTTTGTATTGTATGAGCTGTAAATTAGGATTTTGAGTCTTTATGAAGGTGTTCAAACATATTTGTGGTTAGAAGCTATGACCAGAACTGATGGATAAATCTGCCTCCCCTTTTGAGGATGGAAGAGACATTGTGTCATCTATCTTAGACAATAATTTATATATTTTTGATAGTAGTTTTGGGGTACAGATGCTTAAAAATTCTGCTACCCTAGTCGGGGGTTGTAAGTCTGGTTGGTGGAGGATATATCCATCCATCCATCCATCATCTGCCGCTTATCCGGGGGTCGGGTCGCGGGGGCAGCAGCTTGAGCAGAGAAACCCAGACGTCTCTGTCCCCGGCCACTTCCTCCAGCTCTTCCGGGGGGACCCCGAGGCGTTCCCAGGCCAGCCGAGAGACATAGTCTCTCCAACGTGTCCTGGGTCTCCCCCGGGGTCTCCTCCCAGTGGGACGTGCCCGGAACACCTCCCCAGGGAGGCGCCCAGGGGGCATCCTAACCAGATGCCCGAGCCACCTCATCTGACTCCTCTCAATGCGGAGGAGCAGCGGTTCTACTCCGAGCCCCTCCCGGATGACTGAGCTTCTCACCCTATCTCTAAGGGAGAGCCCAGACACCCTGCGGAGGAAACCCATTTCGGCCGCTTGTATTCGCGATCTTGTTCTTTCGGTCACTACCCACAACTCGTGACCATAGGTGAGGATGGGAACGTAGATTGACCAGTAAGTAGAGAGCTTCGCCTTCTGGCTCAGCTCCCTCTTCACAACGACGGGTCGGTGCAGAGCCTGCAACACTGCAGGCGCCGCACCGATCCGCCCGTCAATCTCCCGCTCCATTCGTCCGTCACTCGTGAACAAGACCCCGAGATACTTGAACTCCTCCTCTTGGGGAAGGATCTCATTCCCGACCCGGAGAGAGCATTCCACCCTTTTCCGGCTGAGAACCATAGTCTCGGATTTGGAGGTGCTGATTCTCATCCCAGCCGCTTCACACTTGGCTGCGAATCACTCCAGTGAGAGCTGAAGGTCACGGCCTGACGACGCTAACAGAACCACATCATCTGCAAAAAGCAGAGACCCGATTCTGAGGTCGCCAAATGGGACACCCTCAACGCCCTGGCTCCGCCTAGAAATTCTGTCCATAAAAGTTAGGAACAGAATCGGTGACAAAGGGCAGCCCTGACGGAGTCCAACTCTCACCGGAAACGTATACGACTTACTGCCGGCAATGCGGACCAAACTCTGGCACCGGTCATACAGAGACCGAACGGCCCCTATCAAGGGGTCCGGCACTCCATATTCCCGGAGCACCCCCCACAGGACTCCACGAGGGACACGGTCGAACGCTTTCTCCAAGTCCACAAAACACATGTAGACTGGTTGGGCGAACTCCCATGCACCCTCCAGGATCCTGCCGAGGGTATAAAGCTGGTCCACTGTTCCACGGCCAGGACGAAAGCCACACTGCATCTCCTGAATCCGAGGCTCGATTATCCGACGGATCCTCCTCTCCAATACCCCCGAATAGACCTTACCAGGGAGGCTGAGGAGTGTGATACCCCTATAGTTGGAACACACCCTCCGGTACCCCTTTTTAAAGAGGGGGACCACCACCCCAATCTGCCAGTCCAGAGGCACTGTCCCCGATGTCCACGCGATACTGCAGAGGCGTGTCAGCCAAGACAGCCCTACAACATCCAGAGCCTTGAGAAACTCAGGACGGACCTCATCCACCCCCGGGGCCTTGCCACCGAGGAGCTTTTTAACCACCTCGGCAACCTCAGCCCCAGAAATGGGAGGCCCCGTCTCCGAACTCTCCGACTCTGCCTCTTCCGAGCACGTGTTGGTAGGATTGAGGAGTTCCTCGAAGTACTCCCCCCACCGACTCACAACATCCCTAGTTGAGGTCAGCAAAGCCCCGTCCCCACTGTAAACAGTGTTGACTGTGAGCCGCTTCACCCCCCCTGAGACGCCGGATGGTGGACCAGAATCTTTTCGAGGCCGTCCGGAAATCGTTCTCCATGGTCTCACCGAACTCCTCCCAGGCCCGAGTTTTTGCCTCAGCAACCGCCGAAGCCATGGCCCGTCTGGCCCGTCGGTACCTATCAGCTTCTTCCAGGGTCCCACTGGCCAAAAAGGCCCGATAGGACTCCTTCTTCAGCTGTCCACCAGCAGGTTCGAGGGTTGCCGCCACGACAGGCACCGACCACCTTACGGCCACAACTCCGACCAGCTGCCTCGGCAATGGAGTCACGGAACATGGCCCATTCGGACTCAATGTCCCCCACCTCAAATATGGTTGAAGCTCTGCCGGAGGTGGGAGTTAAAGCTCCTTCTGACGGGGGATTCTGACAAACGCTCCCAGCAGACCCTCACAATACGTTTGGGCCTGCCAGGTCTGATCGGCATCCTCCCCCACCAGCGGAGCCAACTCACCACCAGGTGGTGATCAGCTCCGCCCCTCTCTTCACCCGAGTGTCCAGGACATACGGCCGCAAGTCCGATGATACAACCACAAAGTTGATCATCGAACTGCGGCCAAGGGTGTCCTGGTGCCAAGTGCACATATGGACACCCTTATGCCTGAACATGGTGTTCGTTATGGACAGTCTATGACTGGCACAGAAGTCCAACAACATAACACCACTCTGATTCAGATCGGGGGGGCCGTTCCTCCCAATCACACCCCTCCAGGTCTCACTGTCATTGCCCACGTGAGCATTGAAGTCCCCCAGCAGAATGAGGGAGTCTCCGGTAGGAGCATTCTCCAGTGCCTCCCCCAGAGACTCCAAAAAGGGTATGTACTCTGAACTGCTGTTTGGCGCATAGGCACAAACAACAGTCAGGACTCGTCCCCCCACCCAAAGGCGGAGGGAGGCTACCCTCTCGTTCACTGGGGTAAACCCCAATGTACTGGCACACAGCCGGGGGGCAATAAGTATGCCCACACCTGCTCTGCGCCTCTCACCACGGGCAACTCCAGAGTGGAAGAGAGTCCAACCCCTCTCAAGAGTACTGGTTCCAGATCCCAAGCCGTGCGTCGAGGTGAGTCCGACTATATCTAACGGTCTGATGAAGTTTCAACAATAAACAACAAACTTTGTATTATGAGAAAGAACCAGACTCATTCTTTAGGAATCCGAAAATAAGCTCTATTTTACGAGTTATGCACGAATTCGGATTCTCCTATAAAACGAATTCCTTAACTCAAACCAAGTTAAGACTGCTTTGTCCTTCATATTTATTCATGTCTAATCAAGTTTCAATGATAAACAACGTTGTACTTTGTAGAATGAGAAAGAACTTCTTCAGCAATAAGCATCTCTCGACAAATGACGAAATACAGATTTTGCTATAAAATTAATTGCTATCAGCCTGACTTAAAACTGTTTGTCTTCCTTATTTATCCACTTCAAATCAAGTTTCAACAATTAAAAAAATTTTGTAGTTTGAGAAAGAACAACTTAATCTTGAGCAATCAGTATAAAAAGAGGGTAAGCAAAGGTGCGAATGTCAAACCATACATGATCAAAACAGGGAGCGGAGGTGTTTGGCTGAGACAAGGTGTGAATGTCCACCCATAATTAATGAAAAGCGGGCAACAAGTAGGTTCGAATGCCCAACCATACATCATCAAAAGCAGGAGTGGATATGTTCGGCTACAAGAAGGTTTGAACGTCTGACCATAGTTTGTAAAAAGCGGGTAAGAAAAGGTTCGAATACCCAAACATACACCATCAAAGGAGGGAGCGGAGGTGTTCCGCTGTAAGAAGGTGTGAATGTCCGACCATAGTTGGTAAAAAACGGGTAAGAAAAGGTTAAAATACCCGACTGTACACAATCAGTAGCGGGTGCGGTGTTGTTTGGCTACTAAAAAGTGTGAAAGTCCGACCATGGTTTGTAAAAAGCGGGTAAGAAAAGGTGCGAATGCCCGAAAATGTATGATCAAAAGAGGGAGCGGAGGTGTTCGGCTGCAAGAAGGTGTGAATGTACACCCATAATTACTGAAAAATGGGTAAGAAAAGGTGCGAATGCCCAACTATACATAATCAAAAGCAGGAGTGGATGTGTTCGGCTCCAAGAAGGGTTGAATGTCTGACCATAGTTTGTAAAAAGCAGGTAAGAAAAGGTTTGACTGCCCGAACATACACCATCAAAAGAGGGAGCGGAGGTGTTCCGCTGTAAGAAGGTGTGAATGTCCGACCATAGTTGGTAAAAAGCGGGTAAGAAAAGATTAAAATACCCGACTGTACACAATCAATTGCGGGAGCGGAGTTGTTCAGCTACTAAAAGATGTGAAAGTCCGACTATGGTTTGTAAAAAGCGGGTAAGAAAAGGTGCTAATGCCCGACAATGTATGATCAAAAGAGGGAGCGGAGGTGTTCGGCTGCAAGAAGGTCTGAATGTCCAACCATAATTTGTAAAAACCGGGAAGGAAAGGCTCAAAAGCCCGACTATACACCATCAAAAGCGGGAGCAGAGTGGTTCAGCTGCAAGAAGGTCTGAATGTCCATCAATAATTGCTTTAAAACATGAAAGAAAATTTTCGAATATCATCCGCACATGATCATAAGAAGGAGAGGAGGTGTTCAGCTGCAAGAAGGTGTGAATGCCCACCCATAATTCCTGAAAAATGGGTAAAAAAAGGTGCGAATGCCCAACCATACATTATCAAAAGCAGGTGTGAATGTCAGATCATAATTTGCAAAAAGCTGATGAGAAAGGGTGAAAATGCCCGACTATACACCATCAAATGCGGGAGCGGAGGTGTTCGGCTCTGAGTAGGTGTGAATGTCCGACCATAATTGCTGAAAAATGTGTTAGAAAAGGAAAGAATGCCGGACCATACATCATCAAAAGCGAGAGAGGTGGTGTTCGGCTGCAAAAAGGTGTAAATGTTCGACTAAAGTTTGTAAAAAGCGGGTAAGACATGGTGCGAATGCCTGACAAGGTATGATCAAAAGCAGGAGCGGAGGTGTTCAGCTGCAAGAAGGTCTAAATGTCCATCAATAATTGCTAGAAAACATGAAAGAAAATTTTCGAAAATCAAACCGCACATGATCATAAGTGGGAGAGGAGGTGTTCAGCTGCAAGAAGGTGTGAATGTCCACCCATTATTCCTGACAAATGGGTAAAAAAAAGGTGCGAATGCCCAACCATACATCATCAAAAGCAGGAGTGGATGTGTTCGGCTACAAGAAGGTGTGAACGTCCAACCAAAGTTTGTAAAAAGCAGTTAAGAAAAGGTTTGAATATCCAACCAAACATAATCAAAAGCGGGAGCATAGCTTTTCGACTGCAAGTAGGTGTGAATGTCAGATCATAATTTGCAAAAAGCTGATGAGAAAGGGTGAGAATGTCCGACAGCACACCATCAAATGCGGGAGCGGAGTTGTTCGGCTGTGAGTAGGTGTGAATCTCCGACCGTAATTTCTGAAAAATGTGTTAGAAAAGGTAAGAATGCCGGTCCATACATCATCAAAAGCGAGAGAGGTGGTGTTCGGCTGCAAGTAGGTGTGAATGTCCAGCCATAATTACTCACAAACGGGTAAGAAAAGGTAGTATTGCCAGACCATACATGATCAAAACAGGGAGCGGAGGTGGTTCAGCTGCAAGAAGGTGTGAATGACTCACTAAAGTTCAAATATATTAACAAAAGCGGGAGGAGAGGTCTTCGGATGAGAGTGGTTGAGAATTTCCAACCATAATCTATAAAATTCGGTGAAAAAAAGGTGTGATAGAACACTAAAAGGTGGAGCGGAAATGTTCGGCTGCAAGAAGGTGTGAATGTCCGACTATATTTGGTGAAAAGCAGGTGAAGCAAGGTCTGAATGCCCAACCTTACATTATCAAAAGCGAGATCAGAGGTGTTTGGCTGCAAGAAGGCCATAGTTTGCCAAAAGCGGGTAAGCTGCGAATGACCAACTAAATATCAACAAAAGTGGGGGCGGAGGTCTTCGGATGCAACTGGGTGTGAACATCCCACCATACAAGTATGGTGGGGAGGAAGCTGTGAACAGCCGACCATAGTTTGCAAAAAGCGGGTGAGACATGGTGCGAATGTCCAACCATACATGATCAAAACAGGGAGCAGAGGTGTTTGGCTGTGACAAGGTGTGAATGTCCACCCAAAATTAATGAAAAGCGGGCAAAAAGTAGGTTTGAATGCCCAAGCATACATCATCAAAAGAAGGAGTGGATGTGTTCGGCTACAAGAAGGTTTGAATGTCCGAGCATAGTTTGTAAAAAGCGGGTAAGAAAAGGTTCAAATGCCCAAACATACACCATCAAAAGAGGGAGCGGAGGTTTTCCGCTGTAAGAAGGTGTGAATGTCCGACCATAGTTGGTAAAAAGTGGGTAAGAAAAGGTTAAAATACCCGACTGTACACAATCAATAGGGGGAGCGGAGTTTGTAAAAAGCAGTTAAGAAAAGGTTCGAATATCCAACCAAACATAATCAAAAGCGGGAGCAGAGCTGTTCGACTGCAAGTAGGTGTGAATGTCCAGCCATAATTACTCACAAACGGGTAAGAAAAGGTAGTATTGCCAGACCATACATGATCAAAACAGGGAGCTGAGGTGGTTCAGCACCAAGGTGTGAATGTCTGACTATAGTTTGTAAAAAGCGGGTAAGATAAGGTGCGAATGCCCGGCAATGTATAATCAAAAGAGGGAGCAGAGGTTTTCGGCTACAAGAAGGTTTGAATGTCCGACCATAGTTTGTAAAAAGCGGGTAAGAAAAGGTTCAAATGCTTGACTATACACCATCAAAAGCGGGAGCGGAGATGTTCCGCTGTAAGACGGTGTGAATGTCCGACCATCGTTTGTAAAAAGCTGGTAAGAAAAGGTTCGAATGCCAGAATATATACCATCAAAAGCGGATGCGGAGGTGTTCGGCTGCAAGAAGGTGTGAACGTAGAATGAGAAAGAACTTCTTCAGCAATAAGCATCTCTCGACAAATGACGAAATACAGATTTTGCTATAAAATTAATTGCTATCAGCCTGACTTAAAACTGTTTGTCTTCCTTATTTATCCACTTCAAATCAAGTTTCAACAATTAAAAAAATTTTGTAGTTTGAGAAAGAACAACTTAATCTTGAGCAATCAGTATAAAAAGAAGGTAAGCAAAGGTGCGAATGTCAAACCATACATGATCAAAACAGGGAGCGGAGGTGTTTGGCTGGGACAAGGTGTGAATGTCCACCCATAATTAATGAAAAGCGGGCAACAAGTAGGTTCGAATGCCCAACCATACATCATCAAAAGCAGGAGTGGATATGTTCGGCTACAAGAAGGTTTGAACGTCTGACCATAGTTTGTAAAAAGCGGGTAAGAAAAGGTTCGAATGCCAGAATATATACCATCAAAAGCGGATGCGGAGGTGTTCGGCTGCAAGAAGGTGTGAACGTCCGACCAAAGTTGGCAAAAAGCAGTAAAGAAAAGGTTCGAATATCCAAACATAATTAAAAGCGAGAGAGATTTTGTTCAGCTGCAAGTAGGTGTGAATATCCAGCCATAATTACTCACAAACGGGTAAGAAAATGTAGTATTGCCAGACCATACATGATCAAAACAGGGAGCTGAGGTGGTTTAGCTGCAAAAAGGGGTGAATGTCCAACTAAAGTTCAAATATATTAACAAAAGCGGGAGGAGAGGTCTTCGTATTAGAGTGGTTGAAATTTCCAACCATAATCTATAAAATGCGGTGAAAAAAAAAGGTGTGAAGGAATGAATTTTATAGCAAAATCCGAAATCATGCATAACTCCGCAAAAGGAACGTATTGCTCAACCAAAGGGATGCTTCTTTCTCATTCAGGGTAATATGAGGAACTTTATGCTTGATACATTTTAGACATGGATAACTATGAAGGACAAAGCAATTTTAACTTGGTTTGAGCAAAGCAATTCATTTTATAGGAAAATCCGAAATCGTGTAGGACTCATGAAAGTAAGCTTATTCTCGGATTCCTGATCCTCCAGTGTTGCTCTTTCCTATACTGCAAAATACAGCCTTGTTCTTTGTTGAAATCGATATAGACATTGATAAATATGAAGGACAAAGCAGTTTCCACTTTGTTTGAGTGAAGGAATTAATTTTATAGCAAAATCCCAAATCAAGCAGAACGTATGAAAATAAGCTTGTTTTCGGATTCCTGATCCTTCAGTGTTGCTATTTCTTCTACTGCAAAATACAATGTTGTTCTTTGTTGAAGTCAATCTAGACATTGATAAATATGAAGGACAAAGCAGTTTTAACATAGTTTGAGTAAAGGAATTCATTTTATACATAAAATCCCAAATCATGCAGAACGTATGAAAATAAGCTTATTCTCGGATTCCTGTTCCTTCAAGTGTTGCTCTTTCTACTACTGCAAAATACAATGTTGTTCTTTGTTGAAGTAAATCTAGACATTGATAAATATGAAGGACAAAGCAGTTTTCACTTGGTTTGAGTGAAGGATTTGCAGCTAAAAACCTCCCGCTCCCGCTTTTGATTGTGTATAGTCGGGCTTTCGAGCCTTTTCTTACCCGGTTTTTAGAAATTATGGTTGGACATTCAGACCTTGCAGCCGAAGACCTCCACTCCCTCTTTTGATCATACATTGTCGGGCATTCGCACCTTGTCTTACCCGCTTTTTACAAACTATAGTCAGACATTCACACCTTGCAGCTGAACCACCTCAGCTCCCTGTTTTGATCATGTATGGTCTGGCAATACTACCTTTTCTTACCCGTTTGTGAGTAATTATGGCTGGACATTCACACCTACTTGCAGTCGAACAGCTCTGCTCCCGCTTTTGATGGTATATATTCGGGCATTCCAACCATTTCTTAACTGCTTTTTGCAAACTTTGGTCGGACGTTCACACCTTCTTGCAGCCGAACACCTCCACTTCCGCTTTTGATGGTATATATTCGGGCATTCGAACCTTTTCTTAGCAGCTTTTTACAAACCATGGTTGAACTTTCACACCTTCTTGTAGCCGAACACCTCCGCTTCCGCTTTTGATGGTATATATTCAGGCATTCGAACCTTTTCTTAGCAGCTTTTTACAAACTATGGTCGGACATTCAAACCTTCTTGTAGCCGAAAACCTCCGCTCCCTCTTTTGTTCATACATTGTCGGGCATTCGCACCTTTTCTTACCCGTTTTTTACAAACCATGGTCGGACTGTCACACATTCTTGTAGCCAAACACATCCGCTCCCGCTATTGATTGTGTACAGTCGGGTATTTTAACCTTTTCTTACCCACTTTTTACCAACTATGGTCGGACATTCACACCTTCTTACAGCGGAATACGTCCGCTCCCTCTTTTGATGGTGTATGTTTGGGCATTCGAACCTTTTCTTACCCGCTTTTTACAAACTATGCTCGGACATTCAAACCTTCTTGTAGCCGAACACATCCACTCCTGCTTTTGATGATGTATGGTTGGGCATTCAAACCTACTTGTTGCCCGCTTTTCATTAATTTTGGGTGGACATTCACACCTTGTCACAGCCAAACACCTCCGCTCCCTGTTTTGATCATGTATGGTTGGACATTCGCACCTTTTCTCACCCGCTTTTTGCCAACTATGGTCGGCTGTTCACAGCTTCCTCTCCACCATACTTGTATGGTGGGATATTCACACCCACTTGCATCCGAAGACCTTTTGTTGATATTTAGTCGGTCATTCGCAGCTTACCCGCTTTTGGCAAACTATGGCCTTCATGCAGCCAAACACCTCTGATCTCGCTTTTGATGATGTAAGGTTGGGCATTCAGACCTTGCTTCACCTGCTTTTCACCAAATATAGTCGGACATTCACACCTTCTTGCAGCCGAACACTTCCGCTCCACCTTTCAGTGTTCTATAACACCTTTTTTTTCACCGCATTTTATAGATTATGGTTGGAAATTCTCAACCACTCTCATCCGAAGACCTCTCCTCCCGCTTTTGTTAATATATTTGAACTTTAGTCGGACGTTCACACCTTCTTGCAGCCGAACACCACCTCTCCCGCTTTTGATGATGTATGGACCGGCATTCTTACCTTTTCTAACACATTTTTCAGCAATTATGGTCGGAGATTCACACTTACTCACAGCCGAACAACTCCGCTCCCGCATTTGATGGTGTATAGTCGGGCATTCTCACCCTTTCTCATCAGCTTTTTGCAAATTATGATCTGACATTCACACCTGCTTTTGATAATGTATGGTTGGGCATTCGCACCTTTTCTTACCCATTTTTCAGTAATTATGGGTGGACATTCACACCTTCTTGCAGCTGAACACCTCCTCTCCCGCTATTGATTGTGTACAGTCGGGTATTTTAACCTTTTCTTACCCGCTTTTTACCAAATATGGTCGGACATTCACACCGTCTTACAGCGGAACACCTCTGCTCCCGCTTTTGATGGTGTATAGTCAGGCATTTGAACCTTTTCTTACCCGCTTTTTACAATCTATGGTCGGACATTCAAACCTTCTTGTAGCCGAAAACCTCCGCTCCCTCTTTTGATTATACATTGTTGGGCATTCGCACCTTATTTACAAACTATAGTCACACATTCACACCTTGCAGCTGAGCCACCTCAGCTCCCTGTTTTGATAGTGTATGTTCGGGCATTCGAACCTATTCTTACCCCCTTTTTACAAACTATGCTTGGAGATTCACACCTACTCACAGCTGAACAACTCCGCTCCCGCATTTGATGATGTCTTGTCCGGCATTCTAGTCTCTTCTAACACATTTTTCAGCAATTATGGTCGGACATTCACACCTACTCACAGCCGAACACTTCCGCTCCCGCATTTGATGGTGTATAGCCGGGCATTCTCACCCTTTCTCATCAGCTTTTTGCAAATTATGATCTGACATTCACACCTACTTGCAGTTGAACAGCTCTGCTCCCGCTTTTGATTATGTTTGGTTGGATATTCGAACCTTTTCTTAACTGCTTTTTACAAACTTTGGTCGGACGTTCACACCTTCTTGCAGCCGAACACATCCACTTCCACTTTTGATGGTATATATTCGGGCATTCGAACCTTTTCTTACCCGCTTTTTACAAACCATGGTCGGACTTTCACACCTTCTTGTAGCCAAACAACTCCGCTCCTGCTATTGATTGTGTACAGTGGGGTATTTTAACCTTTTCTTACCCGCTTTTTACCAACTATGGTCGGACATTTACACCTTCTTACAGCGGAACACCTCCGCTCCCGCTTTTGATGGTGTATAGTCAGGCATTTGAACCTTTTCTTACCCGCTTTTTACAAACTATGGTCGGACATTCAAACCTTCTTGTAGCCGAAAACCTCCGCTCCCTCTTTTGATCATACATTGTCGGGCATTAGCACCTTTTCTTACCCGCTTTTTACAAACCATAGTCGGACTTTCACATCTTTTAGTAGCCGAACAACTCCGCTCCCGCTATTGATTGTGTACAGTCGGGTATTTTAACCTTTTCTTACCCGCTTTTTACCAACTATGGTCGGACATTCACACCTTCTTACAGCGGAACACCTCCGCTCCCTCCTTTGATGGTGTATGTTCGGGCATTCGAACCTTTTCTTACCCGCTTTTTACAAACTATGGTCAGACGTTCAAACCTTCTTGTAGCCGAACATATCCACTCCTGCTTTTGATGATGTATGGTTGGGCATTCGAACCTACTTGTTGCCCGCTTTTCATTAATTATGGGTGGACATTCACACCTTGTCTCAGCCAAACACCTCCGCTCCCTGTTTTGATCATGTATGGTTTGACATTCGCACCTTTGCCCACCCTCTTTTTATACTGATTGCTCAAGATTAATTTGTTCTTTCCTAAACTACAAAATTTTTTTAATTGTTGAAACTTGATTTGAAGTGGATAAATAAGGAAGACAAACAGTTTTAAGTCAGGCTGATAGCAATTAATTTTATAGCAAAATCTGTATTTCGTCATTTGTCGAGAGATGCTTATTGCTGAAGAAGTTCTTTCTCATTCTACAAAGTACAACGTTGTTTATCATTGAAACTTGATTAGACATGAATAAATATGAAGGACAAAGCAGTCTTAACTTGGTTTGAGTTAAGGAATTCGTTTTATAGGAGAATCCGAATTCGTGCATAACTCGTAAAATAGAGCTTATTTTCGGATTCCTGAAGAATGAGTCTGGTTCTTTCTCATAATACAAAGTTTGTTGTTTATTGTTGAAACTTCATCAGACCGTTAGATATAGTCGGACTCACCTCGACGCACGGCTTGGGATCTGGAACCAGTACTCTTGAGAGGGGTTGGACTCTCTTCCACTCTGGAGTTGCCCGTGGTGAGAGGCGCAGAGCAGGTGTGGGCATACTTATTGCCCCCCGGCTGTGTGCCAGTACATTGGGGTTTACCCCAGTGAACGAGAGGGTAGCCTCCCTCCGCCTTGGGTGGGGGGACGAGTCCTGACTGTTATTTGTGCCTATGCGCCAAACAGCAGTTCAGAGTACCTACCCTTTTTGGAGTCTCTGGGGGAGGCACTGGAGAATGCTCCTACCGGAGACTCCCTCATTCTGCTGGGGGACTTCAATGCTCACGTGGGCAATGACAGTGAGACCTGGAGGGGTGTGATTGGGAGGAACGGCCCCCCCGATCTGAATCAGAGTGGTGTTATGTTGTTGGACTTCTGTGCCAGTCATAGACTGTCCATAACGAACACCATGTTCAGGCATAAGGGTGTCCATATGTGCACTTGGCACCAGGACACCCTTGGCCGCAGTTCGATGATCGACTTTGTGGTTGTATCATCGGACTTGCGGCCGTATGTCCTGGACACTCGGGTGAAGAGAGGGGCGGAGCTGTCAACTGATCACCACCTGGTGGTGAGTTGGCTCCGCTGGTGGGGGAGGATGCCGATCAGACCTGGCAGGCCCAAACGTATTGTGAGGGTCTGCTGGGAGCGTTTGTCAGAATCCCCCGTCAGAAGGAGCTTTAACTCCCACCTCCGGCAGAGCTTCAACCATATTTGAGGTGGGGGATATTGAGTCCGAATGGGCCATGTTCCGTGACTCCATTGCCGAGGCAGCTGGTCGGAGTTGTGGCCGTAAGGTGGTCGGTGCCTGTCGTGGCGGCAACCCTCGAACCTGCTGGTGGACACCAGTGGTGAGGGAAGCCGTCAAGCTGAAGAAGGAGTCCTATCGGGCCTTTTTGGCCAGTGGGACCCTGGAAGAAGCTGATAGGTACCGACGGGCCAGACGGGCCACGGCTTCGGCGGTTGCTGAGGCAAAAACTCGGGCCTGGGAGGAGTTCGGTGAGACCATGGAGAACGATTTCCGGACGGCCTCGAAAAGATTCTGGTCCACCATCCGGCGTCTCAGGGGGGGGGAAGCGGCTCACAGTCAACACTGTTTACAGTGGGGACGGGGCTTTGCTGACCTCAACTAGGGATGTTGTGAGTCGGCTGGGGGAGTACTTCGAGGAACTCCTCAATCCTACCAACACGTGCTCGGAAGAGGCAGAGTCGGAGAGCTCGGAGACGGGGCCTCCCATTTCTGGGGCTGAGGTTGCCGAGGTGGTTAAAAAGCTCCTCGGTGGCAAGGCCCCGGGGGTGGATGAGGTCCGTCCTGAGTTTCTCAAGGCTCTGGATGTTGTAGGGCTGTCTTGGCTGACACGCCTCTGCAGTATCGCGTGGACATCGGGGACAGTGCCTCTGGACTAGCAGATTGGGGTGGTGGTCCCCCTCTTATAAAAGGGGGACCGGAGGGTGTGTTCCAACTATAGGGGTATCACACTCCTCAGCCTCCCTGGTAAGGTCTATTCGGGGGTATTGGAGAGGAGGATCCGTCGGATAATCGAGCCTCGGATTCAGGAGATGCAGTGTGGCTTTCGTCCTGGCCGTGGAACAGTGGACCAGCTCTATACCCTCGGCAGGATCCTGGAGGGTGCATGGGAGTTCGCCCAACCAGTCTACATGTGTTTTGTGGACTTGGAGAAAGCGTTCGACCGTGTCCCTCGTGGAGTCCTGTGGGGGGTGCTCCGGGAATATGGAGTGCCGGACCCCTTGATAGGGGCCGTTCGGTCTCTGTATGACCGGTGCCAGAGTTTGGTCCGCATTGCCGGCAGTAAGTCGGATACGTTTCCGGTGAGAGTTGGACTCCGTCAGGGCTGCCCTTTGTCACCGATTCTGTTCTCAGAATTATGGACAGAATTTCTAGGCGGAACCAGGGCGTTGAGGGTGTCCCATTTGGCGACCTCAGAATCGGGTCTCTGCTTTTTTGCAGATGATGTGGTTCTGTTAGCGTCGTCAGGCCGTGACCTTCAGCTCTCACTGGAGTGATTCGCAGCCGAGTGTGAAGCGGCTGGGATGAGAATCAGCACCTCCAAATCCGAGACTATGGTTCTCAGCCGGAAAAGGGTGGAATGCTCTCTCCGGGTCGGGAATGAGATCCTTCCCCAAGAGGAGGAGTTCAAGTATCTCGGGGTCTTGTTCACGAGTGACGGACGAATGGAGCGGGAGATTGACGGGCGGATCGGTGCGGCGCCTGCAGTGTTGCAGGCTCTGCACCGACCCGTCGTTGTGAAGAGGGAGCTGAGCCAGAAGGCGAAGCTCTCTACTTACTGGTCAATCTACGTTCCCATCCTCACCTATGGTCACGAGTTGTGGGTAGTGACCGAAAGAACAAGATCGCGAATACAAGCGGCCGAAATGGGTTTCCTCCGCAGGGTGTCTGGGCTCTCCCTTAGAGATAGGGTGAGAAGCTCAGTCATCCGGGAGGGGCTCGGAGTAGAACCGCTGCTCCTCCGCATTGAGAGGAGTCACATGAGGTGGCTCGGGCATCTGGTTAGGATGCCCCCTGGGCGCCTCCCTGGGGAGGTGTTCCGGGCACGTCCCACTGGGAGGAGACCCCGGGGGAGACCCAGGACACGTTGGAGAGACTATGTCTCTCGGCTGGCCTGGGAACGCCTCGGGGTCCCCCCGGAAGAGCTGGAGGAAGTGGCCGGGGACAGAGACGTCTGGGTTTCTCTGCTCAAGCTCCTGCCCCCGCGACCCGACCCCCGGATAAGCGGCAGATGATGGATGGATGGATGGATATATCCTCCACCAACCAGACTTACAACCCCCGACTAGGGTAGCAGAATTTCTAAGCATCTGTACCCCAAAACTACTATCAAAAATATATAAATTATTGTCTAAGATAGATGACACAATGTCTCTTCCATCCTCAAAAGGGGAGGCAGATTTATCCATCAGTTCTGGTCATAGCTTCTAACCACAAATATGTTTGAACACCTTCATAAAGACTCGAAATCCTAATTTACAGCTCATACAATACAAAATCCTTCATAGAACACACTATACAGGACAAAGGATGTTCAGGATGGGTCTAACACACTCAAACATCTGCTCACATTGCACAGATAACACACCTGATGATTATGCACACGCTTTGTGGTTTTCTGCGCCTGTCCAGAAGTTCTGGCTTGAAGTCTGTGAGGACCTATCAACATGGCTAAAGTGTAGCATTCCTGCATGCCCCACACTGTGCATACTGGGTGACTTAGACAACATCAACATGGAAATTAACTCAGCACACATGGTTGTCACAGTGTTATGTATCGCAAAGAAAACTATTCTCATGAACTGGAAAGCGAAGAACAATTGTGTATTAACCAGTTTAGAAATTTTCTTTTAGATTATATTAGCATGGAAACAATGTCTGCCTCCTCAAAACATCAATTGGCTGAATTTCATTCTCTCTGGTCCCCTCTGATTAGTTTTATCACATAGTGGTGGTGGTGGGTTGCTGGGTGATGGTGGGTCTCAGGCCCGGGCTGCTGCGACTGGTGTGACCGGGTGGTTTGTTTGTTTGTTTTTTGATGTTGTTTGTTTGTTTTTTGTAGAGGTCCTCCTGGGTGGGGTTGGGTTGAGTGGGGTGGGGCGGGATGGGTACCTTCTGGGGGTACAGTAGCTCCCGGAATACGGTCGCTGCAGGCCCCGAGCCTGGTGGACATCAGGCCCTCCTGCCCATTGTTGGCTCCCAGGTAGCGGGGATGCCTATTGCAGCCAGTCCCTGGCTGCCCTCTCTGGGGGAGAGTAGCTCCCCCGGTATATATCCCCATACCCCTCTCCCTTCTGGCTCCTGTACACAGCACACACTCACACATGAAGGGTTTTGGGGGCGTGTGTGTTCGGTGGGGTGTAGTGGATGGGGCCACGTAGGTGGTCCCCTTTGGTTGCACTCTGCAGTTCCCTGCCCCTGTTTTAATTTCACCTTAGACATTACTACTTATCAAACACACTCACACACACACATTAGGTCTTGGGGGGTGGTTACACTGAGTGGCATCTGGTGGGCGGGGCTCTTTGGGTATGTAGGCTGCCCAGAGTGCCGCGCTCCCAGTTCTACAAGTTTGGCTGCCCCTCAATTTTAATTGCTCACTATTAGAAAATATTGAAGAGCCAGAAGGGTGAGGGGAGGGGTCTTCTTCGCACACCCCTGCTTCCTGGTGTCTGCTCGGGGCAGGAGGGGCCAGGAGGATTAATTAATTGTTCTGCTGGTTCGGGGTCTGTGGTGGCTGGGGGGTTGCTGGCCTCCTGGTGTGCCCGCTGCACTACACCCCAGCAGAGTCGAGGGAGGTAGGATGTGTGGATGTGTGGATGTATGGGACGTGAAAGTGTGTGTGGTAATGATTGGGCCTGGATCTGGGACTTGCTGTCGCCTGGCCTGCCTGTGTTTCTCCCGATGGGGCATCAGCGTTGCCTCTCCCCACAGGCGCTGACCCACTTTGTGGCTGTCTGGGGCGCTTGGCCCTCCTGGGTATTGGGTGGGGCCTCTGCCGGGGGGTTTGGGGGCGCTCGGGCTCCTGGGGCCCAGGTCCAGTGCACGGCCCATGTCTGGGCGGCTGGGGCCTGGCGGGGTCGGTGGGCTGTTACCCCTGGTTCCCGGAGTGCCTCTGCCCTATGCTTATGGGGGCTCTTTCCGGGGGCTTCCTCTGCAGTCTTCTGGGTGGATGCGTGGTTGCCCCTGCGGTGGGCTGCCTGGGTTCTGTGCTCTGTGGGGGCTGCTGGTGGCCTGGGTCTTGTGGCCCTCTCTGCCTGCTTCTGATTGCTTGGGGGGGGGCTGTGGATTGTGGCCCTGTACGCTTATACACTCATAACTAAGCACGGTTATCATGTTGGTCCTGTGCCATGGGTGTTGCATGTTCTCACACACACACACACACACACATTCATTAGTCCAGTAGCATGGTCACTAAGCAGTTGATGTATTATCATGTCGTCTCAGGTCATCTATATCCACAGCTGTGTTGTATGCGATTGCCGCTTCTTGTGCTTGTTTTTGTTTGTTTGTGTGTTTGTTTTTTCTCTGCTTGTCTGCTTTCAGGTGCTCCTGGTGGCGCTAAGGCTGGATTCCCCTCATAGGCCATGGATTGTTGTCTGTTTTGTTTTTTACAGGTGTAGCAGCTGGTTGTCTGGTTTTTGTTTCTATTTTTGTTCTGTTTCCTCTTCTTTCCTCTTCTTCTTTCCTTGTCCCCCGGTCCGGTTCAGTTCAGTTCATGTCATATATTGTAAACAGAAATAAATAAATGGGCATCAAGGGGAGCTTTACATTTATAAAACTTCCCTTGGCAAAACAAATCTGTTTGGCATCAAAGGTATTCAGACTACAATTCTTCTGACATAATGCTGAACAGGACAAGGGGAAAAAAAAGTAAAGAAGACAGTTCTGCCGAAAGCCAGGGATAGACCTGTTCTAAGTTCTATACTTTTTAAAAGGGGCGTGTTTATCAACTGTGGAATTAGAAGATTTACAAAAATGGTCAAGTGCTAGATCTTCATCTGGGATTTTAACAGTGTCATATAACTATTCAACAGATCAGTTAAAAAAAAGCCTGCTCATGGAGATGGTTCAGGATCTGGATACCAAGCGTGGACCTAATGTTTTCATTTTTGCAATTCTGATACAGGCTATTGAGCAGTGATAACTAACACCAAGTTCAGATACTGCGGATTTTCTACCTTTGATTTGTTAAGATTGAGCCAATCAGGGACAACCTTGAAGGATCTCTTTGGTTTTGTAGGATCAGTAATTACCTGAGAAAGGTTGATATTGGTACACACCTTTTTTAAATGATCAGAGGCAGAGTTCAACTTGTTTAAATTAAAATTGCCACACAGAGATTGGGTTTAGGCCACATGCACACAGAATGACATCAACAAATATAAGAAATATTAAACATTTACACATAGATTTTTGAATATATGTGGAGGAATGATTCTTTGAAATGTGCTTATTGCGGAGTTATGATCAGTTGAGTAATGAAGGTTGAACTATTCTGGGAAAGAGGTTCTATTCCCAGCATCATGATGGACACTCCTGATATAGAAGGTTTCGCTAACGCATTGGAATTGTTTTACTATTTTCATATGCATGTGCAATGAAGAATTGCTTGCTGCTGATAAATGCAAAGAAGAACAGCTTACACATAGATGCTCACATATAGGCTGCTGAATGCAATGAAGACCTGCTTATCAAGTAAAGTTCAATGTCAATGTGTAATATTCAATTAGGATTTGCAAAACAGTGAAGTTAAACAATGAATGGGTCCATAGTCGGTATGAGAAGACTACAGGAATATTTACCTGGGTGTACGTTCAAACAGAGATGAGAAAATTGCGATAAATAATTGTTTGTTTGTTTGTTAGTATGTATAGGAATGTTATGTGTATAAACTGTGTTGAGTTATAGTTACTCAGTAGTGTCTCAGTGAAACAACCGACGGGGGAAGCCTTGCGATGACAACAAAAGCAGTGTTTTACTGATCAGTCAAGTTGCTCCAGTGTACTCCATACAAACTGGTTGGCTACTGAAGGGATAGAAAATGGGGAATACTTGTTTTAAAGCAAACAAGGAATTAGATGGGAAAAATACATGTTTTAACGGGACCCAGACTATATTAAATACTCAGACAGATGGAAGAAGAAGTGTAGTTTTGTAGGAAATCACAAAATTATTACATAGAATTAGTGAAATCAATTGAAGAATGCCTTTCTGAAGAGCTGTTTACCACAGATGAGCAGCTTTGCGACCAAGCACATTGTAGATCGCTTTACTGCCAAAATTATCTAATTTAATGGATTGGTTTAGACATGCATAACAGCATTTTAAGAACAAAGAGAGAAACAAAAAGGGACAACGCTTCATGGTGGAAGGTGATGTATAAATAACTGTGTATATGATGAAGGGGGTGGCAACACCCATTCCGAAATCCCGCCATTCCGACATCCCGCTATTCCGACATCCCACCATTTCGACATACCACCATTCCGACATGCAAACGTCCCACCATTCCGACATCCCACCATTGCGACATCCCGCTATTCTGACGTTCAAATGTCCCACCATTCCGACAAGGCTTTCCGTATAAGGAAATGTGTGTTACTCAACAGGTGAGTCCCTTCTTTCTGTTCATGCAATTTATATGTTTAACACATGTTTATAGACAAGCGTTATTAAAAACACAAAGTCTCGGCAACTGGAGGAGGAGAAGCAGTCCGCGGTGGTTTTCAATCACACACTCCAATGCCACTTGTTTCAACTTCCGAAAATTTAATCCAGGAAAAAAAGGCTTACAAACATGCACCAAAACGGCTCCATAACACGCACAAGAATCCAAAAGAAACGAAAGTTAACTAAAAGAAAGCAAATAAACAGTATGAAGTGGTCAAAATTGGTTTTACGCATGCCTATGTGCGTCTGGCACATGCGTCTTCGGGCTCTCCCACGTTGGTTTGTGGATGAAAGCTATATGTTCAGCTGTAATGTCATGTAAAAACAATCTCTACATGACATTGTGTGACCAGTTAGGTCCTTAAGATATCAACAGGCTGTATAAAGCTACAACCGTTGCGGCTGTGTGTTTGTGCCAAATGCGCAAAGCCCATCCACGCTTCCAAAAATTGGAGTGAGTACTCATAAATCACGTGAATAACATGAATAAACGTTTTTACTGAATTTTGTTGTGTTTTATACGTTCTATGCTGTCATTTCTCTCTTCTCCTATTGGCAAGGCAAGGCAGAGTGCTCGCAACTGTGTCCTGTGCAGTAGCCGTGATATCTGTAATTGCAATTATTACTTTTGCATATGATGACAGCGTGCAAAAGACGCATGGGCTCTGTGGAGAGCTCCGCTCCAGCTGGCTGCTGTGACAGCTCACTGACACTGTATTTCTGCTTAATCAGTTTCAGTCTCGCCAGAGTTACATTAATATCTGTATTTTTATATTTGAAATTCAGGGGATTTTGATAATAGATTATTAAAGTTTGTTTGCGAGGCTGTGGCCTCTGCATGTGCAAAGCTTGTGCGCCAAACTTTAGGGCGTATTTGCGCCGGCATATCATTAGTGCAAAATGTTTTGGGTAAAAAATAGGCTATTAAAAGGAACTGTCGGAATGGCGGTATGTTAAAAAAAACAAAAAACATACCGCCATTCCGACCATAGGAGGAAAAAAGTGTCGGAATGGTGGGACGTTTGATAAAAAATTAAGTGTCGCCATTCCGACAATTGGAGACCCATGTCGGAATGGCGAGATGTCGGAATGGCAGCATGTAACCATGATGAAGGAGAGACCATTTGAGCAGCACAGCCATTTCGCAGCACAGGGGCAGCAATCCAAGTTACAGGATCTCCCACGTGGTATCACCTGTCACATTGTGTCAAGGCATCAAAAGAAGAAAAAATCACCAAACTCAAGGACAAAAAGACAAAGACTCCGGTGAACGAAGACAGAGGACTGACAAACTAGAAATACAAAAGGATTCTCGATATCAAGATCCAGAAGAAGAGGCTAACAATGCCACGAACACTTACGATGCTGGGAATGATGCCAGCAATGAACAGAGAAGAAGATTCAGTGTCATCAATCTGCATTACGTGCCTCTAATGAGGGGGTGAATATAGAATCCTCAACGATTACAACGTCTCTGGGAACTGTGACAACAACAAGGTTTAAACCATTTTGATATATATTGTAACCTATTGTCTAAGGAATAGTGCTGAAAATGAGGTAAATCTAATCCACCACTGTCCTTGGTCTTCTGTAGGGTTTTTAAACTAATACGTGGTGGTTTGTTTTTCCACAGAAATTTGGAGATGCATGAATCTAGTGACTTAAACCAAGTAGCAGATGGTTTTATGGGGATCATTGAGAACAAATAGTTAACTTTTGGTAGTATCATCATTTTAATGGATGTAACTCTCCCCATAAGTGATATAGGTAAGGACTTCCAACGAGAGATCGTCCTCTACTGTCTTTAATAATTGCACATAATTTAGCTTTGTTAGCTCTGTGAGCCTGGAGGAAATGTTTATGCCTAAATATCTAATATTTACTGACTGTAAAGTGATCGCAGGTATATTATGGACCCTACAGTTAATGGGCAGAACTGTGGTCTTAGACCAGTTGATAGAGTAGTCAGAAAGTGCTGAGAATTTATTTATGAGTGTGATCGTGTGACTGAGAGACGTCTGTGAGTTCTGAAGGAAAAGTAATACATCATCAGCATAAAGACTTATTTTATGCTCAATATTTTGGGATTAATTACTCACAAACGGGTAAGAAAAGGCAGTATTGCCAGACCATACATGATCAAAACAGGGAGCGGAGGTGGTTCAGCTGCAAGGTGTGAATGTCTGACTATAGTTTGTAAAAAGCGGGTAAGATAAGGTGCGAATGCCCGACAATGTATGATCAAAAGAGGGAGCGGAGGTTTTCGGCTGCAAGAAGGTCTGAATGTCCACCCAAAATTCCTGAAAAATGGGTAAAAAAAGGGTGCGAATGCCAAACCATACATCATCAAAAGCAGGAGTGGATGTGTTCGGCTACAAGAAGATTTGAATGTCCATCAATAATTGCTTTAAAACATGAAAGAAAATTTTCGAATATCAAACCGCACATGATCATAAGCGGGAGAGGAGTTGTTCAGATGCAAGAAGGTGTGAATGTCCACCCATAATTACTGAAAAATGGGTAAGAAAAGGTGAAAATGCCAAACCATACATCATCAAAAGCAGGAGTGGATGTGTTCGGCTACAAGAAGGTTTGAATGTCCGACCATAGTTTGTAAAAAGCGGGTAAGAAAAGGTTCGAATGCCCAAACATACACCATCAAAAGAGGGAGCGGAGGTGTTCCGCTGTAAGAAGGTGTGAATGTCCGACCATAGTTGGTAAAAAGTGGGTAAGAAAAGGTTAAAATACCCGACTGTACACAATCAATAGGGGGAGCGGAGTTTGTAAAAAGCAGTTAAGAAAAGGTTCGAATATCCAACCAAACATAATCAAAAGCGGGAGCAGAGCTGTTCGACTGCAAGTAGGTGTGAATGTCCAGCCATAATTACTCACAAACGGGTAAGAAAAGGTAGTATTGCCAGACCATACATGATCAAAACAGGGAGCTGAGGTGGTTCAGCACCAAGGTGTGAATGTCTGACTATAGTTTGTAAAAAGCGGGTAAGATAAGGTGCGAATGCCCGGCAATGTATAATCAAAAGAGGGAGCAGAGGTTTTCGGCTACAAGAAGGTTTGAATGTCCGACCATAGTTTGTAAAAAGCGGGTAAGAAAAGGTTCAAATGCTTGACTATACACCATCAAAAGCGGGAGCGGAGATGTTCCGCTGTAAGACGGTGTGAATGTCCGACCATAGTTGGTAAAAAGCGGGTAAGAAAAGGTTAAAATACCCGACTGTACACAATCAATAGCGGGAGCGGAGTTGTTCGGCTACAAGAAGGTGTGAAAGTCCAACCATCGTTTGTAAAAAGCTGGTAAGAAAAGGTTCGAATGCCCGAATATATACCATCAAAAGCGGATGCGGAGGTGTTCGGCTGCAAGAAGGTGTGAACGTCCGACCAAAGTTGGCAAAAAGCAGTAAAGAAAAGGTTCGAATATCCAAACATAATTAAAAGCGAGAGAGATTGTGTTCAGCTGCAAGTAGGTGTGAATATCCAGCCATAATTACTCACAAACGGGTAAGAAAATGTAGTATTGCCAGACCATACATGATCAAAACAGGGAGCTGAGGTGGTTTAGCTGCAAAAAGGGGTGAATGTCCAACTAAAGTTCAAATATATTAACAAAAGTGGGAGGAGAGGTCTTCGGATTAGAGTGGTTGAAATTTCCAACCATAATCTATAAAATGCGGTGAAAAAAAAAGGTGTGAAGGAATGAATTTTATAGCAAAATCCGAAATCATGCATAACTCCGCAAAAGGAACGTATTGCTCAACCAAAGGGATGCTTCTTTCTCATTCAGGGTAATATGAGGAACTTTATGCTTGATACATTTTAGACATGGATAACTATGAAGGACAAAGCAATTTTAACTTGGTTTGAGCAAAGCAATTCATTTTATAGGAAAATCCGAAATCGTGCAGGACTCATGAAAGTAAGCTTATTCTCGGATTCCTGATCCTCCAGTGTTGCTCTTTCCTATACTGCAAAATACAGCCTTGTTCTTTGTTGAAATCGATATAGACATTGATAAATATGAAGGACAAAGCAGTTTCCACTTTGTTTGAGTGAAGGAATTAATTTTATAGCAAAATCCCAAATCAAGCAGAACGTATGAAAATAAGCTTGTTTTCGGATTCCTGATCCTTCAGTGTTGCTATTTCTTCTACTGCAAAATACAATGTTGTTCTTTGTTGAAGTCAATCTAGACATTGATAAATATGAAGGACAAAGCAGTTTTAACATAGTTTGAGTAAAGGAATTCATTTTATACATAAAATCCCAAATCATGCAGAACGTATGAAAATAAGCTTATTCTCGGATTCCTGTTCCTTCAAGTGTTGCTCTTTCTACTACTGCAAAATACAATGTTGTTCTTTGTTGAAGTAAATCTAGACATTGATAAATATGAAGGACAAAGCAGTTTTCACTTGGTTTGAGTGAAGGATTTGCAGCTGAAAACCTCCCGCTCCCGCTTTTGATTGTGTATAGTCGGGCTTTCGAGCCTTTTCTTACCCGGTTTTTAGAAATTATGGTTGGACATTCACACCTTGCAGCCGAAGACCTCCACTCCCTCTTTTGATCATACATTGTCGGGCATTCGCACCTTGTCTTACCCGCTTTTTACAAACTATAGTCAGACATTCACACCTTGCAGCTGAACCACCTCAGCTCCCTGTTTTGATCATGTATGGTCTGGCAATACTACCTTTTCTTACCCGTTTGTGAGTAATTATGGCTGGACATTCACACCTACTTGCAGTCAAACAGCTCTGCTCCCGCTTTTGATGGTATATATTCGGGCATTCCAACCATTTCTTAACTGCTTTTTGCAAACTTTGGTCGGACGTTCACACCTTCTTGCAGCCGAACACCTCCGCTTCCACTTTTGATGGTATATATTCGGGCATTCGAACCTTTTCTTAGCAGCTTTTTACAAACCATGGTTGAACTTTCACACCTTCTTGTAGCCGAACACCTCCGCTTCCGCTTTTGTTGGTATATATTCAGGCATTCGAACCTTTTCTTAGCAGCTTTTTACAAACTATGGTCGGACATTCAAACCTTCTTGTAGCCGAAAACCTCCGCTCCCTCTTTTGATCATACATTGTCGGGCATTCGCACCTTTTCTTACCCGTTTTTTACAAACCATGGTCGGACTGTCACACATTCTTGTAGCCAAACACATCCGCTCCCGCTATTGATTGTGTACAGTCGGGTATTTTAACCTTTTCTTACCCACTTTTTACCAACTATGGTCGGACATTCACACCTTCTTACAGCGGAATACCTCCGCTCCCTCTTTTGATGGTGTATGTTTGGGCATTCGAACCTTTTCTTACCCGCTTTTTACAAACTATGCTCGGACATTCAAACCTTCTTGTAGCCGAACACATCCACTCCTGCTTTTGATGATGTATGGTTGGGCATTCAAACCTACTTGTTGCCCGCTTTTCATTAATTTTGGGTGGACATTCACACCTTGTCACAGCCAAACACCTCCGCTCCCTGTTTTGATCATGTATGGTTTGACATTCGCACCTTTTCTCACCCGCTTTTTGCCAACTATGGTCGGCTGTTCACAGCTTCCTCTCCACCATACTTGTATGGTGGGATATTCACACCCACTTGCATCCGAAGACCTTTTGTTGATATTTAGTCGGTCATTCGCAGCTTACCCGCTTTTGGCAAACTATGGCCTTCATGCAGCCAAACACCTCTGATCTCGCTTTTGATGATGTAAGGTTGGGCATTCAGACCTTGCTTCACCTGCTTTTCACAAAATATAGTCGGACATTCACACCTTCTTGCAGCCGAACACTTCCGCTCCACCTTTTAGTGTTCTATAACACCTTTTTTTTCAACGCATTTTATAGATTATGGTTGGAAATTCTCAACCACTCTCATCCGAAGACCTCTCCTCCCGCTTTTGTTAATATATTTGAACTTTAGTCGGACATTCACACCTTCTTGCAGCTGAACCACCTCCGCTCCCTGTTTTGATCATGTATGGTCTGGCAATACTACCTTTTCTTACCCGTTTGTTAGTAATTCTGGCTGGACATTCACACCTACTTGCAGCCGAACACCACCTCTCCCGCTTTTGATGATGTATGGACCGGCATTCTTACCTTTTCTAACACATTTTTCAGCAATTATGGTCGGAGATTCACACTTACTCACAGCCGAACAACTCCGCTCCCGCATTTGATGGTGTATAGTCGGGCATTCTCACCCTTTCTCATCAGCTTTTTGCAAATTATGATCTGACATTCACACCTGCTTTTGATAATGTATGGTTGGGCATTCGCACCTTTTCTTACCCATTTTTCAGTAATTATGGGTGGACATTCACACCGTCTTACAGCGGAACACCTCTGCTCCCGCTTTTGATGTTGTATAGTCAGGCATTTGAACCTTTTCTTACCCGCTTTTTACAATCTATGGTCGGACATTCAAACCTTCTTGTAGCCGAAAACCTCCGCTCCCTCTTTTGATTATACATTGTTGGGCATTCGCACCTTATTTACAAACTATAGTCACACATTCACACCTTGCAGCTGAGCCACCTCAGCTCCCTGTTTTGATAGTGTATGTTCGGGCATTCGAACCTATTCTTACCCTCTTTTTACAAACTATGCTCGGAGATTCACACCTACTCACAGCTGAACAACTCCGCTCCCGCATTTGATGATGTCTTGTCCAGCATTCTAGTCTCTTCTAACACATTTTTCAGCAATTATGGTCGGACATTCACACCTACTCACAGCCGAACACTTCCGCTCCCGCATTTGATGGTGTATAGCCGGGCATTCTCACCCTTTCTCATTAGCTTTTTGCAAATTATGATCTGACATTCACACCTACTTGCAGTTGAACAGCTCTGCTCCCGCTTTTGATTATGTTTGGTTGGATATTCGAACCTTTTCTTAACTGCTTTTTACAAACTTTGGTCGGACGTTCACACCTTCTTGCAGCCAAACACATCCACTTCCACTTTTGATGGTATATATTCGGGCATTCGAACCTTTTCTTACCCGCTTTTTACAAACCGTGGTCGGACTTTCACACCTTCTTGTAGCCAAACAACTCCGCTCCCGCTATTGATTGTGTACAGTCGGGTATTTTAACCTTTTCTTACCCGCTTTTTACCAACTATGGTCGGACATTTACACCTTCTTACAGCGGAACACCTCCGCTCCCGCTTTTGATGGTGTATAGTCAGGCATTTGAACCTTTTCTTACCCGCTTTTTACAAACTATGGTCGGACATTCAAACCTTCTTGTAGCCGAAAACCTCCGCTCCCTCTTTTGATCATACATTGTCGGGCATTAGCACCTTTTCTTACCCGCTTTTTACAAACCATAGTCGGACTTTCACATCTTTTAGTAGCCGAACAACTCCGCTCCCGCTATTGATTGTGTACAGTCGGGTATTTTGACCTTTTCTTACCCGCTTTTTACCAACTATGGTCGGACATTCACACCTTCTTACAGCGGAACACCTCCGCTCCCTCCTTTGATGGTGTATGTTCGGGCATTCGAACCTTTTCTTACCCGCTTTTTACAAACTATGGTCAGACGTTCAAACCTTCTTGTAGCCGAACATATCCACTCCTGCTTTTGATGATGTATGGTTGGGCATTCGAACCTACTTGTTGCCCGCTTTTCATTAATTATGGGTGGACATTCACACCTTGTCTCAGCCAAACACCTCCGCTCCCTGTTTTGATCATGTATGGTTTGACATTCGCACCTTTGCCCACCCTCTTTTTATACTGATTGCTCAAGATTAAGTTGTTCTTTCTCAAACTACAATTTTTTTTTAATTGTTGAAACTTGATTTGAAGTGGATAAATAAGGAAGACAAACAGTTTTAAGTCAGGCTGATAGCAATTAATTTTATAGCAAAATCTGTATTTCGTCATTTGTCGAGAGATGCTTATTGCTGAAGAAGTTCTTTCTCATTCTACAAAGTACAACGTTGTTTATCATTGAAACTTGATTAGACATGAATAAATATGAAGGACAAAGCAGTCTTAACTTGGTTTGAGTTAAGGAATTCGTTTTATAGGAGAATCCGAATTCGTGCATAACTCGTAAAATAGAGCTTATTTTCGGATTCCTGAAGAATGAGTCTGGTTCTTTCTCATAATACAAAGTTTGTTGTTTATTGTTGAAACTTCATCAGACCGTTAGATATAGTCGGACTCACCTCGACGCACGGCTTGGGATCTGGAACCAGTACTCTTGAGAGGGGTTGGACTCTCTTCCACTCTGGAGTTGCCCGTGGTGAGAGGCGCAGAGCAGGTGTGGGCATACTTATTGCCCCCCGGCTGTGTGCCAGTACATTGGGGTTTACCCCAGTGAACGAGAGGGTAGCCTCCCTCCGCCTTGGGTGGGGGGACGAGTCCTGACTGTTGTTTGTGCCTATGCGCCAAACAGCAGTTCAGAGTACCTACCCTTTTTGGAGTCTCTGGGGGAGGCACTGGAGAATGCTCCTACCGGAGACTCCCTCATTCTGCTGGGGGACTTCAATGCTCACGTGGGCAATGACAGTGAGACCTGGAGGGGTGTGATTGGGAGGAACGGCCCCCCCGATCTGAATCAGAGTGGTGTTATGTTGTTGGACTTCTGTGCCAGTCATAGACTGTCCATAACGAACACCATGTTCAGGCATAAGGGTGTCCATATGTGCACTTGGCACCAGGACACCCTTGGCCGCAGTTCGATGATCGACTTTGTGGTTGTATCATCGGACTTGCGGCCGTATGTCCTGGACACTCGGGTGAAGAGAGGGGCGGAGCTGTCAACTGATCAACACCTGGTGGTGAGTTGGCTCCGCTGGTGGGGGAGGATGCCGATCAGACCTGGCAGGCCCAAACGTATTGTGAGGGTCTGCTGGGAGCGTTTGTCAGAATCCCCCGTCAGAAGGAGCTTTAACTCCCACCTCCGGCAGAGCTTCAACCATATTTGAGGTGGGGGATATTGAGTCCGAATGGGCCATGTTCCGTGACTCCATTGCCGAGGCAGCTGGTCGGAGTTGTGGCCGTAAGGTGGTCGGTGCCTGTCGTGGCGGCAACCCTCGAACCTGCTGGTGGACACCAGTGGTGAGGGAAGCCGTCAAGCTGAAGAAGGAGTCCTATCGGGCCTTTTTGGCCAGTGGGACCCTGGAAGAAGCTGATAGGTACCGACGGGCCAGACGGGCCACGGCTTCGGCGGTTGCTGAGGCAAAAACTCGGGCCTGGGAGGAGTTCGGTGAGACCATGGAGAACGATTTCCGGACGGCCTCGAAAAGATTCTGGTCCACCATCCGGCGTCTCAGGGGGGGGGAAGCGGCTCACAGTCAACACTGTTTACAGTGGGGACGGGGCTTTGCTGACCTCAACTAGGGATGTTGTGAGTCGGTGGGGGGAGTACTTCGAGGAACTCCTCAATCCTACCAACACGTGCTCGGAAGAGGCAGAGTCGGAGAGCTCGGAGACGGGGCCTCCCATTTCTGGGGCTGAGGTTGCCGAGGTGGTTAAAAAGCTCCTCGGTGGCAAGGCCCCGGGGGTGGATGAGGTCCGTCCTGAGTTTCTCAAGGCTCTGGATGTTGTAGGGCTGTCTTGGCTGACACGCCTCTGCAGTATCGCGTGGACATCGGGGACAGTGCCTCTGGACTGGCAGATTGGGGTGGTGGTCCCCCTCTTATAAAAGGGGGACCGGAGGGTGTGTTCCAACTATAGGGGTATCACACTCCTCAGCCTCCCTGGTAAGGTCTATTCGGGGGTATTGGAGAGGAGGATCCGTCGGATAATCGAGCCTCGGATTCAGGAGATGCAGTGTGGCTTTCGTCCTGGCCGTGGAACAGTGGACCAGCTCTATACCCTCGGCAGGATCCTGGAGGGTGCATGGGAGTTCGCCCAACCAGTCTACATGTGTTTTGTGGACTTGGAGAAAGCGTTCGACCGTGTCCCTCGTGGAGTCCTGTGGGGGGTGCTCCGGGAATATGGAGTGCCGGACCCCTTGATAGGGGCCGTTCGGTCTCTGTATGACCGGTGCCAGAGTTTGGTCCGCATTGCCGGCAGTAAGTCGGATACGTTTCCGGTGAGAGTTGGACTCCGTCAGGGCTGCCCTTTGTCACCGATTCTGTTCCTAACTTTTATGGACAGAATTTCTAGGCGGAACCAGGGCGTTGAGGGTATCCCATTTGGCGACCTCAGAATCGGGTCTCTGCTTTTTTGCAGATGATGTGGTTCTGTTAGCGTCGTCAGGCCGTGACCTTCAGCTCTCACTGGAGTGATTCGCAGCCGAGTGTGAAGCGGCTGGGATGAGAATCAGCACCTCCAAATCCGAGACTATAGTTCTCAGCCGGAAAAGGGTGGAATGCTCTCTCCGGGTCGGGAATGAGATCCTTCCCCAAGAGGAGGAGTTCAAGTATCTCGGGGTCTTGTTCACGAGTGACGGACGAATGGAGCGGGAGATTGACGGGCGGATCGGTGCGGCGCCTTCAGTGTTGCAGGCTCTGCACCGACCCGTCGTTGTGAAGAGGGAGCTGAGCCAGAAGGCGAAGCTCTCTACTTACTGGTCAATCTACGTTCCCATCCTCACCTATGGTCACGAGTTGTGGGTAGTGACCGAAAGAACAAGATCGCGAATACAAGCGGCCGAAATGGGTTTCCTCCGCAGGGTGTCTGGGCTCTCCCTTAGAGATAGGGTGAGAAGCTCAGTCATCCGGGAGGGGCTCGGAGTAGAACCGCTGCTCCTCCGCATTGAGAGGAGTCAGATGAGGTGGCTCGGGCATCTGGTTAGGATGCCCCCTGGGCGCCTCCCTGGGGAGGTGTTCCGGGCACGTCCCACTGGGAGGAGACCCCGGGGGAGACCCAGGACACGTTGGAGAGACTATGTCTCTCGGCTGGCCTGGGAACGCCTCGGGGTCCCCCCGGAAGAGCTGGAGGAAGTGGCCGGGGACAGAGACGTCTGGGTTTCTCTGCTCAAGCTCCTGCCCCCGCGACACGACCCCCGGATAAGCGGCAGATGATGGATGGATGGATGGATATATCCTCCACCAACCAGACTTACAACCCCCGACTAGGGTAGCAGAATTTCTAAGCATCTGTACCCCAAAACTACTATCAAAAATATATAAATTATTGTCTAAGATAGATGACACAATGTCTCTTCCATCCTCAAAATGGGAGGCAGATTTATCCATCAGTTCTGGTCATAGCTTCTAACCACAAATATGTTTGAACACCTTCATAAAGACTCGAAATCCTAATTTACAGCTCATACAATACAAAATCCTTCATAGAACACACTATACAGGACAAAGGATGTTCAGGATGGGTCTAACACACTCAAACATCTGCTCACATTGCACAGATAACACACCTGATGATTATGCACACGCTTTGTGGTTTTCTGCGCCTGTCCAGAAGTTCTGGCTTGAAGTCTGTGAGGACCTATCAACATGGCTAAAGTGTAGCATCCCTGCATGCCCCACACTGTGCATACTGGGTGACTTAGACAACATCAACATGGAAATTAACTCAGCACACATGGTTGTCACAGTGTTATGTATCGCAAAGAAAACTATTCTCATGAACTGGAAAGCGAAGAACAATTGTGTATTAACCAGTTTAGAAATTTTCTTTTAGATTATATTAGCATGGAAACAATGTCTGCCTCCTCAAAACATCAATTGGCTGGATTTCATTCTCTCTGGTCCCCTCTGATTAGTTTTATCACATAGTGGTGGTGGTGGGTTGCTGGGTGATGATGGGTCTCAGGCCCGGGCTGCTGCGACTGGTGTGACCGGGTGGTTTGTTTGTTTGTTTTTTTTATGTTGTTTGTTTGTTTTTTGTAGAGGTCCTCCTGGGTGGGGTTGGGTTGAGTGGGGTGGGGCGGGATGGGTACCTTCTGGGGGTACAGTAGCTCCCAGAATATGGTCGCTGCAGGCCCCGAGCCTGGTGGACATCAGGCCCTCCTGCCCATTGTTGGCTCCCAGGTAGCGGGGTTGCCTATTGCAGCCAGTCCCTGGCTGCCCTCTCTGGGGGAGAGTAGCTCCCCCGGTATATATCCCCATACCCCTCTCCCTTCTGGCTCCTGTACACAGCACACACTCACACATGAAGGGTTTTGGGGGCGTGTGTGTTCGGTGGGGTGTAGTGGATGGGGCCACGTAGGTGGTCCCCTTTGGTTGCACTCTGCAGTTCCCTGCCCCTGTTTTAATTTCACCTTAGACATTACTACTTATCAAACACACTCACACACACACATTAGGTCTTGGGGGGTGGTTACACTGAGTGGCATCTGGTGGGCGGGGCTCTTTGGGTATGTAGGCTGCCCAGAGTGCCGCGCTCCCAGTTCTACAAGTTTGGCTGCCCCTCAATTTTAATTGCTCACTATTAGAAAATATTGAAGAGCCAGAAGGGTGAGGGGAGGGGTCTTCTTCGCACACCCCTGCTTCCTGGTGTCTGCTCGGGGCAGGAGGGGCCAGGAGGATTAATTAATTGTTCTGCTGGTTCGGGGTCTGTGGTGGCTGGGGGGTTGCTGGCCTCCTGGTGTGCCCGCTGCACTACACCCCATCAGAGTCGAGGGAGGTAGGATGTGTGGATGTGTGGATGTATGGGACGTGAAAGTGTGTGTGGTAATGATTGGGCCTGGATCTGGGACTTGCTGTCGCCTGGCCTGCCTGTGTTTCTCCCGATGGGGCATCAGCGTTGCCTCTCCCCACTGCTCGCGACTTCACCCACCTGTGGGCACGTCTTGACTCCCAGGGCACTTGGCCAGGGGCGCTGGGGCAGGCGCTGACCCACTTTGTGGCTGTCTGGGGCGCTTGGCCCTCCTGGGTATTGGGTGGGGCCTCTGCCGGGGGGTTTGGGGGCGCTCGGGCTCCTGGGGCCCAGGTCCAGTGCACGGCCCATGTCTGGGCGGCTGGGGCCTGGCGGGGTCGGTGGGCTGTTACCCCTTCCCGGAGTGCCTCTGCCCTATGCTTATGGGGGCTCTTTCCGGGGGCTTCCTCTGCAGTCTTCTGGGTGGATGCGTGGTTGCCCCTGCGGTGGGCTGCCTGGGTTCTGTGCTCTGTGGGGGCTGCTGGTGGCCTGGGTCTTGTGGCCCTCTCTGCCTGCTTCTGATTGCTTGGGGGGGGGCTGTGGATTGTGGCCCTGTACGCTTATACACTCATAACTAAGCACGGTTATCATGTTGGTCCTGTGCCATGGGTGTTGCATGTTCTCACACACACACACACACATTCATTAGTCCAGTAGCATGGTCACTAAGCAGTTGATGTATTATCATGTCGTCTCAGGTCATCTATATCCACAGCTGTGTTGTATGCGATTGCCGCTTCTTGTGCTTGTTTTTGTTTGTTTGTGTGTTTGTTTTTTCTCTGCTTGTCTGCTTTCAGGTGCTCCTGGTGGCGCTAAGGCTGGATTCCCCTCATAGGCCATGGATTGTTGTCTGTTTTGTTTTTTACAGGTGTAGCAGCTGGTTGTCTGGTTTTTGTTTCTATTTTTGTTCTGTTTCCTCTTCTTTCCTCTTCTTCTTTCCTTGTCCCCCGGTCCGGTTCAGTTCAGTTCATGTCATATATTGTAAACAGAAATAAATAAATGGGCATCAAGGGGAGCTTTACATTTATAAAACTTCCCTTGGCAAAACAAATCTGTTTGGCATCAAAGGTATTTAGACTACAATTCTTCTGACATAATGCTGAACAGGACAAGGGGAAAAAAAAGTAAAGAAGACAGTTCTGCCGAAAGCCAGGGATAGACCTGTTCTAAGTTCTATACTTTTTAAAAGGGGCGTGTTTATCAACTGTGGAATTAGAAGATTTACAAAAATGGTCAAGTGCTAGATCTTCATCTGGGATTTTAACAGTGTCATATAACTATTCAACAGATCAGTTAAAAAAAAGCCTGCTCATGGAGATGGTTCAGGATCTGGATACCAAGCGTGGACCTAATGTTTTCATTTTTGCAATTCTGATACAGGCTATTGAGCAGTGATAACTAACACCAAGTTCAGATACTGCGGATTTTCTACCTTTGATTTGTTAAGATTGAGCCAATCAGGGACAACCTTGAAGGATCTCTTTGGTTTTGTAGGATCAGTAATTACCTGAGAAAGGTTGATATTGGTACACACCTTTTTTAAATGATCAGAGGCAGAGTTCAACTTGTTTAAATTAAAATTGCCACCCAGAGATTGGGTTTAGGCCACATGCACACAGAATGACATCAACAAATATAAGAAATATTAAACATTTACACATAGATTTTTGAATATATGTGGAGGAATGATTCTTTGAAATGTGCTCATTGCGGAGTTATGATCAGTTGAGTAATGAAGGTTGAACTATTCTGGGAAAGAGGTTCTATTCCCAGCATCATGATGGACACTCCTGATATAGAAGGTTTCGCTAACGCATTGGAATTGTTTTACTATTTTCATATGCATGTGCAATGAAGAATTGCTTGCTGCTGATAAATGCAAAGAAGAACAGCTTACACATAGATGCTCACATATAGGCTGCTGAATGCAATGAAGACCTGCTTATCAAGTAAAGTTCAATGTCAATGTGTAATATTCAATTAGGATTTGCAAAACAGTGAAGTTAAACAATGAATGGGTCCATAGTCGGTATGAGAAGACTACAGGAATATTTACCTGGGTGTACGTTCAAACAGAGATGAGAAAATTGCGATAAATAATTGTTTGTTTGTTTGTTAGTATGTATAGGAATGTTATGTGTATAAACTGTGTTGAGTTATAGTTACTCAGTAGTGTCTCAGTGAAACAACCGACGGGGGAAGCCTTGCGGTGACAACAAAAGCAGTGTTTTACTGTTCAGACAAGTTTCTCCAGTGTACTCCATACAAACTGGTTGGCTACTGAAGGGATAGAAAATGGGGAATACTTGTTTTAAAGCAAACAAGGAATTAGATGGGAAAAATACATGTTTTAACGGGACCCAGACTATATTAAATACTCAGACAGATGGGAGAAGAAGTGTAGTTTTGTAGGAAATCACAAAATTATTACATAGAATTAGTGAAATCAATTGAAGAATGCCTTTCTGAAGAGCTGTTTACCACAGATGAGCAGCTTTGCGACCAAGCACATTGTAGATCGCTTTACTGCCAAAATGATCTAATTTAATGGATTGGTTTAGACATGCATAACAGCATTTTAAGAACAAAGAGAGAAACAAAAAGGGACAACGCTTCATGGTGGAAGGTGATGTATAAATAACTGTGTATATGATGAAGGGGGTGGCAACACCCATTCCGAAATCCCGCCATTCCGACATCCCGCTATTCCGACATCCCACCATTCCGACATACCACCATTCCGACATGCAAACGTCCCACCATTCCGACATCCCACCATTGCGACATCCCGCTATTCTGACGTTCAAATGTCCCACCATTCCGACAAGGCTTTCCGTATAAGGAAATGTGTGTTACTCAACAGGTGAGTCCCTTCTTTCTGTTCATGCAATTTATATGTTTAACACATGTTTATAGACAAGCGTTATTAAAAACACAAAGTCCGCGGAAGCAGGACTTCCCCGAGAAGCAGTCCGCGGTGGTTTTCAATCACACACTCCAATGCCACTTGTTTCAACTTCCGAAAATTTAATCCAGGAAAAAAAGGCTTACAAACATGGACCAAAACGGCTCCATAACACGCACAAGAATCCAAAAGAAAAGAAAGTTAACTAAAAGAAAGCAAATAAACATTATGAAGTGGTCAAAATTGGTTTTACGCATGCCTATGTGCGTCTGGCACATGCGTCTTCGGGCTCTCCCACGTTGGTTTGTGGATGAAAGCTATATGTTCAGCTGTAATGTCATGTAAAAACAATCTCTACATGACATTGTGTGACCAGTTAGGTCCTTAAGATATCAACAGGCTGTATAAAGCTACAACCGTTGCGGCTGTGTGTTTGTGCCAAATGCGCAAAGCCCATCCACGCTTCCAAAAATTGGAGTGAGTACTCATAAATCACGTGAATAACATGAATAAACGTTTTTACTGAATTTTGTTGTGTTTTATACGTTCTATGCTGTCATTTCTCTCTTCTCCTATTGGCAAGGCAAGGCAGAGTGCTCGCAACTGTGTCCTGTGCAGTAGCCGTGATATCTGTAATTGCAATTATTACTTTTGCATATGATGACAGCGTGCAAAAGACGCATGGGCTCTGTGGAGAGCTCCGCTCCAGCTGGCTGCTGTGACAGCTCACTGACACTGTATTTCTGCTTAATCAGTTTCAGTCTCGCCAGAGTTACATTAATATCTGTATTTTTATATTTGAAATTCAGGGGATTTTGATAATAGATTATTAAAGTTTGTTTGCGAGGCTGTGGCCTCTGCATGTGCAAAGCTTGTGCGCCAAACTTTAGGGCGTATTTGCGCCGGCATATCATTAGTGCAAAATGTTTTGGGTAAAAAATAGGCTATTAAAAGGAACTGTCGGAATGGCGGTATGTTAAAAAAAACAAAAAACATACCGCCATTCCGACCATAGGAGGAAAAAAGTGTCAGAATGGTGGGACGTTTGATAAAAGATTAAGTGTCGCCATTCCGACAATTGGAGACCCATGTCGGAATGGCGAGATGTCGGAATGGCAGCATGTAACCATGATGAAGGAGAGACCATTTGAGCAGCACAGCCATTTCGCAGCACAGGGACAGCAGTCCAAGTTACAGGATCTCCCACGTGGTATCACCTGTCACATTGTGTCAAGGCATCAAAAGAAGAAAAAATCACCAAACTCAAGGACAAAAAGACAAAGACTCCGGTGAACGAAGACAGAGGACTGACAAACCAGAAATACAAAAGGATTCTCGATATCAAGATCCAGAAGAAGAGGCTAATAATGCCACGAACACTTACAATGCTGGGAATGATGCCAGCAATGAACAGAGAAAAAGATTCAGTGTCATCAATCTGCATTACGTGCCTCTAATGAGGGGGTGAATATAGAATCCTCAACGATTACAACGTCTCTGGGAACTGTGACAACAACAAGGTTTAAACCATTTTGATATATATTGTAACCTATTGTCTAAGGAATAGTGCTGAAAATGAGTTAAATCTAATCCACCACTGTCCTTGGTCTTCTGTAGGGTTTTTAAACTAATACGTGGTGGTTTGTTTTTCCACAGAAATTTGGAGATGCATGAATCTAGTGACTTAAACCAAGTAGCAGATGGTTTTATGGGGATCATTGAGAACAAATAGTTAACTTTTGGTAGTATCATCATTTTAATGGATGTAACTCTCCCCATAAGTGATATAGGTAAGGACTTCCAACGAGAGATCGTCCTCTACTGTCTTTAATAATTGCACATAATTTAGCTTTGTTAGCTCTGAGAGCCTGGAGGAAATGTTTATGCCTAAATATCTAATATTTACTGACTGTAAAGTGATCGCAGGTATATTATGGACCCTACAGTTAATGGGCAGAACTGTGGTCTTAGACCAGTTGATAGAGTAGTCAGAAAGTGCTGAGAATTTATTTATGAGTGTGATCGTGTGACTGAGAGACGTCTGTGAGTTCTGAAGGAAAAGTAATACATCATCAGCATAAAGACTTATTTTATGCTCAATATTTTGGGATTAATTACTCACAAACGGGTAAGAAAAGGCAGTATTGCCAGACCATACATGATCAAAACAGGGAGCGGAGGTGGTTCAGCTGCAAGGTGTGAATGTCTGACTATAGTTTGTAAAAAGCGGGTAAGATAAGGTGCGAATGCCCGACAATGTATGATCAAAAGAGGGAGCGGAGGTTTTCGGCTGCAAGAAGGTCTGAATGTCCACCCAAAATTCCTGAAAAATGGGTAAAAAAAGGGTGCGAATGCCAAACCATACATCATCAAAAGCAGGAGTGGATGTGTTCGGCTACAAGAAGATTTGAATGTCCATCAATAATTGCTTTAAAACATGAAAGAAAATTTTCGAATATCAAACCGCACATGATCATAAGCGGGAGAGGAGTTGTTCAGATGCAAGAAGGTGTGAATGTCCACCCATAATTACTGAAAAATGGGTAAGAAAAGGTGAAAATGCCAAACCATACATCATCAAAAGCAGGAGTGGATGTGTTCGGCTACAAGAAGGTTTGAATGTCCGACCATAGTTGGTAAAAAGTGGGTAAGAAAAGGTTAAAATACCCGACTGTACACAATCAATAGGGGGAGCGGAGTTTGTAAAAAGCAGTTCAGAAAAGGTTTGAATATCCAACCAAACATAATCAAAAGCGGGAGCAGAGCTGTTCGACTGCAAGTAGGTGTGAATGTCCAGCCATAATTACTCACAAACGGGTAAGAAAAGGTAGTATTGCCAGACCATACATGATCAAAACAGGGAGCTGAGGTGGTTCAGCACCAAGGTGTGAATGTCTGACTATAGTTTGTAAAAAGCGGGTAAGATAAGGTGCGAATGCCCGGCAATGTATAATCAAAAGAGGGAGCAGAGGTTTTCGGCTACAAGAAGGTTTGAATGTCCGACCATAGTTTGTAAAAAGCGGGTAAGAAAAGGTTCAAATGCTTGACTATACACCATCAAAAGCGGGAGCGGAGATGTTCCGCTGTAAGACGGTGTGAATGTCCGACCATAGTTGGTAAAAAGCGGGTAAGAAAAGGTTAAAATACCCGACTGTACACAATCAATAGCGGGAGCGGAGTTGTTCGGCTACAAGAAGGTGTGAAAGTCCAACCATCGTTTGTAAAAAGCTGGTAAGAAAAGGTTCGAATGCCAGAATATATACCATCAAAAGCGGATGCGGAGGTGTTCGGCTGCAAGAAGGTGTGAATGTCCGAGCATAGTTTGTAAAAAGCGGGTAAGAAAAGGTTCGAATGCCCAAACATAAACCATCAAAAGAGGGAGCGGAGGTGTTCCGCTGTAAGAAGGTGTGAATGTCCGACCATAGTTGGTAAAAAAACGGGTAAGAAAAGGTTAAAATACCCGACTGTACACAATCAATAGCGGGAGCGGATGTGTTTGGCCACAAGAATGTGTGACAGTCCAACCATGGTTTGTAAAAAACGGGTAAGAAAAGGTGCGAATGCCCGACAATGTATGATCAAAAGAGGGAGCGGAGGTTTTCGGCTACAAGAAGGTTTGAATGTCCGACCATAGTTTGTAAAAAGCGGGTAAGAAAAGGTTCAAATGCCTGACTATACACCATCAAAAGCGGGAGCGGAGGTGTTCCGCTGTAAGACGGTGTGAATGTCCGACCATAGTTGGTAAAAAGCGGGTAAGAAGAGGTTAAAATACCTGACTGTACACAATCAATAGCGGGAGCGGATGTGTTTGGCCACAAGAATGTGTGACAGTCCGACCATGGTTTGTAAAAAACGGGTAAGAAAAGGTGCGAATGCCCGACAATGTATGATCAAAAGAGGGAGCGGAGGTTTTCGGCTACAAGAAGGTTTGAATGTCCGACCATAGTTTGTAAAAAGCGGGTAAGAAAAGGTTCGAATGCCCGAATATTTACCATCAAAAGCGGAAGCGGAGGTGTTCGGCTGCAAGAAGGTGTGAACGTCCGACCAAAGTTTGCAAAAAGCAGTTAAGAAAAGGTTTGAATATCCAACCAAACATAATCAAAAGCGGGAGCAGAGCTTTTCGACTGCAAGTAGGTGTGAATGTCCAGCCATAATTAGTATTAGTTTAAAAACCCTACAGAAGACCAAGGACAATGGTGGATTAGATTTACCTCATTTTCAGCACTATTCCTTAGCCAATAGGTTACAATATATATCAAAATGGTTTAAACCTTGTTTTTGTCACAGTTCCCAGAGACGTTGTAATCGTTGAGGATTCTATATTCACCCCCTCATTAGAGGCACGTGTTGCAGATTGATGACACTGAATCTTCTTCTCTGTTCATTGCTGGCATCATTCCCAGCATCGTAAGTGTTCGTGGCATTGTTAGCCTCTTCTTCTGGATCTTGATATCGAGAATCCTTTTGTATTTCTGGTTTGTCAGTGCTCTCTCTTCGTTCACCGGCGTCTTCGTCTTTTTGTCCTTGAGTTTGGTGATTTTTTCTTCTTTTGATGCCTTGACACAATGTGACAGGTGATACCACGTGGGAGATCCTGTAACTTGGACTGCTGTCCCTGTGCTGCGAAATGGCTGTGCTGCTCAAATGGTCTCTCCTTCATCATGGTTACATGCTGCCATTCCGACATCTCGCCATTCCGACATGGGTTTCCAATTGTCGGAATGGCGACACTTAATTTTTTATCAAACGTCCCACCATTCCGACACTTTTTTCCTCCTATGGTCGGAATAGCGGTATGTTTTTTTTTTTTTAACATACCGCCATTCCGACAGTTCCTTTTAATAGCCTATTTTTTACCCAAAACATTTTGCACTAATGATATGCCGGCGCAAATACGCCCTAAAGTTTGGCGCACAAGCTCTGCACATGCAGAGGCCACAGCCTCGCAAACAAACTTTAATAATCTATTATCAAAATCCCCTGAATTTCAAATATAAAAATACAGATATTAATGTAACTCTGGCGAGACTGAAACTGATTAAGCAGAAATACATTGTCAGTGAGCTGTCACAGCAGCCAGCTGGAGCGGAGCTCTCCACAGAGACCATGCGTCTTTTGCACGCTGTCATCATATGCAAAAGTAATAATTGCACAGATATCACGGCTACGGCACAGGACACAGTTGCGAGCACTCTGCCTTGCCTTGCCAATAGGAGAAGAGAGAAATGACAGCATAGAACGTATAAAACACAACAAAATGCAGTAAAAACGTTTATTCATGTTATTCACGTGATTTATGAGTACTCGCTCCAATTTTGGGAAGCGCGGATGGGCTTTGCGCATTTGGCACAAACACACAGCCGTTGCGCAAGGCTTTATACAGCCTGTTGATATCTTAAGGACGTAAATGGTCACACCTGGGAGTAAATGTCATGTAGAGATTGTTTTTACATGACATTACAGCTGAACATATAGCTTTCATCCACAAACCAATGTGGGAGAGCCCGAAGACGCATGTGCCAGACGCACATAGGCATGCGTAAAACCAATTTTGACCACTTCATACTGTTTATTTGCTTTCTTTTAGTTAATTTTCGTTTCTTTTGGATTCTTGTGCGTGTTATGGAGCCGTTTTGGTCCATGTTTGTAAGCCTTTTTTTCCTGGATCAAATTTTCGGAAGTTGAAACAAGTGGCATTGGAGTGTGTGATTGAAAACCACCGCGGACTGCTTCTCCTCCTCCAGTTGCCGAGACTTTGTGTTTTTAATAACGCTTGTCTATAAACATGTGTTAAACATATAAATTGCATGAACAGAAAGAAGGGACTCACCTGTTGAGTAACACACATTTCCTTATACAGAAAGCCTTGTCGGAATGGTGGGACATTTGAACGTCGGAATGGTGGGACGTTTGCATGTCGGAATGGTGGTATGTCGGAATGGTGGTATGTCGGAATGGTGGGATGTCGGAATAGCGGGATGTCGGAATGGCGGGATTTCGGAATGGGTGTTGCCACCCCCTTCATCATATACACTTTTATTTATACATCACCTTCCACCATGAAGCGTTGTCCCTTTTTGTTTCTCTCTTTGTTCTTAAAATGCTGTTATGCATGTCTAAACCAATCCATTAAATTAGATCATTTTGTCAGTAAAGCGATCTACATTGTGCTTGGTCGCAAAGCTGCTCATCTGTGGTAAACAGCTCTTCAGAAAGGCATTCTTCAATTGATTTCACTAATTCTATGTAATAATTTTGTGATTTCCTACAAAACTACACTTCTTCTCCCATCTGTCTGAGTATTTAATATTGTCTAGGTCCCGTTAAAACATGTATTTTTCCCATCTAATTCCTTGTTTGCTTTAAAACAAGAATTCCCCATTTTCTATCCCTTCAGTAGCCAACCAGTTTGTATGGAGTACACTGGAGCAACTTGACTGATCAGTAAAACACTGCTTTTGTTGTCACCGCAAGGCATCCCCCGTCGGTTGTTTCACTGAGACACTACTGAGTAACTATAACTCAACACAGTTTATACACGTAACATTCCTATACATACTAACAAACAAACAAACAATTATTTATCGCGATTTTCTCATCTCTGTTTGAACGTACACCCAGGTAAATATTCCTGTAGTCTTCTCATACCGACTATGGACCCATTCATTGTTTAACTTCACTGTTTTGCAAATCCTAATTGAATATTACACATTGACATTGAACTTTACTGGATAAGCAGGTCTTCATTGCATTCAGCAACCTATATGTGAGCATCTATGTGTAAGCTGTTCTTCTTTGCATTTATCAGCAGCAAGCAATTCTTCATTGCACATGCATATGAAAATAGTAAAACAATTCCAATGCGTTAGCGAAACCTTCTATATCAGGAGTGTCCATCATGATGCTGGGAATAGAACCTCTTTCCCAGAATAGTTCAACCTTCATTACTCAACTGATCATAATTCCGCAATGAGCACATTTCAAAGTATCATTCCTCTACATGTATTCAAAAATCTATGTGTAAATGTTTAATATTTGTTATATTTGTTGATGTCATTCTGTGTGCATGTGGCCTAAACCCAATCTCTGTGTGGCAATTTTAATTTAAACAAGTTGAACTCTGCCTCTGATCATTTAAAAAAGGTGTGTACCAATATCAACCTTTCTCAGGTAATTACTGATCCTACAAAACCAAAGAGATCCTTCAAGGTTGTCCCTGATTGGCTCAATCTTAACAAATCAAAGGTAGAATATCCGCAGTATCTGAACTTGGTGTTAGTTATCACTGCTCAATAGCCTGTATCAGAATTGCAAAAATGAAAACATTAGGTCCACGCTTGGTATCCAGATCCTGAAACATCTCCATGAGCAGGCTTTTTTTTAACTGATCTGTTGAATAGTTATATGACACTGTTAAATCTCAGATGAAGATCTAGCACTTGACCATTTTTGTAAATCTTCTAATTCCATAGTTGATAAACATGCCCCTTTTAAAAAGTATAGAACTTAGAACAGGTCTAGTCCCTGACTTTCGGCAGAACTGTCTTCTTTACTTTTTTTTTTTTTTCCCCTTGTCCTGTTCAGCATTATGTCAGAAGAATTGTAGTCTGAATACCTTTGATGCCAAACAGATTTGCTTTACCAAGGGAAGTTTTATAAATGTAAAGCTCCCCTTGATGCCCATTTATTTATTTCTGTTTACAATATATGACATGAACTGAACTGAACCGGACCGGGGGACAAGGAAAGAAGAAGAGGAAAGAAGAGGAAACAGAACAAAAATAGAAACAAAAACCAGACAACCAGCTGCTACACCTGTAAAAAACAAAACAGACAACAATCCATGGCCTCTGAGGGGAATCCAGCCTTAGCGCCACCAGGAGCACCTGAAAGCAGACAAGCAGAGAAAAAACAAACACACAAACAAACAAAAACAAACACAAGAAGCGGCAATCGCATACAACACAGCTGTGGATATAGATGACCTGAGACGACATGATAATACATCAACTGCTTAGTGACCATGCTACTGGACTAATGAATGTGTGTGTGTGTGTGTGAGAACATGCAACACCCATGGCACAGGACCTACATGATAACCGTGCTTAGTTATGAGTGTATAAGCGTACAGGGCAACAATCCACAGCCCCCCCCCCCCAAGCAATCAGAAGCAGGCAGAGAGGGCCACAAGACACAGGCCACCAGCAGCCCCCACAGAGCACAGAACCCAGGCAGCCCACCGCAGGGGCAACCACGCATCCACCCAGAAGACTGCAGAGGAAGCCCCTGGAAAGAGCCCCCATAAGCATAGGGCAGAGGCACTCCGGGAACCAGGGGTAACAGCCCACCGACTCCGCCAGGCCCCAGCCGCCCAGACATGGGCCGTGCACTGGACCTGGGCCCCAGGAGCCCGAGCGCCCCCAAACCCCCCGGCAGAGGCCCCACCCAATACCCAGGAGGGCCAAGCGCCCCAGACAGCCACAAAGTGGGTCAGCGCCTGCCCCAGCGCCCCTGGCCAAGTGCCCTGGGAGTCAAGACGTGCCCACAGGTGGGTGAAGTCGCGAGCAGTGGGGAGAGGCAACGCTGATGCCCCATCGGGAGAAACACAGGCAGGCCAGGCGACAGCAAGTCCCAGATCCAGGCCCAATCATTACCACACACCCTTTCACGTCCCATACATCCACACATCCACATATCCTACCTCCCTCGACTCTGCTGGGGTGTAGTGCAGCGGGCACACCAGGAGGCCAGCAACCCCCCAGCCACCACAGACCCCGAACCAGCAGAACAATTAATTAATCCTCCTGGCCCCTCCTGCCCCGAGCAGACACCAGGAAGCAGGGGTGTGCGAAGAAGACCCCTCCCCTCACCCTTCTGGCTCTTCAATATTTTCTAATAGTGAGCAATTAAAATTGAGGGGCAGACAAACTTGTAGAACTGGGAGCGCGGCACTCTGGGCAGCCTACATACCCAAAGAGCCCCGCCCACCAGATGCCACTCAGTGTAACCACCCCCAAGACCTAATGTGTGTGTGTGAGTGTGTTTGATAAGTAGTAATGTCTAAGGTGTAATTAAAACAGGGGCAGGGAACTGCAGAGTGCAACCAAAGGGGACCACCTACGTGGCCCCATCCACTACACCCCACCGAACACACACGCCCCCAAAACCCTTCATGTGTGAGTGTGTGCTGTGTACAGGAGCCAGAAGGGAGAGGGGTATGGGGATATATACCGGGGGAGCTACTCTCCCCCAGAGAGGGCAGCCAGGGACTGGCTGCAATAGGCATCCCCGCTACCTGGGAGCCAACAATGGGCAGGAGGGCCTGATGTCCACCAGGCTCGAGGCTGCAGCGACCATATTCTGGGAGCTACTGTACCCCCAGAAGGTACCCATCCCGCCCCACCCCACTCAACCCAACCCCACCCAGGAGGACCTCTACAAAAAACAAACAAACAACATCAAAAAACAAACAAACAAACCACCCGGTCACACCAGTCGCAGCAGCCCGGGCCTGAGACCCACCATCACCCAGCAACCCACCACCACCACTATGTGATAAAACTAATCAGAGGGGACCAGAGAGAATGAAATTCAGCCAATTGATGTTTTGAGGAGGCAGACATTGTTTCCATGCTAATATAATCTAAAAGAAAATTTCTAAACTGGTTAATACACAGATTGTTCTTCGCTTTCCAGTTCATGAGAATAGTTTTCTTTGCGATACATAACACTGTGACAACCATGTGTGCTGAGTTAATTTCCATGTTGATGTTGTCTAAGTCACCCAGTATGCACAGTGTGGGGCATGCAGGGATGCTACACTTTAGCCATGTTGATAGGTCCTCACAGACTTCAAGCCAGAACTTCTGGACAGGCGCAGAAAAACCACAAAGCGTGTGCGTAATCATCAGGTGTGTTATCTGTGCAATGTGAGCAGATGTTTGAGTGTGTTAGACCCATCCTGAACATCCTTTGTCCTGTATAGTGTGTTCTATGAAGGATTTTGTATTGTATGAGATGTAAATTAGGATTTCGAGTCTTTATGAAGGTGTTCAAACATATTTGTGGTTAGAAGCTATGACCAGAACTGATGGATAAATCTGCCTCCCATTTTGAGGATGGAAGAGACATTGTGTCATCTATCTTAGACAATAATTTATATATTTTTGATAGTAGTTTTGGGGTACAGCTGCTTAGAAATTCTGCTACCCTAGTCGGGGGTTGTAAGTCTGGTTGGTGGAGGATATATCCATCCATCCATCCATCATCTGCCGCTTATCCGGGGGTCGGGTCGCGGGGGCAGCAGCTTGAGCAGAGAAACCCAGACGTCTCTGTCCCCAGCCACTTCCTCCAGCTCTTCCGGGGGGACCCCGAGGCGTTCCCAGGCCAGCCGAGAGACATAGTCTCTCCAACGTGTCCTGGGTCTCCCCCGGGGTCTCCTCCCAGTGGGACGTGCCTGGAACACCTCCCCAGGGAGGCGCCCAGGGGGCATCCTAACCAGATGCCCGAGCCACCTCATCTGACTCCTCTCAATGCGGAGGAGCAGCGGTTCTACTCCGAGCCCCTCCCGGATGACTGAGCTTCTCACCCTATCTCTAAGGGAGAGCCCAGACACCCTGCGGAGGAAACCCATTTCGGCCGCTTGTATTCGCGATCTTGTTCTTTCGGTCACTACCCACAACTCGTGACCATAGGTGAGGATGGGAACGTAGATTGACCAGTAAGTAGAGAGCTTCGCCTTCTGGCTCAGCTCCCTCTTCACAACGACGGGTCGGTGCAGAGCCTGCAACACTGCAGGCGCCGCACCTATCCGCCCGTCAATCTCCCGCTCCATTCGTCCGTCACTCGTGAACAAGACCCCGAGATACTTGAACTCCTCCTCTTGGGGAAGGATCTCATTCCCGACCCGGAGAGAGCATTCCACCCTTTTCCGGCTGAGAATCATAGTCTCGGATTTGGAGGTGCTGATTCTCATCCCAGCCGCTTCACACTCGGCTGCGAATCACTCCAGTGAGAGCTGAAGGTCGCGGCCTGACGACGCTAACAGAACCACATCATCTGCAAAAAGCAGAGACCCGATTCTGAGGTCGCCAAATGGGACACCCTCAACGCCCTGGCTCCGCCTAGAAATTCTGTCCATAAAAGTTAGGAACAGAATCGGTGACAAAGGGCAGCCCTGACGGAGTCCAACTCTCACCGGAAACGTATCCGACTTACTGCCGGCAATGCGGACCAAACTCTGGCACCGGTCATACAGAGACCGAACGGCCCCTATCAAGGGGTCCGGCACTCCATATTCCCGGAGCACCCCTCACAGGACTCCACAAGGGACACGGTCGAACGCTTTCTCCAAGTCCACAAAACACATGTAGACTGGTTGGGCGAACTCCCATGCACCCTCCAGGATCCTGCCGAGGGTATAGAGGGGGACCACCACCCCAATCTGCCAGTCCAGAGGCACTGTCCCCGATGTCCACGCGATACTGCAGAGGCGTGTCAGCCAAGACAGCCCTACAACATCCAGAGCCTTGAGAAACTCAGGTCGGACCTCATCCACCCCCGGGGCCTTGCCACCGAGGAGCTTTTTAACCACCTCGGCAACCTCAGCCCCAGAAATGGGAGGCCCCGTCTCCGAGCTCTCCGACTCTGCCTCTTCCGAGCACGTGTTGGTAGGATTGAGGAGTTCCTCGAAGTACTCCCCCCACCGACTCACAACATCCCTAGTTGAGGTCAGCAAAGCCCCGTCCCCACTGTAAACAGTGTTGACTGTGAGCCGCTTCCCCCCCCCTGAGACGCCGGATGGTGGACCAGAATCTTTTCGAGGCCGTCCGGAAATCGTTCTCCATGGTCTCACCGAACTCCTCCCAGGCCCGAGTTTTTGCCTCAGCAACCGCCGAAGCCGCGGCCCGTCTGGCCCGTCGGTACCTATCAGCTTCTTCCAGGGTCCCACTGGCCAAAAAGGCCCGATAGGACTCCTTCTTCAGCTTGACGGCTTCCCTCACCACTGGTGTCCACCAGCCGGTTCGAGGGTTGCCGCCACGACAGGCACCGACCACCTTACGGCCACAACTCCGACCAGCTGCCTCGGCAATGGAGTCACGGAACATGACCCATTCGGACTCAATGTCCCCCACCTCAAATATGGTTGAAGCTCTGCCGGAGGTGGGAGTTAAAGCTCCTTCTGACGGGGGATTCTGACAAACGCTCCCAGCAGACCCTCACAATACGTTTGGGCCTGCCAGGTCTGATCGGCATCCTCCCCCACCAGCGGAGCCAACTCACCACCAGGTGGTGATCAGTTGACAGCTCCGCCCCTCTCTTCACCCGAGTGTCCAGGACATACGGCCGCAAGTCCGATGATACAACCACAAAGTCGATCATCGAACTGCGGCCAAGGGTGTCCTTGTGCCAAGTGCACATATGGACACCCTTATGCCTGAACATGGTGTTCGTTATGGACAGTCTATGACTGGCACAGAAGTCCAACAACATAACACCACTCTGATTCAGATCGGGGGGGCCGTTCCTCCCAATCACACCCCTCCAGGTCTCACTGTCATTGCCCACGTGAGCATTGAAGTCCCCGAGCAGAATGAGGGAGTCTCCGGTAGGAGCATTCTCCAGTGCCTCCCCCAGAGACTCCAAAAAGGGTAGGTACTCTGAACTGCTGTTTGGCGCATAGGCACAAACAACAGTCAGGACTCGTCCCCCCACCCAAAGGCGGAGGGAGGCTACCCTCTCGTTCACTGGGGTAAACCCCAATGTACTGGCACACAGCCGGGGGGCAATAAGTATGCCCACACCTGCTCTGCGCCTCTCACCACGGGCAACTCCAGAGTGGAAGAGAGTCCAACCCCTCTCAAGAGTACTGGTTCCAGATCCCAAGCCGTGCGTCGAGGTGAGTCCGACTATATCTAACGGTCTGATGAAGTTTCAACAATAAACAACAAACTTTGTATTATGAGAAAGAACCAGACTCATTCTTCAGGAATCCGAAAATAAGCTCTATTTTACGAGTTATGCACGAATTCGGATTCTCCTATAAAACGAATTCCTTAACTCAAACCATGTTAAGACTGCTTTGTCCTTCATATTTATTCATGTCTAATCAAGTTTCAATGATAAACAACGTTGTACTTTGTAGAATGAGAAAGAACTTCTTCAGCAATAAGCATCTCTCGACAAATGACGAAATACAGATTTTGCTATAAAATTAATTGCTATCAGCCTGACTTAAAACTGTTTGTCTTCCTTATTTATCCACTTCAAATCAAGTTTCAACAATTAAAAAAATTTTGTAGTTTGAGAAAGAACAACTTAATCTTGAGCAATCAGTATAAAAAGAGGGTAAGCAAAGGTGCGAATGTCAAACCATACATGATCAAAACAGGGAGCGGAGGTGTTTGGCTGAGACAAGGTGTGAATGTCCACCCATAATTAATGAAAAGCGGGCAACAAGTAGGTTCGAATGCCCAACCATACATCATCAAAAGCAGGAGTGGATATGTTCGGCTACAAGAAGGTTTGAACGTCTGACCATAGTTTGTAAAAAGCGGGTAAGAAAAGGTTTGAATGCCCGAACATACACCATCAAAGGAGGGAGCGGAGGTGTTCCGCTGTAAGAAGGTGTGAATGTCCGACCATAGTTGGTAAAAAACGGGTAAGAAAAGGTTAAAATACCCGACTGTACACAATCAGTAGCGGGTGCGGAGTTGTTCGGCTACTAAAAGGTCTGAAAGTCCGACCATGGTTTGTAAAAAGCGGGTAAGAAAAGGTGCGAATGCCCGAAAATGTATGATCAAAAGAGGGAGCGGAGGTGTTTGGCTGCAAGAAGGTGTGAATGTACACCCATAATTACTGAAAAATGGGTAAGAAAAGGTGCGAATGCCCAACTATACATAATCAAAAGAAGGAGTGGATGTGTTCGGCTACAAGAAGGTTTCAATGTCCGAGCATAGTTTGTAAAAAGCGGGTAAGAAAAGGTTCGAATGCCCAAACATACACCATTAAAAGAGGGAGCGGAGGTGTTCCGCTGTAAGAAGGTGTGAATGTCCGACCATAGTTGGTAAAAAGTGGGTAAGAAAAGGTTAAAATACCCGACTGTACACAATCAATAGGGGGAGCGGAGTTGTTCGGCTACAAGAAGATGTGAAAGTCCAACCATGGTTTGTAAAAAGCTGGTAAGAAAAGGTTCGAATGCCCGAATATATACCATCAAAAGCGGAAGCGGAGGTGTTCGGCTGCAAGAAGGTGTGAACGTCCGACCAAAGTTTGTAAAAAGCAGTTAAGAAAAGGTTCGAATATCCAACCAAACATAATAAAAAGCGGGAGCAGAGCTGTTCGACTGCAAGTAGGTGGGAATGTCCAGCCATAATTACTCACAAAGGGGTAAGAAAAGGTAGTATTGCCAGACCATACATGATCAAAACAGGGAGCTGAGGTGGTTCAGCTGCAAGGTGTGAATGTCTGACTATAGTTTGTAAAAAGCGGGTAAGATAAGGTGCGAATGCCCGACAATGTATGATCAAAAGAGGGAGCGGAGTGTTTTGGCTACAAGAAGGTTTGAATATCCGACCATAGTTTGTAAAAAGCGGGTAAGAAAAGGTTCAAATGCCTGACTATACACCATCAAAAGCGGGAGCGGAGATGTTCCGCTGTAAGACGGTGTGAATGTCCGACCATAGTTGGTAAAAAGCGGGTAAGAAAAGGTTAAAATACCCGACTGTACACAATCAATAGCGGGAGCGGAGTTGTTCGGCTACAAGAAGGTGTGAAAGTCCATCCATCGTTTGTAAAAAGCTGGTAAGAAAAGGTTCGAATGCCCGAATATATACCATCAAAAGCGGAAGCGGAGGTGTTCGGCTGCAAGAAGGTGTGAACGTCCGACCAAAGTTGGCAAAAAGCAGTAAAGAAAAGGTTCGAATATCCAAACATAATTAAAAGCGAGAGAGATTGTGTTCAGCTGCAAGTAGGTGTCAATATCCAGCCATAATTACTCACAAACGGGTAAGAAAATGTAATATTGCCAGACCATACATGATCAAAACAGGGAGCGGAGGTGGTTTAGCTGCAAAAAGGGGTGAATGTCCAACTAAAGTTCAAATATATTAACAAAAGCGGGAGGAGAGGTCTTCGGATTAGAGTGGTTGAAATTTCCAACCATAATCTATAAAATGCGGTGAAAAAAAAGGTGTGAAGGAATGAATTTTATAGCAAAATCCGAAATCATGCATAACTCCGCATAAGGAACGTATTGCTCAACCAAAGGGATGCTTCTTTCTCATTCAGGATAATATGAGGAACTTTATGCTTGATACATTTTAGACATGGATAACTATGAAGGACAAAGTAATTTCAACTTGGTTTGAGCAAAGCAATATATTTTATAGGAAAATCCGAAATCGTGCAGGACTCATGAAAGTAAGCTTATTCTCGGATTCCTGATCCTCCAGTGTTGCTCTTTCCTATACTGCAAAATACAGCCTTGTTCTTTGTTGAAATCGATATAGACATTGATAAATATGAAGGACAAAGCAGTTTCCACTTTGTTTGAGTGAAGGAATTAATTTTATAGCAAAATCCCAAATCAAGCAGAACGTATGAAAATAAGCTTGTTTTCGGATTCCTGATCCTTCAGTGTTGCTATTTCTTCTACTGCTAAATACAATGTTGTTCTTTGTTGAAGTCAATCTAGACATTGATAAATATGAAGGACAAAGCAGTTTTAACATAGTTTGAGTAAAGGAATTCATTTTATACATAAAATCCCAAATCATGCAGAACGTATGAAAAGAAGCTTATTCTCGGATTACTGATCCTTCAGTGTTGCTCTTTCTTCTACTGCAAAATCCAGTGTTGTTCTTTGTTGAAGTCAATCTAGACATTGATAAATATGAAGGACAAAGCAGTTTTAACATAGTTTGAGTGAAGGCATTCATTTATAGTAAAATCAATAATCGTGCAGAACTCATGAAAATAGGCTTATTCTCGGATTCCTAAAACTTTTGATTTGCTCTTTCTTTACTGCAAAGTACAATGTTGTTCTTTGTTGAAGTCGATCTAGACATTGATAAATATGAAGGACAAAGCAGTTTTCACTTGGTTTGAGTGAAGGATTTGCAGCTGAAAACCTCCCGCTCCCGCTTTTGATTGTGTATAGTCGGAATTTCAAGCCTTTTCTTACCCGGTTTTTAGAAATTATGGTTGGACATTCAGACCTTGCAGCCGAAGACCTCCGCTCCCTCTTTTGATGGTGTATGTTTGGGCATTCGAACCTTTTCTTACCCGCTTTTTACAAACTATGCTCGGACATTCAAACCTTCTTGTAGCCGAACACATCCACTCCTGCTTTTGATGATGTATGGTTGGGCATTCAAACCTACTTGTTGCCCGCTTTTCATTAATTTTGGGTGGACATTCACACCTTGTCACAGCCAAACACCTCCGCTCCCTGTTTTGATCATGTATGGTTGGACATTCACACCTTTTCTCACCCGCTTTTTGCCAACTATGGTCGGCTGTTCACAGCTTCCTCTCCACCATACTTGTATGGTGGGATATTCACACCCACTTGCATCCGAAGACCTTTTGTTGATATTTAGTCGGTCATTCGCAGCTTACCCGCTTTTGGCAAACTATGGCCTTCATGCAGCCAAACACCTCTGATCTCGCTTTTGATGATGTAAGGTTGGGCATTCAGACCTTGCTTCACCTGCTTTTCACCAAATATAGTCGGACATTCACACCTTCTTGCAGCCGAACACTTCCGCTCCACCTTTTAGTGTTCTATCACACCTTTTTTTTCACCGCATTTTATAGATTATGGTTGGAAATTCTCAACCACTCTCATCCGAAGACCTCTCCTCCCGCTTTTGTTAATATATTTGAACTTTAGTCGGACATTCACACCTTCTTGCAGCTGAACCACCTCCGCTCCCTGTTTTGATCATGTATGGTCTGGCAATACTACCTTTTCTTACCCGTTTGTTAGTAATTATGGCTGCACATTCACACCTACTTGCAGCCGAACACCACCTCTCCCGCTTTTGATGATGTATGGACCGGCATTCTTACCTTTTCTAACACATTTTTCAGCAATTATGGTCGGAGATTCACACTTACTCACAGCCGAACAACTCCGCTCCCGCATTTGATGGTGTATAGTCGGGCATTCTCACCCTTTCTCATCAGCTTTTTGCAAATTATGATCTGACATTCACACCTGCTTTTGATAATGTATGGTTTGGCATTCGCACCTTTTCTTACCCATTTTTCAGTAATTATGGGTGGACATTCACACCTTCTTGCAGCTGAACACCTCCTCTCCCGCTATTGATTGTGTACAGTCGGGTATTTTAACCTTTTCTTACCCGCTTTTTACCAACTATGGTCGGACATTCACACCGTCTTACAGCGGAACACCTCTGCTCCCGCTTTTGATGGTGTATAGTCTGGCATTTGAACCTTTTCTTACCCGCTTTTTACAAACTATGGTCGGACATTCAAACCTTCTTGTAGCCGAAAACCTCCGCTCCCTCTTTTGATTATACATTGTTGGGCATTCGCACCTTATTTACAAACTATAGTCAGACATTCACACCTTGCAGCTGAGCCACATCAGCTCCCTGTTTTGATAGTGTATGTTCGGGCATTCGAACCTATTCTTACCCCCTTTTTAAAAACTATGCTCGGAGATTCACACCTACTCACAGCCGAACAACTCCGCTCCCGCATTTGATGATGTCTTGTCCGGCATTCTAGTCTGTTCTAACACATTTTTCAGCAATTATGGTTGGAAATTCACACCTACTCACAGCCGAACACTTCCGCTCCCGCATTTGTTGGTGTATAGCCGGGCATTCTCACCCTTTCTCATCAGCTTTTTGCAAATTATGATCTGACGTTCACACCTTCTTGCAGCCGAACACATCCACTTCCACTTTTGATGGTATATATTCGGGCATTCGAACCTTTTCTTACCCGCTTTTTACAAACCGTGGTCGGACTTTCACACCTTCTTGTAGCCAAACAACTCCGCTCCCCCTATTGATTGTGTACAGTCGGGTATTTTAACCTTTTCTTACCCGTTTTTTACCAACTATGGTCGGACATTTACACCTTCTTACAGCGGAACACCTCCGCTCCCTCTTTTGAATGTCTATGTTCGGGCATTCGAACCTTTTCTTACCCGCTTTTTACAAACTATGGTCGGACATTCAAACTTTCTTGTAGCCGAACACATCCACTCCTGCTTTTGATGATGTATGGTTGGGCATTTTCACCTTTTCTTACCCATTTTTCAGTAATTATGGGTGGACATTCACACCTTCTTGCAGCTGAACAACTCCTCTCCCGCTTATGATCATGTGCGGTTTGATATTCGAAAATTTTGTTTCATGTTTTAAAGCAATTATTGATGGACATTCAAATCTTCTTGTAGCCGAACACATCCACTCCTGCTTTTGATGATGTATGGTAACCTTTTCTTACCCGCTTTTTACAAACTATGGTCGGATATTCAAACCTTCTTGTAGCCAAAACACTCCGCTCCCTCTTTTGATCATACATTGTCGGGCATTCGCACCTTATCTTACCCGCTTTTTACAAACTATAGTCAGACATTCACACCTTGCAGCTGAACCACCTCCGCTCCCTGTTTTGATCATGTATGGTCTGGCAATACTACCTTTTCTTACCCGTTTGTGAGTAATTAATCCCAAAATATTGAGCATAAAATAAGTCTTTATGCTGATGATGTATTACTTTTCCTTCAGAACTCACAGACGTCTCTCAGTCACACGATCACACTCATAAATAAATTCTCAGCACTTTCTGACTACTCTATCAACTGGTCTAAGACCACAGTTCTGCCCATTAACTGTAGGGTCCATAATATACCTGCGATCACTTTACAGTCAGGAAATATTAGATATTTAGGCATAAACATTTCCTCCAGGCTCTCAGAGCTAACAAAGCTAAATTATGTGCAATTATTAAAGACAGTAGAGGACGATCTCTCGTTGGAAGTCCTTACCTATATCACTTATGGGGAGAGTTACATCCATTAAAATGATGATACTACCAAAAGTTAACTATTTGTTCTCAATGATCCCCATAAAACCATCTGCTACTTGGTTTAAGTCACTAGATTCATGCATCTCCAAATTTCTGTGGAAAAACAAACCACCACGTATTAGTTTAAAAACCCTACAGAAGACCAAGGACAGTTGTGGATTAGATTTACCTCATTTTCAGCACTATTCCTTAGACAATAGGTTACAATATATATCAAAATGGTTTAAACCTTGTTGTTGTCACAGTTCCCAGAGACGTTGTAATCGTTGAGGATTCTATATTCACCCCCTCATTAGAGGCACGTAATGCAGATTGATGACACTGAATCTTCTTCTCTGTTCATTGCTGGCATCATTCCCAGCATCGTAAGTGTTCGTGGCATTGTTAGCCTCTTCTTCTGGATCTTGATATCGAGAATCCTTTTGTATTTCTGGTTTGTCAGTCCTCTGTCTTCGTTCACCGGAGTCTTTGTCTTTTTGTCCTTGAGTTTGGTGATTTTTTCTTCTTTTGATGCCTTGACACAATGTGACAGGTGATACCACGTGGGAGATCCTGTAACTTGGATTGCTGTCCCTGTGCTGCGAAATGGCTGTGTTGCTCAAATGGTCTCTCCTTCATCATGGTTACATGCTGCCATTCCGACATCTCGCCATTCCGACATGGGTGTCCAATTGTCGGAATGGCGACACTTAATTTTTTATCAAACGTCTCACCATTCCGACACTTTTTTCCTCCTATGGTCGGAATGGCGGTATGTTTTTTGTTTTTTTTAACATACCGCCATTCCGACAGTTGCTTTTAATAGCCTATTTTTTACCCAAAACATTTTGCACTAATGATATGCCGGCGCAAATACGCCCTAAAGTTTGGCGCACAAGCTTTGCACATGCAGAGGCCACAGCCTCGCAAACAAACTTTAATAATCTATTATCAAAATCCCCTGAATTTCAAATATAAAAATACAGATATTAATGTAACTCTGGCGAGACTGAAACTGATTAAGCAGAAATACAGTGTCAGTGAGCTGTCACAGCAGCCAGCTGGAGCGGAGCTCTCCACAGAGCCCATGCGTCTTTTGCACGCTGTCATCATATGCAAAAGTAATAATTGCAATTACAGATATCACGGCTACTGCACAGGACACAGTTGCGAGCACTCTGCCTTGCCTTGCCAATAGGAGAAGATAGAAATGACAGCATAGAATGTATAAAACACAACAAAATGCAGTAAAAACGTTTATTCATGTTATTCACGTGATTTATGAGTACTCACTCCAATTTTGGGAAGCGCGGATGGGTTTTGCGCATTTGGCACAAACACACAGCCGCAACGGTTGTAGCTTTATACAGCCTGTTGATATCTTAAGGACCTAACTGGTCACACCTGGGAGTAAATGTCATGTAGAGATTGTTTTTACATGACATTACAGCTGAACATATAGCTTTCATCCACAAACCAACGTGGGAGAGCCCGAAGACGCATGTGCCAGACGCACATAGGCATGCGTAAAACCAATTTTGACCACTTCATACTGTTTATTTGCTTTCTTTTAGTTAACTTTCGTTTCTTTTGGATTCTTGTGCGTGTTATGGAGCCGTTTTGGTCCATGTTTGTAAGCCTTTTTTTCCTGGATTAAATTTTCGGAAGTTGAAACAAGTGGCATTGGAGTGTGTGATTGAAAACCACCGCGGACTGCTTCTCCTCCTCCAGTTGCAGAGACTTTGTGTTTTTAATAACGCTTGTCTATAAACATGTGTTAAACATATAAATTGCATGAACAGAAAGAAGGGACTCACCTGTTGAGTAACACACATTTCCTTATACAGAAAGCCTTGTCGGAATGGTGGGACATTTGAACGTCGGAATGGTGGGACGTTTGCATGTCGGAATGGTGGGACGTTTGCATGTCGGAATGGTGGTATGTCGGAATGGTGGTATGTCGGAATGGTGGGATGTCGGAATGGTGGTATGTCGGAATGGTGGGATGTCGGAATAGCGGGATGTCGGAATGGCGGGATTTCGGAATGGGTGTTGCCACCCCCTTCATCATATACACAGTTATTTATACATCACCTTCCACCATGAAGCGTTGTCCCTTTTTGTTTCTCTCTTTGTTCTTAAAATGCTGTTATGCATGTCTAAACCAATCCATTAAATTAGATCATTTTGGCAGTAAAGCGATCTACAATGTGCTTGGTCGCAAAGCTGCTCATCTGTGGTAAACAGCTCTTCAGAAAGGCATTCTTCAATTGATTTCACTAATTCTATGTAATAATTTTGTGATTTCCTACAAAACTACACTTCTTCTCCCATCTGTCTGAGTATTTAATATTGTCTGGGTCCCGTTAAAACATGTATTTTTCCCATCTAATTCCTTGTTTGCTTTAAAACAAGTATTCCCCATTTTCTATCCCTTCAGTAGCCAACCAGTTTGTATGGAGTACACTGGAGCAACTTGACTGATCAGTAAAACACTGCTTTTGTTGTCACCGCAAGGCTTCCCCCGTCGGTTGTTTCACTGAGACACTACTGAGTAACTATAACTCAACACAGTTTATACACATAACATTCCTATACATACTAACAAACAAACAAACAATTATTTATCGCAATTTTCTCATCTCTGTTTGAACGTACACCCAGGTAAATATTCCTGTAGTCTTCTCATACCGACTATGGACCCATTCATTGTTTAACTTCACTGTTTTGCAAATCCTAATTGAATATTACACATTGACATTGAACTTTACTGGATAAGCAGGTCTTCATTGCATTCCGCAGCCTATATGTGAGCATCTATGTGTAAGCTGTTCTTCTTTGCATTTATCAGCAGCAAGCAATTCTTCATTGCACATGCATATGAAAATAGTAAAACAATTCCAATGCGTTAGCGAAACCTTCTATATCAGGAGTGTCCATCATGATGCTGGGAATAGAACCTCTTTCCCAGAATAGTTCAACCTTCATTACTCAACTGATCATAACTCCGCAATGAGCACATTTCAAAGTATCATTCCTCTACATATATTCAAAAATCTATGTGTAAATGTTTAATATTTCTTATATTTGTTGATGTCATTCTGTGTGCATGTGGCCTAAACCCAATCTCTGTGTGGCAATTTTAATTTAAACAAGTTGAACTCTGCCTCTGATCATTTAAAAAAGGTGTGTACCAATATCAACCTTTCTCAGGTAATTACTGATCCTACAAAACCAAAGAGATCCTTCAAGGTTGTCCCTGATTGGCTCAATCTTAACAAATCAAAGGTAGAAAATCCGCAGTATCTGAACTTGGTGTTAGTTATCACTGCTCTATAGCCTGTATCAGAATTGCAAAAATGAAAACATTAGGTCCACGCTTGGTATCCAGATCCTGAAACATCTCCATGAGCAGGCTTTTTTTTAACTGATCTGTTGAATAGTTATATGACACTGTTAAAATCCCAGATGAAGATCTAGCACTTGACCATTTTTGTAAATCTTCTAATTCCATAGTTGATAAACACGCCCCTTTTAAAAAGTATAGAACTTAGAACAGGTCTATCCCTGGCTTTCGGCAGAACTGTCTTCTTTACTTTTTTTTCCCCTTGTCCTGTTCAGCATTATGTCAGAAGAATTGTAGTCTGAATACCTTTGATGCCAAACAGATTTGTTTTGCCAAGGGAAGTTTTATAAATGTAAAGCTCCCCTTGATGCCCATTTATTTATTTCTGTTTACAATATATGACATGAACTGAACTGAACCGGACCGGGGGACAAGGAAAGAAGAAGAGGAAAGAAGAGGAAACAGAACAAAAATAGAAACAAAAACCAGACAACCAGCTGCTACACCTGTAAAAAACAAAACAGACAACAATCCATGGCCTATGAGGGGAATCCAGCCTTAGCGCCACCAGGAGCACCTGAAAGCAGACAAGCAGAGAAAAAACAAACACACAAACAAACAAAAACAAACACAAGAAGCGGCAATCGCATACAACACAGCTGTGGATATAGATGACCTGAGACGACATGATAATACATCAACTGCTTAGTGACCATGCTACTGGACTAATGAATGTGTGTGTGTGTGTGTGAGAACATGCAACACCCATGGCACAGGACCTACATGATAACCGTGCTTAGTTATGAGTGTATAAGCGTACAGGGCCACAATCCACAGCCCCCCCCTCAAGCAATCAGAAGCAGGCAGAGAGGGCCACAAGACCCAGGCCACCAGCAGCCCCCACAGAGCACAGAACCCAGGCAGCCCACCGCAGGGGCAACCACGCATCCACCCAGAAGACTGCAGAGGAAGCCCCCCGGAAAGAGCCCCCATAAGCATAGGGCAGAGGCACTCCGGGAACCAGGGGTAACAGCCCACCGACCCCGCCAGGCCCCAGCCGCCCAGACATGGGCCGTGCACTGGACCTGGGCCCCAGGAGCCCGAGCGCCCCCAAACCCCCCGGCAGAGGCCCCACCCAATACCCAGGAAGGCCAAGCGCCCCAGACAGCCACAAAGTGGGTCAGCGCCTGCCCCAGCGCCCCTGGCCAAGTGCCCTGGGAGTCAAGACGTGCCCACAGGTGGGTGAAGTCGCGAGCAGTGGGGAGAGGCAACGCTGATGCCCCATCGGGAGAAACACAGGCAGGCCAGGCGACAGCAAGTCCCAGATCCAGGCCCAATCATTACCACACACACTTTCACGTCCCATACATCTACACATCCACACATCCTACCTCCCTCGACTCTGCTGGGGTGTAGTGCAGCGGGCACACCAGGAGGCCAGCAACCCCCCAGCCACCACAGACCCCGAACCAGCAGAACAATTAATTAATCCTCCTGGCCCCTCCTGCCCCGAGCAGACACCAGGAAGCAGGGGTGTGCGAAGAAGACCCCTCCCCTCACCCTTCTGGCTCTTCAATATTTTCTAATAGTGAGCAATTAAAATTGAGGGGCAGCCAAACTTGTAGAACTGGGAGCGCGGCACTCTGGGCAGCCTACATACCCAAAGAGCCCCGCCCACCAGATGCCACTCAGTGTAACCACCCCCCAAGACCTAATGTGTGTGTGTGAGTGTGTTTGATAAGTACTAATGTCTAAGGTGTAATTAAAACAGGGGCAGGGAACTGCAGAGTGCAACCAAAGGGGACCACCTACGTGGCCCCATCCACTGCACCCCACCGAACACACACGCCCCCAAAACCCTTCATGTGTGAGTGTGTGCTGTGTACAGGAGCCAGAAGGGAGAGGGGTATGGGGATATATAACGGGGGAGCTACTCTCCCCCAGAGAGGGCAGCCAGGGACTGGCTGCAATAGGCATCCCCGCTACCTGGGAGCCAACAATGGGCAGGAGGGCCTGATGTCCACCAGGCTCGGGGCCTGCAGCGACCATATTCCGGGAGCTACTGTACCCCCAGAAGGTACCCATCCCGCCCCACCCCACTCAACCCAACCCCACCCAGGAGGACCTCTACAAAAAACAAACAAACAACATCAAAAAACAAACAAACAAACCACCCGGTCACACCAGTCGCAGCAGCCCGGGCCTGAGACCCACCATCACCCAGCAACCCACCACCACCACTATGTGATAAAACTAATCAGAGGGGACCAGAGAGAATGAAATTCAGCCAATTGATGTTTTGAGGAGGCAGACATTGTTTCCATGCTAATATAATCTAAAAGAAAATTTCTAAACTGGTTAATACACAGATTGTTCTTCGCTTTCCAGTTCATGAGAATAGTTTTCTTTGCGATACATAACACTGTGACAACCATGTGTGCTGAGTTAATTTCCATGTTGATGTTGTCTAAGTCACCCAGTATGCACAGTGTGGGGCATGCTGGCATGCTACACTTTAGCCATGTTGATAGGTCCTCACAGACTTCAAGCCAGAACTTCTGGACAGGCGCAGAAAAACCACAAAGCGTGTGCATAATCATCAGGTGTGTTATCTGTGCAATGTGAGCAGATGTTTGAGTGTGTTAGACCCATCCTGAACATCCTTTGTCCTGTATAGTGTGTTCTATGAAGGATTTTGTATTGTATGAGCTGTAAATTAGGATTTCGAGTCTTTATGAAGGTGTTCAAACATATTTGTGGTTAGAAGTTATGACCAGAACTGATGGATAAATCTGCCTCCCATTTTGAGGATGGAAGAGACATTGTGTCATCTATCTTAGACAATAATTTATATATTTTTGATAGTAGTTTTGGGGTACAGATGCTTAGAAATTCTGCTACCCTAGTCGGGGGTTGTAAGTCTGGTTGGTGGAGGATATATCCATCCATCCATCCATCATCTGCCGCTTATCCGGGGGTCGGGTCGCGGGGGCAGCAGCTTGAGCAGAGAAACCCAGACGTCTCTGTCCCCGGCCACTTCCTCCAGCTCTTCCGGGGGGACCCCGAGGCGTTCCCAGGCCAGCCGAGAGACATAGTCTCTCCAACGTGTCCTGGGTCTCCCCCGGGGTCTCCTCCCAGTGGGACGTGCCCGGAACACCTCCCCAGGGAGGCGCCCAGGGGGCATCCTAACCAGATGCCCGAGCCACCTCATCTGACTCCTCTCAATGCGGAGGAGCAGCGGTTCTACTCCGAGCCCCTCCCGGATGACTGAGCTTCTCACCCTATCTCTAAGGGAGAGCCCAGACACCCTGCGGAGGAAACCCATTTCGGCCGCTTGTATTCGCGATCTTGTTCTTTCGGTCACTACCCACAACTCGTGACCATAGGTGAGGATGGGAACGTAGATTGACCAGTAAGTAGAGAGCTTCGCCTTCTGGCTCAGCTCCCTCTTCACAACGACGGGTCGGTGCAGAGCCTGCAACACTGCAGGCGCCGCACCGATCCGCCCGTCAATCTCCCGCTCCATTCGTCCGTCACTCGTGAACAAGACCCCGAGATACTTGAACTCCTCCTCTTGGGGAAGGATCTCATTCCCGACCCGGAGAGAGCATTCCACCCTTTTCCGGCTGAGAACCATAGTCGGATTTGGAGGTGCTGATTCTCATCCCAGCCGCTTCACACTCGGCTGCGAATCACTCCAGTGAGAGCTGAAGGTCACGGCCTGACGACGCTAACAGAACCACATCATCTGCAAAAAGCAGAGACCCGATTCTGAGGTCGCCAAATGGGACACCCTCAAAGCCCTGGCTCCGCCTAGAAATTCTGTCCATAAAAGTTAGGAACAGAATCGGTGACAAAGGGCAGCCCTGACGGAGTCCAACTCTCACCGGAAACGTATCCGACTTACTGCCGGCAATGCGGACCAAACTCTGGCACCGGTCATACAGAGACCGAACGGCCCCTATCAAGGGGTCCGGCACTCCATATTCCCGGAGCACCCCCCACAGGACTCCACGAGGGACACGGTCGAACGCTTTCTCCAAGTCCACAAAACACATGTAGACTGGTTGGGCGAACTCCCATGCACCCTCCAGGATCCTGCCGAGGGTATAGAGCTGGTCCACTGTTCCACGGCCAGGACGAAAGCCACACTGCATCTCCTGTATCCGAGGCTCGATTATCCGACGGATCCTCCTCTCCAATACCCCCGAATAGACCTTACCAGGGAGGCTGAGGAGTGTGATACCCCTATAGTTGGAACACACCCTCCGGTCCCCCTTTTTAAAGAGGGGGACCACCACCCCAATCTGCCAGTCCAGAGGCACTGTCCCCGATGTCAACGCGATACTGCAGAGGCGTGTCAGCCAAGACAGCCCTACAACATCCAGAGCCTTGAGAAACTCAGGACGGACCTCATCCACCCCCGGGGCCTTGCCACCGAGGAGCTTTTTAACCACCTCGGCAACCTCAGCCCCAGAAATGGGAGGCCCCGTCTCCGAGCTCTCCGACTCTGCCTCTTCCGAGCACGTGTTGGTAGGATTGAGGAGTTCCTCGAAGTACTCCCCCCACCGACTCACAACATCCCTAGTTGAGGTCAGCAAAGCCCCGTCCCCACTGTAAACAGTGTTGACTGTGAGCCGCTTCCCCCCCCCGAGACGCCGGATGGTGGACCAGAATCTTTTCGAGGCCGTCCGGAAATCGTTCTCCATGGTCTCACCGAACTCCTCCCAGGCCCGAGTTTTTGCCTCAGCAACCGCCGAAGCCGTGGCCCGTCTGGCCCGTCGGTACCTATCAGCTTCTTCCAGGGTCCCACTGGCCAAAAAGGCCCGATAGGACTCCTTCTTCAGCTTGACGGCTTCCCTCACCACTGGTGTCCACCAGCAGGTTCGAGGGTTGCCGCCACGACAGGCACCGACCACCTTACGGCCACAACTCCGACCAGCTGCCTCGGCAATTTAGTCACGGAACATGGCCCATTCGGACTCAATATCCCCCACCTCAAATATGGTTGAAGCTCTGCCGGAGGTGGGAGTTAAAGCTCCTTCTGACGGGGGATTCTGACAAACGCTCCCAGCAGACCCTCACAATACGTTTGGGCCTGCCAGGTCTGATCGGCATCCTCCCCCACCAGCGGAGCCAACTCACCACCAGGTGGTGATCAGTTGACAGCTCCGCCCCTCTCTTCACCCGAGTGTCCAGGACATACGGCCGCAAGTCCGATGATACAACCACAAAGTCGATCATCGAACTGCGGCCAAGGGTGTCCTGGTGCCAAGTGCACATATGGACACCCTTATGCCTGAACATGGTGTTCGTTATGGACAGTCTATGACTGGCACAGAAGTCCAACAACATAACACCACTCTGATTCAGATCGGGGGGGCCGTTCCTCCCAATCACACCCCTCCAGGTCTCACTGTCATTGCCCACGTGAGCATTGAAGTCCCCCAGCAGAATGAGGGAGTCTCCGGTAGGAGCATTCTCCAGTGCCTCCCCCAGAGACTCCAAAAAGGGTAGGTACTCTGAACTGCTGTTTGGCGCATAGGCACAAACAACAGTGAGGACTCGTCCCCCCACCCAAAGGCGAAGGGAGGCTACCCTCTCGTTCACTGGGGTAAACCCCAATGTACTGGCACACAGCCGGGGGGCAATAAGTATGCCCACACCTGCTCTGCGCCTCTCACCACGGGCAACTCCAGAGTGGAAGAGAGTCCAACCCCTCTCAAGAGTACTGGTTCCAGATCCCAAGCCGTGCGTCGAGGTGAGTCCGACTATATCTAACGGTCTGATGAAGTTTCAACAATAAACAACAAACTTTGTATTATGAGAAAGAACCAGACTCATTCTTCAGGAATCCGAAAATAAGCTCTATTTTACGAGTTATACACGAATTCGGATTCTCCTATAAAACGAATTCCTTAACTCAAACCAAGTTAAGACTGCTTTGTCCTTCATATTTATTCATGTCTAATCAAGTTTCAATGATAAACAACGTTGTACTTTGTAGAATGAGAAAGAACTTCTTCAGCAATAAGCATCTCTCGACAAATGACGAAATACAGATTTTGCTATAAAATTAATTGCTATCAGCCTGACTTAAAACTGTTTGTCTTCCTTATTTATCCACTTCAAATCAAGTTTCAACAATTAAAAAAATTTTGTAGTTTGAGGAAGAACAACTTAATCTTGAGCAATCAGTTTAAAAAGAGGGTAAGCAAAGGTGCGAATGTCAAACCATACATGATCAAAACAGGGAGCGGAGGTGTTTGGCTGTGACAAGGTGTGAATGTCCACCCATAATTAATGAAAAGCGGGCAACAAGTAGGTTCGAATGCCCAACCATACATCATCAAAAGCAGGAGTGGATGTGTTCGGCTACAAGAAGGTGTGAACGTCCAACCAAAGTTTGTAAAAAGCAGTTAAGAAAAGGTTTGAATATCCAACCAAACATAATCAAAAGCGGGAGCATAGCTTTTCGACTGCAAGTAGGTGTGAATGTCAGATCATAATTTGCAAAAAGCTGATGAGAAAGGGTGAGAATGTCCGACTGCACACCATGAAATGCGGGAGCGGAGTTGTTCGGCTGTGAGTAGGTGTGAATCTCCGACCGTAATTTCTGAAAAATGTGTTAGAAAAGGTAAGAATGCCGGTCCATACATCATCAAAAGCGAGAGAGGTGGTGTTCGGCTGCAAGTAGGTGTGAATGTCCAGCCATAATTACTCACAAACGGGTAAGAAAAGGTAGTATTGCCAGACCATACATGATCAAAACAGGGAGCGGAGGTGGTTCAGCTGCAAGAAGGTGTGAATGTCCGACTAAAGTTCAAATATATTAACAAAAGCGGGAGGAGAGGTCTTCGGATGAGAGTGGTTGAGAATTTCCAACCATAATCTATAAAATTCGGTGAAAAAAAGGTGTGATAGAACACTAAAAGATGGAGCGGAAATGTTCGGCTGCAAGAAGGTGTGAATGTCCGACTATATTTGGTGAAAAGCAGGTGAAGCAAGGTCTTACCTTACATTATCAAAAGCGAGATCAGAGGTGTTTGGCTGCAAGAAGGCCATAGTTTGCCAAAAGCGGGTAAGCTGCGAATGACCAACTAAATATCAACAAAAGTGGGGGCGGAGGTCTTCGGATGCAACTGGGTGTGAACATCCCACCATACAAGTATGGTGGAGAGGAAGCTGTGAACAGCCGACCATAGTTTGCAAAAAGCGGGTGAGACAAGGTGCGAATGTCCAACCATACATGATCAAAACAGGGAGCGGAGGTGTTTGGCTGTGACAAGGTGTGAATGTCCACCCAAAATTAATGAAAAGCGGGCAAAAAGTAGGTTTGAATGCCCAAGCATACATCATCAAAAGAAGGAGTGGATGTGTTCGGCTACAAGAAGGTTTGAATGTCCGAGCATAGTTTGTAAAAAGCGGGTAAGAAAAGGTTCGAATGCCCAAACATACACCATCAAAAGAGGGAGCGGAGGTGTTCCGCTGTAAGAAGGTGTGAATGTCCGACCATAGTTGGTAAAAAGTGGGTAAGAAAAGGTTAAAATACCCGACTGTACACAATCAATAGGGGGAGCAGAGCTGTTCGACTGCAAGTAGGTGTGAATGTCCAGCCATAATTACTCACAAACGGGTAAGAAAAGGTAGTATTGCCAGACCACACATGATCAAAACAGGGAGCTGAGGTGGTTCAGCACCAAGGTGTGAATGTCTGACTATAGTTTGTAAAAAGCGGGTAAGATAAGGTGCGAATGCCCGGCAATGTATAATCAAAAGAGGGAGCAGAGGTTTTCGGCTACAAGAAGGTTTGAATGTCCGACCATAGTTTGTAAAAAGCGGGTAAGAACAGGTTCAAATGCTTGACTATACACCATCAAAAGCGGGAGCGGAGATGTTCCGCTGTAAGACGGTGTGAATGTCCGACCATAGTTGGTAAAAAGCGGGTAACAAAAGGTTAAAATACCCGACTGTACACAATCAATAGCGGGAGCGGAGTTGTTCGGCTACAAGAAGGTGTGAAAGTCCAACCATCGTTTGTAAAAAGCTGGTAAGAAAAGGTTCGAATGCCAGAATACATACCATCAAAAGCGGATGCGGAGGTGTTCGGCTGCAAGAAGGTGTGAACGTCCGACCAAAGTTGGCAAAAAGCAGTAAAGAAAAGGTTTGAATATCCAAACATAATCAAAAGCGATAGAGATTGTGTTCAGCTGCAAGTAGGTGTGAATATCCAGCCATAATTACTCACAAACGGGTAAGAAAATGTAGTATTGCCAGACCATACATGATCAAAACAGGGAGCTGAGGTGGTTTAGCTGCAAAAAGGGGTGAATGTCCAACTAAAGTTCAAATATATTAACAAAAGCGGGAGGAGAGGTCTTCGGATTAGAGTGGTTGAAATTTCCAACCATAATCTATAAAATGCGGTGAAAAAAAAAGGTGTGAAGGAATGAATTTTATAGCAAAATCCGAAATCATGCATAACTCCGCAAAAGGAACGTATTGCTCAACCAAAGGGATGCTTCTTTCTCATTCAGGGTAATATGAGGAACTTTATGCTTGATACATTTTAGACATGGATAACTATGAAGGACAAAGCAATTTTAACTTGGTTTGAGCAAAGCAATTCATTTTATAGGAAAATCCGAAATCGTGCAGGACTCATGAAAGTAAGCTTATTCTCGGATTCCTGATCCTCCAGTGTTGCTCTTTCCTATACTGCAAAATACAGCCTTGTTCTTTGTTGAAATCGATATAGACATTGATAAATATGAAGGACAAAGCAGTTTCCACTTTGTTTGAGAGAAGGAATTAATTTTATAGCAAAATCCCAAATCAAGCAGAACGTATGAAAATAAGCTTGTTTTCGGATTCCTGATCCTTCAGTGTTGCTATTTCTTCTACTGCAAAATACAATGTTGTTCTTTGTTGAAGTCAATCTAGACATTGATAAATATGAAGGACAAAGCAGTTTTAACATAGTTTGAGTAAAGGAATTCATTTTATACATAAAATCCCAAATCATGCAGAACGTATGAAAATAAGCTTATTCTCGGATTCCTGTTCCTTCAAGTGTTGCTCTTTCTACTACTGCAAAATACAATGTTGTTCTTTGTTGAAGTAAATCTAGACATTGATAAATATGAAGGACAAAGCAGTTTCCACTTTGTTTGAGTGAAGGAATTAATTTTATAGCAAAATCCCAAATCAAGCAGAACGTATGAAAATAAGCTTGTTTTCGGATTCCTGATCCTTCAGTGTTGCTATTTCTTCTACTGCAAAATACAATGTTGTTCTTTGTTGAAGTCAATCTAGACATTGATAAATATGAAGGACAAAGCAGTTTTAACATAGTTTGAGTAAAGGAATTAATTTTATACATAAAATCCCAAATCATGCAGAACGTATGAAAATAAACTTATTCTCGGATTCCTGTTCCTTCAAGTGTTGCTCTTTCTACTACTGCAAAATACAATGTTGTTCTTTGTTGAAGTAAATCTAGACATTGATAAATATGAAGGACAAAGCAGTTTTCACTTGGTTTGAGTGAAGGATTTGCAGCTGAAAACCTCCCGCTCCCGCTTTTGATTGTGTATAGTCGGGCTTTCGAGCCTTTTCTTACCCGGTTTTTAGAAATTATGGTTGGACATTCAGACCTTGCAGCCGAAGACCTCCACTCCCTCTTTTGATCATACATTGTCGGGCATTCGCACCTTGTCTTACCCGCTTTTTACAAACTATAGTCAGACATTCACACCTTGCAGCTGAACCACCTCAGCTCCCTGTTTTGATCATGTATGGTCTGGCAATACTACCTTTTCTTACCCGTTTGTGAGTAATTATGGCTGGATATTCACACCTACTTGCAGTCGAACAGCTCTGCTCCCGCTTTTGATGGTATATATTCGGGCATTCGAACCTTTTCTTAGCAGCTTTTTACAAACCATGGTCGGACGTTCACACCTTCTTGCAGCCGAACACCTCCGCTTCCGCTTTTGATGGTATATATTCGGGCATTCGAACCTTTTCTTACTAGCTTTTTACAAACCATGGTTGAACTTTCACACCTTCTTGTAGCCGAACACCTCCGCTTCCGCTTTTGATGGTATATATTCAGGCATTCAAACCTTTTCTTAGCAGCTTTTTACAAACTATGGTCGGACATTCAAACCTTCTTGTAGCCGAAAACCTCCGCTCCCTCTTTTGATCATACATTGTCGGGCATTCGCACCTTTTCTTACCCGTTTTTTACAAACCATGGTCGGACTGTCACACATTCTTGTAGCCAAACACATCCGCTCACGCTATTGATTGTGTACAGTCGGGTATTTTAACCTTTTCTTACCCACTTTTTACCAACTATGGTCGGACATTCACATCTTCTTACAGCGGAATACCTCCGCTCCCTCTTTTGATGGTGTATGTTTGGGCATTCGAACCTTTTCTTACCCGCTTTTTACAAACTATGCTCGGACATTCAAACCTTCTTGTAGCCGAACACATCCACTCCTGCTTTTGATGATGTATGGTTGGGCATTCAAACCTACTTGTTGCCCGCTTTTCATTAATTTTGGGTGGACATTCACACCTTGTCACAGCCAAACACCTCCGCTCCCTGTTTTGATCATGTATGGTTGGACATTCGCACCTTTTCTCACCCGCTTTTTGCCAACTATGGTCGGCTGTTCACAGCTTCCTCTCCACCATACTTGTATGGTGGGATATTCACACCCACTTGCATCCGAAGACCTTTTGTTGATATTTAGTCGGTCATTCGCAGCTTACCCGCTTTTGGCAAACTATGGCCTTCATGCAGCCAAACACCTCTGATCTCGCTTTTGATGATGTAAGGTTGGGCATTCAGACCTTGCTTCACCTGCTTTTCACCAAATATAGTCGGACATTCACACCTTCTTGCAGCCGAACACTTCCGCTCCACCTTTTAGTGTTCTATAACACCTTTTTTTTCACCGCATTTTATAGATTATGGTTGGAAATTCTCAACCACTCTAATCCGAAGACCTCTCCTCCCGCTTTTGTTAATATATTTGAACTTTAGTTGGACATTCACCCCTTTTTGCAGCTAAACCACCTCCGCTCCCTGTTTTGATCATGTATGGTCAAGCAATACTACATTTTCTTACCCGTTTGTGAGTAATTATGGCTGGATATTCACACCTACTTGCAGCTGAACACAATCTCTCTCGCTTTTAATTATGTTTGGATATTCGAACCTTTTCTTTACTGCTTTTTGCCAAATTTGGTTGGACGTTCACACCTTCTTCCAGCCGAACACCTCCGCTTCCGCTTTTGATGGTATATATTCGTGCATTCGAACCTTTTCTTACCAGCTTTTTACAAACGATGGTTGGACTTTCACACCTTCTTGTAGCCGAACAACTCCGCTCCCCCTATTGATTGTGTACAGTCGGGTATTTTAACCTTTTCTTACCCACTTTTTACCAACTATGGTCGGACATTCACACCGTCTTACAGCGGAACACCTCCGCTCCGTGCTTTTGATGGTGTATAGTCAGGCATTTGAACCTTTTCTTACCCGCTTTTTACAAACTATGGTCGGACATTCAAACCTTCTTGTAGCCGAAAACCTCTGCTCTCTCTTTTGATTATACAATGTTGGGCATTCGCACCTTATCTTACCCGCTTTTTACAAACTATAGTCAGACATTCACACCTTGCAGCTGAACAACCTCAGCTCCCTGTTTTGATCATGTATGGTCTGGCAATACTACCTTTTCTTACCCGTTTGTGAGTAATTATGGCTGGACATTCACACCTACTTGCAGTCGAAAAGCTCTGCTCCCGCTTTTGATTATGTTTAGTTGGATATTCGAAACTTTTCTTAACTGCTTTTTACAAACTTTGGTCGGACGTTCACACCTTCTTGCAGCCGAACACCTCCGCTTCCGCTTTTGATGGTATATATTCGGGAATTCGAACCTTTTCTTAGCAGCTTTTTACAAACCATGGTTGAACTTTCACACCTTCTTGTAGCCGAACCACTCCGCTCCCGCTATTGATTGTGTACAGTCAGGTATTTTAACCTTTTCTTACCCGCTTTTTACCAACTATGGTCGGACATTCACACCGTCTTACAGCGGAACACCTCCGCTCCCGCTTTTGATGGTGTATAGTCAGGCATTTGAACCTTTTCTTACCCGCTTTTTACAAACTATGGTCGGACATTTAAACCTTCTTGTAGCCGAAAACCTCCGCTCCCTCTTTTGATTGTGTACAGTCGGGTATTTTAACCTTTTCTTATCCGTTTTTTTACCAACTATTGTCGGACATTCACACCTTCTTACAGCGGAACACCTCCGCTCCCTCTTTTGATAGTGTATGTTCGGGCATTCGAATCTATTCTTACCCCCTTTTTACAAAATATGCTCGGAGATTCACACCTACTCACAGCCGAACAACTCCGCTCCCGCATTTGATGGTGTATAGTCGGGCATTCTCACCCTTTCTCATCAGCTTTTTGCAAATTATTATCTGACATTCACACCTACTTGCAGTTGAAATGCTCTGCTCCCGCTTTTGATTATGTTTGGTTGGATATTCGAAACTTTTCTTAACTGCTTTTTACAAACTTTGGTAGGACGTTCAAACTTTCAAGCAGCCGAACACCTCCGCTTCCGCTTTTGATGTTGTATATTCGGGCATACAAACCTTTTCTTACCCACTTTTTACAAACCATGGTCAGACTTTCACTCTTTGTTGCTGAACAACTCCGCTCCCTCTTTTGATTGTGTGCAGTCGGGTATTTTCACCTTTTCTTACCTGCTTTTTACAAACTTTGGTCGGACATTCAAACCTTCTTGTAGCCGAACACATCCACTCCTGCTTTTGATGATGTATGGTTGGGCATTCGCACCTTTTCTTACCCATTTTTCAGTAATTATTGGTGGACATTCAGACCTTCTTGCAGCTGAACACCTCTGCTCCCTCTTTTGATCATGTATGGTCTGGCAATACTACCTTTTCTTACCCATTTGTTAGTAATTGTGGCTGGACATTCACACCTACTTGCAGCCGAACACCACCTCTCCCGCTTTTGATGATGTATTGTCCGGCATTCTAGTCTCTTCTAACACATTTTTCAGCAATTATGGTCGGACATTCACACCTACTCACAGCCGAACACTTCCGCTCCCGCATTTGATGGTGTATAGCCGGGCATTCTCACCCTTTCTCATCAGCTTTTTGCAAATTATGATCTGACATTCACACCTACTTGCAGTCGAACAGCTCTGCTCCCGCTTTTGATTATGTTTGGTTGGATATTCGAACCTTTTCTTAACTGCTTTTTACAAACTTTGGTCGGACGTTCACACCTTCTTGCAGCCGAACACCTCCGCTTCCGCTTTTGATGGTATATATTCGGGCATTCGAACCTTTTCTTACCCGCTTTTTACAAACCGTGGTCGGACTTTCACACCTTCTTGTAGCCGAACAACTCCGCTCCCGCTATTGATTGTGTACAGTCGGGTAGTTTAACCTTTTCTTACCCGCTTTTTACCAACTATGGTCGGACATTTACACCTTCTTACAGCGGAACACCTCCGCTCCCTCTTTTGATGGTCTATGTTTGGGCATTCGAACCTTTTCTTACCGGCTTTTTACAAACTATGGTCGGACATTCAAACCTTCTTCTAGCCGAACACATCCACTCCTGCTTTTGATGATGTATGGTTTGGCATTCGCACCCTTTTTTTACCCATTTTTCAGGAATTATTCAGACCTTCTTGCAGCCGAAAACCTCCGCTCCCTCTTTTGATCATGCATTGTCGGGCATTCGCACCTTGTCTTACTCGCTTTTTATAAACTTTAGTTGGACATTCACACCTTCTTGCAGCTGAACGACCTCCGCTCCCTGTTTTGATCATGTATGGTCTGGAAATACTACCTTTTCTTACCCGTTTGTGAGTAATTAATCCCAAAATATTGAGCATAAAATAAGTCTTTATGCTGATGATGTATTACTTTTCCTTCAGAACTCACAGACGTCTCTCACTCACACGATCACACTCATAAATAAATTCTCAACACTTTCTGACTACTCTATCAACTGGTCTAAGACCACAGTTCTGCCCATTAACTGTAGGGTCCATAATATACCTGCGATCACTTTACAGTCAGGAAATATTAGATATTTAGGCATAAACATTTCCTCCAGGCTCTCAGAGCTAACAAAGCTAAATTATGTGCAATTATTGAAGACAGTAGAGGACGATCTCTCTCGTTGGAAGTCCTTACCTATATCACTTATGGGGAGAATTACATCCATTAAAATGATGATACTACCAAAAGTTAACTATTTGTTCTCAATGATCCCCATAAAACCATCCGCTACTTGGTTTAAGTAACTAGATTCATGCATCTCCAAATTTCTGTGGAAAAACAAACCACCACGTATTAGTTTAAAAACCCTACAGAAGACCAAGGACAATGGTGGATTAGATTTACCTCATTTTCAGCACTATTCCTTAGCCAATAGGTTACAATATATATCAAAATGGTTTAAACCTTGTTTTTGTCACAGTTCCCAGAGACGTTGTAATCGTTGAGGATTCTATATTCACCCCCTCATTAGAGGCACGTAATGCAGATTGATGACACTGAATCTTCTTCTCTGTTCATTGCTGGCATCATTCCCAGCATCGTAAGTGTTCGTGGCATTGTTAGCCTCTTCTTCTGGATCTTGATATCGAGAATCCTTTTGTATTTCTGGTTTGTCAGTGCTCTCTCTTCGTTCACCGGCGTCTTCATCTTTTTGTCCTTGAGTTTGGTGATTTTTTCTTCTTTTGATGCCTTGACACAATGTGACAGGTGATACCACGTGGGAGATCCTGTAACTTGGACTGCTGTCCCTGTGCTGCGAAATGGCTGTGCTGCTCAAATGGTCTCTCCTTCATCATGGTTACATGCTGCCATTCCGACATCTCGCCATTCCGACATGGGTTTCCAATTGTCGGAATGGCGACACTTAATTTTTTATCAAACGTCCCACCATTCCGACACTTTTTTCCTCCTATGGTCGGAATGGCGGTATGTTTTTTTTTTTTTTAACATACCGCCATTCCGACAGTTCCTTTTAATAGCCTATTTTTTACCCAAAACATTTTGCACTAATGATATGCCGGCGCAAATACGCCCTAAAGTTTGGCGCACAAGCTCTGCACATGCAGAGGCCACAGCCTCGCAAACAAACTTTAATAATCTATTATCAAAATCCCCTGAATTTCAAATATAAAAATACAGATATTAATGTAACTCTGGCGAGACTGAAACTGATTAAGCAGAAATACAGTGTCAGTGAGCTGTCACAGCAGCCAGCTGGAGCGGAGCTCTCCACAGAGCCCATGCGTCTTTTGCACGCTGTCATCATATGCAAAAGTAATAATTGCAATTACAGATATCACGGCTACTGCACAGGACACAGTTGCGAGCACTCTGCCTTGCCTTGCCAATAGGAGAAGATAGAAATGACAGCATAGAACGTATAAAACACAACAAAATGCAGTAAAAACGTTTATTCATGTTATTCACGTGATTTATGAGTACTCGCTCCAATTTTGGGAAGCGCGGATGGGCTTTGCGCATTTGGCACAAACACACAGCCGTTGCGCAAGGCTTTATACAGCCTGTTGATATCTTAAGGACGTAACTGGTCACACCTGGGAGTAAATGTCATGTAGAGATTGTTTTTACATGACATTACAGCTGAACATATAGCTTTCATCCACAAACCAATGTGGGAGAGCCCGAAGACGCATGTGCCAGACGCACATAGGCATGCGTAAAACCAATTTTGACCACTTCATACTGTTTATTTGCTTTCTTTTAGTTAATTTTCGTTTCTTTTGGATTCTTGTGCGTGTTATGGAGCCATTTTGGTCCATGTTTGTAAGCCTTTTTTTCCTGGATTAAATTTTCGGAAGTTGAAACAAGTGGCATTGGAGTGTGTGATTGAAAACCACCGCGGACTGCTTCTCCTCCTCCAGTTGCCGAGACTTTGTGTTTTTAATAACGCTTGTCTATAAACATGTGTTAAACATATAAATTGCATGAACAGAAAGAAGGGACTCACCTGTTGAGTAACACACATTTCCTTATACAGAAAGCCTTGTCGGAATGGTGGGACATTTGAACGTCGGAATGGTGGGACGTTTGATAAAAAATTAAGTGTCGCCATTCCGACAATTGGAAACCCATGTCGGAATGGCGAGATGTCGGAATGGCAGCATGTAACCATGATGAAGGAGAGACCATTTGAGCAGCACAGCCATTTCGCAGCACAGGGACAGCAGTCCAAGTTACAGGATCTCCCACGTGGTATCACCTGTCACATTGTGTCAAGGCATCAAAAGAAGAAAAAATCACCAAACTCAAGGACAAAAAGACAAAGACTCCGGTGAACGAAGACAGAGGACTGACAAACCAGAAATACAAAAGGATTCTCGATATCAAGATCCAGAAGAAGAGGTTAACAATGCCACGAACACTTACGATGCTGGGAATGATGCCAGCAATGAACAGAGAAAAAGATTCAGTGTCATCAATCTGCATTACGTGCCTCTAATGAGGGGGTGAATATAGAATCCTCAACGATTACAACGTCTCTGGGAACTGTGACAACAACAAGGTTTAAACCATTTTGATATATATTGTAACCTATTGTCTAAGGAATAGTGCTGAAAATGAGTTAAATCTAATCCACCACTGTCCTTGGTCTTCTGTAGGGTTTTTAAACTAATACGTGGTGGTTTGTTTTTCCACAGAAATTTGGAGATGCATGAATCTAGTGACTTAAACCAAGTAGCAGATGGTTTTATGGGGATCATTGAGAACAAATAGTTAACTTTTGGTAGTATCATCATTTTAATGGATGTAACTCTCCCCATAAGTGATATAGGTAAGGACTTCCAACGAGAGATCGTCCTCTACTGTCTTTAATAATTGCACATAATTTAGCTTTGTTAGCTCTGAGAGCCTGGAGGAAATGTTTATGCCTAAATATCTAATATTTACTGACTGTAAAGTGATCGCAGGTATATTATGGACCCTACAGTTAATGGGCAGAACTGTGGTCTTAGACCAGTTGATAGAGTAGTCAGAAAGTGCTGAGAATTTATTTATGAGTGTGATCGTGTGACTGAGAGACGTCTGTGAGTTCTGAAGGAAAAGTAATACATCATCAGCATAAAGACTTATTTTATGCTCAATATTTTGGGATTAATTACTCACAAACGGGTAAGAAAAGGCAGTATTGCCAGACCATACATGATCAAAACAGGGAGCGGAGGTGGTTCAGCTGCAAGGTGTGAATGTCTGACTATAGTTTGTAAAAAGCGGGTAAGATAAGGTGCGAATGCCCGACAATGTATGATCAAAAGAGGGAGCGGAGGTTTTCGGCTGCAAGAAGGTCTGAATGTCCACCCAAAATTCCTGAAAAATGGGTAAAAAAAGGGTGCGAATGCCAAACCATACATCATCAAAAGCAGGAGTGGATGTGTTCGGCTACAAGAAGATTTGAATGTCCATCAATAATTGCTTTAAAACATGAAAGAAAATTTTCGAATATCAAACCGCACATGATCATAAGCGGGAGAGGAGTTGTTCAGATGCAAGAAGGTGTGAATGTCCACCCATAATTACTGAAAAATGGGTAAGAAAAGGTGAAAATGCCAAACCATACATCATCAAAAGCAGGAGTGGATGTGTTCGGCTACAAGAAGGTTTGAATGTCCGACCATAGTTGGTAAAAAGTGGGTAAGAAAAGGTTAAAATACCCGACTGTACACAATCAATAGGGGGAGCGGAGTTTGTAAAAAGCAGTTCAGAAAAGGTTTGAATATCCAACCAAACATAATCAAAAGCGGGAGCAGAGCTGTTCGACTGCAAGTAGGTGTGAATGTCCAGCCATAATTACTCACAAACGGGTAAGAAAAGGTAGTATTGCCAGACCATACATGATCAAAACAGGGAGCTGAGGTGGTTCAGCACCAAGGTGTGAATGTCTGACTATAGTTTGTAAAAAGCGGGTAAGATAAGGTGCGAATGCCCGGCAATGTATAATCAAAAGAGGGAGCAGAGGTTTTCGGCTACAAGAAGGTTTGAATGTCCGACCATAGTTTGTAAAAAGCGGGTAAGAAAAGGTTCAAATGCTTGACTATACACCATCAAAAGCGGGAGCGGAGATGTTCCGCTGTAAGACGGTGTGAATGTCCGACCATAGTTGGTAAAAAGCGGGTAAGAAAAGGTTAAAATACCCGACTGTACACAATCAATAGCGGGAGCGGAGTTGTTCGGCTACAAGAAGGTGTGAAAGTCCAACCATCGTTTGTAAAAAGCTGGTAAGAAAAGGTTCGAATGCCAGAATATATACCATCAAAAGCGGATGCGGAGGTGTTCGGCTGCAAGAAGGTGTGAATGTCCGAGCATAGTTTGTAAAAAGCGGGTAAGAAAAGGTTCGAATGCCCAAACATAAACCATCAAAAGAGGGAGCGGAGGTGTTCCGCTGTAAGAAGGTGTGAATGTCCGACCATAGTTGGTAAAAAAACGGGTAAGAAAAGGTTAAAATACCCGACTGTACACAATCAATAGCGGGAGCGGATGTGTTTGGCCACAAGAATGTGTGACAGTCCAACCATGGTTTGTAAAAAACGGGTAAGAAAAGGTGCGAATGCCCGACAATGTATGATCAAAAGAGGGAGCGGAGGTTTTCGGCTACAAGAAGGTTTGAATGTCCGACCATAGTTTGTAAAAAGCGGGTAAGAAAAGGTTCAAATGCCTGACTATACACCATCAAAAGCGGGAGCGGAGGTGTTCCGCTGTAAGACGGTGTGAATGTCCGACCATAGTTGGTAAAAAGCGGGTAAGAAGAGGTTAAAATACCTGACTGTACACAATCAATAGCGGGAGCGGATGTGTTTGGCCACAAGAATGTGTGACAGTCCGACCATGGTTTGTAAAAAACGGGTAAGAAAAGGTGCGAATGCCCGACAATGTATGATCAAAAGAGGGAGCGGAGGTTTTCGGCTACAAGAAGGTTTGAATGTCCGACCATAGTTTGTAAAAAGCGGGTAAGAAAAGGTTCGAATGCCCGAATATTTACCATCAAAAGCGGAAGCGGAGGTGTTCGGCTGCAAGAAGGTGTGAACGTCCGACCAAAGTTTGCAAAAAGCAGTTAAGAAAAGGTTTGAATATCCAACCAAACATAATCAAAAGCGGGAGCAGAGCTTTTCGACTGCAAGTAGGTGTGAATGTCCAGCCATAATTAGTATTAGTTTAAAAACCCTACAGAAGACCAAGGACAATGGTGGATTAGATTTACCTCATTTTCAGCACTATTCCTTAGCCAATAGGTTACAATATATATCAAAATGGTTTAAACCTTGTTTTTGTCACAGTTCCCAGAGACGTTGTAATCGTTGAGGATTCTATATTCACCCCCTCATTAGAGGCACGTGTTGCAGATTGATGACACTGAATCTTCTTCTCTGTTCATTGCTGGCATCATTCCCAGCATCGTAAGTGTTCGTGGCATTGTTAGCCTCTTCTTCTGGATCTTGATATCGAGAATCCTTTTGTATTTCTGGTTTGTCAGTGCTCTCTCTTCGTTCACCGGCGTCTTCGTCTTTTTGTCCTTGAGTTTGGTGATTTTTTCTTCTTTTGATGCCTTGACACAATGTGACAGGTGATACCACGTGGGAGATCCTGTAACTTGGACTGCTGTCCCTGTGCTGCGAAATGGCTGTGCTGCTCAAATGGTCTCTCCTTCATCATGGTTACATGCTGCCATTCCGACATCTCGCCATTCCGACATGGGTTTCCAATTGTCGGAATGGCGACACTTAATTTTTTATCAAACGTCCCACCATTCCGACACTTTTTTCCTCCTATGGTCGGAATAGCGGTATGTTTTTTTTTTTTTAACATACCGCCATTCCGACAGTTCCTTTTAATAGCCTATTTTTTACCCAAAACATTTTGCACTAATGATATGCCGGCGCAAATACGCCCTAAAGTTTGGCGCACAAGCTCTGCACATGCAGAGGCCACAGCCTCGCAAACAAACTTTAATAATCTATTATCAAAATCCCCTGAATTTCAAATATAAAAATACAGATATTAATGTAACTCTGGCGAGACTGAAACTGATTAAGCAGAAATACATTGTCAGTGAGCTGTCACAGCAGCCAGCTGGAGCGGAGCTCTCCACAGAGACCATGCGTCTTTTGCACGCTGTCATCATATGCAAAAGTAATAATTGCACAGATATCACGGCTACGGCACAGGACACAGTTGCGAGCACTCTGCCTTGCCTTGCCAATAGGAGAAGAGAGAAATGACAGCATAGAACGTATAAAACACAACAAAATGCAGTAAAAACGTTTATTCATGTTATTCACGTGATTTATGAGTACTCGCTCCAATTTTGGGAAGCGCGGATGGGCTTTGCGCATTTGGCACAAACACACAGCCGTTGCGCAAGGCTTTATACAGCCTGTTGATATCTTAAGGACGTAAATGGTCACACCTGGGAGTAAATGTCATGTAGAGATTGTTTTTACATGACATTACAGCTGAACATATAGCTTTCATCCACAAACCAATGTGGGAGAGCCCGAAGACGCATGTGCCAGACGCACATAGGCATGCGTAAAACCAATTTTGACCACTTCATACTGTTTATTTGCTTTCTTTTAGTTAATTTTCGTTTCTTTTGGATTCTTGTGCGTGTTATGGAGCCGTTTTGGTCCATGTTTGTAAGCCTTTTTTTCCTGGATCAAATTTTCGGAAGTTGAAACAAGTGGCATTGGAGTGTGTGATTGAAAACCACCGCGGACTGCTTCTCCTCCTCCAGTTGCCGAGACTTTGTGTTTTTAATAACGCTTGTCTATAAACATGTGTTAAACATATAAATTGCATGAACAGAAAGAAGGGACTCACCTGTTGAGTAACACACATTTCCTTATACAGAAAGCCTTGTCGGAATGGTGGGACATTTGAACGTCGGAATGGTGGGACGTTTGCATGTCGGAATGGTGGTATGTCGGAATGGTGGTATGTCGGAATGGTGGGATGTCGGAATAGCGGGATGTCGGAATGGCGGGATTTCGGAATGGGTGTTGCCACCCCCTTCATCATATACACTTTTATTTATACATCACCTTCCACCATGAAGCGTTGTCCCTTTTTGTTTCTCTCTTTGTTCTTAAAATGCTGTTATGCATGTCTAAACCAATCCATTAAATTAGATCATTTTGTCAGTAAAGCGATCTACATTGTGCTTGGTCGCAAAGCTGCTCATCTGTGGTAAACAGCTCTTCAGAAAGGCATTCTTCAATTGATTTCACTAATTCTATGTAATAATTTTGTGATTTCCTACAAAACTACACTTCTTCTCCCATCTGTCTGAGTATTTAATATTGTCTAGGTCCCGTTAAAACATGTATTTTTCCCATCTAATTCCTTGTTTGCTTTAAAACAAGAATTCCCCATTTTCTATCCCTTCAGTAGCCAACCAGTTTGTATGGAGTACACTGGAGCAACTTGACTGATCAGTAAAACACTGCTTTTGTTGTCACCGCAAGGCATCCCCCGTCGGTTGTTTCACTGAGACACTACTGAGTAACTATAACTCAACACAGTTTATACACGTAACATTCCTATACATACTAACAAACAAACAAACAATTATTTATCGCGATTTTCTCATCTCTGTTTGAACGTACACCCAGGTAAATATTCCTGTAGTCTTCTCATACCGACTATGGACCCATTCATTGTTTAACTTCACTGTTTTGCAAATCCTAATTGAATATTACACATTGACATTGAACTTTACTGGATAAGCAGGTCTTCATTGCATTCAGCAACCTATATGTGAGCATCTATGTGTAAGCTGTTCTTCTTTGCATTTATCAGCAGCAAGCAATTCTTCATTGCACATGCATATGAAAATAGTAAAACAATTCCAATGCGTTAGCGAAACCTTCTATATCAGGAGTGTCCATCATGATGCTGGGAATAGAACCTCTTTCCCAGAATAGTTCAACCTTCATTACTCAACTGATCATAATTCCGCAATGAGCACATTTCAAAGTATCATTCCTCTACATGTATTCAAAAATCTATGTGTAAATGTTTAATATTTGTTATATTTGTTGATGTCATTCTGTGTGCATGTGGCCTAAACCCAATCTCTGTGTGGCAATTTTAATTTAAACAAGTTGAACTCTGCCTCTGATCATTTAAAAAAGGTGTGTACCAATATCAACCTTTCTCAGGTAATTACTGATCCTACAAAACCAAAGAGATCCTTCAAGGTTGTCCCTGATTGGCTCAATCTTAACAAATCAAAGGTAGAATATCCGCAGTATCTGAACTTGGTGTTAGTTATCACTGCTCAATAGCCTGTATCAGAATTGCAAAAATGAAAACATTAGGTCCACGCTTGGTATCCAGATCCTGAAACATCTCCATGAGCAGGCTTTTTTTTAACTGATCTGTTGAATAGTTATATGACACTGTTAAATCTCAGATGAAGATCTAGCACTTGACCATTTTTGTAAATCTTCTAATTCCATAGTTGATAAACATGCCCCTTTTAAAAAGTATAGAACTTAGAACAGGTCTAGTCCCTGACTTTCGGCAGAACTGTCTTCTTTACTTTTTTTTTTTTTTCCCCTTGTCCTGTTCAGCATTATGTCAGAAGAATTGTAGTCTGAATACCTTTGATGCCAAACAGATTTGCTTTACCAAGGGAAGTTTTATAAATGTAAAGCTCCCCTTGATGCCCATTTATTTATTTCTGTTTACAATATATGACATGAACTGAACTGAACCGGACCGGGGGACAAGGAAAGAAGAAGAGGAAAGAAGAGGAAACAGAACAAAAATAGAAACAAAAACCAGACAACCAGCTGCTACACCTGTAAAAAACAAAACAGACAACAATCCATGGCCTCTGAGGGGAATCCAGCCTTAGCGCCACCAGGAGCACCTGAAAGCAGACAAGCAGAGAAAAAACAAACACACAAACAAACAAAAACAAACACAAGAAGCGGCAATCGCATACAACACAGCTGTGGATATAGATGACCTGAGACGACATGATAATACATCAACTGCTTAGTGACCATGCTACTGGACTAATGAATGTGTGTGTGTGTGTGTGAGAACATGCAACACCCATGGCACAGGACCTACATGATAACCGTGCTTAGTTATGAGTGTATAAGCGTACAGGGCAACAATCCACAGCCCCCCCCCCCCAAGCAATCAGAAGCAGGCAGAGAGGGCCACAAGACACAGGCCACCAGCAGCCCCCACAGAGCACAGAACCCAGGCAGCCCACCGCAGGGGCAACCACGCATCCACCCAGAAGACTGCAGAGGAAGCCCCTGGAAAGAGCCCCCATAAGCATAGGGCAGAGGCACTCCGGGAACCAGGGGTAACAGCCCACCGACTCCGCCAGGCCCCAGCCGCCCAGACATGGGCCGTGCACTGGACCTGGGCCCCAGGAGCCCGAGCGCCCCCAAACCCCCCGGCAGAGGCCCCACCCAATACCCAGGAGGGCCAAGCGCCCCAGACAGCCACAAAGTGGGTCAGCGCCTGCCCCAGCGCCCCTGGCCAAGTGCCCTGGGAGTCAAGACGTGCCCACAGGTGGGTGAAGTCGCGAGCAGTGGGGAGAGGCAACGCTGATGCCCCATCGGGAGAAACACAGGCAGGCCAGGCGACAGCAAGTCCCAGATCCAGGCCCAATCATTACCACACACCCTTTCACGTCCCATACATCCACACATCCACATATCCTACCTCCCTCGACTCTGCTGGGGTGTAGTGCAGCGGGCACACCAGGAGGCCAGCAACCCCCCAGCCACCACAGACCCCGAACCAGCAGAACAATTAATTAATCCTCCTGGCCCCTCCTGCCCCGAGCAGACACCAGGAAGCAGGGGTGTGCGAAGAAGACCCCTCCCCTCACCCTTCTGGCTCTTCAATATTTTCTAATAGTGAGCAATTAAAATTGAGGGGCAGACAAACTTGTAGAACTGGGAGCGCGGCACTCTGGGCAGCCTACATACCCAAAGAGCCCCGCCCACCAGATGCCACTCAGTGTAACCACCCCCAAGACCTAATGTGTGTGTGTGAGTGTGTTTGATAAGTAGTAATGTCTAAGGTGTAATTAAAACAGGGGCAGGGAACTGCAGAGTGCAACCAAAGGGGACCACCTACGTGGCCCCATCCACTACACCCCACCGAACACACACGCCCGCCTGGGTTCTGTGCTCTGTGGGGGCTGCTGGTGGCCTGGGTCTTGTGGCCCTCTCTGCCTGCTTCTGATTGCTTGGGGGGGGGCTGTGGATTGTGGCCCTGTACGCTTATACACTCATAACTAAGCACGGTTATCATGTTGGTCCTGTGCCATGGGTGTTGCATGTTCTCACACACACACACACACACACATTCATTAGTCCAGTAGCATGGTCACTAAGCAGTTGATGTATTATCATGTCGTCTCAGGTCATCTATATCCACAGCTGTGTTGTATGCGATTGCCGCTTCTTGTGCTTGTTTTTGTTTGTTTGTGTGTTTGTTTTTTCTCTGCTTGTCTGCTTTCAGGTGCTCCTGGTGGCGCTAAGGCTGGATTCCCCTCATAGGCCATGGATTGTTGTCTGTTTTGTTTTTTACAGGTGTAGCAGCTGGTTGTCTGGTTTTTGTTTCTATTTTTGTTCTGTTTCCTCTTCTTTCCTCTTCTTCTTTCCTTGTCCCCCGGTCCGGTTCAGTTCAGTTCATGTCATATATTGTAAACAGAAATAAATAAATGGGCATCAAGGGGAGCTTTACATTTATAAAACTTCCCTTGGCAAAACAAATCTGTTTGGCATCAAAGGTATTCAGACTACAATTCTTCTGACATAATGCTGAACAGGACAAGGGGAAAAAAAAGTAAAGAAGACAGTTCTGCCGAAAGCCAGGGATAGACCTGTTCTAAGTTCTATACTTTTTAAAAGGGGCGTGTTTATCAACTGTGGAATTAGAAGATTTACAAAAATGGTCAAGTGCTAGATCTTCATCTGGGATTTTAACAGTGTCATATAACTATTCAACAGATCAGTTAAAAAAAAGCCTGCTCATGGAGATGGTTCAGGATCTGGATACCAAGCGTGGACCTAATGTTTTCATTTTTGCAATTCTGATACAGGCTATTGAGCAGTGATAACTAACACCAAGTTCAGATACTGCGGATTTTCTACCTTTGATTTGTTAAGATTGAGCCAATCAGGGACAACCTTGAAGGATCTCTTTGGTTTTGTAGGATCAGTAATTACCTGAGAAAGGTTGATATTGGTACACACCTTTTTTAAATGATCAGAGGCAGAGTTCAACTTGTTTAAATTAAAATTGCCACACAGATATTGGGTTTAGGCCACATGCACACAGAATGACATCAACAAATATAAGAAATATTAAACATTTACACATAGATTTTTGAATATATGTGGAGGAATGATTCTTTGAAATGTGCTCATTGCGGAGTTATGATCAGTTGAGTAATGAAGGTTGAACTATTCTGGGAAAGAGGTTCTATTCCCAGCATCATGATGGACACTCCTGATATAGAAGGTTTCGCTAACGCATTGGAATTGTTTTACTATTTTCATATGCATGTGCAATGAAGAATTGCTTGCTGCTGATAAATGCAAAGAAGAACAGCTTACACATAGATGCTCACATATAGGCTGCTGAATGCAATGAAGACCTGCTTATCAAGTAAAGTTCAATGTCAATGTGTAATATTCAATTAGGATTTGCAAAACAGTGAAGTTAAACAATGAATGGGTCCATAGTCGGTATGAGAAGACTACAGGAATATTTACCTGGGTGTACGTTCAAACAGAGATGAGAAAATTGCGATAAATAATTGTTTGTTTGTTTGTTAGTATGTATAGGAATGTTATGTGTATAAACTGTGTTGAGTTATAGTTACTCAGTAGTGTCTCAGTGAAACAACCGACGGGGGAAGCCTTGCGATGACAACAAAAGCAGTGTTTTACTGATCAGTCAAGTTGCTCCAGTGTACTCCATACAAACTGGTTGGCTACTGAAGGGATAGAAAATGGGGAATACTTGTTTTAAAGCAAACAAGGAATTAGATGGGAAAAATACATGTTTTAACGGGACCCAGACTATATTAAATACTCAGACAGATGGGAGAAGAAGTGTAGTTTTGTAGGAAATCACAAAATTATTACATAGAATTAGTGAAATCAATTGAAGAATGCCTTTCTGAAGAGCTGTTTACCACAGATGAGCAGCTTTGCGACCAAGCACATTGTAGATCGCTTTACTGCCAAAATTATCTAATTTAATGGATTGGTTTAGACATGCATAACAGCATTTTAAGAACAAAGAGAGAAACAAAAAGGGACAACGCTTCATGGTGGAAGGTGATGTATAAATAACTGTGTATATGATGAAGGGGGTGGCAACACCCATTCCGAAATCCCGCCATTCCGACATCCCGCTATTCCGACATCCCACCATTTCGACATACCACCATTCCGACATGCAAACGTCCCACCATTCCGACATCCCACCATTGCGACATCCCGCTATTCTGACGTTCAAATGTCCCACCATTCCGACAAGGCTTTCCGTATAAGGAAATGTGTGTTACTCAACAGGTGAGTCCCTTCTTTCTGTTCATGCAATTTATATGTTTAACACATGTTTATAGACAAGCGTTATTAAAAACACAAAGTCTCGGCAACTGGAGGAGGAGAAGCAGTCCGCGGTGGTTTTCAATCACACACTCCAATGCCACTTGTTTCAACTTCCGAAAATTTAATCCAGGAAAAAAAGGCTTACAAACATGGACCAAAACGGCTCCATAACACGCACAAGAATCCAAAAGAAACGAAAGTTAACTAAAAGAAAGCAAATAAACAGTATGAAGTGGTCAAAATTGGTTTTACGCATGCCTATGTGCGTCTGGCACATGCGTCTTCGGGCTCTCCCACGTTGGTTTGTGGATGAAAGCTATATGTTCAGCTGTAATGTCATGTAAAAACAATCTCTACATGACATTGTGTGACCAGTTAGGTCCTTAAGATATCAACAGGCTGTATAAAGCTACAACCGTTGCGGCTGTGTGTTTGTGCCAAATGCGCAAAGCCCATCCACGCTTCCAAAAATTGGAGTGAGTACTCATAAATCACGTGAATAACATGAATAAACATTTTTACTGAATTTTGTTGTGTTTTATACGTTCTATGCTGTCATTTCTCTCTTCTCCTATTGGCAAGGCAAGGCAGAGTGCTCGCAACTGTGTCCTGTGCAGTAGCCGTGATATCTGTAATTGCAATTATTACTTTTGCATATGATGACAGCGTGCAAAAGACGCATGGGCTCTGTGGAGAGCTCCGCTCCAGCTGGCTGCTGTGACAGCTCACTGACACTGTATTTCTGCTTAATCAGTTTCAGTCTCGCCAGAGTTACATTAATATCTGTATTTTTATATTTGAAATTCAGGGGATTTTGATAATAGATTATTAAAGTTTGTTTGCGAGGCTGTGGCCTCTAAATGTGCAAAGCTTGTGCGCCAAACTTTAGGGCGTATTTGCGCCGGCATATCATTAGTGCAAAATGTTTTGGGTAAAAAATAGGCTATTAAAAGGAACTGTCGGAATGGCGGTATGTTAAAAAAAACAAAAAACATACCGCCATTCCGACCATAGGAGGAAAAAAGTGTCGGAATGGTGGGACGTTTGATAAAAAATTAAGTGTCGCCATTCCGACAATTGGAGACCCATGTCGGAATGGCGAGATGTCGGAATGGCAGCATGTAACCATGATGAAGGAGAGACCATTTGAGCAGCACAGCCATTTCGCAGCACAGGGGCAGCAATCCAAGTTACAGGATCTCCCACGTGGTATCACCTGTCACATTGTGTCAAGGCATCAAAAGAAGAAAAAATCACCAAACTCAAGGACAAAAAGACAAAGACTCCGGTGAACGAAGACAGAGGACTGACAAACCAGAAATACAAAAGGATTCTCGATATCAAGATCCAGAAGAAGAGGCTAACAATGCCACGAACACTTACGATGCTGGGAATGATGCCAGCAATGAACAGAGAAGAAGATTCAGTGTCATCAATCTGCATTACGTGCCTCTAATGAGGGGGTGAATATAGAATCCTCAACGATTACAACGTCTCTGGGAACTGTGACAACAACAAGGTTTAAACCATTTTGATATATATTGTAACCTATTGTCTAAGGAATAGTGCTGAAAATGAGGTAAATCTAATCCACCACTGTCCTTGGTCTTCTGTAGGGTTTTTAAACTAATACGTGGTGGTTTGTTTTTCCACAGAAATTTGGAGATGCATGAATCTAGTGACTTAAACCAAGTAGCAGATGGTTTTATGGGGATCATTGAGAACAAATAGTTAACTTTTGGTAGTATCATCATTTTAATGGATGTAACTCTCCCCATAAGTGATATAGGTAAGGACTTCCAACGAGAGATCGTCCTCTACTGTCTTTAATAATTGCACATAATTTAGCTTTGTTAGCTCTGAGAGCCTGGAGGAAATGTTTATGCCTAAATATCTAATATTTACTGACTGTAAAGTGATCGCAGGTATATTATGGACCCTACAGTTAATGGGCAGAACTGTGGTCTTAGACCAGTTGATAGAGTAGTCAGAAAGTGCTGAGAATTTATTTATGAGTGTGATCGTGTGACTGAGAGACGTCTGTGAGTTCTGAAGGAAAAGTAATACATCATCAGCATAAAGACTTATTTTATGCTCAATATTTTGGGATTAATTACTCACAAACGGGTAAGAAAAGGCAGTATTGCCAGACCATACATGATCAAAACAGGGAGCGGAGGTGGTTCAGCTGCAAGGTGTGAATGTCTGACTATAGTTTGTAAAAAGCGGGTAAGATAAGGTGCGAATGCCCGACAATGTATGATCAAAAGAGGGAGCGGAGGTTTTCGGCTGCAAGAAGGTCTGAATGTCCACCCAAAATTCCTGAAAAATGGGTAAAAAAAGGGTGCGAATGCCAAACCATACATCATCAAAAGCAGGAGTGGATGTGTTCGGCTACAAGAAGATTTGAATGTCCATCAATAATTGCTTTAAAACATGAAAGAAAATTTTCGAATATCAAACCGCACATGATCATAAGCGGGAGAGGAGTTGTTCAGATGCAAGAAGGTGTGAATGTCCACCCATAATTACTGAAAAATGGGTAAGAAAAGGTGAAAATGCCAAACCATACATCATCAAAAGCAGGAGTGGATGTGTTCGGCTACAAGAAGGTTTGAATGTCCGACCATAGTTTGTAAAAAGCGGGTAAGAAAAGGTTCGAATGCCCAAACATACACCATCAAAAGAGGGAGCGGAGGTGTTCCGCTGTAAGAAGGTGTGAATGTCCGACCATAGTTGGTAAAAAGTGGGTAAGAAAAGGTTAAAATACCCGACTGTACACAATCAATAGGGGGAGCGGAGTTTGTAAAAAGCAGTTAAGAAAAGGTTCGAATATCCAACCAAACATAATCAAAAGCGGGAGCAGAGCTGTTCGACTGCAAGTAGGTGTGAATGTCCAGCCATAATTACTCACAAACGGGTAAGAAAAGGTAGTATTGCCAGACCATACATGATCAAAACAGGGAGCTGAGGTGGTTCAGCACCAAGGTGTGAATGTCTGACTATAGTTTGTAAAAAGCGGGTAAGATAAGGTGGGAATGCCCGGCAATGTATAATCAAAAGAGGGAGCAGAGGTTTTCGGCTACAAGAAGGTTTGAATGTCCGACCATAGTTTGTAAAAAGCGGGTAAGAAAAGGTTCAAATGCTTGACTATACACCATCAAAAGCGGGAGCGGAGATGTTCCGCTGTAAGACGGTGTGAATGTCCGACCATAGTTGGTAAAAAGCGGGTAAGAAAAGGTTAAAATACCCGACTGTACACAATCAATAGCGGGAGCGGAGTTGTTCGGCTACAAGAAGGTGTGAAAGTCCAACCATCGTTTGTAAAAAGCTGGTAAGAAAAGGTTCGAATGCCCGAATATATACCATCAAAAGCGGATGCGGAGGTGTTCGGCTGCAAGAAGGTGTGAACGTCCGACCAAAGTTGGCAAAAAGCAGTAAAGAAAAGGTTCGAATATCCAAACATAATTAAAAGCGAGAGAGATTGTGTTCAGCTGCAAGTAGGTGTGAATATCCAGCCATAATTACTCACAAACGGGTAAGAAAATGTAGTATTGCCAGACCATACATGATCAAAACCGGGAGCTGAGGTGGTTTAGCTGCAAAAAGGGGTGAATGTCCAACTAAAGTTCAAATATATTAACAAAAGTGGGAGGAGAGGTCTTCGGATTAGAGTGGTTGAAATTTCCAACCATAATCTATAAAATGCGGTGAAAAAAAAAGGTGTGAAGGAATGAATTTTATAGCAAAATCCGAAATCATGCATAACTCCGCAAAAGGAACGTATTGCTCAACCAAAGGGATGCTTCTTTCTCATTCAGGGTAATATGAGGAACTTTATGCTTGATACATTTTAGACATGGATAACTATGAAGGACAAAGCAATTTTAACTTGGTTTGAGCAAAGCAATTCATTTTATAGGAAAATCCGAAATCGTGCAGGACTCATGAAAGTAAGCTTATTCTCGGATTCCTGATCCTCCAGTGTTGCTCTTTCCTATACTGCAAAATACAGCCTTGTTCTTTGTTGAAATCGATATAGACATTGATAAATATGAAGGACAAAGCAGTTTCCACTTTGTTTGAGTGAAGGAATTAATTTTATAGCAAAATCCCAAATCAAGCAGAACGTATGAAAATAAGCGTGTTTTCGGATTCCTGATCCTTCAGTGTTGCTATTTCTTCTACTGCAAAATACAATGTTGTTCTTTGTTGAAGTCAATCTAGACATTGATAAATATGAAGGACAAAGCAGTTTTAACATAGTTTGAGTAAAGGAATTCATTTTATACATAAAATCCCAAATCATGCAGAACGTATGAAAATAAGCTTATTCTCGGATTCCTGTTCCTTCAAGTGTTGCTCTTTCTACTACTGCAAAATACAATGTTGTTCTTTGTTGAAGTAAATCTAGACATTGATAAATATGAAGGACAAAGCAGTTTCCACTTTGTTTGAGTGAAGGAATTAATTTTATAGCAAAATCCCAAATCAAGCAGAACGTATGAAAATAAGCTTGTTTTCGGATTCCTGATCCTTCAGTGTTGCTATTTCTTCTACTGCAAAATACAATGTTGTTCTTTGTTGAAGTCAATCTAGACATTGATAAATATGAAGGACAAAGCAGTTTTAACATAGTTTGAGTAAAGGAATTCATTTTATACATAAAATCCCAAATCATGCAGAACGTATGAAAATAAGCTTATTCTCGTATTCCTGTTCCTTCAAGTGTTGCTCTTTCTACTACTGCAAAATACAATGTTGTTCTTTGTTGAAGTAAATCTAGACATTGATAAATATGAAGGACAAAGCAGTTTTCACTTGGTTTGAGTGAAGGATTTGCAGCTGAAAACCTCCCGCTCCCGCTTTTGATTGTGTATAGTCGGGCTTTCGAGCCTTTTCTTACCCGGTTTTTAGAAATTATGGTTGGACATTCACACCTTGCAGCCGAAGACCTCCACTCCCTCTTTTGATCATACATTGTCGGGCATTCGCACCTTGTCTTACCCGCTTTTTACAAACTATAGTCAGACATTCACACCTTGCAGCTGAACCACCTCAGCTCCCTGTTTTGATCATGTATGGTCTGGCAATACTACCTTTTCTTACCCGTTTGTGAGTAATTATGGCTGGACATTCACACCTACTTGCAGTCAAACAGCTCTGCTCCCGCTTTTGATGGTATATATTCGGGCATTCCAACCATTTCTTAACTGCTTTTTGCAAACTTTGGTCGGACGTTCACACCTTCTTGCAGCCGAACACCTCCGCTTCCACTTTTGATGGTATATATTCGGGTATTCGAACCTTTTCTTAGCAGCTTTTTACAAACCATGGTTGAACTTTCACACCTTCTTGTAGCCGAACACCTCCGCTTCCGCTTTTGTTGGTATATATTCAGGCATTCGAACCTTTTCTTAGCAGCTTTTTACAAACTATGGTCGGACATTCAAACCTTCTTGTAGCCGAAAACCTCCGCTCCCTCTTTTGATCATACATTGTCGGGCATTCGCACCTTTTCTTACCCGTTTTTTACAAACCATGGTCGGACTGTCACACATTCTTGTAGCCAAACACATCCGCTCCCGCTATTGATTGTGTACAGTCGGGTATTTTAACCTTTTCTTACCCACTTTTTACCAACTATGGTCGGACATTCACACCTTCTTACAGCGGAATACCTCCGCTCCCTCTTTTGATGGTGTATGTTTGGGCATTCGAACCTTTTCTTACCCGCTTTTTACAAACTATGCTCGGACATTCAAACCTTCTTGTAGCCGATCACATCCACTCCTGCTTTTGATGATGTATGGTTGGGCATTCAAACCTACTTGTTGCCCGCTTTTCATTAATTTTGGGTGGACATTCACACCTTGTCACAGCCAAACACCTCCGCTCCCTGTTTTGATCATGTATGGTTTGACATTCGCACCTTTTCTCACCCGCTTTTTGCCAACTATGGTCGGCTGTTCACAGCTTCCTCTCCACCATACTTGTATGGTGGGATATTCACACCCACTTGCATCCGAAGACCTTTTGTTGATATTTAGTCGGTCATTCGCAGCTTACCCGCTTTTGGCAAACTATGGCCTTCATGCAGCCAAACACCTCTGATCTCGCTTTTGATGATGTAAGGTTGGGCATTCAGACCTTGCTTCACCTGCTTTTCACAAAATATAGTCGGACATTCACACCTTCTTGCAGCCGAACACTTCCGCTCCACCTTTTAGTGTTCTATAACACCTTTTTTTTCAACGCATTTTATAGATTATGGTTGGAAATTCTCAACCACTCTCATCCGAAGACCTCTCCTCCCGCTTTTGTTAATATATTTGAACTTTAGTCGGACATTCACACCTTCTTGCAGCTGAACCACCTCCGCTCCCTGTTTTGATCATGTATGGTCTGGCAATACTACCTTTTCTTACCCGTTTGTTAGTAATTCTGGCTGGACATTCACACCTACTTGCAGCCGAACACCACCTCTCCCGCTTTTGATGATGTATGGACCGGCATTCTTACCTTTTCTAACACATTTTTCAGCAATTATGGTCGGAGATTCACACTTACTCACAGCCGAACAACTCCGCTCCCGCATTTGATGGTGTATAGTCGGGCATTCTCACCCTTTCTCATCAGCTTTTTGCAAATTATGATCTGACATTCACACCTGCTTTTGATAATGTATGGTTGGGCATTCGCACCTTTTCTTACCCATTTTTCAGTAATTATGGGTGGACATTCACACCGTCTTACAGCGGAACACCTCTGCTCCCGCTTTTGATGTTGTATAGTCAGGCATTTGAACCTTTTCTTACCCGCTTTTTACAATCTATGGTCGGACATTCAAACCTTCTTGTAGCCGAAAACCTCCGCTCCCTCTTTTGATTATACATTGTTGGGCATTCGCACCTTATTTACAAACTATAGTCACACATTCACACCTTGCAGCTGAGCCACCTCAGCTCCCTGTTTTGATAGTGTATGTTCGGGCATTCGAACCTATTCTTACCCTCTTTTTACAAACTATGCTCGGAGATTCACACCTACTCACAGCTGAACAACTCCGCTCCCGCATTTGATGATGTCTTGTCCAGCATTCTAGTCTCTTCTAACAAATTTTTCAGCAATTATGGTCGGACATTCACACCTACTCACAGCCGAACACTTCCGCTCCCGCATTTGATGGTGTATAGCCGGGCATTCTCACCCTTTCTCATTAGCTTTTTGCAAATTATGATCTGACATTCACACCTACTTGCAGTTGAACAGCTCTGCTCCCGCTTTTGATTATGTTTGGTTGGATATTCGAACCTTTTCTTAACTGCTTTTTACAAACTTTGGTCGGACGTTCACACCTTCTTGCAGCCAAACACATCCACTTCCACTTTTGATGGTATATATTCGGGCATTCGAACCTTTTCTTACCCGCTTTTTACAAACCGTGGTCGGACTTTCACACCTTCTTGTAGCCAAACAACTCCGCTCCCGCTATTGATTGTGTACAGTCGGGTATTTTAACCTTTTCTTACCCGCTTTTTACCAACTATGGTCGGACATTTACACCTTCTTACAGCGGAACACCTCCGCTCCCGCTTTTGATGGTGTATAGTCAGGCATTTGAACCTTTTCTTACCCGCTTTTTACAAACTATGGTCGGACATTCAAACCTTCTTGTAGCCGAAAACCTCCGCTCCCTCATTTGATCATACATTGTCGGGCATTAGCACCTTTTCTTACCCGCTTTTTACAAACCATAGTCGGACTTTCACATCTTTTAGTAGCCGAACAACTCCGCTCCCGCTATTGATTGTGTACAGTCGGGTATTTTAACCTTTTCTTACCCGCTTTTTACCAACTATGGTCGGACATTCACACCTTCTTACAGCGGAACACCTCCGCTCCCTCCTTTGATGGTGTATGTTCGGGCATTCGAACCTTTTCTTACCCGCTTTTTACAAACTATGGTCAGACGTTCAAACCTTCTTGTAGCCGAACATATCCACTCCTGCTTTTGATGATGTATGGTTGGGCATTCGAACCTACTTGTTGCCCGCTTTTCATTAATTATGGGTGGACATTCACACCTTGTCTCAGCCAAACACCTCCGCTCCCTGTTTTGATCATGTATGGTTTGACATTCGCACCTTTGCCCACCCTCTTTTTATACTGATTGCTCCAGATTAAGTTGTTCTTTCTCAAACTACAATTTTTTTTTAATTGTTGAAACTTGATTTGAAGTGGATAAATAAGGAAGACAAACAGTTTTAAGTCAGGCTGATAGCAATTAATTTTATAGCAAAATCTGTATTTCGTCATTTGTCGAGAGATGCTTATTGCTGAAGAAGTTCTTTCTCATTCTACAAAGTACAACGTTGTTTATCATTGAAACTTGATTAGACATGAATAAATATGAAGGACAAAGCAGTCTTAACTTGGTTTGAGTTAAGGAATTCGTTTTATAGGAGAATCCGAATTCGTGCATAACTCGTAAAATAGAGCTTATTTTCGGATTCCTGAAGAATGAGTCTGGTTCTTTCTCATAATACAAAGTTTGTTGTTTATTGTTGAAACTTCATCAGACCGTTAGATATAGTCGGACTCACCTCGACGCACGGCTTGGGATCTGGAACCAGTACTCTTGAGAGGGGTTGGACTCTCTTCCACTCTGGAGTTGCCCGTGGTGAGAGGCGCAGAGCAGGTGTGGGCATACTTATTGCCCCCCGGCTGTGTGCCAGTACATTGGGGTTTACCCCAGTGAACGAGAGGGTAGCCTCCCTCCGCCTTGGGTGGGGGGACGAGTCCTGACTGTTGTTTGTGCCTATGCGCCAAACAGCAGTTCAGAGTACCTACCCTTTTTGGAGTCTCTGGGGGAGGCACTGGAGAATGCTCCTACCGGAGACTCCCTCATTCTGCTGGGGGACTTCAATGCTCACGTGGGCAATGACAGTGAGACCTGGAGGGGTGTGATTGGGAGGAACGGCCCCCCCGATCTGAATCAGAGTGGTGTTATGTTGTTGGACTTCTGTGCCAGTCATAGACTGTCCATAACGAACACCATGTTCAGGCATAAGGGTGTCCATATGTGCACTTGGCACCAGGACACCCTTGGCCGCAGTTCGATGATCGACTTTGTGGTTGTATCATCGGACTTGCGGCCGTATGTCCTGGACACTCGGGTGAAGAGAGGGGCGGAGCTGTCAACTGATCAACACCTGGTGGTGAGTTGGCTCCGCTGGTGGGGGAGGATGCCGATCAGACCTGGCAGGCCCAAACGTATTGTGAGGGTCTGCTGGGAGCGTTTGTCAGAATCCCCCGTCAGAAGGAGCTTTAACTCCCACCTCCGGCAGAGCTTCAACCATATTTGAGGTGGGGGATATTGAGTCCGAATGGGCCATGTTCCGTGACTCCATTGCCGAGGCAGCTGGTCGGAGTTGTGGCCGTAAGGTGGTCGGTGCCTGTCGTGGCGGCAACCCTCGAACCTGCTGGTGGACACCAGTGGTGAGGGAAGCCGTCAAGCTGAAGAAGGAGTCCTATCGGGCCTTTTTGGCCAGTGGGACCCTGGAAGAAGCTGATAGGTACCGACGGGCCAGACGGGCCACGGCTTCGGCGGTTGCTGAGGCAAAAACTCGGGCCTGGGAGGAGTTCGGTGAGACCATGGAGAACGATTTCCGGACGGCCTCGAAAAGATTCTGGTCCACCATCCGGCGTCTCAGGGGGGGGGAAGCGGCTCACAGTCAACACTGTTTACAGTGGGGACGGGGCTTTGCTGACCTCAACTAGGGATGTTGTGAGTCGGTGGGGGGAGTACTTCGAGGAACTCCTCAATCCTACCAACACGTGCTCGGAAGAGGCAGAGTCGGAGAGCTCGGAGACGGGGCCTCCCATTTCTGGGGCTGAGGTTGCCGAGGTGGTTAAAAAGCTCCTCGGTGGCAAGGCCCCGGGGGTGGATGAGGTCCGTCCTGAGTTTCTCAAGGCTCTGGATGTTGTAGGGCTGTCTTGGCTGACACGCCTCTGCAGTATCGCGTGGACATCGGGGACAGTGCCTCTGGACTGGCAGATTGGGGTGGTGGTCCCCCTCTTATAAAAGGGGGACCGGAGGGTGTGTTCCAACTATAGGGGTATCACACTCCTCAGCCTCCCTGGTAAGGTCTATTCGGGGGTATTGGAGAGGAGGATCCGTCGGATAATCGAGCCTCGGATTCAGGAGATGCAGTGTGGCTTTCGTCCTGGCCGTGGAACAGTGGACCAGCTCTATACCCTCGGCAGGATCCTGGAGGGTGCATGGGAGTTCGCCCAACCAGTCTACATGTGTTTTGTGGACTTGGAGAAAGCGTTCGACCGTGTCCCTCGTGGAGTCCTGTGGGGGGTGCTCCGGGAATATGGAGTGCCGGACCCCTTGATAGGGGCCGTTCGGTCTCTGTATGACCGGTGCCAGAGTTTGGTCCGCATTGCCGGCAGTAAGTCGGATACGTTTCCGGTGAGAGTTGGACTCCGTCAGGGCTGCCCTTTGTCACCGATTCTGTTCCTAACTTTTATGGACAGAATTTCTAGGCGGAACCAGGGCGTTGAGGGTGTCCCATTTGGCGACCTCAGAATCGGGTCTCTGCTTTTTTGCAGATGATGTGGTTCTGTTAGCGTCGTCAGGCCGTGACCTTCAGCTCTCACTGGAGTGATTCGCAGCCGAGTGTGAAGCGGCTGGGATGAGAATCAGCACCTCCAAATCCGAGACTATAGTTCTCAGCCGGAAAAGGGTGGAATGCTCTCTCCGGGTCGGGAATGAGATCCTTCCCCAAGAGGAGGAGTTCAAGTATCTCGGGGTCTTGTTCACGAGTGACGGACGAATGGAGCGGGAGATTGACGGGCGGATCGGTGCGGCGCCTTCAGTGTTGCAGGCTCTGCACCGACCCGTCGTTGTGAAGAGGGAGCTGAGCCAGAAGGCGAAGCTCTCTACTTACTGGTCAATCTACGTTCCCATCCTCACCTATGGTCACGAGTTGTGGGTAGTGACCGAAAGAACAAGATTGCGAATACAAGCGGCCGAAATGGGTTTCCTCCGCAGGGTGTCTGGGCTCTCCCTTAGAGATAGGGTGAGAAGCTCAGTCATCCGGGAGGGGCTCGGAGTAGAACCGCTGCTCCTCCGCATTGAGAGGAGTCAGATGAGGTGGCTCGGGCATCTGGTTAGGATGCCCCCTGGGCGCCTCCCTGGGGAGGTGTTCCGGGCACGTCCCACTGGGAGGAGACCCCGGGGGAGACCCAGGACACGTTGGAGAGACTATGTCTCTCAGCTGGCCTGGGAACGCCTCGGGGTCCCCCCGGAAGAGCTGGAGGAAGTGGCCGGGGACAGAGACGTCTGGGTTTCTCTGCTCAAGCTCCTGCCCCCGCGACCCGACCCCCGGATAAGCGGCAGATGATGGATGGATGGATGGATATATCCTCCACCAACCAGACTTACAACCCCCGACTAGGGTAGCAGAATTTCTAAGCATCTGTACCCCAAAACTACTATTAAAAATATATAAATTATTGTCTAAGATAGATGACACAATGTCTCTTCCATCCTCAAAATGGGAGGCAGATTTATCCATCAGTTCTGGTCATAGCTTCTAACCACAAATATGTTTGAACACCTTCATAAAGACTCGAAATCCTAATTTACAGCTCATACAATACAAAATCCTTCATAGAACACACTATACAGGACAAAGGATGTTCAGGATGGGTCTAACACACTCAAACATCTGCTCACATTGCACAGATAACACACCTGATGATTATGCACACGCTTTGTGGTTTTCTGCGCCTGTCCAGAAGTTCTGGCTTGAAGTCTGTGAGGACCTATCAACATGGCTAAAGTGTAGCATCCCTGCATGCCCCACACTGTGCATACTGGGTGACTTAGACAACATCAACATGGAAATTAACTCAGCACACATGGTTGTCACAGTGTTATGTATCGCAAAGAAAACTATTCTCATGAACTGGAAAGCGAAGAACAATTGTGTATTAACCAGTTTAGAAATTTTCTTTTAGATTATATTAGCATGGAAACAATGTCTGCCTCCTCAAAACATCAATTGGCTGGATTTCATTCTCTCTGGTCCCCTCTGATTAGTTTTATCACATAGTGGTGGTGGTGGGTTGCTGGGTGATGATGGGTCTCAGGCCCGGGCTGCTGCGACTGGTGTGACCGGGTGGTTTGTTTGTTTGTTTTTTTATGTTGTTTGTTTGTTTTTTGTAGAGGTCCTCCTGGGTGGGGTTGGGTTGAGTGGGGTGGGGCGGGATGGGTACCTTCTGGGGGTACAGTAGCTCCCAGAATATGGTCGCTGCAGGCCCCGAGCCTGGTGGACATCAGGCCCTCCTGCCCATTGTTGGCTCCCAGGTAGCGGGGATGCCTATTGCAGCCAGTCCCTGGCTGCCCTCTCTGGGGGAGAGTAGCTCCCCCGGTATATATCCCCATACCCCTCTCCCTTCTGGCTCCTGTACACAGCACACACTCACACATGAAGGGTTTTGGGGGCGTGTGTGTTCGGTGGGGTGTAGTGGATGGGGCCACGTAGGTGGTCCCCTTTGGTTGCACTCTGCAGTTCCCTGCCCCTGTTTTAATTTCACCTTAGACATTACTACTTATCAAACACACTCACACACACACATTAGGTCTTGGGGGGTGGTTACACTGAGTGGCATCTGGTGGGCGGGGCTCTTTGGGTATGTAGGCTGCCCAGAGTGCCGCGCTCCCAGTTCTACAAGTTTGGCTGCCCCTCAATTTTAATTGCTCACTATTAGAAAATATTGAAGAGCCAGAAGGGTGAGGGGAGGGGTCTTCTTCGCACACCCCTGCTTCCTGGTGTCTGCTCGGGGCAGGAGGGGCCAGGAGGATTAATTAATTGTTCTGCTGGTTTGGGGTCTGTGGTGGCTGGGGGGTTGCTGGCCTCCTGGTGTGCCCGCTGCACTACACCCCATCAGAGTCGAGGGAGGTAGGATGTGTGGATGTGTGGATGTATGGGACGTGAAAGTGTGTGTGGTAATGATTGGGCCTGGATCTGGGACTTGCTGTCGCCTGGCCTGCCTGTGTTTCTCCCGATGGGGCATCAGCGTTGCCTCTCCCCACTGCTCGCGACTTCACCCACCTGTGGGCACGTCTTGACTCCCAGGGCACTTGGCCAGGGGCGCTGGGGCAGGCGCTGACCCACTTTGTGGCTGTCTGGGGCGCTTGGCCCTCCTGGGTATTGGGTGGGGCCTCTGCCGGGGGGTTTGGGGGCGCTCGGGCTCCTGGGGCCCAGGTCCAGTGCACGGCCCATGTCTGGGCGGCTGGGGCCTGGCGGGGTCGGTGGGCTGTTACCCCTTCCCGGAGTGCCTCTGCCCTATGCTTATGGGGGCTCTTTCCGGGGGCTTCCTCTGCAGTCTTCTAGGTGGATGCGTGGTTGCCCCTGCGGTGGGCTGCCTGGGTTCTGTGCTCTGTGGGGGCTGCTGGTGGCCTGGGTCTTGTGGCCCTCTCTGCCTGCTTCTGATTGCTTGGGGGGGGCTGTGGATTGTGGCCCTGTACGCTTATACACTCATAACTAAGCACGGTTATCATGTTGGTCCTGTGCCATGGGTGTTGCATGTTCTCACACACACACACACACATTCATTAGTCCAGTAGCATGGTCACTAAGCAGTTGATGTATTATCATGTCGTCTCAGGTCATCTATATCCACAGCTGTGTTGTATGCGATTGCCGCTTCTTGTGCTTGTTTTTGTTTGTTTGTGTGTTTGTTTTTTCTCTGCTTGTCTGCTTTCAGGTGCTCCTGGTGGCGCTAAGGCTGGATTCCCCTCATAGGCCATGGATTGTTGTCTGTTTTGTTTTTTACAGGTGTAGCAGCTGGTTGTCTGGTTTTTGTTTCTATTTTTGTTCTGTTTCCTCTTCTTTCCTCTTCTTCTTTCCTTGTCCCCCGGTCCGGTTCAGTTCAGTTCATGTCATATATGGAAACAGAAATAAATAAATGGGCATCAAGGGGAGCTTTACATTTATAAAACTTCCCTTGGCAAAACAAATCTGTTTGGCATCAAAGGTATTTAGACTACAATTCTTCTGACATAATGCTGAACAGGACAAGGGGAAAAAAAAGTAAAGAAGACAGTTCTGCCGAAAGCCAGGGATAGACCTGTTCTAAGTTCTATACTTTTTAAAAGGGGCGTGTTTATCAACTGTGGAATTAGAAGATTTACAAAAATGGTCAAGTGCTAGATCTTCATCTGGGATTTTAACAGTGTCATATAACTATTCAACAGATCAGTTAAAAAAAAGCCTGCTCATGGAGATGGTTCAGGATCTGGATACCAAGCGTGGACCTAATGTTTTCATTTTTGCAATTCTGATACAGGCTATTGAGCAGTGATAACTAACACCAAGTTCAGATACTGCGGATTTTCTACCTTTGATTTGTTAAGATTGAGCCAATCAGGGACAACCTTGAAGGATCTCTTTGGTTTTGTAGGATCAGTAATTACCTGAGAAAGGTTGATATTGGTACACACCTTTTTTAAATGATCAGAGGCAGAGTTCAACTTGTTTAAATTAAAATTGCCACCCAGAGATTGGGTTTAGGCCACATGCACACAGAATGACATCAACAAATATAAGAAATATTAAACATTTACACATAGATTTTTGAATATATGTGGAGGAATGATTCTTTGAAATGTGCTCATTGCGGAGTTATGATCAGTTGAGTAATGAAGGTTGAACTATTCTGGGAAAGAGGTTCTATTCCCAGCATCATGATGGACACTCCTGATATAGAAGGTTTCGCTAACGCATTGGAATTGTTTTACTATTTTCATATGCATGTGCAATGAAGAATTGCTTGCTGCTGATAAATGCAAAGAAGAACAGCTTACACATAGATGCTCACATATAGGCTGCTGAATGCAATGAAGACCTGCTTATCAAGTAAAGTTCAATGTCAATGTGTAATATTCAATTAGGATTTGCAAAACAGTGAAGTTAAACAATGAATGGGTCCATAGTCGGTATGAGAAGACTACAGGAATATTTACCTGGGTGTACGTTCAAACAGAGATGAGAAAATTGCGATAAATAATTGTTTGTTTGTTTGTTAGTATGTATAGGAATGTTATGTGTATAAACTGTGTTGAGTTATAGTTACTCAGTAGTGTCTCAGTGAAACAACCGACGGGGGAAGCCTTGCGGTGACAACAAAAGCAGTGTTTTACTGTTCAGACAAGTTTCTCCAGTGTACTCCATACAAACTGGTTGGCTACTGAAGGGATAGAAAATGGGGAATACTTGTTTTAAAGCAAACAAGGAATTAGATGGGAAAAATACATGTTTTAACGGGACCCAGACTATATTAAATACTCAGACAGATGGGAGAAGAAGTGTAGTTTTGTAGGAAATCACAAAATTATTACATAGAATTAGTGAAATCAATTGAAGAATGCCTTTCTGAAGAGCTGTTTACCACAGATGAGCAGCTTTGCGACCAAGCACATTGTAGATCGCTTTACTGCCAAAATGATCTAATTTAATGGATTGGTTTAGACATGCATAACAGCATTTTAAGAACAAAGAGAGAAACAAAAAGGGACAACGCTTCATGGTGGAAGGTGATGTATAAATAACTGTGTATATGATGAAGGGGGTGGCAACACCCATTCCGAAATCCCGCCATTCCGACATCCCGCTATTCCGACATCCCACCATTCCGACATACCACCATTCCGACATGCAAACGTCCCACCATTCCGACATCCCACCATTGCGACATCCCGCTATTCTGACGTTCAAATGTCCCACCATTCCGACAAGGCTTTCCGTATAAGGAAATGTGTGTTACTCAACAGGTGAGTCCCTTCTTTCTGTTCATGCAATTTATATGTTTAACACATGTTTATAGACAAGCGTTATTAAAAACACAAAGTCCGCGGAAGCAGGACTTCCCCGAGAAGCAGTCCGCGGTGGTTTTCAATCACACACTCCAATGCCACTTGTTTCAACTTCCGAAAATTTAATCCAGGAAAAAAAGGCTTACAAACATGGACCAAAACGGCTCCATAACACGCACAAGAATCCAAAAGAAACGAAAGTTAACTAAAAGAAAGCAAATAAACAGTATGAAGTGGTCAAAATTGGTTTTACGCATGCCTATGTGCGTCTGGCACATGCGTCTTCGGGCTCTCCCACGTTGGTTTGTGGATGAAAGCTATATGTTCAGCTGTAATGTCATGTAAAAACAATCTCTACATGACATTGTGTGACCAGTTAGGTCCTTAAGATATCAACAGGCTGTATAAAGCTACAACCGTTGCGGCTGTGTGTTTGTGCCAAATGCGCAAAGCCCATCCACGCTTCCAAAAATTGGAGTGAGTACTCATAAATCACGTGAATAACATGAATAAACGTTTTTACTGAATTTTGTTGTGTTTTATACGTTCTATGCTGTCATTTCTCTCTTCTCCTATTGGCAAGGCAAGGCAGAGTGCTCGCAACTGTGTCCTGTGCAGTAGCCGTGATATCTGTAATTGCAATTATTACTTTTGCATATGATGACAGCGTGCAAAAGACGCATGGGCTCTGTGGAGAGCTCCGCTCCAGCTGGCTGCTGTGACAGCTCACTGACACTGTATTTCTGCTTAATCAGTTTCAGTCTCGCCAGAGTTACATTAATATCTGTATTTTTATATTTGAAATTCAGGGGATTTTGATAATAGATTATTAAAGTTTGTTTGCGAGGCTGTGGCCTCTGCATGTGCAAAGCTTGTGCGCCAAACTTTAGGGCGTATTTGCGCCGGCATATCATTAGTGCAAAATGTTTTGGGTAAAAAATAGGCTATTAAAAGGAACTGTCGGAATGGCGGTATGTTAAAAAAAACAAAAAACATACCGCCATTCCGACCATAGGAGGAAAAAAGTGTCAGAATGGTGGGACGTTTGATAAAAGATTAAGTGTCGCCATTCCGACAATTGGAGACCCATGTCGGAATGGCGAGATGTCGGAATGGCAGCATGTAACCATGATGAAGGAGAGACCATTTGAGCAGCACAGCCATTTCGCAGCACAGGGACAGCAGTCCAAGTTACAGGATCTCCCACGTGGTATCACCTGTCACATTGTGTCAAGGCATCAAAAGAAGAAAAAATCACCAAACTCAAGGACAAAAAGACAAAGACTCCGGTGAACGAAGACAGAGGACTGACAAACCAGAAATACAAAAGGATTCTCGATATCAAGATCCAGAAGAAGAGGCTAACAATGCCACGAACACTTACGATGCTGGGAATGATGCCAGCAATGAACAGAGAAGAAGATTCAGTGTCATCAATCTGCATTACGTGCCTCTAATGAGGGGGTGAATATAGAATCCTCAACGATTACAACGTCTCTGGGAACTGTGACAACAACAAGGTTTAAACCATTTTGATATATATTGTAACCTATTGTCTAAGGAATAGTGCTGAAAATGAGTTAAATCTAATCCACCACTGTCCTTGGTCTTCTGTAGGGTTTTTAAACTAATACGTGGTGGTTTGTTTTTCCACAGAAATTTGGAGATGCATGAATCTAGTGACTTAAACCAAGTAGCAGATGGTTTTATGGGGATCATTGAGAACAAATAGTTAACTTTTGGTAGTATCATCATTTTAATGGATGTAACTCTCCCCATAAGTGATATAGGTAAGGACTTCCAACGAGAGATCGTCCTCTACTGTCTTTAATAATTGCACATAATTTAGCTTTGTTAGCTCTGAGAGCCTGGAGGAAATGTTTATGCCTAAATATCTAATATTTACTGACTGTAAAGTGATCGCAGGTATATTATGGACCCTACAGTTAATGGGCAGAACTGTGGTCTTAGACCAGTTGATAGAGTAGTCAGAAAGTGCTGAGAATTTATTTATGAGTGTGATCGTGTGACTGAGAGACGTCTGTGAGTTCTGAAGGAAAAGTAATACATCATCAGCATAAAGACTTATTTTATGCTCAATATTTTGGGATTAATTACTCACAAACGGGTAAGAAAAGGCAGTATTGCCAGACCATACATGATCAAAACAGGGAGCGGAGGTGGTTCAGCTGCAAGGTGTGAATGTCTGACTATAGTTTGTAAAAAGCGGGTAAGATAAGGTGCGAATGCCCGACAATGTATGATCAAAAGAGGGAGCGGAGGTTTTCGGCTGCAAGAAGGTCTGAATGTCCACCCAAAATTCCTGAAAAATGGGTAAAAAAAGGGTGCGAATATCAAACCATACATCATCAAAAGCAGGAGTGGATGTGTTCGGCTACAAGAAGATTTGAATGTCCATCAATAATTGCTTTAAAACATGAAAGAAAATTTTCGAATATCAAACCGCACATGATCATGAGCGGGAGAGGAGTTGTTCAGATGCAAGAAGGTGTGAATGTCCACCCATAATTACTGAAAAATGGGTAAGAAAAGGTGAAAATGCCAAACCATACATCATCAAAAGCAGGAGTGGATGTGTTCGGCTACAAGAAGGTTTGAATGTCCGACCATAGTTTGTAAAAAGCGGGTAAGAAAAGGTTCGAATGCCCAAACATACACCATCAAAAGAGGGAGCGGAGGTGTTCCGCTGTAAGAAGGTGTGAATGTCCGACCATAGTTGGTAAAAAGTGGGTAAGAAAAGGTTAAAATACCCGACTGTACACAATCAATAGGGGGAGCGGAGTTTGTAAAAAGCAGTTAAGAAAAGGTTCGAATATCCAACCAAACATAATCAAAAGCGGGAGCAGAGCTGTTCGACTGCAAGTAGGTGTGAATGTCCAGCCATAATTACTCACAAACGGGTAAGAAAAGGTAGTATTGCCAGACCATACATGATCAAAACAGGGAGCTGAGGTGGTTCAGCACCAAGGTGTGAATGTCTGACTATAGTTTGTAAAAAGCGGGTAAGATAAGGTGCGAATGCCCGGCAATGTATAATCAAAAGAGGGAGCAGAGGTTTTCGGCTACAAGAAGGTTTGAATGTCCGACCATAGTTTGTAAAAAGCGGGTAAGAAAAGGTTCAAATGCTTGACTATACACCATCAAAAGCGGGAGCGGAGATGTTCCGCTGTAAGACGGTGTGAATGTCCGACCATAGTTGGTAAAAAGCGGGTAAGAAAAGGTTAAAATACCCGACTGTACACAATCAATAGCGGGAGCGGAGTTGTTCGGCTACAAGAAGGTGTGAAAGTCCAACCATCGTTTGTAAAAAGCTGGTAAGAAAAGGTTCGAATGCCAGAATATATACCATCAAAAGCGGATGCGGAGGTGTTCGGCTGCAAGAAGGTGTGAATGTCCGAGCATAGTTTGTAAAAAGCGGGTAAGAAAAGGTTCGAATGCCCAAACATAAACCATCAAAAGAGGGAGCGGAGGTGTTCCGCTGTAAGAAGGTGTGAATGTCCGACCATAGTTGGTAAAAAAACGGGTAAGAAAAGGTTAAAATACCCGACTGTACACAATCAATAGCGGGAGCGGATGTGTTTGGCCACAAGAATGTGTGACAGTCCAACCATGGTTTGTAAAAAACGGGTAAGAAAAGGTGCGAATGCCCGACAATGTATGATCAAAAGAGGGAGCGGAGGTTTTCGGCTACATGAAGGTTTGAATGTCCGACCATAGTTTGTAAAAAGCGGGTAAGAAAAGGTTCAAATGCCTGACTATACACCATCAAAAGCGGGAGCGGAGGTGTTCCGCTGTAAGACGGTGTGAATGTCCGACCATAGTTGGTAAAAAGCGGGTAAGAAGAGGTTAAAATACCTGACTGTACACAATCAATAGCGGGAGCGGATGTGTTTGGCCACAAGAATGTGTGACAGTCCGACCATGGTTTGTAAAAAACGGGTAAGAAAAGGTGCGAATGCCCGACAATGTATGATCAAAAGAGGGAGCGGAGGTTTTCGGCTACAAGAAGGTTTGAATGTCCGACCATAGTTTGTAAAAAGCGGGTAAGAAAAGGTTCGAATGCCCGAATATTTACCATCAAAAGCGGAAGCGGAGGTGTTCGGCTGCAAGAAGGTGTGAACGTCCGTCCAAAGTTTGCAAAAAGCAGTTAAGAAAAGGTTTGAATATCCAACCAAACATAATCAAAAGCGGGAGCAGAGCTTTTCGACTGCAAGTAGGTGTGAATGTCCAGCCATAATTAGTATTAGTTTAAAAACCCTACAGAAGACCAAGGACAATGGTGGATTAGATTTACCTCATTTTCAGCACTATTCCTTAGCCAATAGGTTACAATATATATCAAAATGGTTTAAACCTTGTTTTTGTCACAGTTCCCAGAGACGTTGTAATCGTTGAGGATTCTATATTCACCCCCTCATTAGAGGCACGTGTTGCAGATTGATGACACTGAATCTTCTTCTCTGTTCATTGCTGGCATCATTCCCAGCATCGTAAGTGTTCGTGGCATTGTTAGCCTCTTCTTCTGGATCTTGATATCGAGAATCCTTTTGTATTTCTGGTTTGTCAGTGCTCTCTCTTCGTTCACCGGCGTCTTCGTCTTTTTGTCCTTGAGTTTGGTGATTTTTTCTTCTTTTGATGCCTTGACACAATGTGACAGGTGATACCACGTGGGAGATCCTGTAACTTGGACTGCTGTCCCTGTGCTGCGAAATGGCTGTGCTGCTCAAATGGTCTCTCCTTCATCATGGTTACATGCTGCCATTCCGACATCTCGCCATTCCGACATGGGTTTCCAATTGTCGGAATGGCGACACTTAATTTTTTATCAAACGTCCCACCATTCCGACACTTTTTTCCTCCTATGGTCGGAATAGCGGTATGTTTTTTTTTTTTTAACATACCGCCATTCCGACAGTTCCTTTTAATAGCCTATTTTTTACCCAAAACATTTTGCACTAATGATATGCCGGCGCAAATACGCCCTAAAGTTTGGCGCACAAGCTCTGCACATGCAGAGGCCACAGCCTCGCAAACAAACTTTAATAATCTATTATCAAAATCCCCTGAATTTCAAATATAAAAATACAGATATTAATGTAACTCTGGCGAGACTGAAACTGATTAAGCAGAAATACATTGTCAGTGAGCTGTCACAGCAGCCAGCTGGAGCGGAGCTCTCCACAGAGACCATGCGTCTTTTGCACGCTGTCATCATATGCAAAAGTAATAATTGCACAGATATCACGGCTACGGCACAGGACACAGTTGCGAGCACTCTGCCTTGCCTTGCCAATAGGAGAAGAGAGAAATGACAGCATAGAACGTATAAAACACAACAAAATGCAGTAAAAACGTTTATTCATGTTATTCACGTGATTTATGAGTACTCGCTCCAATTTTGGGAAGCGCGGATGGGCTTTGCGCATTTGGCACAAACACACAGCCGTTGCGCAAGGCTTTATACAGCCTGTTGATATCTTAAGGACGTAACTGGTCACACCTGGGAGTAAATGTCATGTAGAGATTGTTTTTACATGACATTACAGCTGAACATATAGCTTTCATCCACAAACCAATGTGGGAGAGCCCGAGGACGCATGTGCCAGACGCACATAGGCATGCGTAAAACCAATTTTGACCACTTCATACTGTTTATTTGCTTTCTTTTAGTTAATTTTCGTTTCTTTTTGATTCTTGTGCGTGTTATGGAGCCGTTTTGGTCCATGTTTGTAAGCCTTTTTTTCCTGGATTAAATTTTCGGAAGTTGAAACAAGTGGCATTGGAGTGTGTGATTGAAAACCACCGCGGACTGCTTCTCCTCCTCCAGTTGCCGAGACTTTGTGTTTTTAATAACGCTTGTCTATAAACATGTGTTAAACATATAAATTGCATGAACAGAAAGAAGGGACTCACCTGTTGAGTAACACACATTTCCTTATACAGAAAGCCTTGTCGGAATGGTGGGACATTTGAACGTCGGAATGGTGGGACGTTTGCATGTCGGAATGGTGGTATGTCGGAATGGTGGTATGTCGGAATGGTGGGATGTCGGAATAGCGGGATGTCGGAATGGCGGGATTTCGGAATGGGTGTTGCCACCCCCTTCATCATATACACTTTTATTTATACATCACCTTCCACCATGAAGCGTTGTCCCTTTTTGTTTCTCTCTTTGTTCTTAAAATGCTGTTATGCATGTCTAAACCAATCCATTAAATTAGATCATTTTGTCAGTAAAGCGATCTACATTGTGCTTGGTCGCAAAGCTGCTCATCTGTGGTAAACAGCTCTTCAGAAAGGCATTCTTCAATTGATTTCACTAATTCTATGTAATAATTTTGTGATTTCCTACAAAACTACACTTCTTCTCCCATCTGTCTGAGTATTTAATATTGTCTAGGTCCCGTTAAAACATGTATTTTTCCCATCTAATTCCTTGTTTGCTTTAAAACAAGAATTCCCCATTTTCTATCCCTTCAGTAGCCAACCAGTTTGTATGGAGTACACTGGAGCAACTTGACTGATCAGTAAAACACTGCTTTTGTTGTCACCGCAAGGCATCCCCCGTCGGTTGTTTCACTGAGACACTACTGAGTAACTATAACTCAACACAGTTTATACACGTAACATTCCTATACATACTAACAAACAAACAAACAATTATTTATCGCGATTTTCTCATCTCTGTTTGAACGTACACCCAGGTAAATATTCCTGTAGTCTTCTCATACCGACTATGGACCCATTCATTGTTTAACTTCACTGTTTTGCAAATCCTAATTGAATATTACACATTGACATTGAACTTTACTGGATAAGCAGGTCTTCATTGCATTCAGCAACCTATATGTGAGCATCTATGTGTAAGCTGTTCTTCTTTGCATTTATCAGCAGCAAGCAATTCTTCATTGCACATGCATATGAAAATAGTAAAACAATTCCAATGCGTTAGCGAAACCTTCTATATCAGGAGTGTCCATCATGATGCTGGGAATAGAACCTCTTTCCCAGAATAGTTCAACCTTCATTACTCAACTGATCATAATTCCGCAATGAGCACATTTCAAAGTATCATTCCTCTACATGTATTCAAAAATCTATGTGTAAATGTTTAATATTTGTTATATTTGTTGATGTCATTCTGTGTGCATGTGGCCTAAACCCAATCTCTGTGTGGCAATTTTAATTTAAACAAGTTGAACTCTGCCTCTGATCATTTAAAAAAGGTGTGTACCAATATCAACCTTTCTCAGGTAATTACTGATCCTACAAAACCAAAGAGATCCTTCAAGGTTGTCCCTGATTGGCTCAATCTTAACAAATCAAAGGTAGAATATCCGCAGTATCTGAACTTGGTGTTAGTTATCACTGCTCAATAGCCTGTATCAGAATTGCAAAAATGAAAACATTAGGTCCACGCTTGGTATCCAGATCCTGAAACATCTCCATGAGCAGGCTTTTTTTTAACTGATCTGTTGAATAGTTATATGACACTGTTAAATCTCAGATGAAGATCTAGCACTTGACCATTTTTGTAAATCTTCTAATTCCATAGTTGATAAACATGCCCCTTTTAAAAAGTATAGAACTTAGAACAGGTCTAGTCCCTGACTTTCGGCAGAACTGTCTTCTTTACTTTTTTTTTTTTTTCCCCTTGTCCTGTTCAGCATTATGTCAGAAGAATTGTAGTCTGAATACCTTTGATGCCAAACAGATTTGCTTTGCCAAGGGAAGTTTTATAAATGTAAAGCTCCCCTTGATGCCCATTTATTTATTTCTGTTTACAATATATGACATGAACTGAACTGAACCGGACCGGGGGACAAGGAAAGAAGAAGAGGAAAGAAGAGGAAACAGAACAAAAATAGAAACAAAAAACAGACAACCAGCTGCTACACCTGTAAAAAACAAAACAGACAACAATCCATGGCCTCTGAGGGGAATCCAGCCTTAGCGCCACCAGGAGCACCTGAAAGCAGACAAGCAGAGAAAAAACAAACACACAAACAAACAAAAACAAGCACAAGAAGCGGCAATCGCATACAACACAGCTGTGGATATAGATGACCTGAGACGACATGATAATACATCAACTGCTTAGTGACCATGCTACTGGACTAATGAATGTGTGTGTGTGTGTGTGAGAACATGCAACACCCATGGCACAGGACCTACATGATAACCGTGCTTAGTTATGAGTGTATAAGCGTACAGGGCAACAATCCACAGCCCCCCCCCCCCAAGCAATCAGAAGCAGGCAGAGAGGGCCACAAGACCCAGGCCACCAGCAGCCCCCACAGAGCACAGAACCCAGGCAGCCCACCGCAGGGGCAACCACGCATCCACCCAGAAGACTGCAGAGGAAGCCCCTGGAAAGAGCCCCCATAAGCATAGGGCAGAGGCACTCCGGGAACCAGGGGTAACAGCCCACCGACTCCGCCAGGCCCCAGCTGCCCAGACATGGGCCGTGCACTGGACCTGGGCCCCAGGAGCCCGAGCGCCCCCAAACCCCCCGGCAGAGGCCCCACCCAATACCCAGGAGGGCCAAGCGCCCCAGACAGCCACAAAGTGGGTCAGCGCCTGCCCCAGCGCCCCTGGCCAAGTGCCCTGGGAGTCAAGACGTGCCCACAGGTGGGTGAAGTCGCGAGCAGTGGGGAGAGGCAACGCTGATGCCCCATCGGGAGAAACACAGGCAGGCCAGGCGACAGCAAGTCCCAGATCCAGGCCCAATCATTACCACACACCCTTTCACGTCCCATACATCCACACATCCACATATCCTACCTCCCTCGACTCTGCTGGGGTGTAGTGCAGCGGGCACACCAGGAGGCCAGCAACCCCCCAGCCACCACAGACCCCGAACCAGCAGAACAATTAATTAATCCTCCTGGCCCCTCCTGCCCCGAGCAGACACCAGGAAGCAGGGGTGTGCGAAGAAGACCCCTCCCCTCACCCTTCTGGCTCTTCAATATTTTCTAATAGTGAGCAATTAAAATTGAGGGGCAGCCAAACTTGTAGAACTGGGAGCGCGGCACTCTGGGCAGCCTACATACCCAAAGAGCCCCGCCCAGCAGATGCCACTCAGTGTAACCACCCCCAAGACCTAATGTGTGTGTGTGAGTGTGTTTGATAAGTAGTAATGTCTAAGGTGTAATTAAAACAGGGGCAGGGAACTGCAGAGTGCAACCAAAGGGGACCACCTACGTGGCCCCATCCACTACACCCCACCGAACACACACGCCCCCAAAACCCTTCATGTGTGAGTGTGTGCTGTGTACAGGAGCCAGAAGGGAGAGGGGTATGGGGATATATACCGGGGGAGCTACTCTCCCCCAGAGAGGGCAGCCAGGGACTGGCTGCAATAGGCATCCCCGCTACCTGGGAGCCAACAATGGGCAGGAGGGCCTGATGTCCACCAGGCTCGAGGCTGCAGCGACCATATTCTGGGAGCTACTGTACCCCCAGAAGGTACCCATCCCGCCCCACCCCACTCAACCCAACCCCACCCAGGAGGACCTCTACAAAAAACAAACAAACAACATCAAAAAACAAACAAACAAACCACCCGGTCACACCAGTCGCAGCAGCCCGGGCCTGAGACCCACCATCACCCAGCAACCCACCACCACCACTATGTGATAAAACTAATCAGAGGGGACCAGAGAGAATGAAATTCAGCCAATTGATGTTTTGAGGAGGCAGACATTGTTTCCATGCTAATATAATCTAAAAGAAAATTTCTAAACTGGTTAATACACAGATTGTTCTTCGCTTTCCAGTTCATGAGAATAGTTTTCTTTGCGATACATAACACTGTGACAACCATGTGTGCTGAGTTAATTTCCATGTTGATGTTGTCTAAGTCACCCAGTATGCACAGTGTGGGGCATGCAGGGATGCTACACTTTAGCCATGTTGATAGGTCCTCACAGACTTCAAGCCAGAACTTCTGGACAGGCGCAGAAAAACCACAAAGCGTGTGCGTAATCATCAGGTGTGTTATCTGTGCAATGTGAGCAGATGTTTGAGTGTGTTAGACCCATCCTGAACATCCTTTGTCCTGTATAGTGTGTTCTATGAAGGATTTTGTATTGTATGAGCTGTAAATTAGGATTTCGAGTCTTTATGAAGGTGTTCAAACATATTTGTGGTTAGAAGCTATGACCAGAACTGATGGATAAATCTGCCTCCCATTTTGAGGATGGAAGAGACATTGTGTCATCTATCTTAGACAATAATTTATATATTTTTGATAGTAGTTTTGGGGTACAGCTGCTTAGAAATTCTGCTACCCTAGTCGGGGGTTGTAAGTCTGGTTGGTGGAGGATATATCCATCCATCCATCCATCATCTGCCGCTTATCCGGGGGTCGGGTCGCGGGGGCAGCAGCTTGAGCAGAGAAACCCAGACGTCTCTGTCCCCAGCCACTTCCTCCAGCTCTTCCGGGGGGACCCCGAGGCGTTCCCAGGCCAGCCGAGAGACATAGTCTCTCCAACGTGTCCTGGGTCTCCCCCGGGGTCTCCTCCCAGTGGGACGTGCCTGGAACACCTCCCCAGGGAGGCGCCCAGGGGGCATCCTAACCAGATGCCCGAGCCACCTCATCTGACTCCTCTCAATGCGGAGGAGCAGCGGTTCTACTCCGAGCCCCTCCCGGATGACTGAGCTTCTCACCCTATCTCTAAGGGAGAGCCCAGACACCCTGCGGAGGAAACCCATTTCGGCCGCTTGTATTCGCGATCTTGTTCTTTCGGTCACTACCCACAACTCGTGACCATAGGTGAGGATGGGAACGTAGATTGACCAGTAAGTAGAGAGCTTCGCCTTCTGGCTCAGCTCCCTCTTCACAACGACGGGTCGGTGCAGAGCCTGCAACACTGCAGGCGCCGCACCTATCCGCCCGTCAATCTCCCGCTCCATTCGTCCGTCACTCGTGAACAAGACCCCGAGATACTTGAACTCCTCCTCTTGGGGAAGGATCTCATTCCCGACCCGGAGAGAGCATTCCACCCTTTTCCGGCTGAGAATCATAGTCTCGGATTTGGAGGTGCTGATTCTCATCCCAGCCGCTTCACACTCGGCTGCGAATCACTCCAGTGAGAGCTGAAGGTCGCGGCCTGACGACGCTAACAGAACCACATCATCTGCAAAAAGCAGAGACCCGATTCTGAGGTCGCCAAATGGGACACCCTCAACGCCCTGGCTCCGCCTAGAAATTCTGTCCATAAAAGTTAGGAACAGAATCGGTGACAAAGGGCAGCCCTGACGGAGTCCAACTCTCACCGGAAACGTATCCGACTTACTGCCGGCAATGCGGACCAAACTCTGGCACCGGTCATACAGAGACCGAACGGCCCCTATCAAGGGGTCCGGCACTCCATATTCCCGGAGCACCCCTCACAGGACTCCACAAGGGACACGGTCGAACGCTTTCTCCAAGTCCACAAAACACATGTAGACTGGTTGGGCGAACTCCCATGCACCCTCCAGGATCCTGCCGAGGGTATAGAGGGGGACCACCACCCCAATCTGCCAGTCCAGAGGCACTGTCCCCGATGTCCACGCGATACTGCAGAGGCGTGTCAGCCAAGACAGCCCTACAACATCCAGAGCCTTGAGAAACTCAGGTCGGACCTCATCCACCCCCGGGGCCTTGCCACCGAGGAGCTTTTTAACCACCTCGGCAACCTCAGCCCCAGAAATGGGAGGCCCCGTCTCCGAGCTCTCCGACTCTGCCTCTTCCGAGCACGTGTTGGTAGGATTGAGGAGTTCCTCGAAGTACTCCCCCCACCGACTCACAACATCCCTAGTTGAGGTCAGCAAAGCCCCGTCCCCACTGTAAACAGTGTTGACTGTGAGCCGCTTCCCCCCCCCTGAGACGCCGGATGGTGGACCAGAATCTTTTCGAGGCCGTCCGGAAATCGTTCTCCATGGTCTCACCGAACTCCTCCCAGGCCCGAGTTTTTGCCTCAGCAACCGCCGAAGCCGCGGCCCGTCTGGCCCGTCGGTACCTATCAGCTTCTTCCAGGGTCCCACTGGCCAAAAAGGCCCGATAGGACTCCTTCTTCAGCTTGACGGCTTCCCTCACCACTGGTGTCCACCAGCCGGTTCGAGGGTTGCCGCCACGACAGGCACCGACCACCTTACGGCCACAACTCCGACCAGCTGCCTCGGCAATGGAGTCACGGAACATGACCCATTCGGACTCAATGTCCCCCACCTCAAATATGGTTGAAGCTCTGCCGGAGGTGGGAGTTAAAGCTCCTTCTGACGGGGGATTCTGACAAACGCTCCCAGCAGACCCTCACAATACGTTTGGGCCTGCCAGGTCTGATCGGCATCCTCCCCCACCAGCGGAGCCAACTCACCACCAGGTGGTGATCAGTTGACAGCTCCGCCCCTCTCTTCACCCGAGTGTCCAGGACATACGGCCGCAAGTCCGATGATACAACCACAAAGTCGATCATCGAACTGCGGCCAAGGGTGTCCTTGTGCCAAGTGCACATATGGACACCCTTATCCCTGAACATGGTGTTCGTTATGGACAGTCTATGACTGGCACAGAAGTCCAACAACATAACACCACTCTGATTCAGATCGGGGGGGCCGTTCCTCCCAATCACACCCCTCCAGGTCTCACTGTCATTGCCCACGTGAGCATTGAAGTCCCCCAGCAGAATGAGGGAGTCTCCGGTAGGAGCATTCTCCAGTGCCTCCCCCAGAGACTCCAAAAAGGGTAGGTACTCTGAACTGCTGTTTGGCGCATAGGCACAAACAACAGTCAGGACTCGTCCCCCCACCCAAAGGCGGAGGGAGGCTACCCTCTCGTTCACTGGGGTAAACCCCAATGTACTGGCACACAGCCGGGGGGCAATAAGTATGCCCACACCTGCTCTGCGCCTCTCACCACGGGCAACTCCAGAGTGGAAGAGAGTCCAACCCCTCTCAAGAGTACTGGTTCCAGATCCCAAGCCGTGCGTCGAGGTGAGTCCGACTATATCTAACGGTCTGATGAAGTTTCAACAATAAACAACAAACTTTGTATTATGAGAAAGAACCAGACTCATTCTTCAGGAATCCGAAAATAAGCTCTATTTTACGAGTTATGCACGAATTCGGATTCTCCTATAAAACGAATTCCTTAACTCAAACCATGTTAAGACTGCTTTGTCCTTCATATTTATTCATGTCTAATCAAGTTTCAATGATAAACAACGTTGTACTTTGTAGAATGAGAAAGAACTTCTTCAGCAATAAGCATCTCTCGACAAATGACGAAATACAGATTTTGCTATAAAATTAATTGCTATCAGCCTGACTTAAAACTGTTTGTCTTCCTTATTTATCCACTTCAAATCAAGTTTCAACAATTAAAAAAATTTTGTAGTTTGAGAAAGAACAACTTAATCTTGAGCAATCAGTATAAAAAGAGGGTAAGCAAAGGTGCGAATGTCAAACCATACATGATCAAAACAGGGAGCGGAGGTGTTTGGCTGAGACAAGGTGTGAATGTCCACCCATAATTAATGAAAAGCGGGCAACAAGTAGGTTCGAATGCCCAACCATACATCATCAAAAGCAGGAGTGGATATGTTCGGCTACAAGAAGGTTTGAACGTCTGACCATAGTTTGTAAAAAGCGGGTAAGAAAAGGTTTGAATGCCCGAACATACACCATCAAAGGAGGGAGCGGAGGTGTTCCGCTGTAAGAAGGTGTGAATGTCCGACCATAGTTGGTAAAAAACGGGTAAGAAAAGGTTAAAATACCCGACTGTACACAATCAGTAGCGGGTGCGGAGTTGTTCGGCTACTAAAAGGTGTGAAAGTCCGACCATGGTTTGTAAAAAGCGGGTAAGAAAAGGTGCGAATGCCCGAAAATGTATGATCAAAAGAGGGAGCGGAGGTGTTTGGCTGCAAGAAGGTGTGAATGTACACCCATAATTACTGAAAAATGGGTAAGAAAAGGTGCGAATGCCCAACTATACATAATCAAAAGAAGGAGTGGATGTGTTCGGCTACAAGAAGGTTTCAATGTCCGAGCATAGTTTGTAAAAAGCGGGTAAGAAAAGGTTCGAATGCCCAAACATACACCATTAAAAGAGGGAGCGGAGGTGTTCCGCTGTAAGAAGGTGTGAATGTCCGACCATAGTTGGTAAAAAGTGGGTAAGAAAAGGTTAAAATACCCGACTGTACACAATCAATAGGGGGAGCGGAGTTGTTCGGCTACAAGAAGATGTGAAAGTCCAACCATGGTTTGTAAAAAGCTGGTAAGAAAAGGTTCGAATGCCCGAATATATACCATCAAAAGCGGAAGCGGAGGTGTTCGGCTGCAAGAAGGTGTGAACGTCCGACCAAAGTTTGTAAAAAGCAGTTAAGAAAAGGTTCGAATATCCAACCAAACATAATAAAAAGCGGGAGCAGAGCTGTTCGACTGCAAGTAGGTGGGAATGTCCAGCCATAATTACTCACAAAGGGGTAAGAAAAGGTAGTATTGCCAGACCATACATGATCAAAACAGGGAGCTGAGGTGGTTCAGCTGCAAGGTGTGAATGTCTGACTATAGTTTGTAAAAAGCGGGTAAGATAAGGTGCGAATGCCCGACAATGTATGATCAAAAGAGGGAGCGGAGTGTTTTGGCTACAAGAAGGTTTGAATATCCGACCATAGTTTGTAAAAAGCGGGTAAGAAAAGGTTCAAATGCCTGACTATACACCATCAAAAGCGGGAGCGGAGATGTTCCGCTGTAAGACGGTGTGAATGTCCGACCATAGTTGGTAAAAAGCGGGTAAGAAAAGGTTAAAATACCCGACTGTACACAATCAATAGCGGGAGCGGAGTTGTTCGGCTACAAGAAGGTGTGAAAGTCCATCCATCGTTTGTAAAAAGCTGGTAAGAAAAGGTTCGAATGCCCGAATATATACCATCAAAAGCGGAAGCGGAGGTGTTCGGCTGCAAGAAGGTGTGAACGTCCGACCAAAGTTGGCAAAAAGCAGTAAACAAAAGGTTCGAATATCCAAACATAATTAAAAGCGAGAGAGATTGTGTTCAGCTGCAAGTAGGTGTCAATATCCAGCCATAATTACTCACAAACGGGTAAGAAAATGTAATATTGCCAGACCATACATGATCAAAACAGGGAGCGGAGGTGGTTTAGCTGCAAAAAGGGGTGAATGTCCAACTAAAGTTCAAATATATTAACAAAAGCGGGAGGAGAGGTCTTCGGATTAGAGTGGTTGAAATTTCCAACCATAATCTATAAAATGCGGTGAAAAAAAAGGTGTGAAGGAATGAATTTTATGGCAAAATCCGAAATCATGCATAACTCCGCATAAGGAACGTATTGCTCAACCAAAGGGATGCTTCTTTCTCATTCAGGATAATATGAGGAACTTTATGCTTGATACATTTTAGACATGGATAACTATGAAGGACAAAGTAATTTCAACTTGGTTTGAGCAAAGCAATATATTTTATAGGAAAATCCGAAATCGTGCAGGACTCATGAAAGTAAGCTTATTCTCGGATTCCTGATCCTCCAGTGTTGCTCTTTCCTATACTGCAAAATACAGCCTTGTTCTTTGTTGAAATCGATATAGACATTGATAAATATGAAGGACAAAGCAGTTTCCACTTTGTTTGAGTGAAGGAATTAATTTTATAGCAAAATCCCAAATCAAGCAGAACGTATGAAAATAAGCTTGTTTTCGGATTCCTGATCCTTCAGTGTTGCTATTTCTTCTACTGCTAAATACAATGTTGTTCTTTGTTGAAGTCAATCTAGACATTGATAAATATGAAGGACAAAGCAGTTTTAACATAGTTTGAGTAAAGGAATTCATTTTATACATAAAATCCCAAATCATGCAGAACGTATGAAAAGAAGCTTATTCTCGGATTACTGATCCTTCAGTGTTGCTCTTTCTTCTACTGCAAAATCCAGTGTTGTTCTTTGTTGAAGTCAATCTAGACATTGATAAATATGAAGGACAAAGCAGTTTTAACATAGTTTGAGTGAAGGCATTCATTTATAGTAAAATCAATAATCGTGCAGAACTCATGAAAATAGGCTTATTCTCGGATTCCTAAAACTTTTGATTTGCTCTTTCTTTACTGCAAAGTACAATGTTGTTCTTTGTTGAAGTCGATCTAGACATTGATAAATATGAAGGACAAAGCAGTTTTCACTTGGTTTGAGTGAAGGATTTGCAGCTGAAAACCTCCCGCTCCCGCTTTTGATTGTGTATAGTCGGAATTTCAAGCCTTTTCTTACCCGGTTTTTAGAAATTATGGTTGGACATTCAGACCTTGCAGCCGAAGACCTCCACTCCCTCTTTTGATCATATATTGTCGGGCATTCGCACCTTGTCTTACCCGCTTTTTACAAACTATAGTCAGACACCTTGCAGCTGAACCACCTCAGCTCCCTGTTTTGATCATGTATGGTCTGGCAATACTACCTTTTCTTACCCGTTTGTGAGTAATTATGGCTGGACATTCACACCTACTTGCAGTCGAACACCTCCGCTTCCGCTTTTGATGGTATATATTCGGGCATTCGAACATTTTCTTACCAGCTTTTTACAAACCATGGTTGGACTTTCACACCTTCTTGTAGCCGAACAACTCCGCTCCCCCCTATTGATTGTGTACAGTCGGGTATTTTAACCTTTTCTTACCCGTTTTTTACCAACTATGGTCGGACATTCACACCTTCTTACAGCGGAACACCTCCGCTCCCTCTTTTGATGGTGTATGTTTGGGCATTCGAACCTTTTCTTACCCGCTTTTTACAAACTATGCTCGGACATTCAAACCTTCTTGTAGCCGAACACATCCACTCCTGCTTTTGATGATGTATGGTTGGGCATTCAAACCTACTTGTTGCCCGCTTTTCATTAATTTTGGGTGGACATTCACACCTTGTCACAGCCAAACACCTCCGCTCCCTGTTTTGATCATGTATGGTTGGACATTCACACCTTTTCTCACCCGCTTTTTGCCAACTATGGTCGGCTGTTCACAGCTTCCTCTCCACCATACTTGTATGGTGGGATATTCACACCCACTTGCATCCGAAGACCTTTTGTTGATATTTAGTCGGTCATTCGCAGCTTACCCGCTTTTGGCAAACTATGGCCTTCATGCAGCCAAACACCTCTGATCTCGCTTTTGATGATGTAAGGTTGGGCATTCAGACCTTGCTTCACCTGCTTTTCACCAAATATAGTCGGACATTCACACCTTCTTGCAGCCGAACACTTCCGCTCCACCTTTTAGTTTTCTATCACACCTTTTTTTTCACCGCATTTTATAGATTATGGTTGGAAATTCTCAACCACTCTCATCCGAAGACCTCTCCTCCCGCTTTTGTTAATATATTTGAACTTTAGTCGGACATTCACACCTTCTTGCAGCTGAACCACCTCCGCTCCCTGTTTTGATCATGTATGGTCTGGCAATACTACCTTTTCTTACCCGTTTGTTAGTAATTATGGCTGCACATTCACACCTACTTGCAGCCGAACACCACCTCTCCTGCTTTTGATGATGTATGGACCGGCATTCTTACCTTTTCTAACACATTTTTCAGCAATTATGGTCGGAGATTCACACTTACTCACAGCCGAACAACTCCGCTCCCGCATTTGATGGTGTATAGTCGGGCATTCTCACCCTTTCTCATCAGCTTTTTGCAAATTATGATCTGACATTCACACCTGCTTTTGATAATGTATGGTTTGGCATTCGCACCTTTTCTTACCCATTTTTCAGTAATTATGGGTGGACATTCACACCTTCTTGCAGCTGAACACCTCCTCTCCCGCTATTGATTGTGTACAGTCGGGTATTTTAACCTTTTCTTACCCGCTTTTTACCAACTATGGTCGGACATTCACACCGTCTTACAGCGGAACACCTCTGCTCCCGCTTTTGATGGTGTATAGTCAGGCATTTGAACCTTTTCTTACCCGCTTTTTACAAACTATGGTCGGACATTCAAACCTTCTTGTAGCCGAAAACCTCCGCTCCCTCTTTTGATTATACATTGTTGGGCATTCGCACCTTATTTACAAACTATAGTCAGACATTCACACCTTGCAGCTGAGCCACATCAGCTCCCTGTTTTGATAGTGTATGTTCGGGCATTCGAACCTATTCTTACCCCCTTTTTAAAAACTATGCTCGGAGATTCACACCTACTCACAGCCGAACAACTCCGCTCCCGCATTTGATGATGTCTTGTCCGGCATTCTAGTCTGTTCTAACACATTTTTCAGCAATTATGGTTGGAAATTCACACCTACTCACAGCCGAACACTTCCGCTCCCGCATTTGTTGGTGTATAGCCGGGCATTCTCACCCTTTCTCATCAGCTTTTTGCAAATTATGATCTGACATTCACACCTACTTGCAGTCGAACAGCTCTGCTCCCGCTTTTGATTATGTTTGGTTGGATATTCGAACCTTTTCTTAACTGCTTTTTACAAACTTTGGTCGGACGTTCACACCTTCTTGCAGCCGAACACATCCACTTCCACTTTTGATGGTATATATTCGGGCATTCGAACCTTTTCTTACCCGCTTTTTACAAACCGTGGTCGGACTTTCACACCTTCTTGTAGCCAAACAACTCCGCTCCCCCTATTGATTGTGTACAGTCGGGTATTTTAACCTTTTCTTACCCGTTTTTTACCAACTATGGTCGGACATTTACACCTTCTTACAGCGGAACACCTCCGCTCCCTCTTTTGAATGTCTATGTTCGGGCATTCGAACCTTTTCTTACCCGCTTTTTACAAACTATGGTCGGACATTCAAACTTTCTTGTAGCCGAACACATCCACTCCTGCTTTTGATGATGTATGGTTGGGCATTTTCACCTTTTCTTACCCATTTTTCAGTAATTATGGGTGGACATTCACACCTTCTTGCAGCTGAACAACTCCTCTCCCGCTTATGATCATGTGCGGTTTGATATTCGAAAATTTTTTTTCATGTTTTAAAGCAATTATTGATGGACATTCAAATCTTCTTGTAGCCGAACACATCCACTCCTGCTTTTGATGATGTATGGTAACCTTTTCTTACCCGCTTTTTACAAACTATGGTCGGATATTCAAACCTTCTTGTAGCCAAAACACTCCGCTCCCTCTTTTGATCATACATTGTCGGGCATTCGCACCTTATCTTACCCGCTTTTTACAAACTATAGTCAGACATTCACACCTTGCAGCTGAACCACCTCCGCTCCCTGTTTTGATCATGTATGGTCTGGCAATACTACCTTTTCTTACCCGTTTGTGAGTAATTAATCCCAAAATATTGAGCATAAAATAAGTCTTTATGCTGATGATGTATTACTTTTCCTTCAGAACTCACAGACGTCTCTCAGTCACACGATCACACTCATAAATAAATTCTCAGCACTTTCTGACTACTCTATCAACTGGTCTAAGACCACAGTTCTGCCCATTAACTGTAGGGTCCATAATATACCTGCGATCACTTTACAGTCAGGAAATATTAGATATTTAGGCATAAACATTTCCTCCAGGCTCTCAGAGCTAACAAAGCTAAATTATGTGCAATTATTAAAGACAGTAGAGGACGATCTCTCGTTGGAAGTCCTTACCTATATCACTTATGGGGAGAGTTACATCCATTAAAATGATGATACTACCAAAAGTTAACTATTTGTTCTCAATGATCCCCATAAAACCATCTGCTACTTGGTTTAAGTCACTAGATTCATGCATCTCCAAATTTCTGTGGAAAAACAAACCACCACGTATTAGTTTAAAAACCCTACAGAAGACCAAGGACAGTGGTGGATTAGATTTACCTCATTTTCAGCACTATTCCTTAGACAATAGGTTACAATATATATCAAAATGGTTTAAACCTTGTTGTTGTCACAGTTCCCAGAGACGTTGTAATCGTTGAGGATTCTATATTCACCCCCTCATTAGAGGCACGTAATGCAGATTGATGACACTGAATCTTCTTCTCTGTTCATTGCTGGCATCATTCCCAGCATCGTAAGTGTTCGTGGCATTGTTAGCCTCTTCTTCTGGATCTTGATATCGAGAATCCTTTTGTATTTCTGGTTTGTCAGTCCTCTGTCTTCGTTCACCGGAGTCTTTGTCTTTTTGTCCTTGAGTTTGGTGATTTTTTCTTCTTTTGATGCCTTGACACAATGTGACAGGTGATACCACGTGGGAGATCCTGTAACTTGGATTGCTGTCCCTGTGCTGCGAAATGGCTGTGTTGCTCAAATGGTCTCTCCTTCATCATGGTTACATGCTGCCATTCCGACATCTCGCCATTCCGACATGGGTCTCCAATTGTCGGAATGGCGACACTTAATTTTTTATCAAACGTCTCACCATTCCGACACTTTTTTCCTCCTATGGTCGGAATGGCGGTATGTTTTTTGTTTTTTTTAACATACCGCCATTCCGACAGTTGCTTTTAATAGCCTATTTTTTACCCAAAACATTTTGCACTAATGATATGCCGGCGCAAATACGCCCTAAAGTTTGGCGCACAAGCTTTGCACATGCAGAGGCCACAGCCTCGCAAACAAACTTTAATAATCTATTATCAAAATCCCCTGAATTTCAAATATAAAAATACAGATATTAATGTAACTCTGGCGAGACTGAAACTGATTAAGCAGAAATACAGTGTCAGTGAGCTGTCACAGCAGCCAGCTGGAGCGGAGCTCTCCACAGAGCCCATGCGTCTTTTGCACGCTGTCATCATATGCAAAAGTAATAATTGCAATTACAGATATCACGGCTACTGCACAGGACACAGTTGCGAGCACTCTGCCTTGCCTTGCCAATAGGAGAAGATAGAAATGACAGCATAGAATGTATAAAACACAACAAAATGCAGTAAAAACGTTTATTCATGTTATTCACGTGATTTATGAGTACTCACTCCAATTTTGGGAAGCGCGGATGGGTTTTGCGCATTTGGCACAAACACACAGCCGCAACGGTTGTAGCTTTATACAGCCTGTTGATATCTTAAGGACCTAACTGGTCACACCTGGGAGTAAATGTCATGTAGAGATTGTTTTTACATGACATTACAGCTGAACATATAGCTTTCATCCACAAACCAACGTGGGAGAGCCCGAAGACGCATGTGCCAGACGCACATAGGCATGCGTAAAACCAATTTTGACCACTTCATACTGTTTATTTGCTTTCTTTTAGTTAACTTTCGTTTCTTTTGGATTCTTGTGCGTGTTATGGAGCCGTTTTGGTCCATGTTTGTAAGCCTTTTTTTCCTGGATTAAATTTTCGGAAGTTGAAACAAGTGGCATTGGAGTGTGTGATTGAAAACCACCGCGGACTGCTTCTCCTCCTCCAGTTGCCGAGACTTTGTGTTTTTAATAACGCTTGTCTATAAACATGTGTTAAACATATAAATTGCATGAACAGAAAGAAGGGACTCACCTGTTGAGTAACACACATTTCCTTATACAGAAAGCCTTGTCGGAATGGTGGGACATTTGAACGTCGGAATGGTGGGACGTTTGCATGTCGGAATGGTGGTATTTCGGAATGGTGGTATGTCGGAATGGTGGGATGTCGGAATGGTGGTATGTCGGAATGGTGGGATGTCGGAATAGCGGGATGTCGGAATGGCGGGATTTCGGAATGGGTGTTGCCACCCCCTTCATCATATACACAGTTATTTATACATCACCTTCCACCATGAAGCGTTGTCCCTTTTTGTTTCTCTCTTTGTTCTTAAAATGCTGTTATGCATGTCTAAACCAATCCATTAAATTAGATCATTTTGGCAGTAAAGCGATCTACAATGTGCTTGGTCGCAAAGCTGCTCATCTGTGGTAAACAGCTCTTCAGAAAGGCATTCTTCAATTGATTTCACTAATTCTATGTAATAATTTTGTGATTTCCTACAAAACTACACTTCTTCTCCCATCTGTCTGAGTATTTAATATTGTCTGGGTCCCGTTAAAACATGTATTTTTCCCATCTAATTCCTTGTTTGCTTTAAAACAAGTATTCCCCATTTTCTATCCCTTCAGTAGCCAACCAGTTTGTATGGAGTACACTGGAGCAACTTGACTGATCAGTAAAACACTGCTTTTGTTGTCACCGCAAGGCTTCCCCCGTCGGTTGTTTCACTGAGACACTACTGAGTAACTATAACTCAACACAGTTTATACACATAACATTCCTATACATACTAACAAACAAACAAACAATTATTTATCGCAATTTTCTCATCTCTGTTTGAACGTACACCCAGGTAAATATTCCTGTAGTCTTCTCATACCGACTATGGACCCATTCATTGTTTAACTTCACTGTTTTGCAAATCCTAATTGAATATTACACATTGACATTGAACTTTACTGGATAAGCAGGTCTTCATTGCATTCCGCAGCCTATATGTGAGCATCTATGTGTAAGCTGTTCTTCTTTGCATTTATCAGCAGCAAGCAATTCTTCATTGCACATGCATATGAAAATAGTAAAACAATTCCAATGCGTTAGCGAAACCTTCTATATCAGGAGTGTCCATCATGATGCTGGGAATAGAACCTCTTTCCCAGAATAGTTCAACCTTCATTACTCAACTGATCATAACTCCGCAATGAGCACATTTCAAAGTATCATTCCTCTACATATATTCAAAAATCTATGTGTAAATGTTTAATATTTCTTATATTTGTTGATGTCATTCTGTGTGCATGTGGCCTAAACCCAATCTCTGTGTGGCAATTTTAATTTAAACAAGTTGAACTCTGCCTCTGATCATTTAAAAAAGGTGTGTACCAATATCAACCTTTCTCAGGTAATTACTGATCCTACAAAACCAAAGAGATCCTTCAAGGTTGTCCCTGATTGGCTCAATCTTAACAAATCAAAGGTAGAAAATCCGCAGTATCTGAACTTGGTGTTAGTTATCACTGCTCAATAGCCTGTATCAGAATTGCAAAAATGAAAACATTAGGTCCACGCTTGGTATCCAGATCCTGAAACATCTCCATGAGCAGGCTTTTTTTTAACTGATCTGTTGAATAGTTATATGACACTGTTAAAATCCCAGATGAAGATCTAGCACTTGACCATTTTTGTAAATCTTCTAATTCCATAGTTGATAAACACGCCCCTTTTAAAAAGTATAGAACTTAGAACAGGTCTATCCCTGGCTTTCGGCAGAACTGTCTTCTTTACTTTTTTTTCCCCTTGTCCTGTTCAGCATTATGTCAGAAGAATTGTAGTCTGAATACCTTTGATGCCAAACAGATTTGTTTTGCCAAGGGAAGTTTTATAAATGTAAAGCTCCCCTTGATGCCCATTTATTTATTTCTGTTTACAATATATGACATGAACTGAACTGAACCGGACCGGGGGACAAGGAAAGAAGAAGAGGAAAGAAGAGGAAACAGAACAAAAATAGAAACAAAAACCAGACAACCAGCTGCTACACCTGTAAAAAACAAAACAGACAACAATCCATGGCCTATGAGGGGAATCCAGCCTTAGCGCCACCAGGAGCACCTGAAAGCAGACAAGCAGAGAAAAAACAAACACACAAACAAACAAAAACAAACACAAGAAGCGGCAATCGCATACAACACAGCTGTGGATATAGATGACCTGAGACGACATGATAATACATCAACTGCTTAGTGACCATGCTACTGGACTAATGAATGTGTGTGTGTGTGTGTGAGAACATGCAACACCCATGGCACAGGACCTACATGATAACCGTGCTTAGTTATGAGTGTATAAGCGTACAGGGCCACAATCCACAGCCCCCCCCCCCAAGCAATCAGAAGCAGGCAGAGAGGGCCACAAGACCCAGGCCACCAGCAGCCCCCACAGAGCACAGAACCCAGGCAGCCCACCGCAGGGGCAACCACGCATCCACCCAGAAGACTGCAGAGGAAGCCCCCCGGAAAGAGCCCCCATAAGCATAGGGCAGAGGCACTCCGGGAACCAGGGGTAACAGCCCACCGACCCCGCCAGGCCCCAGCCGCCCAGACATGGGCCGTGCACTGGACCTGGGCCCCAGGAGCCCGAGCGCCCCCAAACCCCCCGGCAGAGGCCCCACCCAATACCCAGGAGGGCCAAGCGCCCCAGACAGCCACAAAGTGGGTCAGCGCCTGCCCCAGCGCCCCTGGCCAAGTGCCCTGGGAGTCAAGACGTGCCCACAGGTGGGTGAAGTCGCGAGCAGTGGGGAGAGGCAACGCTGATGCCCCATCGGGAGAAACACAGGCAGGCCAGACGACAGCAAGTCCCAGATCCAGGCCCAATCATTACCACACACACTTTCACGTCCCATACATCTACACATCCACACATCCTACCTCCCTCGACTCTGCTGGGGTGTAGTGCAGCGGGCACACCAGGAGGCCAGCAACCCCCCAGCCACCACAGACCCCGAACCAGCAGAACAATTAATTAATCCTCCTGGCCCCTCCTGCCCCGAGCAGACACCAGGAAGCAGGGGTGTGCGAAGAAGACCCCTCCCCTCACCCTTCTGGCTCTTCAATATTTTCTAATAGTGAGCAATTAAAATTGAGGGGCAGCCAAACTTGTAGAACTGGGAGCGCGGCACTCTGGGCAGCCTACATACCCAAAGAGCCCCGCCCACCAGATGCCACTCAGTGTAACCACCCCCCAAGACCTAATGTGTGTGTGTGAGTGTGTTTGATAAGTACTAATGTCTAAGGTGTAATTAAAACAGGGGCAGGGAACTGCAGAGTGCAACCAAAGGGGACCACCTACGTGGCCCCATCCACTGCACCCCACCGAACACACACGCCCCCAAAACCCTTCATGTGTGAGTGTGTGCTGTGTACAGGAGCCAGAAGGGAGAGGGGTATGGGGATATATAACGGGGGAGCTACTCTCCCCCAGAGAGGGCAGCCAGGGACTGGCTGCAATAGGCATCCCCGCTACCTGGGAGCCAACAATGGGCAGGAGGGCCTGATGTCCACCAGGCTCGGGGCCTGCAGCGACCATATTCCGGGAGCTACTGTACCCCCAGAAGGTACCCATCCCGCCCCACCCCACTCAACCCAACCCCACCCAGGAGGACCTCTACAAAAAACAAACAAACAACATCAAAAAACAAACAAACAAACCACCCGGTCACACCAGTCGCAGCAGCCCGGGCCTGAGACCCACCATCACCCAGCAACCCACCACCACCACTATGTGATAAAACTAATCAGAGGGGACCAGAGAGAATGAAATTCAGCCAATTGATGTTTTGAGGAGGCAGACATTGTTTCCATGCTAATATAATCTAAAAGAAAATTTCTAAACTGGTTAATACACAGATTGTTCTTCGCTTTCCAGTTCATGAGAATAGTTTTCTTTGCGATACATAACACTGTGACAACCATGTGTGCTGAGTTAATTTCCATGTTGATGTTGTCTAAGTCACCCAGTATGCACAGTGTGGGGCATGCTGGGATGCTACACTTTAGCCATGTTGATAGGTCCTCACAGACTTCAAGCCAGAACTTCTGGACAGGCGCAGAAAAACCACAAAGCGTGTGCATAATCATCAGGTGTGTTATCTGTGCAATGTGAGCAGATGTTTGAGTGTGTTAGACCCATCCTGAACATCCTTTGTCCTGTATAGTGTGTTCTATGAAGGATTTTGTATTGTATGAGCTGTAAATTAGGATTTCGAGTCTTTATGAAGGTGTTCAAACATATTTGTGGTTAGAAGTTATGACCAGAACTGATGGATAAATCTGCCTCCCATTTTGAGGATGGAAGAGACATTGTGTCATCTATCTTAGACAATAATTTATATATTTTTGATAGTAGTTTTGGGGTACAGATGCTTAGAAATTCTGCTACCCTAGTCGGGGGTTGTAAGTCTGGTTGGTGGAGGATATATCCATCCATCCATCCATCATCTGCCGCTTATCCGGGGGTCGGGTCGCGGGGGCAGCAGCTTGAGCAGAGAAACCCAGACGTCTCTGTCCCCGGCCACTTCCTCCAGCTCTTCCGGGGGGACCCCGAGGCGTTCCCAGGCCAGCCGAGAGACATAGTCTCTCCAACGTGTCCTGGGTCTCCCCCGGGGTCTCCTCCCAGTGGGACGTGCCCGGAACACCTCCCCAGGGAGGCGCCCAGGGGGCATCCTAACCAGATGCCCGAGCCACCTCATCTGACTCCTCTCAATGCGGAGGAGCAGCGGTTCTACTCCGAGCCCCTCCCGGATGACTGAGCTTCTCACCCTATCTCTAAGGGAGAGCCCAGACACCCTGCGGAGGAAACCCATTTCGGCCGCTTGTATTCGCGATCTTGTTCTTTCGGTCACTACCCACAACTCGTGACCATAGGTGAGGATGGGAACGTAGATTGACCAGTAAGTAGAGAGCTTCGCCTTCTGGCTCAGCTCCCTCTTCACAACGACGGGTCGGTGCAGAGCCTGCAACACTGCAGGCGCCGCACCGATCCGCCCGTCAATCTCCCGCTCCATTCGTCCGTCACTCGTGAACAAGACCCCGAGATACTTGAACTCCTCCTCTTGGGGAAGGATCTCATTCCCGACCCGGAGAGAGCATTCCACCCTTTTCCGGCTGAGAACCATAGTCGGATTTGGAGGTGCTGATTCTCATCCCAGCCGCTTCACACTCGGCTGCGAATCACTCCAGTGAGAGCTGAAGGTCACGGCCTGACGACGCTAACAGAACCACATCATCTGCAAAAAGCAGAGACCCGATTCTGAGGTCGCCAAATGGGACACCCTCAAAGCCCTGGCTCCGCCTAGAAATTCTGTCCATAAAAGTTAGGAACAGAATCGGTGACAAAGGGCAGCCCTGACGGAGTCCAACTCTCACCGGAAACGTATCCGACTTACTGCCGGCAATGCGGACCAAACTCTGGCACCGGTCATACAGAGACCGAACGGCCCCTATCAAGGGGTCCGGCACTCCATATTCCCGGAGCACCCCCCACAGGACTCCACGAGGGACACGGTCGAACGCTTTCTCCAAGTCCACAAAACACATGTAGACTGGTTGGGCGAACTCCCATGCACCCTCCAGGATCCTGCCGAGGGTATAGAGCTGGTCCACTGTTCCACGGCCAGGACGAAAGCCACACTGCATCTCCTGAATCCGAGGCTCGATTATCCGACGGATCCTCCTCTCCAATACCCCCGAATAGACCTTACCAGGGAGGCTGAGGAGTGTGATACCCCTATAGTTGGAACACACCCTCCGGTCCCCCTTTTTAAAGAGGGGGACCACCACCCCAATCTGCCAGTCCAGAGGCACTGTCCCCGATGTCAACGCGATACTGCAGAGGCGTGTCAGCCAAGACAGCCCTACAACATCCAGAGCCTTGAGAAACTCAGGACGGACCTCATCCACCCCCGGGGCCTTGCCACCGAGGAGCTTTTTAACCACCTCGGCAACCTCAGCCCCAGAAATGGGAGGCCCCGTCTCCGAGCTCTCCGACTCTGCCTCTTCCGAGCACGTGTTGGTAGGATTGAGGAGTTCCTCGAAGTACTCCCCCCACCGACTCACAACATCCCTAGTTGAGGTCAGCAAAGCCCCGTCCCCACTGTAAACAGTGTTGACTGTGAGCCGCTTCCCCCCCCCGAGACGCCGGATGGTGGACCAGAATCTTTTCGAGGCCGTCCGGAAATCGTTCTCCATGGTCTCACCGAACTCCTCCCAGGCCCGAGTTTTTGCCTCAGCAACCGCCGAAGCCGTGGCCCGTCTGGCCCGTCGGTACCTATCAGCTTCTTCCAGGGTCCCACTGGCCAAAAAGGCCCGATAGGACTCCTTCTTCAGCTTGACGGCTTCCCTCACCACTGGTGTCCACCAGCAGGTTCGAGGGTTGCCGCCACGACAGGCACCGACCACCTTACGGCCACAACTCCGACCAGCTGCCTCGGCAATTTAGTCACGGAACATGGCCCATTCGGAGTTAAAGCTCCTTCTGACGGGGGATTCTGACAAACGCTCCCAGCAGACCCTCACAATACGTTTAGGCCTGCCAGGTCTGATCGGCATCCTCCCCCACCAGCGGAGTCAACTCACCACCAGGTGGTGATCAGTTGACAGCTCCGCCCCTCTCTTCACCCGAGTGTCCAGGACATACGGCCGCAAGTCCGATGATACAACCACAAAGTCGATCATCGAACTGCGGCCAAGGGTGTCCTGGTGCCAAGTGCACATATGGACACCCTTATGCCTGAACATGGTGTTCGTTATGGACAGTCTATGACTGGCACAGAAGTCCAACAACATAACACCACTCTGATTCAGATCGGGGGGGCCGTTCCTCCCAATCACACCCCTCCAGGTCTCACTGTCATTGCCCACGTGAGCATTGAAGTCCCCCAGCAGAATGAGGGAGTCTCCGGTAGGAGCATTCTCCAGTGCCTCCCCCAGAGACTCCAAAAAGGGTAGGTACTCTGAACTGCTGTTTGGCGCATAGGCACAAACAACAGTGAGGACTCGTCCCCCCACCCAAAGGCGAAGGGAGGCTACCCTCTCGTTCACTGGGGTAAACCCCAATGTACTGGCACACAGCCGGGGGGCAATAAGTATGCCCACACCTGCTCTGCGCCTCTCACCACGGGCAACTCCAGAGTGGAAGAGAGTCCAACCCCTCTCAAGAGTACTGGTTCCAGATCCCAAGCCGTGCGTCGAGGTGAGTCCGACTATATCTAACGGTCTGATGAAGTTTCAACAATAAACAACAAACTTTGTATTATGAGAAAGAACCAGACTCATTCTTCAGGAATCCGAAAATAAGCTCTATTTTACGAGTTATACACGAATTCGGATTCTCCTATAAAACGAATTCCTTAACTCAAACCAAGTTAAGACTGCTTTGTCCTTCATATTTATTCATGTCTAATCAAGTTTCAATGATAAACAACGTTGTACTTTGTAGAATGAGAAAGAACTTCTTCAGCAATAAGCATCTCTCGACAAATGACGAAATACAGATTTTGCTATAAAATTAATTGCTATCAGCCTGACTTAAAACTGTTTGTCTTCCTTATTTATCCACTTCAAATCAAGTTTCAACAATTAAAAAAATTTTGTAGTTTGAGGAAGAACAACTTAATCTTGAGCAATCAGTATAAAAAGAGGGTAAGCAAAGGTGCGAATGTCAAACCATACATGATCAAAACAGGGAGCGGAGGTGTTTGGCTGTGACAAGGTGTGAATGTCCACCCATAATTAATTAAAAGCGGGCAACAAGTAGGTTCGAATGCCCAACCATACATCATCAAAAGCAGGAGTGGATGTGTTCGGCTACAAGAAGGTGTGAACGTCCAACCAAAGTTTGTAAAAAGCAGTTAAGAAAAGGTTTGAATATCCAACCAAACATAATCAAAAGCGGGAGCATAGCTTTTCGACTGCAAGTAGGTGTGAATGTCAGATCATAATTTGCAAAAAGCTGATGAGAAAGGGTGAGAATGTCCGACTGCACACCATGAAATGCGGGAGCGGAGTTGTTCGGCTGTGAGTAGGTGTGAATCTCCGACCGTAATTTCTGAAAAATGTGTTAGAAAAGGTAAAAATGCCGGTCCATACATCATCAAAAGCGAGAGAGGTGGTGTTCGGCTGCAAGTAGGTGTGAATGTCCAGCCATAATTACTCACAAACGGGTAAGAAAAGGTATTATTGCCAGACCATACATGATCAAAACAGGGAGCGGAGGTGGTTCAGCTGCAAGAAGGTGTGAATGTCCGACTAAAGTTCAAATATATTAACAAAAGCGGGAGGAGAGGTCTTCGGATGAGAGTGGTTGAGAATTTCCAACCATAATCTATAAAATTCGGTGAAAAAAAGGTGTGATAGAACACTAAAAGATGGAGCGGAAATGTTCGGCTGCAAGAAGGTGTGAATGTCCGACTATATTTGGTGAAAAGCAGGTGAAGCAAGGTCTTACCTTACATTATCAAAAGCGAGATCAGAGGTGTTTGGCTGCAAGAAGGCCATAGTTTGCCAAAAGCGGGTAAGCTGCGAATGACCAACTAAATTTTAACAAAAGTGGGGGCGGAGGTCTTCGGATGCAACTGGGTGTGAACATCCCACCATACAAGTATGGTGGAGAGGAAGCTGTGAACAGCCGACCATAGTTTGCAAAAAGCGGGTGAGACAAGGTGCGAATGTCCAACCATACATGATCAAAACAGGGAGCGGAGGTGTTTGGCTGTGACAAGGTGTGAATGTCCACCCAAAATTAATGAAAAGCGGGCAAAAAGTAGGTTTGAATGCCCAAGCATACATCATCAAAAGAAGGAGTGGATGTGTTCGGCTACAAGAAGGTTTGAATGTCCGAGCATAGTTTGTAAAAAGCGGGTAAGAAAAGGTTCGAATGCCCAAACATACACCATCAAAAGAGGGAGCGGAGGTGTTCCGCTGTAAGAAGGTGTGAATGTCCGACCATAGTTGGTAAAAAGTGGGTAAGAAAAGGTTAAAATACCCGACTGTACACAATCAATAGGGGGAGCAGAGCTGTTCGACTGCAAGTAGGTGTGAATGTCCAGCCATAATTACTCACAAACGGGTAAGAAAAGGTAGTATTGCCAGACCACACATGATCAAAACAGGGAGCTGAGGTGGTTCAGCACCAAGGTGTGAATGTCTGACTATAGTTTGTAAAAAGCGGGTAAGATAAGGTGCGAATGCCCGGCAATGTATAATCAAAAGAGGGAGCAGAGGTTTTCGGCTACAAGAAGGTTTGAATGTCCGACCATAGTTTGTAAAAAGCGGGTAAGAACAGGTTCAAATGCTTGACTATACACCATCAAAAGCGGGAGCGGAGATGTTCCGCTGTAAGACGGTGTGAATGTCCGACCATAGTTGGTAAAAAGCGGGTAAGAAAAGGTTAAAATACCCGACTGTACACAATCAATAGCGGGAGCGGAGTTGTTCGGCTACAAGAAGGTGTGAAAGTCCAACCATCGTTTGTAAAAAGCTGGTAAGAAAAGGTTCGAATGCCAGAATACATACCATCAAAAGCGGATGCGGAGGTGTTCGGCTGCAAGAAGGTGTGAACGTCCGACCAAAGTTGGCAAAAAGCAGTAAAGAAAAGGTTTGAATATCCAAACATAATCAAAAGCGATAGAGATTGTGTTCAGCTGCAAGTAGGTGTGAATATCCAGCCATAATTACTCACAAACGGGTAAGAAAATGTAGTATTGCCAGACCATACATGATCAAAACAGGGAGCTGAGGTGGTTTAGCTGCAAAAAGGGGTGAATGTCCAACTAAAGTTCAAATATATTAACAAAAGCGGGAGGAGAGGTCTTCGGATTAGAGTGGTTGAAATTTCCAACCATAATCTATAAAATGCGGTGAAAAAAAAAGGTGTGAAGGAATGAATTTTATAGCAAAATCCGAAATCATGCATAACTCCGCAAAAGGAACGTATTGCTCAACCAAAGGGATGCTTCTTTCTCATTCAGGGTAATATGAGGAACTTTATGCTTGATACATTTTAGACATGGATAACTATGAAGGACAAAGCAATTTTAACTTGGTTTGAGCAAAGCAATTCATTTTATAGGAAAATCCGAAATCGTGCAGGACTCATGAAAGTAAGCTTATTCTCGGATTCCTGATCCTCCAGTGTTGCTCTTTCCTATACTGCAAAATACAGCCTTGTTCTTTGTTGAAATCGATATAGACATTGATAAATATGAAGGACAAAGCAGTTTCCACTTTGTTTGAGAGAAGGAATTAATTTTATAGCAAAATCCCAAATCAAGCAGAACGTATGAAAATAAACTTATTCTCGGATTCCTGTTCCTTCAAGTGTTGCTCTTTCTACTACTGCAAAATACAATGTTGTTCTTTGTTGAAGTAAATCTAGACATTGATAAATATGAAGGACAAAGCAGTTTTCACTTGGTTTGAGTGAAGGATTTGCAGCTGAAAACCTCCCGCTCCCGCTTTTGATTGTGTATAGTCGGGCTTTCGAGCCTTTTCTTACCCGGTTTTTAGAAATTATGGTTGGACATTCAGACCTTGCAGCCGAAGACCTCCACTCCCTCTTTTGATCATACATTGTCGGGCATTCGCACCTTGTCTTACCCGCTTTTTACAAACTATAGTCAGACATTCACACCTTGCAGCTGAACCACCTCAGCTCCCTGTTTTGATCATGTATGGTCTGGCAATACTACCTTTTCTTACCCGTTTGTGAGTAATTATGGCTGGATATTCACACCTACTTGCAGTCGAACAGCTCTGCTCCCGCTTTTGATGGTATATATTCGGGCATTCGAACCTTTTCTTACTAGCTTTTTACAAACCATGGTTGAACTTTCACACCTTCTTGTAGCCGAACACCTCCGCTTCCGCTTTTGATGGTATATATTCAGGCATTCAAACCTTTTCTTAGCAGCTTTTTACAAACTATGGTCGGACATTCAAACCTTCTTGTAGCCGAAAACCTCCGCTCCCTCTTTTGATCATACATTGTCGGGCATTCGCACCTTTTCTTACCCGTTTTTTACAAACCATGGTCGGACTGTCACACATTCTTGTAGCCAAACACATCCGCTCACGCTATTGATTGTGTACAGTCGGGTATTTTAACCTTTTCTTACCCACTTTTTACCAACTATGGTCGGACATTCACACCTTCTTACAGCGGAATACCTCCGCTCCCTCTTTTGATGGTGTATGTTTGGGCATTCGAACCTTTTCTTACCCGCTTTTTACAAACTATGCTCGGACATTCAAACCTTCTTGTAGCCGAACACATCCACTCCTGCTTTTGATGATGTATGGTTGGGCATTCAAACCTACTTGTTGCCCGCTTTTCATTAATTTTGGGTGGACATTCACACCTTGTCACAGCCAAACACCTCCGCTCCCTGTTTTGATCATGTATGGTTGGACATTCGCACCTTTTCTCACCCGCTTTTTGCCAACTATGGTCGGCTGTTCACAGCTTCCTCTCCACCATACTTGTATGGTGGGATATTCACACACACTTGCATCCGAAGACCTTTTGTTGATATTTAGTCGGTCATTCGCAGCTTACCCGCTTTTGGCAAACTATGGCCTTCATGCAGCCAAACACCTCTGATCTCGCTTTTGATGATGTAAGGTTGGGCATTCAGACCTTGCTTCACCTGCTTTTCACCAAATATAGTCGGACATTCACACCTTCTTGCAGCCGAACACTTCCGCTCCACCTTTTAGTGTTCTATAACACCTTTTTTTTCACCGCATTTTATAGATTATGGTTGGAAATTCTCAACCACTCTAATCCGAAGACCTCTCCTCCCGCTTTTGTTAATATATTTGAACTTTAGTTGGACATTCACCCCTTTTTGCAGCTAAACCACCTCCGCTCCCTGTTTTGATCATGTATGGTCAAGCAATACTACATTTTCTTACCCGTTTGTGAGTAATTATGGCTGGATATTCACACCTACTTGCAGCTGAACACAATCTCTCTCGCTTTTAATTATGTTTGGATATTCGAACCTTTTCTTTACTGCTTTTTGCCAAATTTGGTTGGACGTTCACACCTTCTTGCAGCCGAACACCTCCGCTTCCGCTTTTGATGGTATATATTCGTGCATTCGAACCTTTTCTTACCAGCTTTTTACAAACGATGGTTGGACTTTCACACCTTCTTGTAGCCGAACAACTCCGCTCCCCCTATTGATTGTGTACAGTCGGGTATTTTAACCTTTTCTTACCCACTTTTTACCAACTATGGTCGGACATTCACACCGTCTTACAGCGGAACACCTCCGCTCCGTGCTTTTGATGGTGTATAGTCAGGCATTTGAACCTTTTCTTACCCGCTTTTTACAAACTATGGTCGGACATTCAAACCTTCTTGTAGCCGAAAACCTCTGCTCTCTCTTTTGATTATACAATGTTGGGCATTCGCACCTTATCTTACCCGCTTTTTACAAACTATAGTCAGACATTCACACCTTGCAGCTGAACAACCTCAGCTCCCTGTTTTGATCATGTATGGTCTGGCAATACTACCTTTTCTTACCCGTTTGTGAGTAATTATGGCTGGACATTCACACCTACTTGCAGTCGAAAAGCTCTGCTCCCGCTTTTGATTATGTTTAGTTGGATATTCGAAACTTTTCTTAACTGCTTTTTACAAACTTTGGTCGGACGTTCACACCTTCTTGCAGCCGAACACCTCCGCTTCCGCTTTTGATGGTATATATTCGGGAATTCGAACCTTTTCTTAGCAGCTTTTTACAAACCATGGTTGAACTTTCACACCTTCTTGTAGCCGAACCACTCCGCTCCCGCTATTGATTGTGTACAGTCAGGTATTTTAACCTTTTCTTACCCGCTTTTTACCAACTATGGTCGGACATTCACACCGTCTTACAGCGGAACACCTCCGCTCCCGCTTTTGATGGTGTATAGTCAGGCATTTGAACCTTTTCTTACCCGCTTTTTACAAACTATGGTCGGACATTTAAACCTTCTTGTAGCCGAAAACCTCCGCTCCCTCTTTTGATTGTGTACAGTCGGGTATTTTAACCTTTTCTTATCCGTTTTTTTACCAACTATTGTCGGACATTCACACCTTCTTACAGCGGAACACCTCCGCTCCCTCTTTTGATAGTGTATGTTCGGGCATTCGAATCTATTCTTACCCCCTTTTTACAAAATATGCTCGGAGATTCACACCTACTCACAGCCGAACAACTCCGCTCCCGCATTTGATGGTGTATAGTCGGGCATTCTCACCCTTTCTCATCAGCTTTTTGCAAATTATTATCTGACATTCACACCTACTTGCAGTTGAAATGCTCTGCTCCCGCTTTTGATTATGTTTGGTTGGATATTCGAAACTTTTCTTAACTGCTTTTTACAAACTTTGGTAGGACGTTCAAACTTTCAAGCAGCCGAACACCTCCGCTTCCGCTTTTGATGTTGTATATTCGGGCATACAAACCTTTTCTTACCCACTTTTTACAAACTATGGTCAGACTTTCACTCTTTGTTGCTGAACAACTCCGCTCCCTCTTTTGATTGTGTGCAGTCGGGTATTTTCACCTTTTCTTACCTGCTTTTTACAAACTTTGGTCGGACATTCAAACCTTCTTGTAGCCGAACACATCCACTCCTGCTTTTGATGATGTATGGTTGGGCATTCGCACCTTTTCTTACCCATTTTTCAGTAATTATTGGTGGACATTCAGACCTTCTTGCAGCTGAACACCTCTGCTCCCTCTTTTGATCATGTATGGTCTGGCAATACTACCTTTTCTTACCCATTTGTTAGTAATTGTGGCTGGACATTCACACCTACTTGCAGCCGAACACCACCTCTCCCGCTTTTGATGATGTATTGTCCGGCATTCTAGTCTCTTCTAACACATTTTTCAGCAATTATGGTCGGACATTCACACCTACTCACAGCCGAACACTTCCGCTCCCGCATTTGATGGTGTATAGCCGGGCATTCTCACCCTTTCTCATCAGCTTTTTGCAAATTATGATCTGACATTCACACCTACTTGCAGTCGAACAGCTCTGCTCCCGCTTTTGATTATGTTTGGTTGGATATTCGAACCTTTTCTTAACTGCTTTTTACAAACTTTGGTCGGACGTTCACACCTTCTTGCAGCCGAACACCTCCGCTTCCGCTTTTGATGGTATATATTCGGGCATTCGAACCTTTTCTTACCCGCTTTTTACAAACCGTGGTCGGACTTTCACACCTTCTTGTAGCCGAACAACTCCGCTCCCGCTATTGATTGTGTACAGTCGGGTAGTTTAACCTTTTCTTACCCGCTTTTTACCAACTATGGTCGGACATTTACACCTTCTTACAGCGGAACACCTCCGCTCCCTCTTTTGATGGTCTATGTTTGGGCATTCGAACCTTTTCTTACCGGCTTTTTACAAACTATGGTCGGACATTCAAACCTTCTTCTAGCCGAACACATCCACTCCTGCTTTTGATGATGTATGGTTTGGCATTCGCACCCTTTTTTTACCCATTTTTCAGGAATTATTCAGACCTTCTTGCAGCCGAAAACCTCCGCTCCCTCTTTTGATCATGCATTGTCGGGCATTCGCACCTTGTCTTACTCGCTTTTTATAAACTTTAGTTGGACATTCACACCTTCTTGCAGCTGAACGACCTCCGCTCCCTGTTTTGATCATGTATGGTCTGGAAATACTACCTTTTCTTACCCGTTTGTGAGTAATTAATCCCAAAATATTGAGCATAAAATAAGTCTTTATGCTGATGATGTATTACTTTTCCTTCAGAACTCACAGACGTCTCTCACTCACACGATCACACTCATAAATAAATTCTCAACACTTTCTGACTACTCTATCAACTGGTCTAAGACCACAGTTCTGCCCATTAACTGTAGGGTCCATAATATACCTGCGATCACTTTACAGTCAGGAAATATTAGATATTTAGGCATAAACATTTCCTCCAGGCTCTCAGAGCTAACAAAGCTAAATTATGTGCAATTATTGAAGACAGTAGAGGACGATCTCTCTCGTTGGAAGTCCTTACCTATATCACTTATGGGGAGAATTACATCCATTAAAATGATGATACTACCAAAAGTTAACTATTTGTTCTCAATGATCCCCATAAAACCATCCGCTACTTGGTTTAAGTAACTAGATTCATGCATCTCCAAATTTCTGTGGAAAAACAAACCACCACGTATTAGTTTAAAAACCCTACAGAAGACCAAGGACAATGGTGGATTAGATTTACCTCATTTTCAGCACTATTCCTTAGCCAATAGGTTACAATATATATCAAAATGGTTTAAACCTTGTTTTTGTCACAGTTCCCAGAGACGTTGTAATCGTTGAGGATTCTATATTCACCCCCTCATTAGAGGCACGTAATGCAGATTGATGACACTGAATCTTCTTCTCTGTTCATTGCTGGCATCATTCCCAGCATCGTAAGTGTTCGTGGCATTGTTAGCCTCTTCTTCTGGATCTTGATATCGAGAATCCTTTTGTATTTCTGGTTTGTCAGTGCTCTCTCTTCGTTCACCGGCGTCTTCATCTTTTTGTCCTTGAGTTTGGTGATTTTTTCTTCTTTTGATGCCTTGACACAATGTGACAGGTGATACCACGTGGGAGATCCTGTAACTTGGACTGCTGTCCCTGTGCTGCGAAATGGCTGTGCTGCTCAAATGGTCTCTCCTTCATCATGGTTACATGCTGCCATTCCGACATCTCGCCATTCCGACATGGGTTTCCAATTGTCGGAATGGCGACACTTAATTTTTTATCAAACGTCCCACCATTCCGACACTTTTTTCCTCCTATGGTCGGAATGGCGGTATGTTTTTTTTTTTTTTAACATACCGCCATTCCGACAGTTCCTTTTAATAGCCTATTTTTTACCCAAAACATTTTGCACTAATGATATGCCGGCGCAAATACGCCCTAAAGTTTGGCGCACAAGCTCTGCACATGCAGAGGCCACAGCCTCGCAAACAAACTTTAATAATCTATTATCAAAATCCCCTGAATTTCAAATATAAAAATACAGATATTAATGTAACTCTGGCGAGACTGAAACTGATTAAGCAGAAATACATTGTCAGTGAGCTGTCACAGCAGCCAGCTGGAGCGGAGCTCTCCACAGAGCCCATGCGTCTTTTGCACGCTGTCATCATATGCAAAAGTAATAATTGCACAGATATCACGGCTACGGCACAGGACACAGTTGCGAGCACTCTGCCTTGCCTTGCCAATAGGAGAAGAGAGAAATGACAGCATAGAACGTATAAAACACAACAAAATGCAGTAAAAACGTTTATTCATGTTATTCACGTGATTTATGAGTACTCGCTCCAATTTTGGGAAGCGCGGATGGGCTTTGCGCATTTGGCACAAACACACAGCCGTTGCGCAAGGCTTTATACAGCCTGTTGATATCTTAAGGACGTAACTGGTCACACCTGGGAGTAAATGTCATGTAGAGATTGTTTTTACATGACATTACAGCTGAACATATAGCTTTCATCCACAAACCAATGTGGGAGAGCCCGAAGACGCATGTGCCAGACGCACATAGGCATGCGTAAAACCAATTTTGACCACTTCATACTGTTTATTTGCTTTCTTTTAGTTAATTTTCGTTTCTTTTGGATTCTTGTGCGTGTTATGGAGCCATTTTGGTCCATGTTTGTAAGCCTTTTTTTCCTGGATTAAATTTTCGGAAGTTGAAACAAGTGGCATTGGAGTGTGTGATTGAAAACCACCGCGGACTGCTTCTCCTCCTCCAGTTGCCGAGACTTTGTGTTTTTAATAACGCTTGTCTATAAACATGTGTTAAACATATAAATTGCATGAACAGAAAGAAGGGACTCACCTGTTGAGTAACACACATTTCCTTATACAGAAAGCCTTGTCGGAATGGTGGGACATTTGAACGTCGGAATGGTGGGACGTTTGCATGTCGGAATGGTGGTATGTCGGAATGGTGGTATGTCGGAATGGTGGGATGTCGGAATAGCGGGATGTCGGAATGGCGGGATTTCGGAATGGGTGTTGCCACCCCCTTCATCATATACACTTTTATTTATACATCACCTTCCACCATGAAGCGTTGTCCCTTTTTGTTTCTCTCTTTGTTCTTAAAATGCTGTTATGCATGTCTAAACCAATCCATTAAATTTGATCATTTTGTCAGTAAAGCGATCTACATTGTGCTTGGTCGCAAAGCTGCTCATCTGTGGTAAACAGCTCTTCAGAAAGGCATTCTTCAATTGATTTAACTAATTCTATGTAATAATTTTGTGATTTCCTACAAAACTACACTTCTTCTCCCATCTGTCTGAGTATTTAATATTGTCTAGGTCCCGTTAAAACATGTATTTTTCCCATCTAATTCCTTGTTTGCTTTAAAACAAGTATTCCCCATTTTCTATCCCTTCAGTAGCCAACCAGTTTGTATGGAGTACACTGGAGCAACTTGACTGATCAGTAAAACACTGCTTTTGTTGTCACCGCAAGGCATCCCCCGTCGGTTGTTTCACTGAGACACTACTGAGTAACTATAAGTCAACACAGTTTATACACGTAACATTCATATACATACTAACAAACAAACAAACAATTATTTATCGCGATTTTCTCATCTCTGTTTGAACGTACACCCAGGTAAATATTCCTGTAGTCTTCTCATACCGACTATGGACCCATTCATTGTTTAACTTCACTGTTTTGCAAATCCTAATTGAATATTACACATTGACATTGAACTTTACTGGATAAGCAGGTCTTCATTGCATTCAGCAACCTATATGTGAGCATCTATGTGTAAGCTGTTCTTCTTTGCATTTATCAGCAGCAAGCAATTCTTCATTGCACATGCATATGAAAATAGTAAAACAATTCCAATGCGTTAGCGAAACCTTCTATATCAGGAGTGTCCATCATGATGCTGGGAATAGAACCTCTTTCCCAGAATAGTTCAACCTTCATTACTCAACTGATCATAACTCCGCAATGAGCACATTTCAAAGTATCATTCCTCTACATGTATTCAAAAATCTATGTGTAAATGTTTAATATTTCTTATATTTGTTGATGTCATTCTATGTGCATGTGGCCTAAACGCAATCTCTGTGTGGCAATTTTAATTTAAACAAGTTGAACTCTGCCTCTGATCATTTAAAAAAGGTGTGTACCAATATCAACCTTTCTCAGGTAATTACTGATCCTACAAAACCAAAGAGATCCTTCAAGGTTGTCCCTGATTGGCTCAATCTTAACAAATCAAAGGTAGAATATCCGCAGTATCTGAACTTGGTGTTAGTTATCACTGCTCAATAGCCTGTATCAGAATTGCAAAAATTAAAACATTAGGTCCACGCTTGGTATCCAGATCCTGAAACATCTCCATGAGCAGGCTTTTTTTTAACTGATCTGTTGAATAGTTATATGACACTGTTAAAATCTCAGATGAAGATCTAGCACTTGACCATTTTTGTAAATCTTCTAATTCCATAGTTGATAAACATGCCCCTTTTAAAAAGTATAGAACTTAGAACAGGTCTAGTCCCTGACTTTCGGCAGAACTGTCTTCTTTACTTTTTTTTTTTTCCCCTTGTCCTGTTCAGCATTATGTCAGAAGAATTGTAGTCTGAATACCTTTGATGCCAAACAGATTTGCTTTGCCAAGGGAAGTTTTATAAATGTAAAGCTCCCCTTGATGCCCATTTATTTATTTCTGTTTACAATATATGACATGAACTGAACTGAACCGGACCGGGGGACAAGGAAAGAAGAAGAGGAAAGAAGAGGAAACAGAACAAAAATAGAAACAAAAACCAGACAACCAGCTGCTACACCTGTAAAAAATAAAACAGACAACAATCCATGGCCTATGAGGGGAATCCAGCCTTAGCGCCACCAGGAGCACCTGAAAGCAGACAAGCAGAGAAAAAACAAACACACAAACAAACAAAAACAAGCACAAGAAGCGGCAATCGCATACAACACAGCTGTGTATATAGATGACCTGAGACGACATGATAATACATCAACTGCTTAGTGACCATGCTACTGGACTAATGAATGTGTGTGTGTGTGTGTGTGTGAGAACATGCAACACCCATGGCACAGGACCTACATGATAACCGTGCTTAGTTATGAGTGTATAAGCGTACAGGGCCACAATCCACAGCCCCCCCCCCAAGCAATCAGAAGCAGGCAGAGAGGGCCACAAGACCCAGGCCACCAGCAGCCCCCACAGAGCACAGAACCCAGGCAGCCCACCGCAGGGGCAACCACGCATCCACCCAGAAGACTGCAGAGGAAGCCCCCGGAAAGAGCCCCCATAAGCATAGGGCAGAGGCACTCCGGGAACCAGGGGTAACAGCCCACCGACCCCGCCAGGCCCCAGCCGCCCAGACATGGGCCATGCACTGGACCTGGGCCCCAGGAGCCCGAGCGGCCCCAAACCCCCCGGCAGAGGCCCCACCCAATACCCAGGAGGGCCAAGCGCCCCAGACAGCCACAAAGTGGGTCAGCGCCTGCCCCAGCGCCCCTGGCCAAGTGCCCTGGGAGTCAAGACGTGCCCACAGGTGGGTGAAGTCGCGAGCAGTGGGGAGAGGCAACGCTGATGCCCCATCGGGAGAAACACAGGCAGGCCAGGCGACAGCAAGTCCCAGATCCAGGCCCAATCATTACCACACACACTTTCACGTCCCATACATCCACACATCCACATATCCTACCTCCCTCGACTCTGCTGGGGTGTAGTGCAGTGGGCACACCAGGAGGCCAGCAACCCCCCAGCCACCACAGACCCCGAACCAGCAGAACAATTAATTAATCCTCCTGGCCCCTCCTGCCCCGAGCAGACACCAGGAAGCAGGGGTGTGCGAAGAAGACCCCTCCCCTCACCCTTCTGGCTCTTCAATATTTTCTAATAGTGAGCAATTAAAATTGAGGGGCAGCCAAACTTGTAGAACTGGGAGCGCGGCACTCTGGGCAGCCTACATACCCATGGAGCCCCGCCCACCAGATGCCACTCAGTGTAACCACCCCCCAAGACCTAATGTGTGTGTGTGAGTGTGTTTGATAAGTAGTAATGTCTAAGGTGTAATTAAAACACGGGCAGGGAACTGCAGAGTGCAACCAAAGGGGACCACCTACGTGGCCCCATCCACTACACCCCACCGAACACACACGCCCCCAAAACCCTTCATGTGTGAGTGTGTGCTGTGTACAGGAGCCAGAAGGGAGAGGGGTATGGGGATATATACCGGGGGAGCTACTCTCCCCCAGAGAGGGCAGCCAGGGACTGGCTGCAATAGGCATCCCCGCTACCTGGGAGCCAACAATGGGCAGGAGGGCCTGATGTCCACCAGGCTCGAGGCTGCAGCTACCATATTCTGGGAGCTACTGTACCCCCAGAAGGTACCCATCCCGCCCCACCCCACTCAACCCAACCCCACCCAGGAGGACCTCTACAAAAAACAAACAAACAACATCAAAAAACAAACAAACAAACCACCCGGTCACACCAGTCGCAGCAGCCCGGGCCTGAGACCCACCATCACCCAGCAACCCACCACCACCACTATGTGATAAAACTAATCAGAGGGGACCAGAGAGAATGAAATTCAGCCAATTGATGTTTTGAGGAGGCAGACATTGTTTCCATGCTAATATAATCTAAAAGAAAATTTCTAAACTGGTTAATACACAGATTGTTCTTCGCTTTCCAGTTCATGAGAATAGTTTTCTTTGCGATACATAACACTGTGACAACCATGTGTGCTGAGTTAATTTCCATGTTGATGTTGTCTAAGTCACCCAGTATGCACAGTGTGGGGCATGCAGGGATGCTACACTTTAGCCATGTTGATAGGTCCTCACAGACTTCAAGCCAGAACTTCTGGACAGGCGCAGAAAAACCACAAAGCGTGTGCATAATCATCAGGTGTGTTATCTGTGCAATGTGAGCAGATGTTTGAGTGTGTTAGACCCATCCTGAACATCCTTTGTCCTGTATAGTGTGTTCTATGAAGGATTTTGTATTGTATGAGCTGTAAATTAGGATTTCGAGTCTTTATGAAGGTGTTCAAACATATTTGTGGTTAGAAGCTATGACCAGAACTGATGGATAAATCTGCCTCCCATTTTGAGGATGGAAGAGACATTGTGTCATCTATCTTAGACAATAATTTATATATTTTTGATAGTAGTTTTGGGGTACAGATGCTTAGAAATTCTGCTACCCTAGTCGGGGGTTGTAAGTCTGGTTGGTGGAGGATATATCCATCCATCCATCCATCATCTGCCGCTTATCCGGGGGTCGGGTCGCGGGGGCAGCAGCTTGAGCAGAGAAACCCAGACGTCTCTGTCCCCGGCCACTTCCTCCAGCTCTTCCGGGGGGACCCCGAGGCGTTCCCAGGCCAGCCGAGAGACATAGTCTCTCCAACGTGTCCTGGGTCTCCCCCGGGGTCTCCTCCCAGTGGGACGTGCCCGGAACACCTCCCCAGGGAGGCGCCCAGGGGGCATCCTAACCAGATGCCCGAGCCACCTCATCTGACTCCTCTCAATGCGGAGGAGCAGCGGTTCTACTCCGAGCCCCTCCCGGATGACTGAGCTTCTCACCCTATCTCTAAGGGAGAGCCCAGACACCCTGCGGAGGAAACCCATTTCGGCCGCTTGTATTCGCAATCTTGTTCTTTCGGTCACTACCCACAACTCGTGACCATAGGTGAGGATGGGAACGTAGATTGACCAGTAAGTAGAGAGCTTCGCCTTCTGGCTCAGCTCCCTCTTCACAACGACGGGTCGGTGCAGAGCCTGCAACACTGCAGGCGCCGCACCGATCCGCCCGTCAATCTCCCGCTCCATTCGTCCGTCACTCGTGAACAAGACCCCGAGATACTTGAACTCCTCCTCTTGGGGAAGGATCTCATTCCCGACCCGGAGAGAGCATTCCACCCTTTTCCAGCTGAGAACCATAGTCTCGGATTTGGAGGTGCTGATTCTCATCCCAGCCGCTTCACACTCGGCTGCGAATCACTCCAGTGAGAGCTGAAGGTCACGGCCTGACGACGCTAACAGAACCACATCATCTGCAAAAAGCAGAGACCCGATTCTGAGGTCGCCAAATGGGACACCCTCAACGCCCTGGCTCCGCCTAGAAATTCTGTCCATAAAAGTTAGGAACAGAATCGGTGACAAAGGGAAGCCCTGACGGAGTCAAACTCTCACCGGAAACGTATCCGACTTACTGCCGGCAATGCGGACCAAACTCTGGCACCGGTCATACAGAGACCGAACGGCCCCTATCAAGGGGTCCGGCACTCCATATTCCCGGAGCACCCCCCACAGGACTCCACAAGGGACACGGTCGAACGCTTTCTCCAAGTCCACAAAACACATGTAGACTGGTTGGGCGAACTCCCATGCACCCTCCAGGATCCTGCCGAGGGTATAGAGCTGGTCCACTGTTCCACGGCCAGGACGAAAGCCACACTGCATCTCCTGAATCCGAGGCTCGATTATCCGATGGATCCTCCTCTCCAATACCCCCGAATAGACCTTACCAGGGAGGCTGAGGAGTGTGATACCCCTATAGTTGGAACACACCCTCCGGTCCCCCTTTTTAAAGAGGGGGACCACCACCCCAATCTGCCAGTCCAGAGGCACTGTCCCCGATGTCAACGCGATACTGCAGAGGCGTGTCAGCCAAGACAGCCCTACAACATCCAGAGCCTTGAGAAACTCAGGACGGACCTCATCCACCCCCGGGGCCTTGCCACCGAGGAGCTTTTTAACCACCTCGGCAACCTCAGCCCCAGAAATGGGAGGCCCCGTCTCCGAGCTCTCCGACTCTGCCTCTTCCGAGCACGTGTTGGTAGGATTGAGGAGTTCCTCGAAGTACTCCCCCCACCGACTCACAACATCCCTAGTTGAGGTCAGCAAAGCCCCGTCCCCACTGTAAACAGTGTTGACTGTGAGCCGCTTCCCCCCCCCGAGACGCCGGATGGTGGACCAGAATCTTTTCGAGGCCGTCCGGAAATCGTTCTCCATGGTCTCACCGAACTCCTCCCAGGCCCGAGTTTTTGCCTCAGCAACCGCCGAAGCCGTGGCCCGTCTGGCCCGTCGGTACCTATCAGCTTCTTCCAGGGTCCCACTGGCCAAAAAGGCCCGATAGGACTCCTTCTTCAGCTTGACGGCTTCCCTCACCACTGGTGTCCACCAGCAGGTTCGAGGGTTGCCGCCACGACAGGCACCGACCACCTTACGGCCACAACTCCGACCAGCTGCCTCGGCAATTTAGTCACGGAACATGGCCCATTCGGACTCAATATCCCCCACCTCAAATATGGTTGAAGCTCTGCCGGAGGTGGGAGTTAAAGCTCCTTCTGACGGGGGATTCTGACAAACGCTCCCAGCAGACCCTCACAATACGTTTGGGCCTGCCAGGTCTGATCGGCATCCTCCCCCACCAGGGGAGTCAACTCACCACCAGGTGGTGATCAGTTGACAGCTCCGCCCCTCTCTTCACCCGAGTGTCCAGGACATACGGCCGCAAGTCCGATGATACAACCACAAAGTCGATCATCGAACTGCGGCCAAGGGTGTCCTGGTGCCAAGTGCACATATGGACACCCTTATGCCTGAACATGGTGTTCGTTATGGACAGTCTATGACTGGCACAGAAGTCCAACAACATAACACCACTCTGATTCAGATCGGGGGGGCCGTTCCTCCCAATCACACCCCTCCAGGTCTCACTGTCATTGCCCACGTGAGCATTGAAGTCCCCCAGCAGAATGAGGGAGTCTCCGGTAGGAGCATTCTCCAGTGCCTCTCCCAGAGACTCCAAAAAGGGTAGGTACTCTGAACTGCTGTTTGGCGCATAGGCACAAACAACAGTGAGGACTCGTCCCCCCACCCAAAGGCGAAGGGAGGCTACCCTCTCGTTCACTGGGGTAAACCCCAATGTACTGGCACACAGCCGGGGGGCAATAAGTATGCCCACACCTGCTCTGCGCCTCTCACCACGGGCAACTCCAGAGTGGAAGAGAGTCCAACCCCTCTCAAGAGTACTGGTTCCAGATCCCAAGCCGTGCGTCGAGGTGAGTCCGACTATATCTAACGGTCTGATGAAGTTTCAACAATAAACAACAAACTTTGTATTATGAGAAAGAACCAGACTCATTCTTCAGGAATCCGAAAATAAGCTCTATTTTACGAGTTATACACGAATTCGGATTCTCCTATAAAACGAATTCCTTAACTCAAACCATGTTAAGACTGCTTTGTCCTTCATATTTATTCATGTCTAATCAAGTTTCAATGATAAACAACGTTGTACTTTGTAGAATGAGAAAGAACTTCTTCAGCAATAAGCATCTCTCGACAAATGACGAAATACAGATTTTGCTATAAAATTAATTGCTATCAGCCTGACTTAAAACTGTTTGTCTTCCTTATTTATCCACTTCAAATCAAGTTTCAACAATTAAAAAAATTTTGTAGTTTGAGGAAGAACAACTTAATCTTGAGCAATCAGTATAAAAAGAGGGTAAGCAAAGGTGCGAATGTCAAACCATACATGATCAAAACAGGGAGCGGAGGTGTTTGGCTGTGACAAGGTGTGAATGTCCACCCATAATTAATGAAAAGCGGGCAACAAGTAGGTTCGAATGCCCAACCATACATCATCAAAAGCAGGAGTGGATATGTTCGGCTACAAGAAGGTTTGAACGTCTGACCATAGTTTGTAAAAAGCGGGTAAGAAAAGGTTCGAATGCCCGAACATACACCATCAAAGGAGGGAGCGGAGGTGTTCCGCTGTAAGAAGGTGTGAATGTCCGACCATAGTTGGTAAAAAACGGGTAAGAAAAGGTTAAAATACCCGACTGTACACAATCAGTAGCGGGTGCGGAGTTGTTCGGCTACTAAAAGGTGTGAAAGTCCAACCAGGGTTTGTAAAAAGCGGGTAAGAAAAGGTGCGAATGCCCGAAAATGTATGATCAAAAGAGGGAGCGGAGGTGTTCGGCTGCAAGAAGGTCTGAATGTCCAACCATAATTTGTAAAAACCGGGAAGGAAAGGCTCGAAAGCCAGACTATACACCATCAAAAGCGGGAGCAGAGTGGTTCAGCTGCAAGAAGGTCTGAATGTCCATCAATAATTGCTTTAAAACATGAAAGAAAATTTTCGAATATCATCCGCACATGATCATAAGAAGGAGAGGAGGTGTTCAGCTGCAAGAAGGTGTGAATGTCCACCCATAATTCCTGAAAAATGGGTAAAAAAAAGGTGCGAATGCCCAACCATACATTATCAAAAGCAGGTGTGAATGTCAGATCATAATTTGCAAAAAGCTGATGAGAAAGGGTGAGAATGCCCGACTATACACCATCAAATGCGGGAGCGGAGGTGTTCGGCTCTGAGTAGGTGTGAATGTCCGACCATAATTGCTGAAAAATGTGTTAGAAAAGGAAAGAATGCCGGACCATACATCATCAAAAGCGAGAGAGGTGGTGTTCGGCTGCAAAAAGGTGTAAATGTTCGACTAAAGTTTGTAAAAAGCGGGTAAGACATGGTGCGAATGCCTGACAAGGTATAATCAAAAGCAGGAGCGGAGGTGTTCAGCTGCAAGAAGGTCTAAATGTCCATCAATAATTGCTAGAAAACATGAAAGAAAATTTTCGAAAATCAAACCGCACATGATCATAAGTGGGAGAGGAGGTGTTCAGCTGCAAGGTGTGAATGTCCACCCATTATTCCTGACAAATGGGTAAAAAAAAGGTGCGAATGCCCAACCATACATCATCAAAAGCAGGAGTGGATGTGTTCGGCTACAAGAAGGTGTGAACGTCCAACCAAAGTTTGTAAAAAGCAGTTAAGAAAAGGTTTGAATATCCAACCAAACATAATCAAAAGCGGGAGCATAGCTTTTCGACTGCAAGTAGGTGTGAATGTCAGATCATAATTTGCAAAAAGCTGATGAGAAAGGGTGAGAATGTCCGACTGCACACCATGAAATGCGGGAGCGGAGTTGTTCGGCTGTGAGTAGGTGTGAATCTCCGACCGTAATTTCTGAAAAATGTGTTAGAAAAGGTAAGAATGCCGGTCCATACATCATCAAAAGCGAGAGAGGTGGTGTTCGGCTGCAAGTAGGTGTGAATGTCCAGTCATAATTACTCACAAACGGGTAAGAAAAGGTAGTATTGCCAGACCATACATGATCAAAACAGGGAGCGGAGGTGGTTCAGCTGCAAGAAGGTGTGAATGTCCGACTAAAGTTCAAATATATTAACAAAAGCGGGAGGAGAGGTCTTCGGATGAGAGTGGTTGAGAATTTCCAACCATAATCTATAAAATTTGGTGAAAAAAAGGTGTGATAGAACACTAAAAGATGGAGCGGAAATGTTCGGCTGCAAGAAGGTGTGAATGTCCGACTATATTTGGTGAAAAGCAGGTGAAGCAAGGTCTGAATGCCCAACCTTACATTATCAAAAGCGAGATCAGAGGTGTTTGGCTGCAAGAAGGCCATAGTTTGCCAAAAGCGGGTAAGCTGCGAATGACCAACTAAATATCAACAAAAGTGGGGGCGGAGGTCTTCGGATGCAACTGGGTGTGAACATCCCACCATACAAGTATGGTGGAGAGGAAGCTGTGAACAGCCGACCATAGTTTGCAAAAAGCGGGTGAGACAAGGTGCGAATGTCCAACCATACATGATCAAAACAGGGAGCGGAGGTGTTTGGCTGTGACAAGGTGTGAATGTCCACCCAAAATTAATGAAAAGCGGGCAAAAAGTAGGTTTGAATGCCCAAGCATACATCATCAAAAGAAGGAGTGGATGTGTTCGGCTACAAGAAGGTTTGAATGTCCGAGCATAGTTTGTAAAAAGCGGGTAAGAAAAGGTTCGAATGCCCAAACATACACCATCAAAAGAGGGAGCGGAGGTGTTCCGCTGTAAGAAGGTGTGAATGTCCGACCATAGTTGGTAAAAAGTGGGTAAGAAAAGGTTAAAATACCCGACTGTACACAATCAATAGGGGGAGCAGAGCTGTTCGACTGCAAGTAGGTGTGAATGTCCAGCCATAATTACTCACAAACGGGTAAGAAAAGGTAGTATTGCCAGACCATACATGATCAAAACAGGGAGCTGAGGTGGTTCAGCACCAAGGTGTGAATGTCTGACTATAGTTTGTAAAAAGCGGGTAAGATAAGGTGCGAATGCCCGGCAATGTATAATCAAAAGAGGGAGCAGAGGTTTTCGGCTACAAGAAGGTTTGAATGTCCGACCATAGTTTGTAAAAAGCGGGTAAGAACAGGTTCAAATGCTTGACTATACACCATCAAAAGCGGGAGCGGAGATGTTCCGCTGTAAGACGGTGTGAATGTCCGACCATAGTTGGTAAAAAGCGGGTAAGAAAAGGTTAAAATACCCGACTGTACACAATCAATAGCGGGAGCGGAGTGGTTCGGCTACAAGAAGGTGTGAAAGTCCAACCATCGTTTGTAAAAAGCTGGTAAGAAAAGGTTCGAATGCCAGAATATATACCATCAAAAGCGGAAGCGGAGGTGTTCGGCTGCAAGAAGGTGTGAACGTCCGACCAAAGTTGGCAAAAAGCAGTAAAGAAAAGGTTTGAATATCCAAACATAATCAAAAGCGATAGAGATTGTGTTCAGCTGCAAGTAGGTGTGAATATCCAGCCATAATTACTCACAAACGGGTAAGAAAATGTAGTATTGCCAGACCATACATGATCAAAACAGGGAGCTGAGGTAGTTTAGCTGCAAAAAGGGGTGAATGTCCAACTAAAGTTCAAATATATTAACAAAAGCGGGAGGAGAGGTCTTCGGATTAGAGTGGTTGAAATTTCCAACCATAATCTATAAAATGCGGTGAAAAAAAAAGGTGTGAAGGAATGAATTTTATAGCAAAATCCGAAATCATGCATAACTCCGCAAAAGGAACGTATTGCTCAACCAAAGGGATGCTTCTTTCTCATTCAGGGTAATATGAGGAACTTTATGCTTGATACATTTTAGACATGGATAACTATGAAGGACAAAGCAATTTTAACTTGGTTTGAGCAAAGCAATTCATTTTATAGGAAAATCCGAAATCGTGCAGGACTCATGAAAGTAAGCTTATTCTCGGATTCCTGATCCTCCAGTGTTGCTCTTTCCTATACTGCAAAATACAGCCTTGTTCTTTGTTGAAATCGATATAGACATTGATAAATATGAAGGACAAAGCAGTTTCCACTTTGTTTGAGAGAAGGAATTAATTTTATAGCAAAATCCCAAATCAAGCAGAACGTATGAAAATAAGCGTGTTTTCGGATTCCTGATCCTTCAGTGTTGCTATTTCTTCTACTGCAAAATACAATGTTGTTCTTTGTTGAAGTCAATCTAGACATTGATAAATATGAAGGACAAAGCAGTTTTAACATAGTTTGAGTAAAGGAATTCATTTTATACATAAAATCCCAAATCATGCAGAACGTATGAAAATAAGCTTATTCTCGGATTCCTGTTCCTTCAAGTGTTGCTCTTTCTACTACTGCAAAATACAATGTTGTTCTTTGTTGAAGTAAATCTAGACATTGATAAATATGAAGGACAAAGCAGTTTCCACTTTGTTTGAGTGAAGGAATTAATTTTATAGCAAAATCCCAAATCAAGCAGAACGTATGAAAATAAGCTTGTTTTCGGATTCCTGATCCTTCAGTGTTGCTATTTCTTCTACTGCAAAATACAATGTTGTTCTTTGTTGAAGTCAATCTAGACATTGATAAATATGAAGGACAAAGCAGTTTTAACATAGTTTGAGTAAAGGAATTAATTTTATACATAAAATCCCAAATCATGCAGAACGTATGAAAATAAGCTTATTCTCGGATTCCTGTTCCTTCAAGTGTTGCTCTTTCTACTACTGCAAAATACAATGTTGTTCTTTGTTGAAGTAAATCTAGACATTGATAAATATGAAGGACAAAGCAGTTTTCACTTGGTTTGAGTGAAGGATTTGCAGCTGAAAATCTCCCGCTCCCGCTTTTGATTCTGTATAGTCGGGCTTTCGAGCCTTTTCTTACCCGGTTTTTAGAAATTATGGTTGGACATTCAGACCTTGCAGCCGAAGACCTCCACTCCCTCTTTTGATCATACATTGTCGGGCATTCGCACCTTGTCTTACCCGCTTTTTACAAACTATAGTCAGACATTCACACCTTGCAGCTGAAACACCTCAGCTCCCTGTTTTGATCATGTATGGTCTGGCAATACTACCTTTTCTTACCCGTTTGTGAGTAATTATGGCTGGATATTCACACCTACTTGCAGTCGAACAGCTCTGCTCCCGCTTTTGATGGTATATATTCGGGCATTCGAACCTTTTCTTAGCAGCTTTTTACAAACCATGGTCGGACGTTCACACCTTCTTGCAGCCGAACACCTCCGCTTCCGCTTTTGATGGTATATATTCGGGCATTCGAACCTTTTCTTAGCAGCTTTTTACAAACCATGGTGGAACTTTCACACCTTCTTGTAGCCGAACACCTCCGCTTCCGCTTTTGATGGTATATATTCAGGCATTCGAACCTTTTCTTAGCAGCTTTTTACAAACTATGGTCGGACATTCAAACCTTCTTGTAGCCGAAAACCTCCGCTCCCTCTTTTGATCATACATTGTCGGGCATTCGCACCTTTTCTTACCCGTTTTTTACAAACCATGGTCGGACTGTCACACATTCTTGTAGCCAAACACATCCGCTCACGCTATTGATTGTGTACAGTCGGGTATTTTAACCTTTTCTTACCCGCTTTTTACCAACTATGGTCGGACATTCACACCGTCTTACAGCGGAACATCTCCGCTCCCGCTTTTGATGGTGTATAGTCAGGAATTTGAACCTTTTCTTACCCGCTTTTTACAAACTATGGTCGGACATTCAAACCTTCTTGTAGCCGAAAACCTCTGCTCCCTCTTTTGATTATACATTGTCGGGCATTCGCACCTTATCTTACCCGCTTTGTACAAACTATAGTCAGACATTCACACCTTGGTGCTGAACCACCTCAGCTCCCGGTTTTGATCATGTATGGTCTGGCAATACTACCTTTTCTTACCCGTTTGTGAGTAATTATGGCTGGACATTCACACCTACTTGCAGTCGAACAGCTCTGCTCCCGCTTTTGATTATGTTTGGTTGGATATTCGAACCTTTTCTTAACTGCTTTTTACAAACTTTGGTCGGACGTTCACACCTTCTTGCAGCCGAACACTTCCGCTTCCGCTTTTGATGGTATATATTCGGGCATTCGAACCTTTTCTTACCAGCTTTTTACAAACCATGGTTGGACTTTCACACCTTCTTGTAGCCGAACAACTCCGCTCCCCCTATTGATTGTGTACAGTCGGGTATTTTAACCTTTTCTTACCCACTTTTTACCAACTATGGTCGGACATTCACACCGTCTTACAGCGGAACACCTCCGCTCCGTGCTTTTGATGGTGTATAGTCAGGCATTTGAACCTTTTCTTACCCGCTTTTTACAAACTATGGTCGGACATTCAAACCTTCTTGTAGCCGAAAACCTCTGCTCTCTCTTTTGATTATACAATGTTGGGCATTCGCACCTTATCTTACCCGCTTTTTACAAACTATAGTCAGACATTCACACCTTGCAGCTGAACAACCTCAGCTCCCTGTTTTGATCATGTATGGTCTGGCAATACTACCTTTTCTTACCCGTTTGTGAGTAATTATGGCTGGACATTCACACCTACTTGCAGTCGAAAAGCTCTGCTCCCGCTTTTGATTATGTTTGGTTGGATATTCGAAACTTTTCTTAACTGCTTTTTACAAACTTTGGTCGGACGTTCACACCTTCTTGCAGCCGAACACCTCCGCTTCCGCTTTTGATGGTATATATTCGGGAATTCGAACCTTTTCTTAGCAGCTTTTTACAAACCATGGTTGAACTTTCACACCTTCTTGTAGCCGAACACATCCACTCCTGCTTTTGATGATGTATTGTCCGGCATTCTAGTCTCTTCTAACACATTTTTCAGCAATTATGGTCGGAGATTCACACCTACTCACAGCCGAACAACTCCGCTCCCGCATTTGATGGTGTATAGTCGGGCATTCTCACCCTTTCTCATCAGCTTTTTGCAAATTATTATCTGACATTCACACCTACTTGCAGTTGAAATGCTCTGCTCCCGCTTTTGATTATGTTTGGTTGGATATTCGAAACTTTTCTTAACTGCTTTTTACAAACTTTGGTAGGACGTTCAAACTTTCAAGCAGCCGAACACCTCCGCTTCCGCTTTTGATGTTGTATATTCGGGCATACAAACCTTTTCTTACCCACTTTTTACAAACCATGGTCAGACTTTCACTCTTTGTTGCTGAACAACTCCGCTCCCTCTTTTGATTGTGTGCAGTCGGGTATTTTCACCTTTTCTTACCTGCTTTTTACAAACTTTGGTCGGACATTCAAACCTTCTTGTAGCCGAACACATCCACTCCTGCTTTTGATGATGTATGGTTGGGCATTCGCACCTTTTCTTACCCATTTTTCAGTAATTATTGGTGGACATTCAGACCTTCTTGCAGCTGAACACCTCTGCTCCCTCTTTTGATCATGTATGGTCTGGCAATACTACCTTTTCTTACCCATTTGTGAGTAATTATGGCTGGACATTCACATCTACTTGCAGCCGAACACCACCTCTCCCGCTTTTGATGATGTATTGTCCGGCATTCTAGTCTCTTCTAACACATTTTTCAGCAATTATGGTCGGACATTCACACCTACTCACAGCCGAACACCTCCGCTCCCGCATTTGATGGTGTATAGCCGGGCATTCTCACCCTTTCTCATCAGCTTTTTGCAAATTATGATCTGACATTCACACCTACTTGCAGTCGAACAGCTCTGCTCCCGCTTTTGATTATGTTTGGTTGGATATTCGAACCTTTTCTTAACTGCTTTTTACAAACTTTGGTCGGACGTTCACACCTTCTTGCAGCCGAACACCTCCGCTTCCGCTTTTGATGGTATATATTCGGGCATTCGAACCTTTTCTTACCCGCTTTTTACAAACCGTGGTCGGACTTTCACACCTTCTTGTAGCCGAACAACTCCGCTCCCGCTATTGATTGTGTACAGTCGGGTAGTTTAACCTTTTCTTACCCGCTTTTTACCAACTATGGTCGGACATTTACACCTTCTTACAGCGGAACACCTCCGCTCCCTCTTTTGATGGTCTATGTTTGGGCATTCGAACCTTTTCTTACCCGCTTTTTACAAACCGTGGTCGGACTTTCACACCTTCTTGTAGCCGAACAACTCCGCTCCCGCTATTGATTGTGTACAGTCGGGTAGTTTAACCTTTTCTTACCCGCTTTTTACCAACTATGGTCGGACATTTACACCTTCTTACAGCGGAACACCTCCGCTCCCTCTTTTGATGGTCTATGTTTGGGCATTCGAACCTTTTCTTACCGGCTTTTTACAAACTATGGTCGGACATTCAAACCTTCTTCTAGCCGAACACATCCACTCCTGCTTTTGATGATGTATGGTTTGGCATTCGCACCCTTTTTTTACCCATTTTTCAGGAATTATTCAGACCTTCTTGCAGCCGAAAACCTCCGCTCCCTCTTTTGATCATGCATTGTCGGGCATTCGCACCTTGTCTTACTCGCTTTTTATAAACTTTAGTTGGACATTCACACCTTCTTGCAGCTGAACGACCTCCGCTCCCTGTTTTGATCATGTATGGTCTGGCAATACTACCTTTTCTTACCCGTTTGTGAGTAATTAATCCCAAAATATTGAGCATAAAATAAGTCTTTATGCTGATGATGTATTACTTTTCCTTCAGAACTCACAGACGTCTCTCACTCACACGATCACACTCATAAATAAATTCTCAACACTTTCTGACTACTCTATCAACTGGTCTAAGACCACAGTTCTGCCCATTAACTGTAGGGTCCATAATATACCTGCGATCACTTTACAGTCAGGAAATATTAGATATTTAGGCATAAACATTTCCTCCAGGCTCTCAGAGCTAACAAAGCTAAATTATGTGCAATTATTGAAGACAGTAGAGGACGATCTCTCTCGTTGGAAGTCCTTACCTATATCACTTATGGGGAGAATTACATCCATTAAAATGATGATACTACCAAAAGTTAACTATTTGTTCTCAATGATCCCCATAAAACCATCTGCTACTTGGTTTAAGTAACTAGATTCATGCATCTCCAAATTTCTGTGGAAAAACAAACCACCACGTATTAGTTTAAAAACCCTACAGAAGACCAAGGACAATGGTGGATTAGATTTACCTCATTTTCAGCACTATTCCTTAGCCAATAGGTTACAATATATATCAAAATGGTTTAAACCTTGTTTTTGTCACAGTTCCCAGAGACGTTGTAATCGTTGAGGATTCTATATTCACCCCCTCATTAGAGGCACGTAATGCAGATTGATGACACTGAATCTTCTTCTCTGTTCATTGCTGGCATCATTCCCAGCATCGTAAGTGTTCGTGGCATTGTTAGCCTCTTCTTCTGGATCTTGATATCGAGAATCCTTTTGTATTTCTGGTTTGTCAGTGCTCTCTCTTCGTTCACCGGCGTCTTCGTCTTTTTGTCCTTGAGTTTGGTGATTTTTTCTTCTTTTGATGCCTTGACACAATGTGACAGGTGATACCACGTGGGAGATCCTGTAACTTGGACTGCTGTCCCTGTGCTGCGAAATGGCTGTGCTGCTCAAATGGTCTCTCCTTCATCATGGTTACATGCTGCCATTCCGACATCTCGCCATGGGTTTCCAATTGTCGGAATGGCGACACTTAATTTTTTATCAAACGTCCCACCATTCCGACACTTTTTTCCTCCTATGGTCGGAATGGCGGTATGTTTTTTTTTTTTTTAACATACCGCCATTCCGACAGTTCCTTTTAATAGCCTATTTTTTACCCAAAACATTTTGCACTAATGATATGCCGGCGCAAATACGCCCTAAAGTTTGACGCACAAGCTCTGCACATGCAGAGGCCACAGCCTCGCAAACAAACTTTAATAATCTATTATCAAAATCCCCTGAATTTCAAATATAAAAATACAGATATTAATGTAACTCTGGCGAGACTGAAACTGATTAAGCAGAAATACATTGTCAGTGAGCTGTCACAGCAGCCAGCTGGAGCGGAGCTCTCCACAGAGCCCATGCGTCTTTTGCACGCTGTCATCATATGCAAAAGTAATAATTGCACAGATATCACGGCTACGGCACAGGACACAGTTGCGAGCACTCTGCCTTGCCTTGCCAATAGGAGAAGAGAGAAATGACAGCATAGAACGTATAAAACACAACAAAATGCAGTAAAAACGTTTATTCATGTTATTCACGTGATTTATGAGTACTCGCTCCAATTTTGGGAAGCGCGGATGGGCTTTGCGCATTTGGCACAAACACACAGCCGTTGCGCAAGGCTTTATACAGCCTGTTGATATCTTAAGGACGTAACTGGTCACACCTGGGAGTAAATGTCATGTAGAGATTGTTTTTACATGACATTACAGCTGAACATATAGCTTTCATCCACAAACCAATGTGGGAGAGCCCGAAGACGCATGTGCCAGACGCACATAGGCATGCGTAAAACCAATTTTGACCACTTCATACTGTTTATTTGCTTTCTTTTAGTTAATTTTCGTTTCTTTTGGATTCTTGTGCGTGTTATGGAGCCATTTTGGTCCATGTTTGTAAGCCTTTTTTTCCTGGATTAAATTTTCGGAAGTTGAAACAAGTGGCATTGGAGTGTGTGATTGAAAACCACCGCGGACTGCTTCTCCTCCTCCAGTTGCCGAGACTTTGTGTTTTTAATAACGCTTGTCTATAAACATGTGTTAAACATATAAATTGCATGAACAGAAAGAAGGGACTCACCTGTTGAGTAACACACATTTCCTTATACAGAAAGCCTTGTCGGAATGGTGGGACATTTGAACGTCGGAATGGTGGGACGTTTGCATGTCGGAATGGTGGTATGTCGGAATGGTGGGATGTCGGAATAGCGGGATGTCGGAATGGCGGGATTTCGGAATGGGTGTTGCCACCCCCTTCATCATATACACTTTTATTTATACATCACCTTCCACCATGAAGCGTTGTCCCTTTTTGTTTCTCTCTTTGTTCTTAAAATGCTGTTATGCATGTCTAAACCAATCCATTAAATTTGATCATTTTGTCAGTAAAGCGATCTACATTGTGCTTGGTCGCAAAGCTGCTCATCTGTGGTAAACAGCTCTTCAGAAAGGCATTCTTCAATTGATTTAACTAATTCTATGTAATAATTTTGTGATTTCCTACAAAACTACACTTCTTCTCCCATCTGTCTGAGTATTTAATATTGTCTAGGTCCCGTTAAAACATGTATTTTTCCCATCTAATTCCTTGTTTGCTTTAAAACAAGTATTCCCCATTTTCTATCCCTTCAGTAGCCAACCAGTTTGTATGGAGTACACTGGAGCAACTTGACTGATCAGTAAAACACTGCTTTTGTTGTCACCGCAAGGCTTCCCCCGTCGGTTGTTTCACTGAGACACTACTGAGTAACTATAACTCAACACAGTTTATACACGTAACATTCATATACATACTAACAAACAAACAAACAATTATTTATCGCGATTTTCTCATCTCTGTTTGAACGTACACCCAGGTAAATATTCCTGTAGTCTTCTCATACCGACTATGGACCCATTCATTGTTTAACTTCACTGTTTTGCAAATCCTAATTGAATATTACACATTGACATTGAACTTTACTGGATAAGCAGGTCTTCATTGCATTGAGCAACCTATATGTGAGCATCTATGTGTAAGCTGTTCTTCTTTGCATTTATCAGCAGCAAGCAATTCTTCATTGCACATGCATATGAAAATAGTAAAACAATTCCAATGCGTTAGCGAAACCTTCTATATCAGGAGTGTCCATCATGATGCTGGCAATAGAACCTCTTTCCCAGAATAGTTCAACCTTCATTACTCAACTGATCATAACTCCGCAATGAGCACATTTCAAAGTATCATTCCTCTACATGTATTCAAAAATCTATGTGTAAATGTTTAATATTTCTTATATTTGTTGATGTCATTCTATGTGCATGTGGCCTAAACCCAATCTCTGTGTGGCAATTTTAATTTAAACAAGTTGAACTCTGCCTCTGATCATTTAAAAAAGGTGTGTACCAATATCAACCTTTCTCAGGTAATTACTGATCCTACAAAACCAAAGAGATCCTTCAAGGTTGTCCCTGATTGGCTCAATCTTAACAAATCAAAGGTAGAATATCCGCAGTATCTGAACTTGGTGTTAGTTATCACTGCTCAATAGCCTGTATCAGAATTGCAAAAATGAAAACATTAGGTCCACGCTTGGTATCCAGATCCTGAAACATCTCCATGAGCAGGCTTTTTTTTAACTGATCTGTTGAATAGTTATATGACACTGTTAAAGTCTCAGATGAAGATCTAGCACTTGACCATTTTTGTAAATCTTCTAATTCCATAGTTGATAAACATGCCCCTTTTAAAAAGTATAGAACTTAGAACAGGTCTAGTCCCTGACTTTCGGCAGAACTGTCTTCTTTACTTTTTTTTTTTTTCCCCTTGTCCTGTTCAGCATTATGTCAGAAGAATTGTAGTCTGAATACCTTTGATGCCAAACAGATTTGCTTTGCCAAGGGAAGTTTTATAAATGTAAAGCTCCCCTTGATGCCCATTTATTTATTTCTGTTTACAATATATGACATGAACTGAACTGAACCGGACCGGGGGACAAGGAAAGAAGAAGAGGAAAGAAGAGGAAACAGAACAAAAATAGAAACAAAAACCAGACAACCAGCTGCTACACCTGTAAAAAATAAAACAGACAACAATCCATGGCCTATGAGGGGAATCCAGCCTTAGCGCCACCAGGAGCACCTGAAAGCAGACAAGCAGAGAAAAAACAAACACACAAACAAACAAAAACAAGCACAAGAAGCGGCAATCGCATACAACACAGCTGTGGATATAGATGACCTGAGACGACATGATAATACATCAACTGCTTAGTGACCATGCTACTGGACTAATGAATGTGTGTGTGTGTGTGTGAGAACATGCAACACCCATGGCACAGGACCTACATGATAACCGTGCTTAGTTATGAGTGTATAAGCGTACAGGGCCACAATCCACAGCCCCCCCCCCAAGCAATCAGAAGCAGGCAGAGAGGGCCACAAGACCCAGGCCACCAGCAGCCCCCACAGAGCACAGAACCCAGGCAGCCCACCGCAGGGGCAACCACGCATCCACCCAGAAGACTGCAGAGGAAGCCCCCGGAAAGAGCCCCCATAAGCATAGGGCAGAGGCACTCCGGGAACCAGGGGTAACAGCCCACCGACCCCGCCAGGCCCCAGCCGCCCAGACATGGGCCATGCACTGGACCTGGGCCCCAGGAGCCCGAGCGCCCCCAAACCCCCCGGCAGAGGCCCCACCCAATACCCAGGAGGGCCAAGCGCCCCAGACAGCCACAAAGTGGGTCAGCGCCTGCCCCAGCGCCCCTGGCCAAGTGCCCTGGGAGTCAAGACGTGCCCACAGGTGGGTGAAGTCGCGAGCAGTGGGGAGAGGCAACGCTGATGCCCCATCGGGAGAAACACAGGCAGGCCAGGCGACAGCAAGTCCCAGATCCAGGCCCAATCATTACCACACACACTTTCACGTCCCATACATCCACACATCCACATATCCTACCTCCCTCGACTCTGCTGGGGTGTAGTGCAGCGGGCACACCAGGAGGCCAGCAACCCCCCAGCCACCACAGACCCCGAACCAGCAGAACAATTAATTAATCCTCCTGGCCCCTCCTGCCCCGAGCAGACACCAGGAAGCAGGGGTGTGCGAAGAAGACCCCTCCCCTCACCCTTCTGGCTCTTCAATATTTTCTAATAGTGAGCAATTAAAATTGAGGGGCAGCCAAACTTGTAGAACTGGGAGCGCGGCACTCTGGGCAGCCTACATACCCATGGAGCCCCGCCCACCAGATGCCACTCAGTGTAACCACCCCCCAAGACCTAATGTGTGTGTGTGAGTGTGTTTGATAAGTAGTAATGTCTAAGGTGTAATTAAAACACGGGCAGGGAACTGCAGAGTGCAACCAAAGGGGACCACCTACGTGGCCCCATCCACTACACCCCACCGAACACACACGCCCCCAAAACCCTTCATGTGTGAGTGTGTGCTGTGTACAGGAGCCAGAAGGGAGAGGGGTATGGGGATATATACCGGGGGAGCTACTCTCCCCCAGAGAGGGCAGCCAGGGACTGGCTGCAATAGGCATCCCCGCTACCTGGGAGCCAACAATGGGCAGGAGGGCCTGATGTCCACCAGGCTCGAGGCTGCAGCTACCATATTCTGGGAGCTACTGTACCCCCAGAAGGTACCCATCCCGCCCCACCCCACTCAACCCAACCTCACCCAGGAGGACCTCTACAAAAACAAACAAACAACATCAAAAAACAAACAAACAAACCACCCGGTCACACCAGTCGCAGCAGCCCGGGCCTGAGACCCACCATCACCCAGCAACCCACCACCACCACTATGTGATAAAACTAATCAGAGGGGACCAGAGAGAATGAAATTCAGCCAATTGATGTTTTGAGGAGGCAGACATTGTTTCCATGCTAATATAATCTAAAAGAAAATTTCTAAACTGGTTAATACACAGATTTTTCTTCGCTTTCCAGTTCATGAGAATAGTTTTCTTTGCGATACATAACACTGTGACAACCATGTGTGCTGAGTTAATTTCCATGTTGATGTTGTCTAAGTCACCCAGTATGCACAGTGTGGGGCATGCAGGGATGCTACACTTTAGCCATGTTGATAGGTCCTCACAGACTTCAAGCCAGAACTTCTGGACAGGCGCAGAAAAACCACAAAGCGTGTGCATAATCATCAGGTGTGTTATCTGTGCAATGTGAGCAGATGTTTGAGTGTGTTAGACCCATCCTGAACATCCTTTGTCCTGTATAGTGTGTTCTATGAAGGATTTTGTATTGTATGAGCTGTAAATTAGGATTTCGAGTCTTTATGAAGGTGTTCAAACATATTTGTGGTTAGAAGCTATGACCAGAACTGATGGATAAATCTGCCTCCCATTTTGAGGATGGAAGAGACATTGTGTCATCTATCTTAGACAATAATTTATATATTTTTGATAGTAGTTTTGGGGTACAGATGCTTAGAAATTCTGCTACCCTAGTCGGGGGTTGTAAGTCTGGTTGGTGGAGGATATATCCATCCATCCATCCATCATCTGCCGCTTATCCGGGGGTCGGGTCGCGGGGGCAGCAGCTTGAGCAGAGAAACCCAGACGTCTCTGTCCCCGGCCACTTCCTCCAGCTCTTCCGGGGGGACCCCGAGGCGTTCCCAGGCCAGCCGAGAGACATAGTCTCTCCAACGTGTCCTGGGTCTCCCCCGGGGTCTCCTCCCAGTGGGACGTGCCCGGAACACCTCCCCAGGGAGGCGCCCAGGGGGCATCCTAACCAGATGCCCGAGCCACCTCATCTGACTCCTCTCAATGCGGAGGAGCAGCGGTTCTACTCCGAGCCCCTCCCGGATGACTGAGCTTCTCACCCTATCTCTAAGGGAGAGCCCAGACACCCTGCGGAGGAAACCCATTTCGGCCGCTTGTATTCGCGATCTTGTTCTTTCGGTCACTACCCACAACTCGTGACCATAGGTGAGGATGGGAACGTAGATTGACCAGTAAGTAGAGAGCTTCGCCTTCTGGCTCAGCTCCCTCTTCACAACGACGGGTCGGTGCAGAGCCTGCAACACTGCAGGCGCCGCACCGATCCGCCCGTCAATCTCCCGCTCCATTCGTCCGTCACTCGTGAACAAGACCCCGAGATACTTGAACTCCTCCTCTTGGGGAAGGATCTCATTCCCGACCCGGAGAGAGCATTCCACCCTTTTCCAGCTGAGAACCATAGTCTCGGATTTGGAGGTGCTGATTCTCATCCCAGCCGCTTCACACTCGGCTGCGAATCACTCCAGTGAGAGCTGAAGGTCACGGCCTGACGACGCTAACAGAACCACATCATCTGCAAAAAGCAGAGACCCGATTCTGAGGTCGCCAAATGGGACACCCTCAACGCCCTGGCTCCGCCTAGAAATTCTGTCCATAAAAGTTAGGAACAGAATCGGTGACAAAGGGAAGCCCTGACGGAGTCAAACTCTCACCGGAAACGTATCCGACTTACTGCCGGCAATGCGGACCAAACTCTGGCACCGGTCATACAGAGACCGAACGGCCCCTATCAAGGGGTCCGGCACTCCATATTCCCGGAGCACCCCCCACAGGACTCCACAAGGGACACGGTCGAACGCTTTCTCCAAGTCCACAAAACACATGTAGACTGGTTGGGCGAACTCCCATGCACCCTCCAGGATCCTGCCGAGGGTATAGAGGGGGACCACCACCCCAATCTGCCAGTCCAGAGGCACTGTCCCCGATGTCCACGCGATACTGCAGAGGCGTGTCAGCCAAGACAGCCCTACAACATCCAGAGCCTTGAGAAACTCAGGTCGGACCTCATCCACCCCCGGGGCCTTGCCACCGAGGAGCTTTTTAACCACCTCGGCAACCTCAGCCCCAGAAATGGGAGGCCCCGTCTCCGAGCTCTCCGACTCTGCCTCTTCCGAGCACGTGTTGGTAGGATTGAGGAGTTCCTCGAAGTACTCCCCCCACCGACTCACAACATCCCTAGTTGAGGTCAGCAAAGCCCCGTCCCCACTGTAAACAGTGTTGACTGTGAGCCGCTTCCCCCCCCCTGAGACGCCGGATGGTGGACCAGAATCTTTTCGAGGCCGTCCGGAAATCGTTCTCCATGGTCTTGCCGAACTCCTCCCAGGCCCGAGTTTTTGCCTCAGCAACCGCCGAAGCCGCGGCCCATCTGGCCCGTCTGTACCTATCAGCTTCTTCCAGGGTCCCACTGGCCAAAAAGGCCCGATAGGACTCCTTCTTCAGCTTGACGGCTTCCCTCACCACTGGTGTCCACCAGCAGGTTCGAGGGTATCCGCCACGACAGGCACCGACCACCTTACGGCCACAACTCCGACCAGCTGCCTCGGCAATGGAGTCATGGAACATGACCCATTCGGACTCAATGTCCCCCACCTCAAATATGGTTGAAGCTCTGCCGGAGGTGGGAGTTAAAGCTCCTTCTGACGGGGGATTCTGACAAACGCTCCCAGCAGACCCTCACAATACGTTTGGGCCTGCCAGGTCTGATCGGCATCCTCCCCCACCAGCGGAGCCAACTCACCACCAGGTGGTGATCAGTTGACAGCTCCGCCCCTCTCTTCACCCGAGTGTCCAGGACATACGGCCGCAAGTCCGATGATACAACCACAAAGTAGATCATCGAACTGCGGCCAAGGGTGTCCTTGTGCCAAGTGCACATATGGACACCCTTATGCCTGAACATGGTGTTCGTTATGGACAGTCTATGACTGGCACAGAAGTCCAACAACATAACACCACTCTGATTCAGATCGGGGGGGCCGTTCCTCCCAATCACACCCCTCCAGGTCTCACTGTCATTGCCCACGTGAGCATTGAAGTCCCCCAGCAGAATGAGGGAGTCTCCGGTAGGAGCATTCTCCAGTGCCTCCCCCAGAGACTCCAAAAAGGGTAGGTACTCTGAACTGCTGTTTGGCGCATAGGCACAAACAACAGTCAGGACTCGTCCCCCCACCCAAAGGCGGAGGGAGGCTACCCTCTCGTTCACTGGGGTAAACCCCAATGTACTGGCACACAGCCGGGGGGCAATAAGTATGCCCACACCTGCTCTGCGCCTCTCACCACGGGCAACTCCAGAGTGGAAGAGAGTCCAACCCCTCTCAAGAGTACTGGTTCCAGATCCCAAGCCGTGCGTCGAGGTGAGTCCGACTATATCTAACGGTCTGATGAAGTTTCAACAATAAACAACAAACTTTGTATTATGAGAAAGAACCAGACTCATTCTTCAGGAATCCGAAAATAAGCTCTATTTTACGAGTTATGCACGAATTCGGATTCTCCTATAAAACGAATTCCTTAACTCAAACCATGTTAAGACTGCTTTGTCCTTCATATTTATTCATGTCTAATCAAGTTTCAATGATAAACAACGTTGTACTTTGTAGAATGAGAAAGAACTTCTTCAGCAATAAGCATCTCTCGACAAATGACGAAATACAGATTTTGCTATAAAATTAATTGCTATCAGCCTGACTTAAAACTGTTTGTCTTCCTTATTTATCCACTTCAAATCAAGTTTCAACAATTAAAAAAATTTTGTAGTTTGAGAAAGAACAACTTAATCTTGAGCAATCAGTATAAAAAGAGGGTAAGCAAAGGTGCGAATGTCAAACCATACATGATCAAAACAGGGAGCGGAGGTGTTTGGCTGAGACAAGGTGTGAATGTCCACCCATAATTAATGAAAAGCGGGCAACAAGTAGGTTCGAATGCCCAACCATACATCATCAAAAGCAGGAGTGGATATGTTCGGCTACAAGAAGGTTTGAACGTCTGACCATAGTTTGTAAAAAGCGGGTAAGAAAAGGTTCGAATGCCCGAACATACACCATCAAAGGAGGGAGCGGAGGTGTTCCGCTGTAAGAAGGTGTGAATGTCCGACCATAGTTGGTAAAGAACGGGTAAGAAAAGGTTAAAATACCCGACTGTACACAATCAGTAGCGGGTGCGGAGTTGTTCGGCTACTAAAAGGTGTGAAAGTCAGACCATGGTTTGTAAAAAGCGGGTAAGAAAAGGTGCGAATGCCCGAAAATGTATGATCAAAAGAGGGAGCGGAGGTGTTTGGCTGCAAGAAGGTGTGAATGTACACCCATAATTACTGAAAAATGGGTAAGAAAAGGTGCGAATGCCCAACTATACATAATCAAAAGCAGGAGTGGATGTGTTCGGCTCCAAGAAGGGTTGAATGTCTGACCATAGTTTGTAAAAAGCAGGTAAGAAAAGGTTCGAATGCCCGAACATACACCATCAAAGGAGGGAGCGGAGGTGTTCCGCTGTAAGAAGGTGTGAATGTCCGACCATAGTTGGTAAAAAACGGGTAAGAAAAGGTTAAAATACCCGACTGTACACAATCAGTAGCGGGTGCGGAGTTGTTCGGCTACTAAAAGGTGTGAAAGTCAGACCATGGTTTGTAAAAAGCGGGTAAGAAAAGGTGCGAATGCCCGAAAATGTATGATCAAAAGAGGGAGCGGAGGTGTTTGGCTGCAAGAAGGTGTGAATGTACACCCATAATTACTGAAAAATGGGTAAGAAAAGGTGCGAATGCCCAACTATACATAATCAAAAGCAGGAGTGGATGTGTTCGGCTCCAAGAAGGGTTGAATGTCTGACCATAGTTTGTAAAAAGCAGGTAAGAAAAGGTTTGACTGCCCGAACATACACCATCAAAAGAGGGAGCGGAGGTGTTCGGCGGCAAGAAGGTCTGAATGTCCAACCATAATTTGTAAAAACCAGGAAGGAAAGGCTCGAAAGCCCGACTATACACCATCAAAAGCGGGAGCAGAGTGGTTCAGCTGCAAGAAGGTCTGAATGTCCATCAATAATTGCTTTAAAACATGAAAGAAAATTTTCGAATATCATCCGCACATGATCATAAGAAGGAGAGGAGGTGATCAGCTGCAAGAAGGTGTGAATGTCCACCCATAATTCCTGAAAAATGGGTCAAAAAAGGTGCGAATGCCCAACCATACATTATCAAAAGCAGGTGTGAATGTCAGATCATAATTTGCAAAAAGCTGATGAGAAAGGGTGAGAATGCCCGACTATACACCATCAAATGCGGGAGCGGAGGTGTTCGGCTGTAAGAAGGTGTGAATGTCCGACCATAATTACTGAAAAATGGGTAAGAAAAGGTGCGAATGCCCAACTATACATAATCAAAAGCAGGAGTGGATGTGTTCGGCTCCAAGAAGGGTTGAATGTCTGACCATAGTTTGTAAAAAGCAGGTAAGAAAAGGTTTGACTGCCCGAACATACACCATCAAAAGAGGGAGCGGAGGTGTTCGGCGGCAAGAAGGTGTGAATGTCCAACCATAATTTGTAAAAACCAGGAAGGAAAGGCTCGAAAGCCCGACTATACACCATCAAAAGCGGGAGCAGAGTGGTTCAGCTGCAAGAAGGTCTGAATGTCCATCAATAATTTGTAAAAACCAGGAAGGAAAGGCTCGAAAGCCCGACTATACACCATCAAAAGCGGGAGCAGAGTGGTTCAGCTGCAAGAAGGTCTGAATGTCCATCAATAATTGCTTTAAAACATGAAAGAAAATTTTCGAATATCATCCGCACATGATCATAAGAAGGAGAGGAGGTGATCAGCTGCAAGAAGGTGTGAATGTCCACCCATAATTCCTGAAAAATGGGTCAAAAAAGGTGCGAATGCCCAACCATACATTATCAAAAGCAGGTGTGAATGTCAGATCATAATTTGCAAAAAGCTGATGAGAAAGGGTGAGAATGCCCGACTATACACCATCAAATGCGGGAGCGGAGGTGTTCGGCTCTGAGTAGGTGTGAATGTCCGACCATAATTGCTGAAAAATGTGTTAGAAAAGGAAAGAATGCCGGACCATACATCATCAAAAGCGAGAGAGGTGGTGTTCGGCTGCAAAAAGGTGTAAATGTTCGACTAAAGTTTGTAAAAAGCGGGTAAGACATGGTGCGAATGCCTGACAAGGTATGATCAAAAGCAGGAGCGGAGGTGTTCAGCTGCAAGAAGGTCTAAATGTCCATCAATAATTGCTAGAAAATATGAAAGAAAATTTTCGAAAATCAAACCGCACATGATCATAAGTGGGAGAGGAGGTGTTCAGCTGCAAGGTGTGAATGTCCACCCATTATTCCTGACAAATGGGTAAAAAAAAGGTGCGAATGCCCAACCATACATCAGCAAAAGCAGGAGTGGATGTGTTCGGCTACAAGAAGGTGTGAACGTCCAACCAAAGTTTGTAAAAAGCAGTTAAGAAAAGGTTTGAATATCCAACCAAACATAATCAAAAGCGGGAGCATAGCTTTTCGACTGCAAGTAGGTGTGAATGTCAGATCATAATTTGCAAAAAGCTGATGAGAAAGGGTGAGAATGTCCGACTGCACACCATCAAATGCGGGAGCGGAGTTGTTCGGCTGTGAGTAGGTGTGAATCTCCGACCGTAATTTCTGAAAAATGTGTTAGAAAAGGTAAGAATGCCGGTCCATACATCATCAAAAGTGAGAGAGGCGGTGTTCGGCTGCAAGTAGGTGTGAATGTCCAGCCATAATTACAAACGGGTAAGAAAAGGTAGTATTGCCAGACCATACATGATCAAAACAGGGAGCGGAGGTGGTTCAGCTGCAAGAAGGTGTGAATGTCTCACTAAAGTTCAAATATATTAACAAAAGCGGGAGGAGAGGTCTTCGGATGAGAGTGGTTGAGAATTTCCAACCATAATCTATAAAATTCGGTGAAAAAAAGGTTTGATAGAACACTAAAAGGTGGAGCGGAAGTGTTCGGCTGCAAGAAGGTGTGAATGTCCAACTATATTTGGTGAAAAGCAGGTGAAGCAAGGTCTGAATGCCCAACCTTACATTATCAAAAGCGAGATCAGAGGTGTTTGGCTGCATGAAGGCCATAGTTTGCCAAAAGCGGGTAAGCTGCGAATGACCAACTAAATATCAACAAAAGTGGGGGTGGAGGTCTTCGGATGCAACTGGGTGTGAACATCCCACCATACAAGTATGGTGGAGAGGAAGCTGTGAACAGCCGACCATAGTTTGCAAAAAGCGGGTGAGACAAGGTGCGAATGTCCAACCATACATGATCAAAACAGGGAGCGGAGGTGTTTGGCTGTGACAAGGTGTGAATGTCCACCCAAAATTAATGAAAAGCGGGCAAAAAGTAGGTTTGAATGCACAAGCATACATCATCAAAAGAAGGAGTGGATGTGTTCGGCTACAAGAAGGTTTGAATGTCCGAGCATAGTTTGTAAAAAGCGGGTAAGAAAAGGTTCGAATGCCCAAACATACACCATCAAAAGAGGGAGCGGAGGTGTTCCGCTGTAAGAAGGTGTGAATGTCCGACCATAGTTGGTAAAAAGTGGGTAAGAAAAGGTTAAAATACCCGACTGTACAGAATCAATAGGGGGAGCGGAGTTGTTCGGCTACAAGAAGATGTGAAAGTCCAACCATGGTTTGTAAAAAGCTGGTAAGAAAAGGTTCGAATGCCCGAATATATACCATCAAAAGCGGAAGCGGAGGTGTTCGGCTGCAAGAAGGTGTGAACGTCCGACCAAAGTTTGTAAAAAGCAGTTAAGAAAAGGTTCGAATATCCAACCAAACATAATCAAAAGCGGGAGCAGAGCTGTTCGACTGCAAGTAGGTGTGAATGTCCAGCCATAATTACTCACAAAGGGGTAAGAAAAGGTAGTATTGCCAGACCATACATGATCAAAACAGGGAGCTGAGGTGGTTCAGCTGCAAGGTGTGAATGTCTGACTATAGTTTGTAAAAAGCGGGTAAGATAAGGTGCGAATGCCCGACAATGTATAATCAAAAGAGGGAGCAGAGGTTTTCGGCTACACGAAGGTTTGAATGTCCGACCATAGTTTGTAAAAAGCGGGTAAGAAAAGGTTCAAATGCCTGACTATACACCATCAAAAGCGGGAGCGGAGATGTTCCGCTGTAAGACGGTGTGAATGTCCGACCATAGTTGGTAAAAAGCGGGTAAGAAAAGGTTAAAATACCCGACTGTACACAATCAATAGCGGGAGCGGAGTTGTTCGGCTACTAGAAGGTGTGAAAGTCCAACCATCGTTTGTAAAAAGCTGGTAAGAAAAGGTTCGAATGCCCGAATATATACCATCAAAAGCGGAAGCGGAGGTGTTCGGCTGCAAGGTGTGAACGTCCGACCAAAGTTGGCAAAAAGCAGTAAAGAAAAGGTTCGAATATCCAAACATAATTAAAAGCGAGAGAGATTGTGTTCAGCTGCAAGTAGGTGTCAATATCAAGCCATAATTACTCACAAACGGGTAAGAAAATGTAGTATTGCCAGACCATACATGATCAAAACAGGGAGCGGAGGTGGTTTAGCTGCAAAAAGGGGTGAATGTCCAACTAAAGTTCAAATATATTAACAAAAGCGGGAGGAGAGGTCTTCGGATTAGAGTGGTTGAAATTTCCAACCATAATCTATAAAATGCGGTGAAAAAAAAAGGTGTGAAGGAATGAATTTTATAGCAAAATCCGAAATCATGCATAACTCCGCATAAGGAACGTATTGCTCAACCAAAGGGATGCTTCTTTCTCATTCAGGGTAATATGAGGAACTTTATGCTTGATACATTTTAGACATGGATAACTATGAAGGACAAAGCAATTTTAACTTGGTTTGAGCAAAGCAATTCATTTTATAGGAAAATCCGAAATCGTGCAGGACTCATGAAAGTAAGCTTATTCTCGGATTCCTGATCCTCCAGTGTTGCTCTTTCCTATACTACAAAATACAGCCTTGTTTTTTGTTGAAATCGATATAGACATTGATATATATGAAGGACAAAGCAGTTTCCACTTTGTTTGAGTGAGGGAATTCATTTTATACATAAAATCCCAAATCATGCAGAACGTATGAAAATAAGCTTATTCTCGGATTACTGATCCTTCAGTGTTGCTCTTTCTTCTACTGCAAAATCCAGTGTTGTTCTTTGTTGAAGTCAATCTAGACATTGATAAATATGAAGGACAAAGCAGTTTTAACATAGTTTGAGTGAAGGCATTCATTTATAGTAAAATCAATAATCGTGCAGAACTCATGAAAATAAGCTTATTCTCGGATTCCTAAAACTTTTGATTTGCTCTTTCTTTACTGCAAAGTACAATGTTGTTCTTTGTTGAAGTCGATCTAGACATTGATAAATATGAAGGACAAAGCAGTTTTCACTTGGTTTGAGTGAAGGATTTGCAGCTGAAAACCTCCCGCTCCCGCTTTTGATTGTGTATAGTCGGAATTTCGAGCCTTTTCTTACCCGGTTTTTAGAAATTATGGTTGGACATTCAGACCTTGCAGCCGAAGACCTCCACTCCCTCTTTTGATCATATATTGTCGGGCATTCGCACCTTGTCTTACCCGCTTTTTACAAACTATAGTCAGACATTCACACCTTGCAGCTGAACCACCTCAGCTCCCTGTTTTGATCATGTATGGTCTGGCAATACTACCTTTTCTTACCCGTTTGTGAGTAATTATGGCTGGACATTCATACCTACTTGCAGTCGAACACCTCCGCTTCCACTTTTGATGGTATATATTCGGGCATTCGAACATTTTCTTACCAGCTTTTTACAAACCATGGTTGGACTTTCACACCTTCTTGTAGCCGAACAACTCCGCTCCCCCTATTGATTGTGTACAGTCGGGTATTTTAACCTTTTCTTACCCGTTTTTTACCAACTATGGTCGGACATTCACACCTTCTTACAGCGGAACACCTCCGCTCCCTCTTTTGATGGTGTATGTTTGGGCATTCGAACCTTTTCTTACCCGCTTTTTACAAACTATGCTCGGACATTCAAACCTTCTTGTAGCCGAACACATCCAGTCCTGCTTTTGATGATGTATGGTTGGGCATTCAAACCTACTTGTTGCCCGCTTTTCATTAATTTTGGGTGGACATTCACACCTTGTCACAGCCAAACACCTCCGCTCCCTGTTTTGATCATGTATGGTTGGACATTCGCACCTTTTCTCACCCGCTTTTTGCCAACTATGGTCTGCTGTTCACAGCTTCCTCTCCACTATACTTGTATGGTGGGATATTCACACCCACTTGCATCCGAAGACCTTTTGTTGATATTTAGTCGGTCATTCGCAGCTTACCCACTTTTGGCAAACTATGGCCTTCATGCAGCCAAACACCTCTGATCTCGCTTTTGATGATGTAAGGTTGGGCATTCAGACCTTGCTTCACCTGCTTTTCACCAAATATAGTCGGACATTCACACCTTCTTGCAGCCGAACACTTCCGCTCCACCTTTTAGTGTTCTATCACACCTTTTTTTTCACCGCATTTTATAGATTATGGTTGGAAATTCTCAACCACTCTCATCCGAAGACCTCTCCTCCCGCTTTTGTTAATATATTTGAACTTTAGTCGGACATTCACACCTTCTTGCAGCTGAACCACCTCCGCTCCCTGTTTTGATCATGTATGGTCTGGCAATACTACCTTTTCTTACCCGTTTGTTAGTAATTATGGCTGGACATTCACACCTACTTGCAGCCGAACACCACCTCTCCCGCTTTTGATGATGTATGGACCGGCATTCTTACCTTTTCTAACACATTTTTCAGCAATTATGGTCGGAGATTCACACTTACTCACAGCCGAACAACTCCGCTCCCGCATTTGATGGTGTATAGTCGGGCATTCTCACCCTTTCTCATCAGCTTTTTGCAAATTATGATCTGACATTCACACCTGCTTTTGATAATGTAAGGTTTGGCATTCGCACCTTTTCTTACCCATTTTTCAGTAATTATGGGTGGACATTCACACCTTCTTGCAGCTGAACACCTCCTCTCCCGTTATTGATTGTGTACAGTCGGGTATTTTAAACTTTTCTTACCCGCTTTTTACCAAATATGGTCGGACATTCACACCGTCTTACAGCGGAACACCTCTGCTCCCGCTTTTGATGGTGTATAGTCAGGCATTTGAACCTTTTCTTACCCGCTTTTTACAAACTATGGTTGGACATTCAAACCTTCTTGTAGCCGAAAACCTCCGCTCCCTCTTTTGATTATACATTGTTGGGCATTCGCACCTTATTTAAAAACTATAGTCAGACATTCACACCTTGCAGCTGAGCCACCTCAGCTCCCTGTTTTGATAGTGTATGTTCGGGCATTCGAACCTATTCTTACCCCCTTTTTACAAACTATAATCGGAGATTCACACCTACTCACAGCCGAACAACTCCGCTCCCGCATTTGATGATGTCTTGTCCGGCATTCTAGTCTCTTCTAACACATTTTTCAGCAATTATGGTTGGACATTCACACCTACTCACAGCCGAACGCTTCCGCTCCCGCATTTGATGGTGTATAGCCGGGCATTCTCACCCTTTCTCATCAGCTTTTTGCAAATTATGATCTGACATTCACACCTACTTGCAGTCGAACAGCTCTGCTCCCGCTTTTGATTATGTTTGGTTGGATATTCGAACCTTTTCTTAACTGCTTTTTACAAACTTTGGTCGGACGTTCACACCTTCTTGCAGCCGAACACATCCACTTCCACTTTTGATGGTATATATTCGGGCATTCGAACCTTTTCTTACCCGCTTTTTACAAACCGTGGTCGGACTTTCACACCTTCTTGTAGCCAAACAACTCCGCTCCCCCTATTGATTGTGTACAGTCGGGTATTTTAACCTTTTCTTACCCGTTTTTTACCAACTATGGTCGGACATTTACACCTTCTTACAGCGGAACACCTCCGCTCCCTCTTTTGAATGTCTATGTTCGGGCATTCGAACTTTTTCTTACCCGCTTTTTACAAACTATGGTCGGACATTCAAACTTTCTTGTAGCCGAACACATCCACTCCTGCTTTTGATGATGTATGGTTGGGCATTTTCACCTTTTCTTACCCATTTTTCAGTAATTATGGGTGGACATTCACACCTTCTTGCAGCTGAACAACTCCTCTCCCGCTTATGATCATGTGCGGTTTGATATTCGAAAATTTTCTTTCATGTTTTAAAGCAATTATTGATGGACATTCAAATCTTCTTGTAGCCGAACACATCCACTCCTGCTTTTGATGATGTATGGTAACCTTTTCTTACCCGCTTTTTACAAACTATGGTCGGATATTCAAACCTTCTTGTAGCCAAAACACTCCGCTTCCTCTTTTGATCATACATTGTCGGGCATTCGCACCTTATCTTACCCGCTTTTTACAAACTATAGTCAGACATTCACACCTTGCAGCTGAACCACCTCCGCTCCCTGTTTTGATCATGTATGGTCTGGCAATACTACCTTTTCTTACCCGTTTGTGAGTAATTAATCCCAAAATATTGAGCATAAAATAAGTCTTTATGCTGATGATGTATTACTTTTCCTTCAGAACTCACAGACGTCTCTCAGTCACACGATCACACTCATAAATAAATTCTCAGCACTTTCTGACTACTCTATCAACTGGTCTAAGACCACAGTTCTGCCCATTAACTGTAGGGTCCATAATATACCTGCGATCACTTTACAGTCAGGAAATATTAGATATTTAGGCATAAACATTTCCTCCAGGCTCTCAGAGCTAACAAAGCTAAATTATGTGCAATTATTAAAGACAGTAGAGGACGATCTCTCGTTGGAAGTCCTTACCTATATCACTTATGGGGAGAGTTACATCCATTAAAATGATGATACTACCAAAAGTTAACTATTTGTTCTCAATGATCCCCATAAAACCATCTGCTACTTTGTTTAAGTCACTAGATTCATGCATCTCCAAATTTCTGTGGAAAAACAAACCACCACGTATTAGTTTAAAAACCCTACAGAAGACCAAGGACAGTGGTGGATTAGATTTACCTCATTTTCAGCACTATTCCTTAGACAATAGGTTACAATATATATCAAAATGGTTTAAACCTTGTTGTTGTCACAGTTCCCAGAGACGTTGTAATCGTTGAGGATTCTATATTCACCCCCTCATTAGAGGCACGTAATGCAGATTGATGACACTGAATCTTCTTCTCTGTTCATTGCTGGCATCATTCCCAGCATCGTAAGTGTTCGTGGCATTGTTAGCCTCTTCTTCTGGATCTTGATATCGAGAATCCTTTTGTATTTCTGGTTTGTCAGTCCTCTGTCTTCGTTCACCAGAGTCTTTGTCTTTTTGTCCTTGAGTTTGGTGATTTTTTCTTCTTTTGATGCCTTGACACATTGTGACAGGTGATACCACGTGGGAGATCCTGTAACTTGGATTGCTGTCCCTGTGCTGCGAAATGGCTGTGCTGCTCAAATGGTCTCTCCTTCATCATGGTTACATGCTGCCATTCCGACATCTCGCCATTCCGACATGGGTCTCCAATTGTCGGAATGGCGACACTTAATTTTTTATCAAACGTCCCACCATTCCGACACTTTTTTCCTCCTATGGTCGGAATGGCGGTATGTTTTTTGTTTTTTTTAACATACCGCCATTCCGACAGTTCCTTTTAATAGCCTATTTTTTACCCAAAACATTTTGCACTAATGATATGCCGGCGCAAATACGCCCTAAAGTTTGGCGCACAAGCTTTGCACATGCAGAGGCCACAGCCTCGCAAACAAACTTTAATAATCTATTATCAAAATCCCCTGAATTTCAAATATAAAAATACAGATATTAATGTAACTCTGGCGAGACTGAAACTGATTAAGCAGAAATACAGTGTCAGTGAGCTGTCACAGCAGCCAGCTGGAGCGGAGCTCTCCACAGAGCCCATGCGTCTTTTGCACGCTGTCATCATATGCAAAAGTAATAATTGCAATTACAGATATCACGGCTACTGCACAGGACACAGTTGCGAGCACTCTGCCTTGCCTTGCCAATAGGAGAAGATAGAAATGACAGCATAGAACGTATAAAACACAACAAAATGCAGTAAAAACGTTTATTCATGTTATTCACGTGATTTATGTGTACTCACTCCAATTTTGGGAAGCGCGGATGGGTTTTGCGCATTTGGCACAAACACACAGCCGCAACGGTTGTAGCTTTATACAGCCTGTTGATATCTTAAGGACCTAACTGGTCACACCTGGGACTAAATGTCATGTAGAGATTGTTTTTACATGACATTACAGCTGAACATATAGCTTTCATCCACAAACCAACGTGGGAGAGCCCGAAGACGCATGTGCCAGACGCACATAGGCATGCGTAAAACCAATTTTGACCACTTCATACTGTTTATTTGCTTTCTTTTAGTTAACTTTCGTTTCTTTTGGATTCTTGTGCGTGTTATGGAGCCATTTTGGTCCATGTTTGTAAGCCTTTTTTTCCTGGATTAAATTTTCGGAAGTTGAAACAAGTGGCATTGGAGTGTGTGATTGAAAACCACCGCGGACTGCTTCTCCTCCTCCAGTTGCCGAGACTTTGTGTTTTTAATAACGCTTGTCTATAAACATGTTAAACATATAAATTGCATGAACAGAAAGAAGGGACTCACCTGTTGAGTAACACACATTTCCTTATACGGAAAGCCTTGTCGGAATGGTGGGACATTTGAACGTCAGAATAGCGGGATGTCGCAATGGTGGGATGTCGGAATGGTGGGACGTTTGCATGTCGGAATGGTGGTATGTCGGAATGGTGGTATGTCGGAATGGTGGGATGTCGGAATAGCGGGATGTCGGAATGGCGGGATTTCGGAATGGGTGTTGCCACCCCCTTCATCATATACACAGTTATTTATACATCACCTTCCACCATGAAGCGTTGTCCCTTTTTGTTTCTCTCTTTGTTCTTAAAATGCTGTTATGCATGTCTAAACCAATCCATTAAATTAGATCATATTGGCAGTAAAGCAATCTACAATGTGCTTGGTCGCAAAGCTGCTCATCTGTGGTAAACAGCTCTTCAGAAAGGCATTCTTCAATTGATTTCACTAATTCTATGTAATAATTTTGTGATTTCCTACAAAACTACACTTCTTCTCCCATCTGTCTGAGTATTTAATATTGTCTGGGTCCCGTTAAAACATGTATTTTTCCCATCTAATTCCTTGTTTGCTTTAAAACAAGTATTCCCCATTTTCTATCCCTTCAGTAGCCAACCAGTTTGTATGGAGTACACTGGAGCAACTTGACTGATCAGTAAAACACTGCTTTTGTTGTCACCGCAAGGCTTCCCCCGTCGGTTGTTTCACTGAGACACTACTGAGTAACTATAACTCAACACAGTTTATACACATAACATTCATATACATACTAACAAACAAACAAACAATTATTTATCGCAATTTTCTCATCTCTGTTTGAACGTACACCCAGGTAAATATTCCTGTAGTCTTCTCATACCGACTATGGACCCATTCATTGTTTAACTTCACTGTTTTGCAAATCCTAATTGAATATTACACATTGACATTGAACTTTACTTGATAAGCAGGTCTTCATTGCATTCAGCAGCCTATATGTGAGCATCTATGTGTAAGCTGTTCTTCTTTGCATTTATCAGCAGCAAGCAATTCTTCATTGCACATGCATATGAAAATAGTAAAACAATTCCAATGCGTTAGCGAAACCTTCTATATCAGGAGTGTCCATCATGATGCTGGGAATAGAACCTCTTTCCCAGAATAGTTCAACCTTCATTACTCAACTGATCATAACTCCGCAATGAGCACATTTCAAAGTATCATTCCTCTACATATATTCAAAAATCTATGTGTAAATGTTTAATATTTCTTATATTTGTTGATGTCATTCTGTGTGCATGTGGCCTAAACCCAATCTCTGTGTGGCAATTTTAATTTAAACAAGTTGAACTCTGCCTCTGATCATTTAAAAAAGGTGTGTACCAATATCAACCTTTCTCAGGTAATTACAGATCCTACAAAACCAAAGAGATCCTTCAAGGTTGTCCCTGATTGGCTCAATCTTAACAAATCAAAGGTAGAATATCCGCAGTATCTGAACTTGGTGTTAGTTATCACTGCTCAATAGCCTGTATCAGAATTGCAAAAATGAAAACATTAGGTCCACGCTTGGTATCCAGATCCTGAAACATCTCCATGAGCAGGCTTTTTTTTAACTGATCTGTTGAATAGTTATATGACACTGTTAAAATCCCATATGAAGATCTAGCACTTGACCATTTTTGTAAATCTTCTAATTCCATAGTTGATAAACACGCCCCTTTTAAAAAGTATAGAACTTAGAACAGGTCTATCCCTGGCTTTCGGCAGAACTGTCTTCTTTACTTTTTTTTCCCCTTGTCCTGTTCAGCATTATGTCAGAAGAATTGTAGTCTGAATACCTTTGATGCCAAACAGATTTGTTTTGCCAAGGGAAGTTTTATAAATGTAAAGCTCCCCTTGATGCCCATTTATTTATTTCTGTTTACAATATATGACATGAACTGAACTGAACCGGACCGGGGGACAAGGAAAGAAGAAGAGGAAAGAAGAGGAAACAGAACAAAAATAGAAACAAAAACCAGACAACCAGCTGCTACACCTGTAAAAAACAAAACAGACAACAATCCATGGCCTATGAGGGGAATCCAGCCTTAGCGCCACCAGGAGCACCTGAAAGCAGACAAGCAGAGAAAAAACAAACACACAAACAAACAAAAACAAGCACAAGAAGCGGCAATCGCATACAACACAGCTGTGGATATAGATGACCTGAGACGACATGATAATACATCAACTGCTTAGTGACCATGCTACTGGACTAATGAATGTGTGTGTGTGTGTGTGAGAACATGCAACACCCATGGCACAGGACCTACATGATAACCGTGCTTAGTTATGAGTGTATAAGCGTACAGGGCCACAATCCACAGCCCCCCCCCAAGCAATCAGAAGCAGGCAGAGAGGGCCACAAGACCCAGGCCACCAGCAGCCCCCACAGAGCACAGAACCCAGGCAGCCCACCGCAGGGGCAACCACGCATCCACCCAGAAGACTGCAGAGGAAGCCCCCGGAAAGAGCCCCCATAAGCATAGGGCAGAGGCACTCCGGGAACCAGGGGCAACAGCCCACCGACCCCGCCAGGCCCCAGCCGCCCAGACATGGGCCGTGCACTGGACCTGGGCCCCAGGAGCCCGAGCGCCCCCAAACCCCCCGGCAGAGGCCCCACCCAATACCCAGGAGGGCCAAGCGCCCCAGACAGCCACAAAGTGGGTCAGCGCCTGCCCCAGCGCCCCTGGCCAAGTGCCCTGGGAGTCAAGACGTGCCCACAGGTGGGTGAAGTCGCGAGCAGTGGGGAGAGGCAACGCTGATGCCCCATCGGGAGAAACACAGGCAGGCCAGGCGACAGCAAGTCCCAGATCCAGGCCCAATCATCCACACATCCACACATCCTACCTCCCTCGACTCTGCTGGGGTGTAGTGCAGCGGGCACACCAGGAGGCCAGCAACCCCCCAGCCACCACAGACCCCGAACCAGCAGAACAATTAATTAATCCTCCTGGCCCCTCCTGCCCCGAGCAGACACCAGGAAGCAGGGGTGTGCGAAGAAGACCCCTCCCCTCACCCTTCTGGCTCTTCAATATTTTCTAATAGTGAGCAATTAAAATTGAGGGGCAGCCAAACTTGTAGAACTGGGAGCGCGGCACTCTGGGCAGCCTACATACCCAAAGAGCCCCGCCCACCAGATGCCACTCAGTGTAACCACCCCCCAAGACCTAATGTGTGTGTGTGAGTGTGTTTGATAAGTAGTAATGTCTAAGGTGTAATTAAAACAGGGGCAGGGAACTGCAGAGTGCAACCAAAGGGGACCACCTACGTGGCCCCATCCACTGCACCCCACCGAACACACACGCCCCCAAAACCCTTCATGTGTGAGTGTGTGCTGTGTACAGGAGCCAGAAGGGAGAGGGGTATGGGGATATATAACGGGGGAGCTACTCTCCCCCAGAGAGGGCAGCCAGGGACTGGCTGCAATAGGCATCCCCGCTACCTGGGAGCCAACAATGGGCAGGAGGGCCTGATGTCCACCAGGCTCGGGGCCTGCAGCGACCATAATCCGGGAGCCCCCAGAAGGTACCCATCCCGCCCCACCCCACTCAACCCAACCCCACCCAGGAGGACCTCTACAAAAAACAAACAAACAACATCAAAAAACAAACAAACAAACCACCCGGTCACACCAGTCGCAGCAGCCCGGGCCTGAGACCCACCATCACCCAGCAACCCACCACCACCACTATGTGATAAAACTAATCAGAGGGGACCAGAGAGAATGAAATTCAGCCAATTGATGTTTTGAGGAAGCAGACATTGTTTCCATGCTAATATAATCTAAAAGAAAATTTCTAAACTGGTTAATACACAGATTGTTCTTCGCTTTCCAGTTCATGAGAATAGTTTTCTTTGCGATACATAACACTGTGACAACCACGTGTGCTGAGTTAATTTCCATGTTGATGTTGTCTAAGTCACCCAGTATGCACAGTGTGGGGCATGCAGGGATGCTACACTTTAGCCATGTTGATAGGTCCTCACAGACTTCAAGCCAGAACTTCTGGACAGGCGCAGAAAAACCACAAAGCGTGTGCATAATCATCAGGTGTGTTATCTGTGCAATGTGAGCAGATTTTTGAGTGTGTTAGACCCATCCTGAACATCCTTTGTCCTGTATAGTGTGTTCTATGAAGGATTTTGTATTGTATGAGCTGTAAATTAGGATTTCGAGTCTTTATGAAGGTGTTCAAACATATTTGTGGTTAGAAGCTATGACCAGAACTGATGGATAAATCTGCCTCCCATTTTGAGGATGGAAGAGACATTGTGTCATCTATCTTAGACAATAATTTATATATTTTTGATAGTAGTTTTGGGGTACAGATGCTTAGAAATTCTGCTACCCTAGTCGGGGGTTGTAAGTCTGGTTGGTGGAGGATATATCCATCCATCCATCCATCATCTGCCACGGTCGGGTCGCGGGGGCAGCAGCTTGAGCAGAGAAACCCAGACGTCTCTGTCCCCGGCCACTTCCTCCAGCTCTTCCGGGGGGACCCCGAGGCGTTCCCAGGCCAGCCGAGAGACATAGTCTCTCCAACGTGTCCTGGGTCTCCCCCGGGGTCTCCTCCCAGTGGGACGTGCCCGGAACACCTCCCCAGGGAGGCGCCCAGGGGGCATCCTAACCAGATGCCCGAGCCACCTCACAGCCATCTGCCCCTCCCGGATGACTGAGCTTCTCACCCTATCTCTAAGGGAGAGCCCAGACACCCTGCGGAGGAAACCCATTTCGGACGCTTGTATTCGCGATCTTGTTCTTTCGGTCACTACCCACAACTCGTGACCATAGGTGAGGATGGGAACGTAGATTGACCAGTAAGTAGAGAGCTTCGCCTTGTGGCTCAGCTCCCTCTTCACAACGACGGGTCGGTGCAGAGCCTGCAACACTGCAGGCGCCGCACCGATCCGCCCGTCAATCTCCCGCTCCATTCGTCCGTCACTCGTGAACAAGACCCCGAGATACTTGAACTCCTCCTCTTGGGGAAGGATCTCATTCCCGACCCGGAGAGAGCATTCCACCATTTTCCGGCTGAGAACCATAGTCTCGGATTTGGAGGTGCTGATTCTCATCCCAGCCGCTTCACACTCGGCTGCGAATCACTCCGGTGAGAGCTGAAGGTCACGGCCTGACGACGCTAACAGAACCACATCATCTGCAAAAAGCAGAGACCCGATTCTGAGGTCGCCAAATGGGACACCCTCAACGCCCTGGCTCCGCCTAGAAATTCTGTCCATAAAAGTTAGGAACAGAATCGGTGACAAAGGGCAGCCCTGACGGAGTCCAACTCTCACCGGAAACGTATCCAACTTACTGCCGGCAATGCGGACCAAACTCTGGCACCGGTCATACAGAGACCGAACGGCCCCTATCAAGGGGTCCGGCACTCCATATTCCCGGAGCACCCCCCACAGGACTCCACAAGGGACACGGTCGAACGCTTTCTCCAAGTCCACAAAACACATGTAGACTGGTTGGGCGAACTCCCATGCACCCTCCAGGATCCTGCCGAGGGTATAGAGCTGGTCCACTGTTCCACGGCCAGGACGAAAGCCACACTGCATCTCCTGAATCCGAGGCTCGATTATCCGACGGATCCTCCTCTCCAATACCACCACCCCAATCTGCCAGTCCAGAGGCACTGTCCCCGATGTCCACGCGATACTGCAGAGGCGTGTCAGCCAAGACAGCCCTACAACATCCAGAGCCTTGAGAAACTCAGGTCGGACCTCATCCACCCCCGGGGCCTTGCCACCGAGGAGCTTTTTAATCACCTCGGCAACCTCAGCCCCAGAAATGGGAGGCCCCGTCTCCGAGCTCTCCGACTCTGCCTCTTCCGAGCACGTGTTGGTAGGATTGAGGAGTTCCTCGAAGTACTCCCCCCACCGACTCACAACATCCCTAGTTGAGGTCAGCAAAGCCCCGTCCCCACTGTAAACAGTGTTGACTGTGAGCCGCTCCCCCCCCCCTGAGACGCCGGATGGTGGACCAGAATCTTTTCGAGGCCGTCCGGAAATCGTTCTCCATGGTCTCACCGAACTCCTCCCAGGCCCGAGTTTTTGCCTCAGCAACCGCCGAAGCCGCGGCCCGTCTGGCCCGTCGGTACCTATCAGCTTCTTCCAGGGTCCCACTGGCCAAAAAGGCCCGATAGGACTCCTTCTTCAGCTTGACGGCTTCCCTCACCACTGGTGTCCACCAGCAGGTTCGAGGGTTGCCGCCACGACAGGCACCGACCACCTTACGGTCACAACTCCGACCAGCTGCCTCGGCAATGGAGTCACGGAACATGACCCATTCGGACTCAATGTCCCCCACCTCAAATATGGTTGAAGCTCTGCCGGAGGTGGGAGTTAAAGCTCCTCCTGACGGGGGATTCTGACAAACGCTCCCAGCAGACCCTCACAATACGTTTGGGCCTGCCAGGTCTGATCGGCATCCTCCCCCACCAGCGGAGCCAACTCACCACCAGGTGGTGATCAGTTGACAGCTCCGCCCCTCTCTTCACCCGAGTGTCCAGGACATACGGCCGCAAGTCCGATGATACAACCACAAAGTCGATCATCGAACTGCGGCCAAGGGTGTCCTTGTGCCAAGTGCACATATGGACACCCTTATGCCTGAACATGGTGTTCGTTATGGACAGTCTATGACTGGCACAGAAGTCCAACAACATAACACCACTCTGATTCAGATCGGGGGGGCCGTTCCTCCCAATCACACCCCTCCAGGTCTCACTGTCATTGCCCACGTGAGCATTGAAGTCCCCCAGCAGAATGAGGGAGTCTCCGGTAGGAGCATTCTCCAGTGCCTCCCCCAGAGACTCCAAAAAGGGTAGGTACTCTGAACTGCTGTTTGGCGCATAGGCACAAACAACTGTCAGGACTCGTCCCCCCACCCAAAGGCGGAGGGAGGCTACCCTCTCGTTCACTGGGGTAAACCCCAATGTACTGGCACACAGCCGGGGGGCAATAAGTATGCCCACACCTGCTCTGCGCCTCTCACCACGGGCAACTCCAGAGTGGAAGAGAGTCCAACCCCTCTCAAGAGTACTGGTTCCAGATCCCAAGCCGTGCGTCGAGGTGAGTCCGACTATATCTAACGGTCTGATGAAGTTTCAACAATAAACAACAAACTTTGTATTATGAGAAAGAACCAGACTCATTCTTCAGGAATCCGAAAATAAGCTCTATTTTACGAGTTATGCACGAATTCGGATTCTCCTATAAAACGAATTCCTTAACTCAAACCATGTTAAGACTGCTTTGTCCTTCATATTTATTCATGTCTAATCAAGTTTCAATGATAAACAACGTTGTACTTTGTAGAATGAGAAAGAACTTCTTCAGCAATAAGCATCTCTCGACAAATGACGAAATACAGATTTTGCTATAAAATTAATTGCTATCGGCCTGACTTAAAACTGTTTGTCTTCCTTATTTATCCACTTCAAATGAAGTTTCAACAATTAAAAAAATTTTGTAGTTTGAGAAAGAACAACTTAATCTTGAGCAATCAGTATAAAAAGAGGGTAAGCAAAGGTGCGAATGTCAAACCATACATGATCAAAACAGGGAGCGGAGGTGTTTGGCTGAGACAAGGTGTGAATGTCCACCCATAATTAATGAAAAGCGGGCAACAAGTAGGTTCGAATGCCCAACCATACATCATCAAAAGCAGGAGTGGATATGTTCGGCTACAAGAAGATTTGAACGTCTGACCATAGTTTGTAAAAAGCGGGTAAGAAAAGGTTCGAATGCCCGAACATACACCATCAAAGGAGGGAGCGGAGGTGTTCCGCTGTAAGAAGGTGTGAATGTCCGACCATAGTTGGTAAAAAACGGGTAAGAAAAGGTTAAAATACCCGACTGTACACAATCAGTAGCGGGTGCGGAGTTGTTCGGCTACTAAAAGGTGTGAAAGTCCGACCATGGTTTGTAAAAAGCGGGTAAGAAAAGGTGCGAATGCCCGAAAATGTATGATCAAAAGAGGGAGCGGAGGTGTTTGGCTGCAAGAAGGTGTGAATGTACACCCACAATTACTGAAAAATGGGTAAGAAAAGGTGCGAATTTCCAACTATACATAATCAAAAGCAGGAGTGGATGTGTTCGGCTCCAAGAAGGGTTGAATGTCTGACCATAGTTTGTAAAAAGCAGGTAAGAAAAGGTTTGACTGCCCGAACATACACCATCAAAAGAGGGAGCGGAGGTGTTCCGCTGTAAGAAGGTGTGAATGTCCGACCATAGTTGGTAAAAAGCGGGTAAGAAAAGGTTAAAATACCCGACTGTACACAATCAATAGCGGGAGCGGAGTTGTTCGGCTACTAAAAGATGTGAAAGTCCGACTATGGTTTGTAAAAAGCGGGTAAGAAAAGGTGCTAATGCCCGACAATGTATGATCAAAAGAGGGAGCGGAGGTGTTCGGCTGCAAGAAAGTCTGAATGTCCAACCATAATTTGTAAAAACCGGGAAGGAAAGGCTCGAAAGCCCGACTATACACCATCAAAAGCGGGAGCAGAGTGGTTCAGCTGCAAGAAGGTCTGAATGTCCATCAATAATTGCTTTAAAACATGAAAGAAAATTTTCGAATATCATCCGCACATGATCATAAGAAGGAGAGGAGGTGTTCAGCTGCAAGAAGGTGTGAATATCCACCCATAATTCCTGAAAAATGGGTAAAAAAAATTGCGAATGCCCAACCATACATTATCAAAAGCAGGTGTGAATGTCAGATCATAATTTGCAAAAAGCTGATGAGAAAGGGTGAGAATGTCCGACTGCACACCATCAAATGCGGGAGCGGAGTTGTTCGGCTGTGAGTAGGTGTGAATCTCCGACCGTAATTTCTGAAAAATGTGTTAGAAAAGGTAAGAATGCCGGTCCATAAATCATCAAAAGCGAGAGAGGTGGTGTTCGGCTGCAAGTAGGTGTGAATGTCCAGCCATAATTACTCACAAACGGGTAAGAAAAGGTAGTATTGCCAGACCATACATGATCAAAACAGGGAGCGGAGGTGGTTCAGCTGCAAGAAGGTGTGAATGTCTCACTAAAGTTCAAATATATTAACAAAAGCGGGAGGAGAGGTCTTCGGATGAGAGTGGTTGAGAATTTCCAACCATAATCTATAAAATTCGGTGAAAAAAAGGTTTGATAGAACACTAAAAGGTGGAGCGGAAGTGTTCGGCTGCAAGAAGGTGTGAATGTCCGACTATATTTGGTGAAAAGCAGGTGAAGCAAGGTCTGAATGCCCAACCTTACATTATCAAAAGCGAGATCAGAGGTGTTTGGCTGCAAGAAGGCCATAGTTTGCCAAAAGCGGGTAAGCTGCGAATGACCAACTAAATATCAACAAAAGTGGGGGCGGAGGTCTTCGGATGCAACTGGGTGTGAACATCCCACCATACAAGTATGGTGGAGAGGAAGCTGTGAACAGCCGACCATAGTTTGCAAAAAGCGGGTGAGACAAGGTGCGAATGTCCAACCATACATGATAAAAACAGGGAGCGGAGGTGTTTGGCTGTGACAAGGTGTGAATGTCCACCCAAAATTAATGAAAAGCGGGCAAAAAGTAGGTTTGAATGCCCAAGCATACATCATCAAAAGAAGGAGTGGATGTGTTCGGCTACAAGAAGGTTTGAATGTCCGAGCATAGTTTGTAAAAAGCGGGTAAGAAAAGGTTCGAATGCCCAAACATACACCATCAAAAGAGGGAGCGGAGGTGTTCCGCTGTAAGAAGGTGTGAATGTCCGACCATAGTTGGTAAAAAGTGGGTAAGAAAAGGTTAAAATACCCGACTGTACACAATCAATAGGGGGAGCGGAGTTGTTCGGCTACAAGAAGATGTGAAAGTCCAACCATGGTTTGTGAAAAGCTGGTAAGAAAAGGTTCGAATGCCCGAATATATACCATCAAAAGCGGAAGCGGAGGTTTTCGGCTGCAAGAAGGTGTGAACGTCCGACCAAAGTTTGTAAAAAGCAGTTAAGAAAAGGTTCGAATATCCAACCAAACATAATCAAAAGCGGGAGCAGAGCTGTTCGACTGCAAGTAGGTGTGAATGTCCAGCCATAATTACTCACAAATGGGTAAGAAAAGGTAGTATTGCCAGACCATACATGATCAAAACAGGGAGCTGAGGTGGTTCAGCTGCAAGGTGTGAATGTCTGACTATAGTTTGTAAAAAGCGGGTAAGATAAGGTGCGAATGCCCGACAATGTATAATCAAAAGAGGGAGCAGAGGTTTTCGGCTACACGAAGGTTTGAATGTCCAACCATAGTTTGTAAAAAGCGGGTAAGAAAAGGTTCAAATGCCTGACTATACACCATCAAAAGCGGGAGCGGAGATGTTCCGCTGTAAGACGGTGTGAATGTCCGACCATAGTTGGTAAAAAGCGGGTAAGAAAAGGTTAAAATACCCGACTGTACACAATCAATAGCGGGAGCGGAGTTGTTCGGCTACAAGAAGGTGTGAAAGTCCAACCATCGTTTGTAAAAAGCTGGTAAGAAAAGGTTCGAATGCCCGAATATATACCATCAAAAGCGGAAGCGGAGGTGTTCGGCTGCAAGAAGGTGTGAACGTCCGACCAAAGTTGGCAAAAAGCAGTAAAGAAAAGGTTCGAATATCCAAACATAATTAAAAGCGGGAGAGATTGTTTTCAGCTGCAAGTAGGTGTCAATATCCAGCCATAATTACTCACAAACGGGTAAGAAAATGTAGTATTGCCAGACCATACATGATCAAAACAGGGAGCGGAGGTTGTTTAGCTGCAAAAAGGGGTGAATGTCCAACAAAAGTTCAAATATATTAACAAAAGCGGGAGGAGAGGTCTTCGGATTAGAGTGGTTGAAATTTCCAACCATAATCTATAAAATGCGGTGAAAAAAAAAGGTGTGAAGGAATGAATTTTATAGCAAAATCCGAAATCATGCATAACTCCGCATAAGGAACGTATTGCTCAACCAAAGGGATGCTTCTTTCTCATTCAGGGTAATATGAGGAACTTTATGCTTGATACATTTTAGACATGGATAACTATGAAGGACAAAGCAATTTTAACTTGGTTTGAGCAAAGCAATTCATTTTATAGGAAAATCCGAAATCGTGCAGGACTCATGAAAGTAAGCTTATTCTCGGATTCCTGATCCTCCAGTGTTGCTCTTTCCTATACTGCAAAATACAGCCTTGTTCTTTGTTGAAATCGATATAGACATTGATAAATATGAAGGACAAAGCAGTTTCCACTTTGTTTGAGTGAAGGAATTAATTTTATAGCAAAATCCCAAATCAAGCAGAACGTATGAAAATAAGCGTGTTTTCGGATTCCTGATCCTTCAGTGTTGCTATTTCTTCTACTGCAAAATACAATGTTGTTCTTTGTTGAAGTCAATCTAGACATTGATAAATATGAAGGACAAAGCAGTTTTAACATAGTTTGAGTAAAGGAATTCATTTTATACATAAAATCCCAAATCATGCAGAACGTATGAAAATAAGCTTATTCTCGGATTCCTGTTCCTTCAAGTGTTGCTCTTTCTACTACTGCAAAATACAATGTTGTTCTTTGTTGAAGTAAATCTAGACATTGATAAATATGAAGGACAAAGCAGTTTTCACTTGGTTTGAGTGAAGGAATTCATTTTATACATAAAATCCCAAATCATGCAGAATGTATGAAAAGAAGCTTATTCTCGGATTCCTGATCCTTCAGTGTTGCTTTTTCTTCTACTGCAAAATACAATGTTGTTCTTTGTTGAAGTCGATCTAGACATTGATAAATATGAAGGACAAAGCAGTTTTAACTTGGTTTGAGTGAAGGAATTCATTTTATACATAAAATCCCAAATCATGCAGAACGTATGAAAATAAGCTTATTCTCGGATTACTGATCCTTCAGTGTTGCTCTTTCTTCTACTGCAAAATCCAGTGTTGTTCTTTGTTGAAGTCAATCTAGACATTGATAAATATGAAGGACAAAGCAGTTTTAACTTGGTTTGAGTGAAGGAATTCATTTTATACATAAAATCCCAAATCATGCAGAACGTATGAAAATAAGCTTATTCTCGGATTACTGATCCTTCAGTGTTGCTCTTTCTTCTACTGCAAAATCCAGTGTTGTTCTTTGTTGAAGTCAATCTAGACATTGATAAATATGAAGGACAAAGCAGTTTTAACATAGTTTGAGTGAAGGCATTCATTTATAGTAAAATCAATAATCGTGCAGAACTCATGAAAATAAGCTTATTCTCGGATTCCTAAAACTTTTGATTTGCTCTTTCTTTACTGCAAAGTACAATGTTGTTCTTTGTTGAAGTCGATCTAGACATTGATAAATATGAAGGACAAAGCAGTTTTCACTTGGTTTGAGTGAAGGATTTGCAGCTGAAAACCTCCCGCTCCCGCTTTTGATTGTGTATAGTCGGAATTTCGAGCCTTTTCTTACCCGGTTTTTAGAAATTATGGTTGGACATTCAGACCTTGCAGCCGAAGACCTCCACTCCCTCTTTTGATCATATATTGTTGGGCATTCGCACCTTGTCTTACCCGCTTTTTACAAACTATAGTCAGACATTCACACCTTGCAGCTGAACCACCTCAGCTCCCTGTTTTGATCATGTATGGTCTGGCAATACTACCTTTTCTTACCCGTTTGTGAGTAATTATGGCTGGACATTCACACCTACTTGCAGTCGAACAGCTCTGCTCCCGCTTTTGATTATGTTTGGTTGGATATTCGAACCTTTTCTTAACTGCTTTTTACAAACTTTGGTCGGACGTTCACACCTTCTTGCAGCCGAAAACCTCCGCTTCCGCTTTTGATGGTATATATTCGGGCATTCGAACATTTTCTTACCAGCTTTTTACAAACCATGGTTGGACTTTCACACCTTCTTGTAGCCGAACAACTCCGCTCCCCCTATTGATTGTGTACAGTCGGGTATTTTAACCTTTTCTTACCCGTTTTTTACCAACTATGGTCGGACATTCACACCTTCTTACAGCGGAACACCTCCGCTCCCTCTTTTGATGGTGTATGTTTGGGCATTCGAACCTTTTCTTACCCGCTTTTTACAAACTATGCTCGGACATTCAAACCTTCTTGTAGCCGAACACATCCACTCCTGCTTTTGATGATGTATGGTTGGGCATTCAAACCTACTTGTTGCCCGCTTTTCATTAATTTTGGGTGGACATTCACACCTTGTCACAGCCAAACACCTCCGCTCCCTGTTTTGATCATGTATGGTTGGACATTCGCACCTTTTCTCACCCGCTTTTTGCCAACTATGGTCGGCTGTTCACAGCTTCCTCTCCACCATACTTGTATGGTGGGATATTCACACCCACTTGCATCCGAAGACCTTTTGTTGATATTTAGTCGGTCATTCGCAGCTTACCCGCTTTTGGCAAACTATGGCCTTCATGCAGCCAAACACCTCTGATCTCGCTTTTGAATATGTAAGGTTGGGCATTCAGACCTTGCTTCACCTGCTTTTCACCAAATATAGTCGGACATTCACACCTTCTTGCAGCCGAACACTTCCGCTCCACCTTTTAGTGTTCTATCACACCTTTTTTTTCACCGCATTTTATAGATTATGGTTGGAAATTCTCAACCACTCTCATCCGAAGACCTCTCCTCCCGCTTTTGTTAATATATTTGAACTTTAGTCGGACATTCACACCTTCTTGCAGCTGAACCACCTCCGCTCCCTGTTTTGATCATGTATGGTCTGGCAATACTACCTTTTCTTACCCGTTTGTTAGTAATTATGGCTGGACATTCACACCTACTTGCAGCCGAACACCACCTCTCCCGCTTTTGATGATGTATGGACCGGCATTTTTACCTTTTCTAACACATTTTTCAGCAATTATGGTCGGAGATTCACACCTACTCACAGCCGAACAACTCCGCTCCCGCATTTGATGGTGTATAGTCGGGCATTCTCACCCTTTCTCATCAGCTTTTTGCAAATTATGATCTGACATTCACACCTGCTTTTGATAATGTATGGTTTGGCATTCGCACCTTTTCTTACCCATTTTTCAGTAATTATGGGTGGACATTCACACCTTCTTGCAGCTGAACACCTCCTCTCCCGCTATTGATTGTGTACAGTCGGGTATTTTAACCTTTTCTTTCCCGCTTTTTACCAAATATGGTCGGACATTCACACCGTCTTACAGCGGAACACCTCTGCTCCCGCTTTTGATGGTGTATAGTCAGGCATTTGAACCTTTTCTTACCCGCTTTTTACAAACTATGGTCGGACATTCAAACCTTCTTGTAGCCGAAAACCTCCGCTCCCTCTTTTGATTATACATTGTTGGGCATTCGCACCTTATTTACAAACTATAGTCAGACATTCACACCTTGCAGCTGAGCCACCTCAGCTCCCTGTTTTGATAGTGTATGTTCGGGCATTCGAACCTATTCTTACCCCCTTTTTACAAACTATGCTCGGAGATTCACACCTACTCACAGCCGAACACTTCCGCTCCCGCATTTGATGGTGTATAGCCGGGCATTCTCACCCTTTCTCATCAGCTTTTTGCAAATTATGATCTGACATTCACACCTACTTGCAGTCGAACAGCTCTGCTCCCGCTTTTGATTATGTTTGGTTGGATATTCGAACCTTTTCTTAACTGCTTTTTACAAACTTTGGTCGGACGTTCACACCTTCTTGCAGCCGAACACATCCACTTTCACTTTTGATGGTATATATTCGGGCATTCGAATCTTTTCTTACCCGCTTTTTACAAACCGTGGTCGGACTTTCACACCTTCTTGTAGCCAAACAACTCCGCTCCCCCTATTGATTGTGTACAGTCGGGTATTTTAACCTTTTCTTACCCGTTTTTTACCAACTATGGTCGGACATTTACACCTTCTTACAGCGGAACACCTCCGCTCCCTCTTTTGATGGTCTATGTTCGGGCATTCGAACCTTTTCTTACCCGCTTTTTACAAACTATGGTCGGACATTCAAACTTTCTTGTAGCCTAACACATCCACTCCTGCTTTTGATGATGTATGGTAGGGCATTTTCACCTTTTCTTACCCATTTTTCAGTAATTATGGGTGGACATTCACACCTTCTTGCAGCTGAACAACTCCTCTCCCGCTTATGATCATGTGCGGTTTGATATTCGAAAATTTTCTTTCATGTTTTAAAGCAATTATTGATGGACATTCAAATCTTCTTGTAGCCGAACACATCCACTCCTGCTTTTGATGATGTATGGTAACCTTTTCTTACCCGCTTTTTACAAACTATGGTCGGATATTCAAACCTTCTTGTAGCCAAAACCCTCCGCTCCCTCTTTTGATCATACATTGTCGGGCATTCGCACCTTATCTTACCCGCTTTTTACAAACTATAGTCAGACATTCACACCTTGCAGCTGAACCACCTCCGCTCCCTGTTTTGATCATGTATGGTCTGGCAATACTACCTTTTCTTACCCGTTTGTGAGTAATTAATCCCAAAATATTGAGCATAAAATAAGTCTTTATGCTGATGATGTATTACTTTTCCTTCAGAACTCACAGACGTCTCTCAGTCACACGATCACACTCATAAATAAATTCTCAGCACTTTCTGACTACTCTATCAACTGGTCTAAGACCACAGTTCTGCCCATTAACTGTAGGGTCCATAATATACCTGCGATCACTTTACAGTCAGGAAATATTAGATATTTAGGCATAAACATTTCCTCCAGGCTCTCAGAGCTAACAAAGCTAAATTATGTGCAATTATTAAAGACAGTAGAGGACGATCTCTCGTTGGAAGTCCTTACCTATATCACTTATGGGGAGAGTTACATCCATTAAAATGATGATACTACCAAAAGTTAACTATTTGTTCTCAATGATCCCCATAAAACCATCTGCTACTTGGTTTAAGTCACTAGATTCATGCATCTCCAAATTTCTGTGGAAAAACAAACCACCACGTATTAGTTTAAAAACCCTACAGAAGACCAAGGACAGTGGTGGATTAGATTTACCTCATTTTCAGCACTATTCCTTAGACAATAGGTTACAATATATATCAAAATGGTTTAAACCTTGTTGTTGTCACAGTTCCCAGAGACGTTGTAATCGTTGAGGATTCTATATTCACCCCCTCATTAGAGGCACGTAATGCAGATTGATGACACTGAATCTTCTTCTCTGTTCATTGCTGGCATCATTCCCAGCATCGTAAGTGTTCGTGGCATTGTTAGCCTCTTCTTCTGGATCTTGATATCGAGAATCCTTTTGTATTTCTGGTTTGTCAGTCCTCTGTCTTCGTTCACCGGAGTCTTTGTCTTTTTGTCCTTGAGTTTGGTGATTTTTTCTTCTTTTGATGCCTTGACACAATGTGACAGGTGATACCACGTGGGAGATCCTGTAACTTGGATTGCTGTCCCTGTGCTGCGAAATGGCTGTGCTGCTCAAATGGTCTCTCCTTCATCATGGTTACATGCTGCCATTCCGACATCTCGCCATTCCGACATGGGTCTCCAATTGTCGGAATGGCGACACTTAATTTTTTATCAAACGTCCCACCATTCCGACACTTTTTTCCTCCTATGGTCGGAATGGCGGTATGTTTTTTGTGTTTTTTAACATACCGCCATTCCGACAGTTCCTTTTAATAGCCTATTTTTTACCCAAAACATTTTGCACTAATGATATGCCGGCGCAAATACGCCCTAAAGTTTGGCGCACAAGCTTTGCACATGCAGAGGCCACAGCCTCGCAAACAAACTTTAATAATCTATTATCAAAATCCCCTGAATTTCAAATATAAAAATACAGATATTAATGTAACTCTGGCGAGACTGAAACTGATTAAGCAGAAATACAGTGTCAGTGAGCTGTCACAGCAGCCAGCTGGAGCGGAGCTCTCCACAGAGCCCATGCGTCTTTTGCACGCTGTCATCATATGCAAAAGTAATAATTGCAATTACAGATATCACGGCTACTGCACAGGACACAGTTGCGAGCACTCTGCCTTGCCTTGCCAATAGGAGAAGATAGAAATGACAGCATAGAACGTATAAAACACAACAAAATGCAGTAAAAACGTTTATTCATGTTATTCACGTGATTTATGAGTACTCACTCCAATTTTGGGAAGCGCGGATGGGTTTTGCGCATTTGGCACAAACACACAGCTGCAACGGTTGTAGCTTTATACAGCCTGTTGATATCTTAAGGACCTAACTGGTCACACCTGGGACTAAATGTCATGTAGAGATTGTTTTTACATGACATTACAGCTGAACATATAGCTTTCATCCACAAACCAACGTGGGAGAGCCCGAAGACGCATGTGCCAGACGCACATAGGCATGCGTAAAACCAATTTTGACCACTTCATACTGTTTATTTGCTTTCTTTTAGTTAACTTTCGTTTCTTTTGGATTCTTGTGCGTGTTATGGAGCCATTTTGGTCCATGTTTGTAAGCCTTTTTTTCCTGGATTAAATTTTCGGAAGTTGAAACAAGTGGCATTGGAGTGTGTGATTGAAAACCACCGCGGACTGCTTCTCCTCCTCCAGTTGCCGAGACTTTGTGTTTTTAATAACGCTTGTCTATAAACATGTTAAACATATAAATTGCATGAACAGAAAGAAGGGACTCACCTGTTGAGTAACACACATTTCCTTATACGGAAAGCCTTGTCGGAATGGTGGGACATTTGAACGTCAGAATAGCGGGATGTCGCAATGGTGGGATGTCGGAATGGTGGGACGTTTGCATGTCGGAATGGTGGTATGTCGGAATGGTGGTATGTCGGAATGGTGGGATGTCGGAATAGCGGGATGTCGGAATGGCGGGATTTCGGAATGGGTGTTGCCACCCCCTTCATCATATACACAGTTATTTATACATCACCTTCCACCATGAAGCGTTGTCCCTTTTTGTTTCTCTCTTTGTTCTTAAAATGCTGTTATGCATGTCTAAATCAATCCATTAAATTAGATCATTTTGGCAGTAAAGCGATCTACAATGTGCTTGGTCGCAAAGCTGCTCATCTGTGGTAAACAGCTCTTCAGAAAGGCATTCTTCAATTGATTTCACTAATTCTATGTAATAATTTTGTGATTTCCTACAAAACTACACTTCTTCTCCCATCTGTCTGAGTATTTAATATTGTCTGGGTCCCGTTAAAACATGTATTTTTCCCATCTAATTCCTTGTTTGCTTTAAAACAAGTATTCCCCATTTTCTATCCCTTCAGTAGCCAACCAGTTTGTATGGAGTACACTGGAGCAACTTGACTGATCAGTAAAACACTGCTTTTGTTGTCACCGCAAGGCTTCCCCCGTCGGTTGTTTCACTGAGACACTACTGAGTAACTATAACTCAACACAGTTTATACACATAACATTCATATACATACTAACAAACAAACAAACAATTATTTATTGCAATTTTCTCATCTCTGTTTGAACGTACACCCAGGTAAATATTCCTGTAGTCTTCTCATACCGACTATGGACCCATTCATTGTTTAACTTCACTGTTTTGCAAATCCTAATTGAATATTACACATTGACATTGAACTTTACTTGATAAGCAGGTCTTCATTGCATTCAGCAGCCTATATGTGAGCATCTATGTGTAAGCTGTTCTTCTTTGCATTTATCAGCAGCAAGCAATTCTTCATTGCACATGCATATGAAAATAGTAAAACAATTCCAATGCGTTAGCGAAACCTTCTATATCAGGAGTGTCCATCATGATGCTGGGAATAGAACCTCTTTCCCAGAATAGTTCAACCTTCATTACTCAACTGATCATAACTCCGCAATGAGCACATTTCAAAGTATCATTCCTCTACATATATTCAAAAATCTATGTGTAAATGTTTAATATTTCTTATATTTGTTGATGTCATTCTGTGTGCATGTGGCCTAAACCCAATCTCTGTGTGGCAATTTTATTTTGAACTCTGCCTCTGATCATTTAAAAAAGGTGTGTACCAATATCAACCTTTCTCAGGTAATTACAGATCCTACAAAACCAAAGAGATCCTTCAAGGTTGTCCCTGATTGGCTCAATCTTAACAAATCAAAGGTAGAAAATCCGCAGTATCTGAACTTGGTGTTAGTTATCACTGCTCAATAGCCTGTATCAGAATTGCAAAAATGAAAACATTAGGTCCACGCTTGGTATCCAGATCCTGAAACATCTCCATGAGCAGGCTTTTTTTTAACTGATCTGTTGAATAGTTATATGACACTGTTAAATCTCAGATGAAGATCTAGCACTTGACCATTTTTGTAAATCTTCTAATTCCATAGTTGATAAACATGCCCCTTTTAAAAAGTATAGAACTTAGAACAGGTCTAGTCCCTGACTTTCGGCAGAACTGTCTTCTTTACTTTTTTTTTTTTTTCCCCTTGTCCTGTTCAGCATTATGTCAGAAGAATTGTAGTCTGAATACCTTTGATGCCAAACAGATTTGCTTTGCCAAGGGAAGTTTTATAAATGTAAAGCTCCCCTTGATGCCCATTTATTTATTTCTGTTTACAATATATGACATGAACTGAACTGAACCGGACCGGGGGACAAGGAAAGAAGAAGAGGAAAGAAGAGGAAACAGAACAAAAATAGAAACAAAAAACAGACAACCAGCTGCTACACCTGTAAAAAACAAAACAGACAACAATCCATGGCCTCTGAGGGGAATCCAGCCTTAGCGCCACCAGGAGCACCTGAAAGCAGACAAGCAGAGAAAAAACAAACACACAAACAAACAAAAACAAGCACAAGAAGCGGCAATCGCATACAACACAGCTGTGGATATAGATGACCTGAGACGACATGATAATACATCAACTGCTTAGTGACCATGCTACTGGACTAATGAATGTGTGTGTGTGTGTGTGAGAACATGCAACACCCATGGCACAGGACCTACATGATAACCGTGCTTAGTTATGAGTGTATAAGCGTACAGGGCAACAATCCACAGCCCCCCCCCCCCAAGCAATCAGAAGCAGGCAGAGAGGGCCACAAGACCCAGGCCACCAGCAGCCCCCACAGAGCACAGAACCCAGGCAGCCCACCGCAGGGGCAACCACGCATCCACCCAGAAGACTGCAGAGGAAGCCCCTGGAAAGAGCCCCCATAAGCATAGGGCAGAGGCACTCCGGGAACCAGGGGTAACAGCCCACCGACTCCGCCAGGCCCCAGCTGCCCAGACATGGGCCGTGCACTGGACCTGGGCCCCAGGAGCCCGAGCGCCCCCAAACCCCCCGGCAGAGGCCCCACCCAATACCCAGGAGGGCCAAGCGCCCCAGACAGCCACAAAGTGGGTCAGCGCCTGCCCCAGCGCCCCTGGCCAAGTGCCCTGGGAGTCAAGACGTGCCCACAGGTGGGTGAAGTCGCGAGCAGTGGGGAGAGGCAACGCTGATGCCCCATCGGGAGAAACACAGGCAGGCCAGGCGACAGCAAGTCCCAGATCCAGGCCCAATCATTACCACACACCCTTTCACGTCCCATACATCCACACATCCACATATCCTACCTCCCTCGACTCTGCTGGGGTGTAGTGCAGCGGGCACACCAGGAGGCCAGCAACCCCCCAGCCACCACAGACCCCGAACCAGCAGAACAATTAATTAATCCTCCTGGCCCCTCCTGCCCCGAGCAGACACCAGGAAGCAGGGGTGTGCGAAGAAGACCCCTCCCCTCACCCTTCTGGCTCTTCAATATTTTCTAATAGTGAGCAATTAAAATTGAGGGGCAGCCAAACTTGTAGAACTGGGAGCGCGGCACTCTGGGCAGCCTACATACCCAAAGAGCCCCGCCCAGCAGATGCCACTCAGTGTAACCACCCCCAAGACCTAATGTGTGTGTGTGAGTGTGTTTGATAAGTAGTAATGTCTAAGGTGTAATTAAAACAGGGGCAGGGAACTGCAGAGTGCAACCAAAGGGGACCACCTACGTGGCCCCATCCACTACACCCCACCGAACACACACGCCCCCAAAACCCTTCATGTGTGAGTGTGTGCTGTGTACAGGAGCCAGAAGGGAGAGGGGTATGGGGATATATACCGGGGGAGCTACTCTCCCCCAGAGAGGGCAGCCAGGGACTGGCTGCAATAGGCATCCCCGCTACCTGGGAGCCAACAATGGGCAGGAGGGCCTGATGTCCACCAGGCTCGAGGCTGCAGCGACCATATTCTGGGAGCTACTGTACCCCCAGAAGGTACCCATCCCGCCCCACCCCACTCAACCCAACCCCACCCAGGAGGACCTCTACAAAAAACAAACAAACAACATCAAAAAACAAACAAACAAACCACCCGGTCACACCAGTCGCAGCAGCCCGGGCCTGAGACCCACCATCACCCAGCAACCCACCACCACCACTATGTGATAAAACTAATCAGAGGGGACCAGAGAGAATGAAATTCAGCCAATTGATGTTTTGAGGAGGCAGACATTGTTTCCATGCTAATATAATCTAAAAGAAAATTTCTAAACTGGTTAATACACAGATTGTTCTTCGCTTTCCAGTTCATGAGAATAGTTTTCTTTGCGATACATAACACTGTGACAACCATGTGTGCTGAGTTAATTTCCATGTTGATGTTGTCTAAGTCACCCAGTATGCACAGTGTGGGGCATGCAGGGATGCTACACTTTAGCCATGTTGATAGGTCCTCACAGACTTCAAGCCAGAACTTCTGGACAGGCGCAGAAAAACCACAAAGCGTGTGCGTAATCATCAGGTGTGTTATCTGTGCAATGTGAGCAGATGTTTGAGTGTGTTAGACCCATCCTGAACATCCTTTGTCCTGTATAGTGTGTTCTATGAAGGATTTTGTATTGTATGAGCTGTAAATTAGGATTTCGAGTCTTTATGAAGGTGTTCAAACATATTTGTGGTTAGAAGCTATGACCAGAACTGATGGATAAATCTGCCTCCCATTTTGAGGATGGAAGAGACATTGTGTCATCTATCTTAGACAATAATTTATATATTTTTGATAGTAGTTTTGGGGTACAGCTGCTTAGAAATTCTGCTACCCTAGTCGGGGGTTGTAAGTCTGGTTGGTGGAGGATATATCCATCCATCCATCCATCATCTGCCGCTTATCCGGGGGTCGGGTCGCGGGGGCAGCAGCTTGAGCAGAGAAACCCAGACGTCTCTGTCCCCAGCCACTTCCTCCAGCTCTTCCGGGGGGACCCCGAGGCGTTCCCAGGCCAGCCGAGAGACATAGTCTCTCCAACGTGTCCTGGGTCTCCCCCGGGGTCTCCTCCCAGTGGGACGTGCCTGGAACACCTCCCCAGGGAGGCGCCCAGGGGGCATCCTAACCAGATGCCCGAGCCACCTCATCTGACTCCTCTCAATGCGGAGGAGCAGCGGTTCTACTCCGAGCCCCTCCCGGATGACTGAGCTTCTCACCCTATCTCTAAGGGAGAGCCCAGACACCCTGCGGAGGAAACCCATTTCGGCCGCTTGTATTCGCGATCTTGTTCTTTCGGTCACTACCCACAACTCGTGACCATAGGTGAGGATGGGAACGTAGATTGACCAGTAAGTAGAGAGCTTCGCCTTCTGGCTCAGCTCCCTCTTCACAACGACGGGTCGGTGCAGAGCCTGCAACACTGCAGGCGCCGCACCTATCCGCCCGTCAATCTCCCGCTCCATTCGTCCGTCACTCGTGAACAAGACCCCGAGATACTTGAACTCCTCCTCTTGGGGAAGGATCTCATTCCCGACCCGGAGAGAGCATTCCACCCTTTTCCGGCTGAGAATCATAGTCTCGGATTTGGAGGTGCTGATTCTCATCCCAGCCGCTTCACACTCGGCTGCGAATCACTCCAGTGAGAGCTGAAGGTCGCGGCCTGACGACGCTAACAGAACCACATCATCTGCAAAAAGCAGAGACCCGATTCTGAGGTCGCCAAATGGGACACCCTCAACGCCCTGGCTCCGCCTAGAAATTCTGTCCATAAAAGTTAGGAACAGAATCGGTGACAAAGGGCAGCCCTGACGGAGTCCAACTCTCACCGGAAACGTATCCGACTTACTGCCGGCAATGCGGACCAAACTCTGGCACCGGTCATACAGAGACCGAACGGCCCCTATCAAGGGGTCCGGCACTCCATATTCCCGGAGCACCCCTCACAGGACTCCACAAGGGACACGGTCGAACGCTTTCTCCAAGTCCACAAAACACATGTAGACTGGTTGGGCGAACTCCCATGCACCCTCCAGGATCCTGCCGAGGGTATAGAGGGGGACCACCACCCCAATCTGCCAGTCCAGAGGCACTGTCCCCGATGTCCACGCGATACTGCAGAGGCGTGTCAGCCAAGACAGCCCTACAACATCCAGAGCCTTGAGAAACTCAGGTCGGACCTCATCCACCCCCGGGGCCTTGCCACCGAGGAGCTTTTTAACCACCTCGGCAACCTCAGCCCCAGAAATGGGAGGCCCCGTCTCCGAGCTCTCCGACTCTGCCTCTTCCGAGCACGTGTTGGTAGGATTGAGGAGTTCCTCGAAGTACTCCCCCCACCGACTCACAACATCCCTAGTTGAGGTCAGCAAAGCCCCGTCCCCACTGTAAACAGTGTTGACTGTGAGCCGCTTCCCCCCCCCCTGAGATGCCGGATGGTGGACCAGAATCTTTTCGAGGCCGTCCGGAAATCGTTCTCCATGGTCTCACCGAACTCCTCCCAGGCCCGAGTTTTTGCCTCAGCAACCGCCGAAGCCGCGGCCCGTCTGGCCCGTCGGTACCTATCAGCTTCTTCCAGGGTCCCACTGGCCAAAAAGGCCCGATAGGACTCCTTCTTCAGCTTGACGGCTTCCCTCACCACTGGTGTCCACCAGCCGGTTCGAGGGTTGCCGCCACGACAGGCACCGACCACCTTACGGCCACAACTCCGACCAGCTGCCTCGGCAATGGAGTCACGGAACATGACCCATTCGGACTCAATGTCCCCCACCTCAAATATGGTTGAAGCTCTGCCGGAGGTGGGAGTTAAAGCTCCTTCTGACGGGGGATTCTGACAAACGCTCCCAGCAGACCCTCACAATACGTTTGGGCCTGCCAGGTCTGATCGGCATCCTCCCCCACCAGCGGAGCCAACTCACCACCAGGTGGTGATCAGTTGACAGCTCCGCCCCTCTCTTCACCCGAGTGTCCAGGACATACGGCCGCAAGTCCGATGATACAACCACAAAGTCGATCATCGAACTGCGGCCAAGGGTGTCCTTGTGCCAAGTGCACATATGGACACCCTTATGCCTGAACATGGTGTTCGTTATGGACAGTCTATGACTGGCACAGAAGTCCAACAACATAACACCACTCTGATTCAGATCGGGGGGGCCGTTCCTCCCAATCACACCCCTCCAGGTCTCACTGTCATTGCCCACGTGAGCATTGAAGTCCCCCAGCAGAATGAGGGAGTCTCCGGTAGGAGCATTCTCCAGTGCCTCCCCCAGAGACTCCAAAAAGGGTAGGTACTCTGAACTGCTGTTTGGCGCATAGGCACAAACAACAGTCAGGACTCGTCCCCCCACCCAAAGGCGGAGGGAGGCTACCCTCTCGTTCACTGGGGTAAACCCCAATGTACTGGCACACAGCCGGGGGGCAATAAGTATGCCCACACCTGCTCTGCGCCTCTCACCACGGGCAACTCCAGAGTGGAAGAGAGTCCAACCCCTCTCAAGAGTACTGGTTCCAGATCCCAAGCCGTGCGTCGAGGTGAGTCCGACTATATCTAACGGTCTGATGAAGTTTCAACAATAAACAACAAACTTTGTATTATGAGAAAGAACCAGACTCATTCTTCAGGAATCCGAAAATAAGCTCTATTTTACGAGTTATGCACGAATTCGGATTCTCCTATAAAACGAATTCCTTAACTCAAACCATGTTAAGACTGCTTTGTCCTTCATATTTATTCATGTCTAATCAAGTTTCAATGATAAACAACGTTGTACTTTGTAGAATGAGAAAGAACTTCTTCAGCAATAAGCATCTCTCGACAAATGACGAAATACAGATTTTGCTATAAAATTAATTGCTATCAGCCTGACTTAAAACTGTTTGTCTTCCTTATTTATCCACTTCAAATCAAGTTTCAACAATTAAAAAAATTTTGTAGTTTGAGAAAGAACAACTTAATCTTGAGCAATCAGTATAAAAAGAGGGTAAGCAAAGGTGCGAATGTCAAACCATACATGATCAAAACAGGGAGCGGAGGTGTTTGGCTGAGACAAGGTGTGAATGTCCACCCATAATTAATGAAAAGCGGGCAACAAGTAGGTTCGAATGCCCAACCATACATCATCAAAAGCAGGAGTGGATATGTTCGGCTACAAGAAGGTTTGAACGTCTGACCATAGTTTGTAAAAAGCGGGTAAGAAAAGGTTTGAATGCCCGAACATACACCATCAAAGGAGGGAGCGGAGGTGTTCCGCTGTAAGAAGGTGTGAATGTCCGACCATAGTTGGTAAAAAACGGGTAAGAAAAGGTTAAAATACCCGACTGTACACAATCAGTAGCGGGTGCGGAGTTGTTCGGCTACTAAAAGGTGTGAAAGTCCGACCATGGTTTGTAAAAAGCGGGTAAGAAAAGGTGCGAATGCCCGAAAATGTATGATCAAAAGAGGGAGCGGAGGTGTTTGGCTGCAAGAAGGTGTGAATGTACACCCATAATTACTGAAAAATGGGTAAGAAAAGGTGCGAATGCCCAACTATACATAATCAAAAGAAGGAGTGGATGTGTTCGGCTACAAGAAGGTTTCAATGTCCGAGCATAGTTTGTAAAAAGCGGGTAAGAAAAGGTTCGAATGCCCAAACATACACCATTAAAAGAGGGAGCGGAGGTGTTCCGCTGTAAGAAGGTGTGAATGTCCGACCATAGTTGGTAAAAAGTGGGTAAGAAAAGGTTAAAATACCCGACTGTACACAATCAATAGGGGGAGCGGAGTTGTTCGGCTACAAGAAGATGTGAAAGTCCAACCATGGTTTGTAAAAAGCTGGTAAGAAAAGGTTCGAATGCCCGAATATATACCATCAAAAGCGGAAGCGGAGGTGTTCGGCTGCAAGAAGGTGTGAACGTCCGACCAAAGTTTGTAAAAAGCAGTTAAGAAAAGGTTCGAATATCCAACCAAACATAATAAAAAGCGGGAGCAGAGCTGTTCGACTGCAAGTAGGTGGGAATGTCCAGCCATAATTACTCACAAAGGGGTAAGAAAAGGTAGTATTGCCAGACCATACATGATCAAAACAGGGAGCTGAGGTGGTTCAGCTGCAAGGTGTGAATGTCTGACTATAGTTTGTAAAAAGCGGGTAAGATAAGGTGCGAATGCCCGACAATGTATGATCAAAAGAGGGAGCGGAGTGTTTTGGCTACAAGAAGGTTTGAATATCCGACCATAGTTTGTAAAAAGCGGGTAAGAAAAGGTTCAAATGCCTGACTATACACCATCAAAAGCGGGAGCGGAGATGTTCCGCTGTAAGACGGTGTGAATGTCCGACCATAGTTGGTAAAAAGCGGGTAAGAAAAGGTTAAAATACCCGACTGTACACAATCAATAGCGGGAGCGGAGTTGTTCGGCTACAAGAAGGTGTGAAAGTCCATCCATCGTTTGTAAAAAGCTGGTAAGAAAAGGTTCGAATGCCCGAATATATACCATCAAAAGCGGAAGCGGAGGTGTTCGGCTGCAAGAAGGTGTGAACGTCCGACCAAAGTTGGCAAAAAGCAGTAAACAAAAGGTTCGAATATCCAAACATAATTAAAAGCGAGAGAGATTGTGTTCAGCTGCAAGTAGGTGTCAATATCCAGCCATAATTACTCACAAACGGGTAAGAAAATGTAATATTGCCAGACCATACATGATCAAAACAGGGAGCGGAGGTGGTTTAGCTGCAAAAAGGGGTGAATGTCCAACTAAAGTTCAAATATATTAACAAAAGCGGGAGGAGAGGTCTTCGGATTAGAGTGGTTGAAATTTCCAACCATAATCTATAAAATGCGGTGAAAAAAAAGGTGTGAAGGAATGAATTTTATGGCAAAATCCGAAATCATGCATAACTCCGCATAAGGAACGTATTGCTCAACCAAAGGGATGCTTCTTTCTCATTCAGGATAATATGAGGAACTTTATGCTTGATACATTTTAGACATGGATAACTATGAAGGACAAAGTAATTTCAACTTGGTTTGAGCAAAGCAATATATTTTATAGGAAAATCCGAAATCGTGCAGGACTCATGAAAGTAAGCTTATTCTCGGATTCCTGATCCTCCAGTGTTGCTCTTTCCTATACTGCAAAATACAGCCTTGTTCTTTGTTGAAATCGATATAGACATTGATAAATATGAAGGACAAAGCAGTTTCCACTTTGTTTGAGTGAAGGAATTAATTTTATAGCAAAATCCCAAATCAAGCAGAACGTATGAAAATAAGCTTGTTTTCGGATTCCTGATCCTTCAGTGTTGCTATTTCTTCTACTGCTAAATACAATGTTGTTCTTTGTTGAAGTCAATCTAGACATTGATAAATATGAAGGACAAAGCAGTTTTAACATAGTTTGAGTAAAGGAATTCATTTTATACATAAAATCCCAAATCATGCAGAACGTATGAAAAGAAGCTTATTCTCGGATTACTGATCCTTCAGTGTTGCTCTTTCTTCTACTGCAAAATCCAGTGTTGTTCTTTGTTGAAGTCAATATAGACATTGATAAATATGAAGGACAAAGCAGTTTTAACATAGTTTGAGTGAAGGCATTCATTTATAGTAAAATCAATAATCGTGCAGAACTCATGAAAATAGGCTTATTCTCGGATTCCTAAAACTTTTGATTTGCTCTTTCTTTACTGCAAAGTACAATGTTGTTCTTTGTTGAAGTCGATCTAGACATTGATAAATATGAAGGACAAAGCAGTTTTCACTTGGTTTGAGTGAAGGATTTGCAGCTGAAAACCTCCCGCTCCCGCTTTTGATTGTGTATAGTCGGAATTTCAAGCCTTTTCTTACCCTGTTTTTAGAAATTATGGTTGGACATTCAGACCTTGCAGCCGAAGACCTCCACTCCCTCTTTTGATCATATATTGTCGGGCATTCGCACCTTGTCTTACCCGCTTTTTACAAACTATAGTCAGACACCTTGCAGCTGAACCACCTCAGCTCCCTGTTTTGATCATGTATGGTCTGGCAATACTACCTTTTCTTACCCGTTTGTGAGTAATTATGGCTGGACATTCACACCTACTTGCAGTCGAACACCTCCGCTTCCGCTTTTGATGGTATATATTCGGGCATTCGAACATTTTCTTACCAGCTTTTTACAAACCATGGTTGGACTTTCACACCTTCTTGTAGCCGAACAACTCCGCTCCCCCCTATTGATTGTGTACAGTCGGGTATTTTAACCTTTTCTTACCCGTTTTTTACCAACTATGGTCGGACATTCACACCTTCTTACAGCGGAACACCTCCGCTCCCTCTTTTGATGGTGTATGTTTGGGCATTCGAACCTTTTCTTACCCGCTTTTTACAAACTATGCTCGGACATTCAAACCTTCTTGTAGCCGAACACATCCACTCCTGCTTTTGATGATGTATGGTTGGGCATTCAAACCTACTTGTTGCCCGCTTTTCATTAATTTTGGGTGGACATTCACACCTTGTCACAGCCAAACACCTCCGCTCCCTGTTTTGATCATGTATGGTTGGACATTCACACCTTTTCTCACCCGCTTTTTGCCAACTATGGTCGGCTGTTCACAGCTTCCTCTCCACCATACTTGTATGGTGGGATATTCACACCCACTTGCATCCGAAGACCTTTTGTTGATATTTAGTCGGTCATTCGCAGCTTACCCGCTTTTGGCAAACTATGGCCTTCATGCAGCCAAACACCTCTGATCTCGCTTTTGATGATGTAAGGTTGGGCATTCAGACCTTGCTTCACCTGCTTTTCACCAAATATAGTCGGACATTCACACCTTCTTGCAGCCGAACACTTCCGCTCCACCTTTTAGTTTTCTATCACACCTTTTTTTTCACCGCATTTTATAGATTATGGTTGGAAATTCTCAACCACTCTCATCCGAAGACCTCTCCTCCCGCTTTTGTTAATATATTTGAACTTTAGTCGGACATTCACACCTTCTTGCAGCTGAACCACCTCCGCTCCCTGTTTTGATCATGTATGGTCTGGCAATACTACCTTTTCTTACCCGTTTGTTAGTAATTATGGCTGCACATTCACACCTACTTGCAGCCGAACACCACCTCTCCTGCTTTTGATGATGTATGGACCGGCATTCTTACCTTTTCTAACACATTTTTCAGCAATTATGGTCGGAGATTCACACTTACTCACAGCCGAACAACTCCGCTCCCGCATTTGATGGTGTATAGTCGGGCATTCTCACCCTTTCTCATCAGCTTTTTGCAAATTATGATCTGACATTCACACCTGCTTTTGATAATGTATGGTTTGGCATTCGCACCTTTTCTTACCCATTTTTCAGTAATTATGGGTGGACATTCACACCTTCTTGCAGCTGAACACCTCCTCTCCCGCTATTGATTGTGTACAGTCGGGTATTTTAACCTTTTCTTACCCGCTTTTTACCAACTATGGTCGGACATTCACACCGTCTTACAGCGGAACACCTCTGCTCCCGCTTTTGATGGTGTATAGTCAGGCATTTGAACCTTTTCTTACCCGCTTTTTACAAACTATGGTCGGACATTCAAACCTTCTTGTAGCCGAAAACCTCCGCTCCCTCTTTTGATTATACATTGTTGGGCATTCGCACCTTATTTACAAACTATAGTCAGACATTCACACCTTGCAGCTGAGCCACATCAGCTCCCTGTTTTGATAGTGTATGTTCGGGCATTCGAACCTATTCTTACCCCCTTTTTAAAAACTATGCTCGGAGATTCACACCTACTCACAGCCGAACAACTCCGCTCCCGCATTTGATGATGTCTTGTCCGGCATTCTAGTCTGTTCTAACACATTTTTCAGCAATTATGGTTGGAAATTCACACCTACTCACAGCCGAACACTTCCGCTCCCGCATTTGTTGGTGTATAGCCGGGCATTCTCACCCTTTCTCATCAGCTTTTTGCAAATTATGATCTGACATTCACACCTACTTGCAGTCGAACAGCTCTGCTCCCGCTTTTGATTATGTTTGGTTGGATATTCGAACCTTTTCTTAACTGCTTTTTACAAACTTTGGTCGGACGTTCACACCTTCTTGCAGCCGAACACATCCACTTCCACTTTTGATGGTATATATTCGGGCATTCGAACCTTTTCTTACCCGCTTTTTACAAACCGTGGTCGGACTTTCACACCTTCTTGTAGCCAAACAACTCCGCTCCCCCTATTGATTGTGTACAGTCGGGTATTTTAACCTTTTCTTACCCGTTTTTTACCAACTATGGTCGGACATTTACACCTTCTTACAGCGGAACACCTCCGCTCCCTCTTTTGAATGTCTATGTTCGGGCATTCGAACCTTTTCTTACCCGCTTTTTACAAACTATGGTCGGACATTCAAACTTTCTTGTAGCCGAACACATCCACTCCTGCTTTTGATGATGTATGGTTGGGCATTTTCACCTTTTCTTACCCATTTTTCAGTAATTATGGGTGGACATTCACACCTTCTTGCAGCTGAACAACTCCTCTCCCGCTTATGATCATGTGCGGTTTGATATTCGAAAATTTTTTTTCATGTTTTAAAGCAATTATTGATGGACATTCAAATCTTCTTGTAGCCGAACACATCCACTCCTGCTTTTGATGATGTATGGTAACCTTTTCTTACCCGCTTTTTACAAACTATGGTCGGATATTCAAACCTTCTTGTAGCCAAAACACTCCGCTCCCTCTTTTGATCATACATTGTCGGGCATTCGCACCTTATCTTACCCGCTTTTTACAAACTATAGTCAGACATTCACACCTTGCAGCTGAACCACCTCCGCTCCCTGTTTTGATCATGTATGGTCTGGCAATACTACCTTTTCTTACCCGTTTGTGAGTAATTAATCCCAAAATATTGAGCATAAAATAAGTCTTTATGCTGATGATGTATTACTTTTCCTTCAGAACTCACAGACGTCTCTCAGTCACACGATCACACTCATAAATAAATTCTCAGCACTTTCTGACTACTCTATCAACTGGTCTAAGACCACAGTTCTGCCCATTAACTGTAGGGTCCATAATATACCTGCGATCACTTTACAGTCAGGAAATATTAGATATTTAGGCATAAACATTTCCTCCAGGCTCTCAGAGCTAACAAAGCTAAATTATTAGCAATTATTAAAGACAGTAGAGGACGATCTCTCGTTGGAAGTCCTTACCTATATCACTTATGGGGAGAGTTACATCCATTAAAATGATGATACTACCAAAAGTTAACTATTTGTTCTCAATGATCCCCATAAAACCATCTGCTACTTGGTTTAAGTCACTAGATTCATGCATCTCCAAATTTCTGTGGAAAAACAAACCACCACGTATTAGTTTAAAAACCCTACAGAAGACCAAGGACAGTGGTGGATTAGATTTACCTCATTTTCAGCACTATTCCTTAGACAATAGGTTACAATATATATCAAAATGGTTTAAACCTTGTTGTTGTCACAGTTCCCAGAGACGTTGTAATCGTTGAGGATTCTATATTCACCCCCTCATTAGAGGCACGTAATGCAGATTGATGACACTGAATCTTCTTCTCTGTTCATTGCTGGCATCATTCCCAGCATCGTAAGTGTTCGTGGCATTGTTAGCCTCTTCTTCTGGATCTTGATATCGAGAATCCTTTTGTATTTCTGGTTTGTCAGTCCTCTGTCTTCGTTCACCGGAGTCTTTGTCTTTTTGTCCTTGAGTTTGGTGATTTTTTCTTCTTTTGATGCCTTGACACAATGTGACAGGTGATACCACGTGGGAGATCCTGTAACTTGGATTGCTGTCCCTGTGCTGCGAAATGGCTGTGTTGCTCAAATGGTCTCTCCTTCATCATGGTTACATGCTGCCATTCCGACATCTCGCCATTCCGACATGGGTCTCCAATTGTCGGAATGGCGACACTTAATTTTTTATCAAACGTCTCACCATTCCGACACTTTTTTCCTCCTATGGTCGGAATGGCGGTATGTTTTTTGTTTTTTTTAACATACCGCCATTCCGACAGTTGCTTTTAATAGCCTATTTTTTACCCAAAACATTTTGCACTAATGATATGCCGGCGCAAATACGCCCTAAAGTTTGGCGCACAAGCTTTGCACATGCAGAGGCCACAGCCTCGCAAACAAACTTTAATAATCTATTATCAAAATCCCCTGAATTTCAAATATAAAAATACAGATATTAATGTAACTCTGGCGAGACTGAAACTGATTAAGCAGAAATACAGTGTCAGTGAGCTGTCACAGCAGCCAGCTGGAGCGGAGCTCTCCACAGAGCCCATGCGTCTTTTGCACGCTGTCATCATATGCAAAAGTAATAATTGCAATTACAGATATCACGGCTACTGCACAGGACACAGTTGCGAGCACTCTGCCTTGCCTTGCCAATAGGAGAAGATAGAAATGACAGCATAGAATGTATAAAACACAACAAAATGCAGTAAAAACGTTTATTCATGTTATTCACGTGATTTATGAGTACTCACTCCAATTTTGGGAAGCGCGGATGGGTTTTGCGCATTTGGCACAAACACACAGCCGCAACGGTTGTAGCTTTATACAGCCTGTTGATATCTTAAGGACCTAACTGGTCACACCTGGGAGTAAATGTCATGTAGAGATTGTTTTTACATGACATTACAGCTGAACATATAGCTTTCATCCACAAACCAACGTGGGAGAGCCCGAAGACGCATGTGCCAGACGCACATAGGCATGCGTAAAACCAATTTTGACCACTTCATACTGTTTATTTGCTTTCTTTTAGTTAACTTTCGTTTCTTTTGGATTCTTGTGCGTGTTATGGAGCCGTTTTGGTCCATGTTTGTAAGCCTTTTTTTCCTGGATTAAATTTTCGGAAGTTGAAACAAGTGGCATTGGAGTGTGTGATTGAAAACCACCGCGGACTGCTTCTCCTCCTCCAGTTGCCGAGACTTTGTGTTTTTAATAACGCTTGTCTATAAACATGTGTTAAACATATAAATTGCATGAACAGAAAGAAGGGACTCACCTGTTGAGTAACACACATTTCCTTATACAGAAAGCCTTGTCGGAATGGTGGGACATTTGAACGTCGGAATGGTGGGACGTTTGCATGTCGGAATGGTGGTATTTCGGAATGGTGGTATGTCGGAATGGTGGGATGTCGGAATGGTGGTATGTCGGAATGGTGGGATGTCGGAATAGCGGGATGTCGGAATGGCGGGATTTCGGAATGGGTGTTGCCACCCCCTTCATCATATACACAGTTATTTATACATCACCTTCCACCATGAAGCGTTGTCCCTTTTTGTTTCTCTCTTTGTTCTTAAAATGCTGTTATGCATGTCTAAACCAATCCATTAAATTAGATCATTTTGGCAGTAAAGCGATCTACAATGTGCTTGGTCGCAAAGCTGCTCATCTGTGGTAAACAGCTCTTCAGAAAGGCATTCTTCAATTGATTTCACTAATTCTATGTAATAATTTTGTGATTTCCTACAAAACTACACTTCTTCTCCCATCTGTCTGAGTATTTAATATTGTCTGGGTCCCGTTAAAACATGTATTTTTCCCATCTAATTCCTTGTTTGCTTTAAAACAAGTATTCCCCATTTTCTATCCCTTCAGTAGCCAACCAGTTTGTATGGAGTACACTGGAGCAACTTGACTGATCAGTAAAACACTGCTTTTGTTGTCACCGCAAGGCTTCCCCCGTCGGTTGTTTCACTGAGACACTACTGAGTAACTATAACTCAACACAGTTTATACACATAACATTCCTATACATACTAACAAACAAACAAACAATTATTTATCGCAATTTTCTCATCTCTGTTTGAACGTACACCCAGGTAAATATTCCTGTAGTCTTCTCATACCGACTATGGACCCATTCATTGTTTAACTTCACTGTTTTGCAAATCCTAATTGAATATTACACATTGACATTGAACTTTACTGGATAAGCAGGTCTTCATTGCATTCCGCAGCCTATATGTGAGCATCTATGTGTAAGCTGTTCTTCTTTGCATTTATCAGCAGCAAGCAATTCTTCATTGCACATGCATATGAAAATAGTAAAACAATTCCAATGCGTTAGCGAAACCTTCTATATCAGGAGTGTCCATCATGATGCTGGGAATAGAACCTCTTTCCCAGAATAGTTCAACCTTCATTACTCAACTGATCATAACTCCGCAATGAGCACATTTCAAAGTATCATTCCTCTACATATATTCAAAAATCTATGTGTAAATGTTTAATATTTCTTATATTTGTTGATGTCATTCTGTGTGCATGTGGCCTAAACCCAATCTCTGTGTGGCAATTTTAATTTAAACAAGTTGAACTCTGCCTCTGATCATTTAAAAAAGGTGTGTACCAATATCAACCTTTCTCAGGTAATTACTGATCCTACAAAACCAAAGAGATCCTTCAAGGTTGTCCCTGATTGGCTCAATCTTAACAAATCAAAGGTAGAAAATCCGCAGTATCTGAACTTGGTGTTAGTTATCACTGCTCTATAGCCTGTATCAGAATTGCAAAAATGAAAACATTAGGTCCACGCTTGGTATCCAGATCCTGAAACATCTCCATGAGCAGGCTTTTTTTTAACTGATCTGTTGAATAGTTATATGACACTGTTAAAATCCCAGATGAAGATCTAGCACTTGACCATTTTTGTAAATCTTCTAATTCCATAGTTGATAAACACGCCCCTTTTAAAAAGTATAGAACTTAGAACAGGTCTATCCCTGGCTTTCGGCAGAACTGTCTTCTTTACTTTTTTTTCCCCTTGTCCTGTTCAGCATTATGTCAGAAGAATTGTAGTCTGAATACCTTTGATGCCAAACAGATTTGTTTTGCCAAGGGAAGTTTTATAAATGTAAAGCTCCCCTTGATGCCCATTTATTTATTTCTGTTTACAATATATGACATGAACTGAACTGAACCGGACCGGGGGACAAGGAAAGAAGAAGAGGAAAGAAGAGGAAACAGAACAAAAATAGAAACAAAAACCAGACAACCAGCTGCTACACCTGTAAAAAACAAAACAGACAACAATCCATGGCCTATGAGGGGAATCCAGCCTTAGCGCCACCAGGAGCACCTGAAAGCAGACAAGCAGAGAAAAAACAAACACACAAACAAACAAAAACAAACACAAGAAGCGGCAATCGCATACAACACAGCTGTGGATATAGATGACCTGAGACGACATGATAATACATCAACTGCTTAGTGACCATGCTACTGGACTAATGAATGTGTGTGTGTGTGTGTGAGAACATGCAACACCCATGGCACAGGACCTACATGATAACCGTGCTTAGTTATGAGTGTATAAGCGTACAGGGCCACAATCCACAGCCCCCCCCCCCAAGCAATCAGAAGCAGGCAGAGAGGGCCACAAGACCCAGGCCACCAGCAGCCCCCACAGAGCACAGAACCCAGGCAGCCCACCGCAGGGGCAACCACGCATCCACCCAGAAGACTGCAGAGGAAGCCCCCCGGAAAGAGCCCCCATAAGCATAGGGCAGAGGCACTCCGGGAACCAGGGGTAACAGCCCACCGACCCCGCCAGGCCCCAGCCGCCCAGACATGGGCCGTGCACTGGACCTGGGCCCCAGGAGCCTGAGCGCCCCCAAACCCCCCGGCAGAGGCCCCACCCAATACCCAGGAGGGCCAAGCGCCCCAGACAGCCACAAAGTGGGTCAGCGCCTGCCCCAGCGCCCCTGGCCAAGTGCCCTGGGAGTCAAGACGTGCCCACAGGTGGGTGAAGTCGCGAGCAGTGGGGAGAGGCAACGCTGATGCCCCATCGGGAGAAACACAGGCAGGCCAGGCGACAGCAAGTCCCAGATCCAGGCCCAATCATTACCACACACACTTTCACGTCCCATACATCTACACATCCACACATCCTACCTCCCTCGACTCTGCTGGGGTGTAGTGCAGCGGGCACACCAGGAGGCCAGCAACCCCCCAGCCACCACAGACCCCGAACCAGCAGAACAATTAATTAATCCTCCTGGCCCCTCCTGCCCCGAGCAGACACCAGGAAGCAGGGGTGTGCGAAGAAGACCCCTCCCCTCACCCTTCTGGCTCTTCAATATTTTCTAATAGTGAGCAATTAAAATTGAGGGGCAGCCAAACTTGTAGAACTGGGAGCGCGGCACTCTGGGCAGCCTACATACCCAAAGAGCCCCGCCCACCAGATGCCACTCAGTGTAACCACCCCCCAAGACCTAATGTGTGTGTGTGAGTGTGTTTGATAAGTACTAATGTCTAAGGTGTAATTAAAACAGGGGCAGGGAACTGCAGAGTGCAACCAAAGGGGACCACCTACGTGGCCCCATCCACTGCACCCCACCGAACACACACGCCCCCAAAACCCTTCATGTGTGAGTGTGTGCTGTGTACAGGAGCCAGAAGGGAGAGGGGTATGGGGATATATAACGGGGGAGCTACTCTCCCCCAGAGAGGGCAGCCAGGGACTGGCTGCAATAGGCATCCCCGCTACCTGGGAGCCAACAATGGGCAGGAGGGCCTGATGTCCACCAGGCTCGGGGCCTGCAGCGACCATATTCCGGGAGCTACTGTACCCCCAGAAGGTACCCATCCCGCCCCACCCCACTCAACCCAACCCCACCCAGGAGGACCTCTACAAAAAACAAACAAACAACATCAAAAAACAAACAAACAAACCACCCGGTCACACCAGTCGCAGCAGCCCGGGCCTGAGACCCACCATCACCCAGCAACCCACCACCACCACTATGTGATAAAACTAATCAGAGGGGACCAGAGAGAATGAAATTCAGCCAATTGATGTTTTGAGGAGGCAGACATTGTTTCCATGCTAATATAATCTAAAAGAAAATTTCTAAACTGGTTAATACACAGATTGTTCTTCGCTTTCCAGTTCATGAGAATAGTTTTCTTTGCGATACATAACACTGTGACAACCATGTGTGCTGAGTTAATTTCCATGTTGATGTTGTCTAAGTCACCCAGTATGCACAGTGTGGGGCATGCTGGGATGCTACACTTTAGCCATGTTGATAGGTCCTCACAGACTTCAAGCCAGAACTTCTGGACAGGCGCAGAAAAACCACAAAGCGTGTGCATAATCATCAGGTGTGTTATCTGTGCAATGTGAGCAGATGTTTGAGTGTGTTAGACCCATCCTGAACATCCTTTGTCCTGTATAGTGTGTTCTATGAAGGATTTTGTATTGTATGAGCTGTAAATTAGGATTTCGAGTCTTTATGAAGGTGTTCAAACATATTTGTGGTTAGAAGTTATGACCAGAACTGATGGATAAATCTGCCTCCCATTTTGAGGATGGAAGAGACATTGTGTCATCTATCTTAGACAATAATTTATATATTTTTGATAGTAGTTTTGGGGTACAGATGCTTAGAAATTCTGCTACCCTAGTCGGGGGTTGTAAGTCTGGTTGGTGGAGGATATATCCATCCATCCATCCATCATCTGCCGCTTATCCGGGGGTCGGGTCGCGGGGGCAGCAGCTTGAGCAGAGAAACCCAGACGTCTCTGTCCCCGGCCACTTCCTCCAGCTCTTCCGGGGGGACCCCGAGGCGTTCCCAGGCCAGCCGAGAGACATAGTCTCTCCAACGTGTCCTGGGTCTCCCCCGGGGTCTCCTCCCAGTGGGACGTGCCCGGAACACCTCCCCAGGGAGGCGCCCAGGGGGCATCCTAACCAGATGCCCGAGCCACCTCATCTGACTCCTCTCAATGCGGAGGAGCAGCGGTTCTACTCCGAGCCCCTCCCGGATGACTGAGCTTCTCACCCTATCTCTAAGGGAGAGCCCAGACACCCTGCGGAGGAAACCCATTTCGGCCGCTTGTATTCGCGATCTTGTTCTTTCGGTCACTACCCACAACTCGTGACCATAGGTGAGGATGGGAACGTAGATTGACCAGTAAGTAGAGAGCTTCGCCTTCTGGCTCAGCTCCCTCTTCACAACGACGGGTCGGTGCAGAGCCTGCAACACTGCAGGCGCCGCACCGATCCGCCCGTCAATCTCCCGCTCCATTCGTCCGTCACTCGTGAACAAGACCCCGAGATACTTGAACTCCTCCTCTTGGGGAAGGATCTCATTCCCGACCCGGAGAGAGCATTCCACCCTTTTCCGGCTGAGAACCATAGTCGGATTTGGAGGTGCTGATTCTCATCCCAGCCGCTTCACACTCGGCTGCGAATCACTCCAGTGAGAGCTGAAGGTCACGGCCTGACGACGCTAACAGAACCACATCATCTGCAAAAAGCAGAGACCCGATTCTGAGGTCGCCAAATGGGACACCCTCAAAGCCCTGGCTCCGCCTAGAAATTCTGTCCATAAAAGTTAGGAACAGAATCGGTGACAAAGGGCAGCCCTGACGGAGTCCAACTCTCACCGGAAACGTATCCGACTTACTGCCGGCAATGCGGACCAAACTCTGGCACCGGTCATACAGAGACCGAACGGCCCCTATCAAGGGGTCCGGCACTCCATATTCCCGGAGCACCCCCCACAGGACTCCACGAGGGACACGGTCGAACGCTTTCTCCAAGTCCACAAAACACATGTAGACTGGTTGGGCGAACTCCCATGCACCCTCCAGGATCCTGCCGAGGGTATAGAGCTGGTCCACTGTTCCACGGCCAGGACGAAAGCCACACTGCATCTCCTGAATCCGAGGCTCGATTATCCGACGGATCCTCCTCTCCAATACCCCCGAATAGACCTTACCAGGGAGGCTGAGGAGTGTGATACCCCTATAGTTGGAACACACCCTCCGGTCCCCCTTTTTAAAGAGGGGGACCACCACCCCAATCTGCCAGTCCAGAGGCACTGTCCCCGATGTCAACGCGATACTGCAGAGGCGTGTCAGCCAAGACAGCCCTACAACATCCAGAGCCTTGAGAAACTCAGGACGGACCTCATCCACCCCCGGGGCCTTGCCACCGAGGAGCTTTTTAACCACCTCGGCAACCTCAGCCCCAGAAATGGGAGGCCCCGTCTCCGAGCTCTCCGACTCTGCCTCTTCCGAGCACGTGTTGGTAGGATTGAGGAGTTCCTCGAAGTACTCCCCCCACCGACTCACAACATCCCTAGTTGAGGTCAGCAAAGCCCCGTCCCCACTGTAAACAGTGTTGACTGTGAGCCGCTTCCCCCCCCCGAGACGCCGGATGGTGGACCAGAATCTTTTCGAGGCCGTCCGGAAATCGTTCTCCATGGTCTCACCGAACTCCTCCCAGGCCCGAGTTTTTGCCTCAGCAACCGCCGAAGCCGTGGCCCGTCTGTACCTATCAGCTTCTTCCAGGGTCCCACTGGCCAAAAAGGCCCGATAGGACTCCTTCTTCAGCTTGACGGCTTCCCTCACCACTGGTGTCCACCAGCAGGTTCGAGGGTTGCCGCCACGACAGGCACCGACCACCTTACGGCCACAACTCCGACCAGCTGCCTCGGCAATTTAGTCACGGAACATGGCCCATTCGGACTCAATATCCCCCACCTCAAATATGGTTGAAGCTCTGCCGGAGGTGGGAGTTAAAGCTCCTTCTGACGGGGGATTCTGACAAACGCTCCCAGCAGACCCTCACAATACGTTTAGGCCTGCCAGGTCTGATCGGCATCCTCCCCCACCAGCGGAGTCAACTCACCACCAGGTGGTGATCAGTTGACAGCTCCGCCCCTCTCTTCACCCGAGTGTCCAGGACATACGGCCGCAAGTCCGATGATACAACCACAAAGTCGATCATCGAACTGCGGCCAAGGGTGTCCTGGTGCCAAGTGCACATATGGACACCCTTATGCCTGAACATGGTGTTCGTTATGGACAGTCTATGACTGGCACAGAAGTCCAACAACATAACACCACTCTGATTCAGATCGGGGGGGCCGTTCCTCCCAATCACACCCCTCCAGGTCTCACTGTCATTGCCCACGTGAGCATTGAAGTCCCCCAGCAGAATGAGGGAGTCTCCGGTAGGAGCATTCTCCAGTGCCTCCCCCAGAGACTCCAAAAAGGGTAGGTACTCTGAACTGCTGTTTGGCGCATAGGCACAAACAACAGTGAGGACTCGTCCCCCCACCCAAAGGCGAAGGGAGGCTACCCTCTCGTTCACTGGGGTAAACCCCAATGTACTGGCACACAGCCGGGGGGCAATAAGTATGCCCACACCTGCTCTGCGCCTCTCACCACGGGCAACTCCAGAGTGGAAGAGAGTCCAACCCCTCTCAAGAGTACTGGTTCCAGATCCCAAGCCGTGCGTCGAGGTGAGTCCGACTATATCTAACGGTCTGATGAAGTTTCAACAATAAACAACAAACTTTGTATTATGAGAAAGAACCAGACTCATTCTTCAGGAATCCGAAAATAAGCTCTATTTTACGAGTTATACACGAATTCGGATTCTCCTATAAAACGAATTCCTTAACTCAAACCAAGTTAAGACTGCTTTGTCCTTCATATTTATTCATGTCTAATCAAGTTTCAATGATAAACAACGTTGTACTTTGTAGAATGAGAAAGAACTTCTTCAGCAATAAGCATCTCTCGACAAATGACGAAATACAGATTTTGCTATAAAATTAATTGCTATCAGCCTGACTTAAAACTGTTTGTCTTCCTTATTTATCCACTTCAAATCAAGTTTCAACAATTAAAAAAATTTTGTAGTTTGAGGAAGAACAACTTAATCTTGAGCAATCAGTATAAAAAGAGGGTAAGCAAAGGTGCGAATGTCAAACCATACATGATCAAAACAGGGAGCGGAGGTGTTTGGCTGTGACAAGGTGTGAATGTCCACCCATAATTAATTAAAAGCGGGCAACAAGTAGGTTCGAATGCCCAACCATACATCATCAAAAGCAGGAGTGGATGTGTTCGGCTACAAGAAGGTGTGAACGTCCAACCAAAGTTTGTAAAAAGCAGTTAAGAAAAGGTTTGAATATCCAACCAAACATAATCAAAAGCGGGAGCATAGCTTTTCGACTGCAAGTAGGTGTGAATGTCAGATCATAATTTGCAAAAAGCTGATGAGAAAGGGTGAGAATGTCCGACTGCACACCATGAAATGCGGGAGCGGAGTTGTTCGGCTGTGAGTAGGTGTGAATCTCCGACCGTAATTTCTGAAAAATGTGTTAGAAAAGGTAAGAATGCCGGTCCATACATCATCAAAAGCGAGAGAGGTGGTGTTCGGCTGCAAGTAGGTGTGAATGTCCAGCCATAATTACTCACAAACGGGTAAGAAAAGGTATTATTGCCAGACCATACATGATCAAAACAGGGAGCGGAGGTGGTTCAGCTGCAAGAAGGTGTGAATGTCCGACTAAAGTTCAAATATATTAACAAAAGCGGGAGGAGAGGTCTTCGGATGAGAGTGGTTGAGAATTTCCAACCATAATCTATAAAATTCGGTGAAAAAAAGGTGTGATAGAACACTAAAAGATGGAGCGGAAATGTTCGGCTGCAAGAAGGTGTGAATGTCCGACTATATTTGGTGAAAAGCAGGTGAAGCAAGGTCTTACCTTACATTATCAAAAGCGAGATCAGAGGTGTTTGGCTGCAAGAAGGCCATAGTTTGCCAAAAGCGGGTAAGCTGCGAATGACCAACTAAATATCAACAAAAGTGGGGGCGGAGGTCTTCGGATGCAACTGGGTGTGAACATCCCACCATACAAGTATGGTGGAGAGGAAGCTGTGAACAGCCGACCATAGTTTGCAAAAAGCGGGTGAGACAAGGTGCGAATGTCCAACCATACATGATCAAAACAGGGAGCGGAGGTGTTTGGCTGTGACAAGGTGTGAATGTCCACCCAAAATTAATGAAAAGCGGGCAAAAAGTAGGTTTGAATGCCCAAGCATACATCATCAAAAGAAGGAGTGGATGTGTTCGGCTACAAGAAGGTTTGAATGTCCGAGCATAGTTTGTAAAAAGCGGGTAAGAAAAGGTTCGAATGCCCAAACATACACCATCAAAAGAGGGAGCGGAGGTGTTCCGCTGTAAGAAGGTGTGAATGTCCGACCATAGTTGGTAAAAAGTGGGTAAGAAAAGGTTAAAATACCCGACTGTACACAATCAATAGGGGGAGCAGAGCTGTTCGACTGCAAGTAGGTGTGAATGTCCAGCCATAATTACTCACAAACGGGTAAGAAAAGGTAGTATTGCCAGACCACACATGATCAAAACAGGGAGCTGAGGTGGTTCAGCACCAAGGTGTGAATGTCTGACTATAGTTTGTAAAAAGCGGGTAAGATAAGGTGCGAATGCCCGGCAATGTATAATCAAAAGAGGGAGCAGAGGTTTTCGGCTACAAGAAGGTTTGAATGTCCGACCATAGTTTGTAAAAAGCGGGTAAGAACAGGTTCAAATGCTTGACTATACACCATCAAAAGCGGGAGCGGAGATGTTCCGCTGTAAGACGGTGTGAATGTCCGACCATAGTTGGTAAAAAGCGGGTAAGAAAAGGTTAAAATACCCGACTGTACACAATCAATAGCGGGAGCGGAGTTGTTCGGCTACAAGAAGGTGTGAAAGTCCAACCATCGTTTGTAAAAAGCTGGTAAGAAAAGGTTCGAATGCCAGAATACATACCATCAAAAGCGGATGCGGAGGTGTTCGGCTGCAAGAAGGTGTGAACGTCCGACCAAAGTTGGCAAAAAGCAGTAAAGAAAAGGTTTGAATATCCAAACATAATCAAAAGCGATAGAGATTGTGTTCAGCTGCAAGTAGGTGTGAATATCCAGCCATAATTACTCACAAACGGGTAAGAAAATGTAGTATTGCCAGACCATACATGATCAAAACAGGGAGCTGAGGTGGTTTAGCTGCATAAAGGGGTGAATGTCCAACTAAAGTTCAAATATATTAACAAAAGCGGGAGGAGAGGTCTTCGGATTAGAGTGGTTGAAATTTCCAACCATAATCTATAAAATGCGGTGAAAAAAAAAGGTGTGAAGGAATGAATTTTATAGCAAAATCCGAAATCATGCATAACTCCGCAAAAGGAACGTATTGCTCAACCAAAGGGATGCTTCTTTCTCATTCAGGGTAATATGAGGAACTTTATGCTTGATACATTTTAGACATGGATAACTATGAAGGACAAAGCAATTTTAACTTGGTTTGAGCAAAGCAATTCATTTTATAGGAAAATCCGAAATCTTGCAGGACTCATGAAAGTAAGCTTATTCTCGGATTCCTGATCCTCCAGTGTTGCTCTTTCCTATACTGCAAAATACAGCCTTGTTCTTTGTTGAAATCGATATAGACATTGATAAATATGAAGGACAAAGCAGTTTCCACTTTGTTTGAGAGAAGGAATTAATTTTATAGCAAAATCCCAAATCAAGCAGAACGTATGAAAATAAACTTATTCTCGGATTCCTGTTCCTTCAAGTGTTGCTCTTTCTACTACTGCAAAATACAATGTTGTTCTTTGTTGAAGTAAATCTAGACATTGATAAATATGAAGGACAAAGCAGTTTTCACTTGGTTTGAGTGAAGGATTTGCAGCTGAAAACCTCCCGCTCCCGCTTTTGATTGTGTATAGTCGGGCTTTCGAGCCTTTTCTTACCCGGTTTTTAGAAATTATGGTTGGACATTCAGACCTTGCAGCCGAAGACCTCCACTCCCTCTTTTGATCATACATTGTCGGGCATTCGCACCTTGTCTTACCCGCTTTTTACAAACTATAGTCAGACATTCACACCTTGCAGCTGAACCACCTCAGCTCCCTGTTTTGATCATGTATGGTCTGGCAATACTACCTTTTCTTACCCGTTTGTGAGTAATTATGGCTGGATATTCACACCTACTTGCAGTCGAACAGCTCTGCTCCCGCTTTTGATGGTATATATTCGGGCATTCGAACCTTTTCTTAGCAGCTTTTTACAAACCATGGTCGGACGTTCACACCTTCTTGCAGCCGAACACCTCCGCTTCCGCTTTTGATGGTATATATTCGGGCATTCGAACCTTTTCTTACTAGCTTTTTACAAACCATGGTTGAACTTTCACACCTTCTTGTAGCCGAACACCTCCGCTTCCGCTTTTGATGGTATATATTCAGGCATTCAAACCTTTTCTTAGCAGCTTTTTACAAACTATGGTCGGACATTCAAACCTTCTTGTAGCCGAAAACCTCCGCTCCCTCTTTTGATCATACATTGTCGGGCATTCGCACCTTTTCTTACCCGTTTTTTACAAACCATGGTCGGACTGTCACACATTCTTGTAGCCAAACACATCCGCTCACGCTATTGATTGTGTACAGTCGGGTATTTTAACCTTTTCTTACCCACTTTTTACCAACTATGGTCGGACATTCACACCTTCTTACAGCGGAATACCTCCGCTCCCTCTTTTGATGGTGTATGTTTGGGCATTCGAACCTTTTCTTACCCGCTTTTTACAAACTATGCTCGGACATTCAAACCTTCTTGTAGCCGAACACATCCACTCCTGCTTTTGATGATGTATGGTTGGGCATTCAAACCTACTTGTTGCCCGCTTTTCATTAATTTTGGGTGGACATTCACACCTTGTCACAGCCAAACACCTCCGCTCCCTGTTTTGATCATGTATGGTTGGACATTCGCACCTTTTCTCACCCGCTTTTTGCCAACTATGGTCGGCTGTTCACAGCTTCCTCTCCACCATACTTGTATGGTGGGATATTCACACACACTTGCATCCGAAGACCTTTTGTTGATATTTAGTCGGTCATTCGCAGCTTACCCGCTTTTGGCAAACTATGGCCTTCATGCAGCCAAACACCTCTGATCTCGCTTTTGATGATGTAAGGTTGGGCATTCAGACCTTGCTTCACCTGCTTTTCACCAAATATAGTCGGACATTCACACCTTCTTGCAGCCGAACACTTCCGCTCCACCTTTTAGTGTTCTATAACACCTTTTTTTTCACCGCATTTTATAGATTATGGTTGGAAATTCTCAACCACTCTAATCCGAAGACCTCTCCTCCCGCTTTTGTTAATATATTTGAACTTTAGTTGGACATTCACCCCTTTTTGCAGCTAAACCACCTCCGCTCCCTGTTTTGATCATGTATGGTCAAGCAATACTACATTTTCTTACCCGTTTGTGAGTAATTATGGCTGGATATTCACACCTACTTGCAGCTGAACACAATCTCTCTCGCTTTTAATTATGTTTGGATATTCGAACCTTTTCTTTACTGCTTTTTGCCAAATTTGGTTGGACGTTCACACCTTCTTGCAGCCGAACACCTCCGCTTCCGCTTTTGATGGTATATATTCGTGCATTCGAACCTTTTCTTACCAGCTTTTTACAAACGATGGTTGGACTTTCACACCTTCTTGTAGCCGAACAACTCCGCTCCCCCTATTGATTGTGTACAGTCGGGTATTTTAACCTTTTCTTACCCACTTTTTACCAACTATGGTCGGACATTCACACCGTCTTACAGCGGAACACCTCCGCTCCGTGCTTTTGATGGTGTATAGTCAGGCATTTGAACCTTTTCTTACCCGCTTTTTACAAACTATGGTCGGACATTCAAACCTTCTTGTAGCCGAAAACCTCTGCTCTCTCTTTTGATTATACAATGTTGGGCATTCGCACCTTATCTTACCCGCTTTTTACAAACTATAGTCAGACATTCACACCTTGCAGCTGAACAACCTCAGCTCCCTGTTTTGATCATGTATGGTCTGGCAATACTACCTTTTCTTACCCGTTTGTGAGTAATTATGGCTGGACATTCACACCTACTTGCAGTCGAAAAGCTCTGCTCCCGCTTTTGATTATGTTTAGTTGGATATTCGAAACTTTTCTTAACTGCTTTTTACAAACTTTGGTCGGACGTTCACACCTTCTTGCAGCCGAACACCTCCGCTTCCGCTTTTGATGGTATATATTCGGGAATTCGAACCTTTTCTTAGCAGCTTTTTACAAACCATGGTTGAACTTTCACACCTTCTTGTAGCCGAACCACTCCGCTCCCGCTATTGATTGTGTACAGTCAGGTATTTTAACCTTTTCTTACCCGCTTTTTACCAACTATGGTCGGACATTCACACCGTCTTACAGCGGAACACCTCCGCTCCCGCTTTTGATGGTGTATAGTCAGGCATTTGAACCTTTTCTTACCCGCTTTTTACAAACTATGGTCGGACATTTAAACCTTCTTGTAGCCGAAAACCTCCGCTCCCTCTTTTGATTGTGTACAGTCGGGTATTTTAACCTTTTCTTATCCGTTTTTTTACCAACTATTGTCGGACATTCACACCTTCTTACAGCGGAACACCTCCGCTCCCTCTTTTGATAGTGTATGTTCGGGCATTCGAATCTATTCTTACCCCCTTTTTACAAAATATGCTCGGAGATTCACACCTACTCACAGCCGAACAACTCCGCTCCCGCATTTGATGGTGTATAGTCGGGCATTCTCACCCTTTCTCATCAGCTTTTTGCAAATTATTATCTGACATTCACACCTACTTGCAGTTGAAATGCTCTGCTCCCGCTTTTGATTATGTTTGGTTGGATATTCGAAACTTTTCTTAACTGCTTTTTACAAACTTTGGTAGGACGTTCAAACTTTCAAGCAGCCGAACACCTCCGCTTCCGCTTTTGATGTTGTATATTCGGGCATACAAACCTTTTCTTACCCACTTTTTACAAACTATGGTCAGACTTTCACTCTTTGTTGCTGAACAACTCCGCTCCCTCTTTTGATTGTGTGCAGTCGGGTATTTTCACCTTTTCTTACCTGCTTTTTACAAACTTTGGTCGGACATTCAAACCTTCTTGTAGCCGAACACATCCACTCCTGCTTTTGATGATGTATGGTTGGGCATTCGCACCTTTTCTTACCCATTTTTCAGTAATTATTGGTGGACATTCAGACCTTCTTGCAGCTGAACACCTCTGCTCCCTCTTTTGATCATGTATGGTCTGGCAATACTACCTTTTCTTACCCATTTGTTAGTAATTGTGGCTGGACATTCACACCTACTTGCAGCCGAACACCACCTCTCCCGCTTTTGATGATGTATTGTCCGGCATTCTAGTCTCTTCTAACACATTTTTCAGCAATTATGGTCGGACATTCACACCTACTCACAGCCGAACACTTCCGCTCCCGCATTTGATGGTGTATAGCCGGGCATTCTCACCCTTTCTCATCAGCTTTTTGCAAATTATGATCTGACATTCACACCTACTTGCAGTCGAACAGCTCTGCTCCCGCTTTTGATTATGTTTGGTTGGATATTCGAACCTTTTCTTAACTGCTTTTTACAAACTTTGGTCGGACGTTCACACCTTCTTGCAGCCGAACACCTCCGCTTCCGCTTTTGATGGTATATATTCGGGCATTCGAACCTTTTCTTACCCGCTTTTTACAAACCGTGGTCGGACTTTCACACCTTCTTGTAGCCGAACAACTCCGCTCCCGCTATTGATTGTGTACAGTCGGGTAGTTTAACCTTTTCTTACCCACTTTTTACCAACTATGGTCGGACATTTACACCTTCTTACAGCGGAACACCTCCGCTCCCTCTTTTGATGGTCTATGTTTGGGCATTCGAACCTTTTCTTACCGGCTTTTTACAAACTATGGTCGGACATTCAAACCTTCTTCTAGCCGAACACATCCACTCCTGCTTTTGATGATGTATGGTTTGGCATTCGCACCCTTTTTTTACCCATTTTTCAGGAATTATTCAGACCTTCTTGCAGCCGAAAACCTCCGCTCCCTCTTTTGATCATGCATTGTCGGGCATTCGCACCTTGTCTTACTCGCTTTTTATAAACTTTAGTTGGACATTCACACCTTCTTGCAGCTGAACGACCTCCGCTCCCTGTTTTGATCATGTATGGTCTGGAAATACTACCTTTTCTTACCCGTTTGTGAGTAATTAATCCCAAAATATTGAGCATAAAATAAGTCTTTATGCTGATGATGTATTACTTTTCCTTCAGAACTCACAGACGTCTCTCACTCACACGATCACACTCATAAATAAATTCTCAACACTTTCTGACTACTCTATCAACTGGTCTAAGACCACAGTTCTGCCCATTAACTGTAGGGTCCATAATATACCTGCGATCACTTTACAGTCAGGAAATATTAGATATTTAGGCATAAACATTTCCTCCAGGCTCTCAGAGCTAACAAAGCTAAATTATGTGCAATTATTGAAGACAGTAGAGGACGATCTCTCTCGTTGGAAGTCCTTACCTATATCACTTATGGGGAGAATTACATCCATTAAAATGATGATACTACCAAAAGTTAACTATTTGTTCTCAATGATCCCCATAAAACCATCCGCTACTTGGTTTAAGTAACTAGATTCATGCATCTCCAAATTTCTGTGGAAAAACAAACCACCACGTATTAGTTTAAAAACCCTACAGAAGACCAAGGACAATGGTGGATTAGATTTACCTCATTTTCAGCACTATTCCTTAGCCAATAGGTTACAATATATATCAAAATGGTTTAAACCTTGTTTTTGTCACAGTTCCCAGAGACGTTGTAATCGTTGAGGATTCTATATTCACCCCCTCATTAGAGGCACGTAATGCAGATTGATGACACTGAATCTTCTTCTCTGTTCATTGCTGGCATCATTCCCAGCATCGTAAGTGTTCGTGGCATTGTTAGCCTCTTCTTCTGGATCTTGATATCGAGAATCCTTTTGTATTTCTGGTTTGTCAGTGCTCTCTCTTCGTTCACCGGCGTCTTCATCTTTTTGTCCTTGAGTTTGGTGATTTTTTCTTCTTTTGATGCCTTGACACAATGTGACAGGTGATACCACGTGGGAGATCCTGTAACTTGGACTGCTGTCCCTGTGCTGCGAAATGGCTGTGCTGCTCAAATGGTCTCTCCTTCATCATGGTTACATGCTGCCATTCCGACATCTCGCCATTCCGACATGGGTTTCCAATTGTCGGAATGGCGACACTTAATTTTTTATCAAACGTCCCACCATTCCGACACTTTTTTCCTCCTATGGTCGGAATGGCGGTATGTTTTTTTTTTTTTTAACATACCGCCATTCCGACAGTTCCTTTTAATAGCCTATTTTTTACCCAAAACATTTTGCACTAATGATATGCCGGCGCAAATACGCCCTAAAGTTTGGCGCACAAGCTCTGCACATGCAGAGGCCACAGCCTCGCAAACAAACTTTAATAATCTATTATCAAAATCCCCTGAATTTCAAATATAAAAATACAGATATTAATGTAACTCTGGCGAGACTGAAACTGATTAAGCAGAAATACATTGTCAGTGAGCTGTCACAGCAGCCAGCTGGAGCGGAGCTCTCCACAGAGCCCATGCGTCTTTTGCACGCTGTCATCATATGCAAAAGTAATAATTGCACAGATATCACGGCTACGGCACAGGACACAGTTGCGAGCACTCTGCCTTGCCTTGCCAATAGGAGAAGAGAGAAATGACAGCATAGAACGTATAAAACACAACAAAATGCAGTAAAAACGTTTATTCATGTTATTCACGTGATTTATGAGTACTCGCTCCAATTTTGGGAAGCGCGGATGGGCTTTGCGCATTTGGCACAAACACACAGCCGTTGCGCAAGGCTTTATACAGCCTGTTGATATCTTAAGGACGTAACTGGTCACACCTGGGAGTAAATGTCATGTAGAGATTGTTTTTACATGACATTACAGCTGAACATATAGCTTTCATCCACAAACCAATGTGGGAGAGCCCGAAGACGCATGTGCCAGACGCACATAGGCATGCGTAAAACCAATTTTGACCACTTCATACTGTTTATTTGCTTTCTTTTAGTTAATTTTCGTTTCTTTTGGATTCTTGTGCGTGTTATGGAGCCATTTTGGTCCATGTTTGTAAGCCTTTTTTTCCTGGATTAAATTTTCGGAAGTTGAAACAAGTGGCATTGGAGTGTGTGATTGAAAACCACCGCGGACTGCTTCTCCTCCTCCAGTTGCCGAGACTTTGTGTTTTTAATAACGCTTGTCTATAAACATGTGTTAAACATATAAATTGCATGAACAGAAAGAAGGGACTCACCTGTTGAGTAACACACATTTCCTTATACAGAAAGCCTTGTCGGAATGGTGGGACATTTGAACGTCGGAATGGTGGGACGTTTGCATGTCGGAATGGTGGTATGTCGGAATGGTGGTATGTCGGAATGGTGGGATGTCGGAATAGCGGGATGTCGGAATGGCGGGATTTCGGAATGGGTGTTGCCACCCCCTTCATCATATACACTTTTATTTATACATCACCTTCCACCATGAAGCGTTGTCCCTTTTTGTTTCTCTCTTTGTTCTTAAAATGCTGTTATGCATGTCTAAACCAATCCATTAAATTTGATCATTTTGTCAGTAAAGCGATCTACATTGTGCTTGGTCGCAAAGCTGCTCATCTGTGGTAAACAGCTCTTCAGAAAGGCATTCTTCAATTGATTTAACTAATTCTATGTAATAATTTTGTGATTTCCTACAAAACTACACTTCTTCTCCCATCTGTCTGAGTATTTAATATTGTCTAGGTCCCGTTAAAACATGTATTTTTCCCATCTAATTCCTTGTTTGCTTTAAAACAAGTATTCCCCATTTTCTATCACTTCAGTAGCCAACCAGTTTGTATGGAGTACACTGGAGCAACTTGACTGATCAGTAAAACACTGCTTTTGTTGTCACCGCAAGGCATCCCCCGTCGGTTGTTTCACTGAGACACTACTGAGTAACTATAAGTCAACACAGTTTATACACGTAACATTCATATACATACTAACAAACAAACAAACAATTATTTATCGCGATTTTCTCATCTCTGTTTGAACGTACACCCAGGTAAATATTCCTGTAGTCTTCTCATACCGACTATGGACCCATTCATTGTTTAACTTCACTGTTTTGCAAATCCTAATTGAATATTACACATTGACATTGAACTTTACTGGATAAGCAGGTCTTCATTGCATTCAGCAACCTATATGTGAGCATCTATGTGTAAGCTGTTCTTCTTTGCATTTATCAGCAGCAAGCAATTCTTCATTGCACATGCATATGAAAATAGTAAAACAATTCCAATGCGTTAGCGAAACCTTCTATATCAGGAGTGTCCATCATGATGCTGGGAATAGAACCTCTTTCCCAGAATAGTTCAACCTTCATTACTCAACTGATCATAACTCCGCAATGAGCACATTTCAAAGTATCATTCCTCTACATGTATTCAAAAATCTATGTGTAAATGTTTAATATTTCTTATATTTGTTGATGTCATTCTATGTGCATGTGGCCTAAACCCAATCTCTGTGTGGCAATTTTAATTTAAACAAGTTGAACTCTGCCTCTGATCATTTAAAAAAGGTGTGTACCAATATCAACCTTTCTCAGGTAATTACTGATCCTACAAAACCAAAGAGATCCTTCAAGGTTGTCCCTGATTGGCTCAATCTTAACAAATCAAAGGTAGAATATCCGCAGTATCTGAACTTGGTGTTAGTTATCACTGCTCAATAGCCTGTATCAGAATTGCAAAAATTAAAACATTAGGTCCACGCTTGGTATCCAGATCCTGAAACATCTCCATGAGCAGGCTTTTTTTTAACTGATCTGTTGAATAGTTATATGACACTGTTAAAATCTCAGATGAAGATCTAGCACTTGACCATTTTTGTAAATCTTCTAATTCCATAGTTGATAAACATGCCCCTTTTAAAAAGTATAGAACTTAGAACAGGTCTAGTCCCTGACTTTCGGCAGAACTGTCTTCTTTACTTTTTTTTTTTTCCCCTTGTCCTGTTCAGCATTATGTCAGAAGAATTGTAGTCTGAATACCTTTGATGCCAAACAGATTTGCTTTGCCAAGGGAAGTTTTATAAATGTAAAGCTCCCCTTGATGCCCATTTATTTATTTCTGTTTACAATATATGACATGAACTGAACTGAACCGGACCGGGGGACAAGGAAAGAAGAAGAGGAAAGAAGAGGAAACAGAACAAAAATAGAAACAAAAACCAGACAACCAGCTGCTACACCTGTAAAAAATAAAACAGACAACAATCCATGGCCTATGAGGGGAATCCAGCCTTAGCGCCACCAGGAGCACCTGAAAGCAGACAAGCAGAGAAAAAACAAACACACAAACAAACAAAAACAAGCACAAGAAGCGGCAATCGCATACAACACAGCTGTGTATATAGATGACCTGAGACGACATGATAATACATCAACTGCTTAGTGACCATGCTACTGGACTAATGAATGTGTGTGTGTGTGTGTGTGTGAGAACATGCAACACCCATGGCACAGGACCTACATGATAACCGTGCTTAGTTATGAGTGTATAAGCGTACAGGGCCACAATCCACAGCCCCCCCCCCAAGCAATCAGAAGCAGGCAGAGAGGGCCACAAGACCCAGGCCACCAGCAGCCCCCACAGAGCACAGAACCCAGGCAGCCCACCGCAGGGGCAACCACGCATCCACCCAGAAGACTGCAGAGGAAGCCCCCGGAAAGAGCCCCCATAAGCATAGGGCAGAGGCACTCCGGGAACCAGGGGTAACAGCCCACCGACCCCGCCAGGCCCCAGCCGCCCAGACATGGGCCATGCACTGGACCTGGGCCCCAGGAGCCCGAGCGGCCCCAAACCCCCCGGCAGAGGCCCCACCCAATACCCAGGAGGGCCAAGCGCCCCAGACAGCCACAAAGTGGGTCAGCGCCTGCCCCAGCGCCCCTGGCCAAGTGCCCTGGGAGTCAAGACGTGCCCACAGGTGGGTGAAGTCGCGAGCAGTGGGGAGAGGCAACGCTGATGCCCCATCGGGAGAAACACAGGCAGGCCAGGCGACAGCAAGTCCCAGATCCAGGCCCAATCATTACCACACACACTTTCACGTCCCATACATCCACACATCCACATATCCTACCTCCCTCGACTCTGCTGGGGTGTAGTGCAGTGGGCACACCAGGAGGCCAGCAACCCCCCAGCCACCACAGACCCCGAACCAGCAGAACAATTAATTAATCCTCCTGGCCCCTCCTGCCCCGAGCAGACACCAGGAAGCAGGGGTGTGCGAAGAAGACCCCTCCCCTCACCCTTCTGGCTCTTCAATATTTTCTAATAGTGAGCAATTAAAATTGAGGGGCAGCCAAACTTGTAGAACTGGGAGCGCGGCACTCTGGGCAGCCTACATACCCATGGAGCCCCGCCCACCAGATGCCACTCAGTGTAACCACCCCCCAAGACCTAATGTGTGTGTGTGAGTGTGTTTGATAAGTAGTAATGTCTAAGGTGTAATTAAAACACGGGCAGGGAACTGCAGAGTGCAACCAAAGGGGACCACCTACGTGGCCCCATCCACTACACCCCACCGAACACACACGCCCCCAAAACCCTTCATGTGTGAGTGTGTGCTGTGTACAGGAGCCAGAAGGGAGAGGGGTATGGGGATATATACCGGGGGAGCTACTCTCCCCCAGAGAGGGCAGCCAGGGACTGGCTGCAATAGGCATCCCCGCTACCTGGGAGCCAACAATGGGCAGGAGGGCCTGATGTCCACCAGGCTCGAGGCTGCAGCGACCATATTCTGGGAGCTACTGTACCCCCAGAAGGTACCCATCCCGCCCCACCCCACTCAACCCAACCCCACCCAGGAGGACCTCTACAAAAAACAAACAAACAACATCAAAAAACAAACAAACAAACCACCCGGTCACACCAGTCGCAGCAGCCCGGGCCTGAGACCCACCATCACCCAGCAACCCACCACCACCACTATGTGATAAAACTAATCAGAGGGGACCAGAGAGAATGAAATTCAGCCAATTGATGTTTTGAGGAGGCAGACATTGTTTCCATGCTAATATAATCTAAAAGAAAATTTCTAAACTGGTTAATACACAGATTGTTCTTCGCTTTCCAGTTCATGAGAATAGTTTTCTTTGCGATACATAACACTGTGACAACCATGTGTGCTGAGTTAATTTCCATGTTGATGTTGTCTAAGTCACCCAGTATGCACAGTGTGGGGCATGCAGGGATGCTACACTTTAGCCATGTTGATAGGTCCTCACAGACTTCAAGCCAGAACTTCTGGACAGGCGCAGAAAAACCACAAAGCGTGTGCATAATCATCAGGTGTGTTATCTGTGCAATGTGAGCAGATGTTTGAGTGTGTTAGACCCATCCTGAACATCCTTTGTCCTGTATAGTGTGTTCTATGAAGGATTTTGTATTGTATGAGCTGTAAATTAGGATTTCGAGTCTTTATGAAGGTGTTCAAACATATTTGTGGTTAGAAGCTATGACCAGAACTGATGGATAAATCTGCCTCCCATTTTGAGGATGGAAGAGACATTGTGTCATCTATCTTAGACAATAATTTATATATTTTTGATAGTAGTTTTGGGGTACAGATGCTTAGAAATTCTGCTACCCTAGTCGGGGGTTGTAAGTCTGGTTGGTGGAGGATATATCCATCCATCCATCCATCATCTGCCGCTTATCCGGGGGTCGGGTCGCGGGGGCAGCAGCTTGAGCAGAGAAACCCAGACGTCTCTGTCCCCGGCCACTTCCTCCAGCTCTTCCGGGGGGACCCCGAGGCGTTCCCAGGCCAGCCGAGAGACATAGTCTCTCCAACGTGTCCTGGGTCTCCCCCGGGGTCTCCTCCCAGTGGGACGTGCCCGGAACACCTCCCCAGGGAGGCGCCCAGGGGGCATCCTAACCAGATGCCCGAGCCACCTCATCTGACTCCTCTCAATGCGGAGGAGCAGCGGTTCTACTCCGAGCCCCTCCCGGATGACTGAGCTTCTCACCCTATCTCTAAGGGAGAGCCCAGACACCCTGCGGAGGAAACCCATTTCGGCCGCTTGTATTCGCAATCTTGTTCTTTCGGTCACTACCCACAACTCGTGACCATAGGTGAGGATGGGAACGTAGATTGACCAGTAAGTAGAGAGCTTCGCCTTCTGGCTCAGCTCCCTCTTCACAACGACGGGTCGGTGCAGAGCCTGCAACACTGCAGGCGCCGCACCGATCCGCCCGTCAATCTCCCGCTCCATTCGTCCGTCACTCGTGAACAAGACCCCGAGATACTTGAACTCCTCCTCTTGGGGAAGGATCTCATTCCCGACCCGGAGAGAGCATTCCACCCTTTTCCAGCTGAGAACCATAGTCTCGGATTTGGAGGTGCTGATTCTCATCCCAGCCGCTTCACACTCGGCTGCGAATCACTCCAGTGAGAGCTGAAGGTCACGGCCTGACGACGCTAACAGAACCACATCATCTGCAAAAAGCAGAGACCCGATTCTGAGGTCGCCAAATGGGACACCCTCAACGCCCTGGCTCCGCCTAGAAATTCTGTCCATAAAAGTTAGGAACAGAATCGGTGACAAAGGGAAGCCCTGACGGAGTCAAACTCTCACCGGAAACGTATCCGACTTACTGCCGGCAATGCGGACCAAACTCTGGCACCGGTCATACAGAGACCGAACGGCCCCTATCAAGGGGTCCGGCACTCCATATTCCCGGAGCACCCCCCACAGGACTCCACAAGGGACACGGTCGAACGCTTTCTCCAAGTCCACAAAACACATGTAGACTGGTTGGGCGAACTCCCATGCACCCTCCAGGATCCTGCCGAGGGTATAGAGCTGGTCCACTGTTCCACGGCCAGGACGAAAGCCACACTGCATCTCCTGAATCCGAGGCTCGATTATCCGATGGATCCTCCTCTCCAATACCCCCGAATAGACCTTACCAGGGAGGCTGAGGAGTGTGATACCCCTATAGTTGGAACACACCCTCCGGTCCCCCTTTTTAAAGAGGGGGACCACCACCCCAATCTGCCAGTCCAGAGGCACTGTCCCCGATGTCAACGCGATACTGCAGAGGCGTGTCAGCCAAGACAGCCCTACAACATCCAGAGCCTTGAGAAACTCAGGACGGACCTCATCCACCCCCGGGGCCTTGCCACCGAGGAGCTTTTTAACCACCTCGGCAACCTCAGCCCCAGAAATGGGAGGCCCCGTCTCCGAGCTCTCCGACTCTGCCTCTTCCGAGCACGTGTTGGTAGGATTGAGGAGTTCCTCGAAGTACTCCCCCCACCGACTCACAACATCCCTAGTTGAGGTCAGCAAAGCCCCGTCCCCACTGTAAACAGTGTTGACTGTGAGCCGCTTCCCCCCCCCGAGACGCCGGATGGTGGACCAGAATCTTTTCGAGGCCGTCCGGAAATCGTTCTCCATGGTCTCACCGAACTCCTCCCAGGCCCGAGTTTTTGCCTCAGCAACCGCCGAAGCCGTGGCCCGTCTGGCCCGTCGGTACCTATCAGCTTCTTCCAGGGTCCCACTGGCCAAAAAGGCCCGATAGGACTCCTTCTTCAGCTTGACGGCTTCCCTCACCACTGGTGTCCACCAGCAGGTTCGAGGGTTGCCGCCACGACAGGCACCGACCACCTTACGGCCACAACTCCGACCAGCTGCCTCGGCAATTTAGTCACGGAACATGGCCCATTCGGACTCAATATCCCCCACCTCAAATATGGTTGAAGCTCTGCCGGAGGTGGGAGTTAAAGCTCCTTCTGACGGGGGATTCTGACAAACGCTCCCAGCAGACCCTCACAATACGTTTGGGCCTGCCAGGTCTGATCGGCATCCTCCCCCACCAGGGGAGTCAACTCACCACCAGGTGGTGATCAGTTGACAGCTCCGCCCCTCTCTTCACCCGAGTGTCCAGGACATACGGCCGCAAGTCCGATGATACAACCACAAAGTCGATCATCGAACTGCGGCCAAGGGTGTCCTGGTGCCAAGTGCACATATGGACACCCTTATGCCTGAACATGGTGTTCGTTATGGACAGTCTATGACTGGCACAGAAGTCCAACAACATAACACCACTCTGATTCAGATCGGGGGGGCCGTTCCTCCCAATCACACCCCTCCAGGTCTCACTGTCATTGCCCACGTGAGCATTGAAGTCCCCCAGCAGAATGAGGGAGTCTCCGGTAGGAGCATTCTCCAGTGCCTCTCCCAGAGACTCCAAAAAGGGTAGGTACTCTGAACTGCTGTTTGGCGCATAGGCACAAACAACAGTGAGGACTCGTCCCCCCACCCAAAGGCGAAGGGAGGCTACCCTCTCGTTCACTGGGGTAAACCCCAATGTACTGGCACACAGCCGGGGGGCAATAAGTATGCCCACACCTGCTCTGCGCCTCTCACCACGGGCAACTCCAGAGTGGAAGAGAGTCCAACCCCTCTCAAGAGTACTGGTTCCAGATCCCAAGCCGTGCGTCGAGGTGAGTCCGACTATATCTAACGGTCTGATGAAGTTTCAACAATAAACAACAAACTTTGTATTATGAGAAAGAACCAGACTCATTCTTCAGGAATCCGAAAATAAGCTCTATTTTACGAGTTATACACGAATTCGGATTCTCCTATAAAACGAATTCCTTAACTCAAACCATGTTAAGACTGCTTTGTCCTTCATATTTATTCATGTCTAATCAAGTTTCAATGATAAACAACGTTGTACTTTGTAGAATGAGAAAGAACTTCTTCAGCAATAAGCATCTCTCGACAAATGACGAAATACAGATTTTGCTATAAAATTAATTGCTATCAGCCTGACTTAAAACTGTTTGTCTTCCTTATTTATCCACTTCAAATCAAGTTTCAACAATTAAAAAAATTTTGTAGTTTGAGGAAGAACAACTTAATCTTGAGCAATCAGTATAAAAAGAGGGTAAGCAAAGGTGCGAATGTCAAACCATACATGATCAAAACAGGGAGCGGAGGTGTTTGGCTGTGACAAGGTGTGAATGTCCACCCATAATTAATGAAAAGCGGGCAACAAGTAGGTTCGAATGCCCAACCATACATCATCAAAAGCAGGAGTGGATATGTTCGGCTACAAGAAGGTTTGAACGTCTGACCATAGTTTGTAAAAAGCGGGTAAGAAAAGGTTCGAATGCCCGAACATACACCATCAAAGGAGGGAGCGGAGGTGTTCCGCTGTAAGAAGGTGTGAATGTCCGACCATAGTTGGTAAAAAACGGGTAAGAAAAGGTTAAAATACCCGACTGTACACAATCAGTAGCGGGTGCGGAGTTGTTCGGCTACTAAAAGGTGTGAAAGTCCAACCAGGGTTTGTAAAAAGCGGGTAAGAAAAGGTGCGAATGCCCGAAAATGTATGATCAAAAGAGGGAGCGGAGGTGTTCGGCTGCAAGAAGGTCTGAATGTCCAACCATAATTTGTAAAAACCGGGAAGGAAAGGCTCGAAAGCCAGACTATACACCATCAAAAGCGGGAGCAGAGTGGTTCAGCTGCAAGAAGGTCTGAATGTCCATCAATAATTGCTTTAAAACATGAAAGAAAATTTTCGAATATCATCCGCACATGATCATAAGAAGGAGAGGAGGTGTTCAGCTGCAAGAAGGTGTGAATGTCCACCCATAATTCCTGAAAAATGGGTAAAAAAAAGGTGCGAATGCCCAACCATACATTATCAAAAGCAGGTGTGAATGTCAGATCATAATTTGCAAAAAGCTGATGAGAAAGGGTGAGAATGCCCGACTATACACCATCAAATGCGGGAGCGGAGGTGTTCGGCTCTGAGTAGGTGTGAATGTCCGACCATAATTGCTGAAAAATGTGTTAGAAAAGGAAAGAATGCCGGACCATACATCATCAAAAGCGAGAGAGGTGGTGTTCGGCTGCAAAAAGGTGTAAATGTTCGACTAAAGTTTGTAAAAAGCGGGTAAGACATGGTGCGAATGCCTGACAAGGTATAATCAAAAGCAGGAGCGGAGGTGTTCAGCTGCAAGAAGGTCTAAATGTCCATCAATAATTGCTAGAAAACATGAAAGAAAATTTTCGAAAATCAAACCGCACATGATCATAAGTGGGAGAGGAGGTGTTCAGCTGCAAGGTGTGAATGTCCACCCATTATTCCTGACAAATGGGTAAAAAAAAGGTGCGAATGCCCAACCATACATCATCAAAAGCAGGAGTGGATGTGTTCGGCTACAAGAAGGTGTGAACGTCCAACCAAAGTTTGTAAAAAGCAGTTAAGAAAAGGTTTGAATATCCAACCAAACATAATCAAAAGCGGGAGCATAGCTTTTCGACTGCAAGTAGGTGTGAATGTCAGATCATAATTTGCAAAAAGCTGATGAGAAAGGGTGAGAATGTCCGACTGCACACCATGAAATGCGGGAGCGGAGTTGTTCGGCTGTGAGTAGGTGTGAATCTCCGACCGTAATTTCTGAAAAATGTGTTAGAAAAGGTAAGAATGCCGGTCCATACATCATCAAAAGCGAGAGAGGTGGTGTTCGGCTGCAAGTAGGTGTGAATGTCCAGTCATAATTACTCACAAACGGGTAAGAAAAGGTAGTATTGCCAGACCATACATGATCAAAACAGGGAGCGGAGGTGGTTCAGCTGCAAGAAGGTGTGAATGTCCGACTAAAGTTCAAATATATTAACAAAAGCGGGAGGAGAGGTCTTCGGATGAGAGTGGTTGAGAATTTCCAACCATAATCTATAAAATTTGGTGAAAAAAAGGTGTGATAGAACACTAAAAGATGGAGCGGAAGTGTTCGGCTGCAAGAAGGTGTGAATGTCCGACTATATTTGGTGAAAAGCAGGTGAAGCAAGGTCTGAATGCCCAACCTTACATTATCAAAAGCGAGATCAGAGGTGTTTGGCTGCAAGAAGGCCATAGTTTGCCAAAAGCGGGTAAGCTGCGAATGACCAACTAAATATCAACAAAAGTGGGGGCGGAGGTCTTCGGATGCAACTGGGTGTGAACATCCCACCATACAAGTATGGTGGAGAGGAAGCTGTGAACAGCCGACCATAGTTTGCAAAAAGCGGGTGAGACAAGGTGCGAATGTCCAACCATACATGATCAAAACAGGGAGCGGAGGTGTTTGGCTGTGACAAGGTGTGAATGTCCACCCAAAATTAATGAAAAGCGGGCAAAAAGTAGGTTTGAATGCCCAAGCATACATCATCAAAAGAAGGAGTGGATGTGTTCGGCTACAAGAAGGTTTGAATGTCCGAGCATAGTTTGTAAAAAGCGGGTAAGAAAAGGTTCGAATGCCCAAACATACACCATCAAAAGAGGGAGCGGAGGTGTTCCGCTGTAAGAAGGTGTGAATGTCCGACCATAGTTGGTAAAAAGTGGGTAAGAAAAGGTTAAAATACCCGACTGTACACAATCAATAGGGGGAGCAGAGCTGTTCGACTGCAAGTAGGTGTGAATGTCCAGCCATAATTACTCACAAACGGGTAAGAAAAGGTAGTATTGCCAGACCATACATGATCAAAACAGGGAGCTGAGGTGGTTCAGCACCAAGGTGTGAATGTCTGACTATAGTTTGTAAAAAGCGGGTAAGATAAGGTGCGAATGCCCGGCAATGTATAATCAAAAGAGGGAGCAGAGGTTTTCGGCTACAAGAAGGTTTGAATGTCCGACCATAGTTTGTAAAAAGCGGGTAAGAACAGGTTCAAATGCTTGACTATACACCATCAAAAGCGGGAGCGGAGATGTTCCGCTGTAAGACGGTGTGAATGTCCGACCATAGTTGGTAAAAAGCGGGTAAGAAAAGGTTAAAATACCCGACTGTACACAATCAATAGCGGGAGCGGAGTGGTTCGGCTACAAGAAGGTGTGAAAGTCCAACCATCGTTTGTAAAAAGCTGGTAAGAAAAGGTTCGAATGCCAGAATATATACCATCAAAAGCGGAAGCGGAGGTGTTCGGCTGCAAGAAGGTGTGAACGTCCGACCAAAGTTGGCAAAAAGCAGTAAAGAAAAGGTTTGAATATCCAAACATAATCAAAAGCGATAGAGATTGTGTTCAGCTGCAAGTAGGTGTGAATATCCAGCCATAATTACTCACAAACGGGTAAGAAAATGTAGTATTGCCAGTAGTATTTTATATTTTATATATATATATATATATATATATGTATTTTATAGCAAAATCCGAAATCATGCATAACTCCGCAAAAGGAACGTATTGCTCAACCAAAGGGATGCTTCTTTCTCATTCAGGGTAATATGAGGAACTTTATGCTTGATACATTTTAGACATGGATAACTATGAAGGACAAAGCAATTTTAACTTGGTTTGAGCAAAGCAATTCATTTTATAGGAAAATCCGAAATCGTGCAGGACTCATGAAAGTAAGCTTATTCTCGGATTCCTGATCCTCCAGTGTTGCTCTTTCCTATACTGCAAAATACAGCCTTGTTCTTTGTTGAAATCGATATAGACATTGATAAATATGAAGGACAAAGCAGTTTCCACTTTGTTTGAGAGAAGGAATTAATTTTATAGCAAAATCCCAAATCAAGCAGAACGTATGAAAATAAGCGTGTTTTCGGATTCCTGATCCTTCAGTGTTGCTATTTCTTCTACTGCAAAATACAATGTTGTTCTTTGTTGAAGTCAATCTAGACATTGATAAATATGAAGGACAAAGCAGTTTTAACATAGTTTGAGTAAAGGAATTCATTTTATACATAAAATCCCAAATCATGCAGAACGTATGAAAATAAGCTTATTCTCGGATTCCTGTTCCTTCAAGTGTTGCTCTTTCTACTACTGCAAAATACAATGTTGTTCTTTGTTGAAGTAAATCTAGACATTGATAAATATGAAGGACAAAGCAGTTTCCACTTTGTTTGAGTGAAGGAATTAATTTTATAGCAAAATCCCAAATCAAGCAGAACGTATGAAAATAAGCTTGTTTTCGGATTCCTGATCCTTCAGTGTTGCTATTTCTTCTACTGCAAAATACAATGTTGTTCTTTGTTGAAGTCAATCTAGACATTGATAAATATGAAGGACAAAGCAGTTTTAACATAGTTTGAGTAAAGGAATTAATTTTATACATAAAATCCCAAATCATGCAGAACGTATGAAAATAAGCTTATTCTCGGATTCCTGTTCCTTCAAGTGTTGCTCTTTCTACTACTGCAAAATACAATGTTGTTCTTTGTTGAAGTAAATCTAGACATTGATAAATATGAAGGACAAAGCAGTTTCTCTTTTGATCATGCATTGTCGGGCATTCGCACCTTGTCTTACCCGCTTTTTACAAACTATAGTCAGACATTCACACCTTGCAGCTGAAACACCTCAGCTCCCTGTTTTGATCATGTATGGTCTGGCAATACTACCTTTTCTTACCCGTTTGTGAGTAATTATGGCTGGATATTCACACCTACTTGCAGTCGAACAGCTCTGCTCCCGCTTTTGATGGTATATATTCGGGCATTCGAACCTTTTCTTAGCAGCTTTTTACAAACCATGGTCGGACGTTCACACCTTCTTGCAGCCGAACACCTCCGCTTCCGCTTTTGATGGTATATATTCGGGCATTCGAACCTTTTCTTAGCAGCTTTTTACAAACCATGGTGGAACTTTCACACCTTCTTGTAGCCGAACACCTCCGCTTCCGCTTTTGATGGTATATATTCAGGCATTCGAACCTTTTCTTAGCAGCTTTTTACAAACTATGGTCGGACATTCAAACCTTCTTGTAGCCGAAAACCTCCGCTCCCTCTTTTGATCATACATTGTCGGGCATTCGCACCTTTTCTTACCCGTTTTTTACAAACCATGGTCGGACTGTCACACATTCTTGTAGCCAAACACATCCGCTCACGCTATTGATTGTGTACAGTCGGGTATTTTAACCTTTTCTTACCCGCTTTTTACCAACTATGGTCGGACATTCACACCGTCTTACAGCGGAACATCTCCGCTCCCGCTTTTGATGGTGTATAGTCAGGAATTTGAACCTTTTCTTACCCGCTTTTTACAAACTATGGTCGGACATTCAAACCTTCTTGTAGCCGAAAACCTCTGCTCCCTCTTTTGATTATACATTGTCGGGCATTCGCACCTTATCTTACCCGCTTTGTACAAACTATAGTCAGACATTCACACCTTGGTGCTGAACCACCTCAGCTCCCGGTTTTGATCATGTATGGTCTGGCAATACTACCTTTTCTTACCCGTTTGTGAGTAATTATGGCTGGACATTCACACCTACTTGCAGTCGAACAGCTCTGCTCCCGCTTTTGATTATGTTTGGTTGGATATTCGAACCTTTTCTTAACTGCTTTTTACAAACTTTGGTCGGACGTTCACACCTTCTTGCAGCCGAACACTTCCGCTTCCGCTTTTGATGGTATATATTCGGGCATTCGAACCTTTTCTTACCAGCTTTTTACAAACCATGGTTGGACTTTCACACCTTCTTGTAGCCGAACAACTCCGCTCCCCCTATTGATTGTGTACAGTCGGGTATTTTAACCTTTTCTTACCCACTTTTTACCAACTATGGTCGGACATTCACACCGTCTTACAGCGGAACACCTCCGCTCCGTGCTTTTGATGGTGTATAGTCAGGCATTTGAACCTTTTCTTACCCGCTTTTTACAAACTATGGTCGGACATTCAAACCTTCTTGTAGCCGAAAACCTCTGCTCTCTCTTTTGATTATACAATGTTGGGCATTCGCACCTTATCTTACCCGCTTTTTACAAACTATAGTCAGACATTCACACCTTGCAGCTGAACAACCTCAGCTCCCTGTTTTGATCATGTATGGTCTGGCAATACTACCTTTTCTTACCCGTTTGTGAGTAATTATGGCTGGACATTCACACCTACTTGCAGTCGAAAAGCTCTGCTCCCGCTTTTGATTATGTTTGGTTGGATATTCGAAACTTTTCTTAACTGCTTTTTACAAACTTTGGTCGGACGTTCACACCTTCTTGCAGCCGAACACCTCCGCTTCCGCTTTTGATGGTATATATTCGGGAATTCGAACCTTTTCTTAGCAGCTTTTTACAAACCATGGTTGAACTTTCACACCTTCTTGTAGCCGAACACATCCACTCCTGCTTTTGATGATGTATTGTCCGGCATTCTAGTCTCTTCTAACACATTTTTCAGCAATTATGGTCGGAGATTCACACCTACTCACAGCCGAACAACTCCGCTCCCGCATTTGATGGTGTATAGTCGGGCATTCTCACCCTTTCTCATCAGCTTTTTGCAAATTATTATCTGACATTCACACCTACTTGCAGTTGAAATGCTCTGCTCCCGCTTTTGATTATGTTTGGTTGGATATTCGAAACTTTTCTTAACTGCTTTTTACAAACTTTGGTAGGACGTTCAAACTTTCAAGCAGCCGAACACCTCCGCTTCCGCTTTTGATGTTGTATATTCGGGCATACAAACCTTTTCTTACCCACTTTTTACAAACCATGGTCAGACTTTCACTCTTTGTTGCTGAACAACTCCGCTCCCTCTTTTGATTGTGTGCAGTCGGGTATTTTCACCTTTTCTTACCTGCTTTTTACAAACTTTGGTCGGACATTCAAACCTTCTTGTAGCCGAACACATCCACTCCTGCTTTTGATGATGTATGGTTGGGCATTCGCACCTTTTCTTACCCATTTTTCAGTAATTATTGGTGGACATTCAGACCTTCTTGCAGCTGAACACCTCTGCTCCCTCTTTTGATCATGTATGGTCTGGCAATACTACCTTTTCTTACCCATTTGTGAGTAATTATGGCTGGACATTCACATCTACTTGCAGCCGAACACCACCTCTCCCGCTTTTGATGATGTATTGTCCGGCATTCTAGTCTCTTCTAACACATTTTTCAGCAATTATGGTCGGACATTCACACCTACTCACAGCCGAACACCTCCGCTCCCGCATTTGATGGTGTATAGCCGGGCATTCTCACCCTTTCTCATCAGCTTTTTGCAAATTATGATCTGACATTCACACCTACTTGCAGTCGAACAGCTCTGCTCCCGCTTTTGATTATGTTTGGTTGGATATTCGAACCTTTTCTTAACTGCTTTTTACAAACTTTGGTCGGACGTTCACACCTTCTTGCAGCCGAACACCTCCGCTTCCGCTTTTGATGGTATATATTCGGGCATTCGAACCTTTTCTTACCCGCTTTTTACAAACCGTGGTCGGACTTTCACACCTTCTTGTAGCCGAACAACTCCGCTCCCGCTATTGATTGTGTACAGTCGGGTAGTTTAACCTTTTCTTACCCGCTTTTTACCAACTATGGTCGGACATTTACACCTTCTTACAGCGGAACACCTCCGCTCCCTCTTTTGATGGTCTATGTTTGGGCATTCGAACCTTTTCTTACCCGCTTTTTACAAACCGTGGTCGGACTTTCACACCTTCTTGTAGCCGAACAACTCCGCTCCCGCTATTGATTGTGTACAGTCGGGTAGTTTAACCTTTTCTTACCCGCTTTTTACCAACTATGGTCGGACATTTACACCTTCTTACAGCGGAACACCTCCGCTCCCTCTTTTGATGGTCTATGTTTGGGCATTCGAACCTTTTCTTACCGGCTTTTTACAAACTATGGTCGGACATTCAAACCTTCTTCTAGCCGAACACATCCACTCCTGCTTTTGATGATGTATGGTTTGGCATTCGCACCCTTTTTTTACCCATTTTTCAGGAATTATTCAGACCTTCTTGCAGCCGAAAACCTCCGCTCCCTCTTTTGATCATGCATTGTCGGGCATTCGCACCTTGTCTTACTCGCTTTTTATAAACTTTAGTTGGACATTCACACCTTCTTGCAGCTGAACGACCTCCGCTCCCTGTTTTGATCATGTATGGTCTGGCAATACTACCTTTTCTTACCCGTTTGTGAGTAATTAATCCCAAAATATTGAGCATAAAATAAGTCTTTATGCTGATGATGTATTACTTTTCCTTCAGAACTCACAGACGTCTCTCACTCACACGATCACACTCATAAATAAATTCTCAACACTTTCTGACTACTCTATCAACTGGTCTAAGACCACAGTTCTGCCCATTAACTGTAGGGTCCATAATATACCTGCGATCACTTTACAGTCAGGAAATATTAGATATTTAGGCATAAACATTTCCTCCAGGCTCTCAGAGCTAACAAAGCTAAATTATGTGCAATTATTGAAGACAGTAGAGGACGATCTCTCTCGTTGGAAGTCCTTACCTATATCACTTATGGGGAGAATTACATCCATTAAAATGATGATACTACCAAAAGTTAACTATTTGTTCTCAATGATCCCCATAAAACCATCTGCTACTTGGTTTAAGTAACTAGATTCATGCATCTCCAAATTTCTGTGGAAAAACAAACCACCACGTATTAGTTTAAAAACCCTACAGAAGACCAAGGACAATGGTGGATTAGATTTACCTCATTTTCAGCACTATTCCTTAGCCAATAGGTTACAATATATATCAAAATGGTTTAAACCTTGTTTTTGTCACAGTTCCCAGAGACGTTGTAATCGTTGAGGATTCTATATTCACCCCCTCATTAGAGGCACGTAATGCAGATTGATGACACTGAATCTTCTTCTCTGTTCATTGCTGGCATCATTCCCAGCATCGTAAGTGTTCGTGGCATTGTTAGCCTCTTCTTCTGGATCTTGATATCGAGAATCCTTTTGTATTTCTGGTTTGTCAGTCCTCTGTCTTCGTTCACCGGCGTCTTCGTCTTTTTGTCCTTGAGTTTGGTGATTTTTTCTTCTTTTGATGCCTTGACACAATGTGACAGGTGATACCACGTGGGAGATCCTGTAACTTGGACTGCTGTCCCTGTGCTGCGAAATGGCTGTGCTGCTCAAATGGTCTCTCCTTCATCATGGTTACATGCTGCCATTCCGACATCTCGCCATTCCGACATGGGTTTCCAATTGTCGGAATGGCGACACTTAATTTTTTATCAAACGTCCCACCATTCCGACACTTTTTTCCTCCTATGGTCGGAATGGCGGTATGTTTTTTTTTTTTTTAACATACCGCCATTCCGACAGTTCCTTTTAATAGCCTATTTTTTACCCAAAACATTTTGCACTAATGATATGCCGGCGCAAATACGCCCTAAAGTTTGGCGCACAAGCTCTGCACATGCAGAGGCCACAGCCTCGCAAACAAACTTTAATAATCTATTATCAAAATCCCCTGAATTTCAAATATAAAAATACAGATATTAATGTAACTCTGGCGAGACTGAAACTGATTAAGCAGAAATACATTGTCAGTGAGCTGTCACAGCAGCCAGCTGGAGCGGAGCTCTCCACAGAGCCCATGCGTCTTTTGCACGCTGTCATCATATGCAAAAGTAATAATTGCACAGATATCACGGCTACGGCACAGGACACAGTTGCGAGCACTCTGCCTTGCCTTGCCAATAGGAGAAGAGAGAAATGACAGCATAGAACGTATAAAACACAACAAAATGCAGTAAAAACGTTTATTCATGTTATTCACGTGATTTATGAGTACTCGCTCCAATTTTGGGAAGCGCGGATGGGCTTTGCGCATTTGGCACAAACACACAGCCGTTGCGCAAGGCTTTATACAGCCTGTTGATATCTTAAGGACGTAACTGGTCACACCTGGGAGTAAATGTCATGTAGAGATTGTTTTTACATGACATTACAGCTGAACATATAGCTTTCATCCACAAACCAATGTGGGAGAGCCCGAAGACGCATGTGCCAGACGCACATAGGCATGCGTAAAACCAATTTTGACCACTTCATACTGTTTATTTGCTTTCTTTTAGTTAATTTTCGTTTCTTTTGGATTCTTGTGCGTGTTATGGAGCCATTTTGGTCCATGTTTGTAAGCCTTTTTTTCCTGGATTAAATTTTCGGAAGTTGAAACAAGTGGCATTGGAGTGTGTGATTGAAAACCACCGCGGACTGCTTCTCCTCCTCCAGTTGCCGAGACTTTGTGTTTTTAATAACGCTTGTCTATAAACATGTGTTAAACATATAAATTGCATGAACAGAAAGAAGGGACTCACCTGTTGAGTAACACACATTTCCTTATACAGAAAGCCTTGTCGGAATGGTGGGACATTTGAACGTCGGAATGGTGGGACGTTTGCATGTCGGAATGGTGGTATGTCGGAATGGTGGGATGTCGGAATAGCGGGATGTCGGAATGGCGGGATTTCGGAATGGGTGTTGCCACCCCCTTCATCATATACACTTTTATTTATACATCACCTTCCACCATGAAGCGTTGTCCCTTTTTGTTTCTCTCTTTGTTCTTAAAATGCTGTTATGCATGTCTAAACCAATCCATTAAATTTGATCATTTTGTCAGTAAAGCGATCTACATTGTGCTTGGTCGCAAAGCTGCTCATCTGTGGTAAACAGCTCTTCAGAAAGGCATTCTTCAATTGATTTAACTAATTCTATGTAATAATTTTGTGATTTCCTACAAAACTACACTTCTTCTCCCATCTGTCTGAGTATTTAATATTGTCTAGGTCCCGTTAAAACATGTATTTTTCCCATCTAATTCCTTGTTTGCTTTAAAACAAGTATTCCCCATTTTCTATCCCTTCAGTAGCCAACCAGTTTGTATGGAGTACACTGGAGCAACTTGACTGATCAGTAAAACACTGCTTTTGTTGTCACCGCAAGGCTTCCCCCGTCGGTTGTTTCACTGAGACACTACTGAGTAACTATAACTCAACACAGTTTATACACGTAACATTCATATACATACTAACAAACAAACAAACAATTATTTATCGCGATTTTCTCATCTCTGTTTGAACGTACACCCAGGTAAATATTCCTGTAGTCTTCTCATACCGACTATGGACCCATTCATTGTTTAACTTCACTGTTTTGCAAATCCTAATTGAATATTACACATTGACATTGAACTTTACTGGATAAGCAGGTCTTCATTGCATTGAGCAACCTATATGTGAGCATCTATGTGTAAGCTGTTCTTCTTTGCATTTATCAGCAGCAAGCAATTCTTCATTGCACATGCATATGAAAATAGTAAAACAATTCCAATGCGTTAGCGAAACCTTCTATATCAGGAGTGTCCATCATGATGCTGGCAATAGAACCTCTTTCCCAGAATAGTTCAACCTTCATTACTCAACTGATCATAACTCCGCAATGAGCACATTTCAAAGTATCATTCCTCTACATGTATTCAAAAATCTATGTGTAAATGTTTAATATTTCTTATATTTGTTGATGTCATTCTATGTGCATGTGGCCTAAACCCAATCTCTGTGTGGCAATTTTAATTTAAACAAGTTGAACTCTGCCTCTGATCATTTAAAAAAGGTGTGTACCAATATCAACCTTTCTCAGGTAATTACTGATCCTACAAAACCAAAGAGATCCTTCAAGGTTGTCCCTGATTGGCTCAATCTTAACAAATCAAAGGTAGAATATCCGCAGTATCTGAACTTGGTGTTAGTTATCACTGCTCAATAGCCTGTATCAGAATTGCAAAAATGAAAACATTAGGTCCACGCTTGGTATCCAGATCCTGAAACATCTCCATGAGCAGGCTTTTTTTTAACTGATCTGTTGAATAGTTATATGACACTGTTAAAGTCTCAGATGAAGATCTAGCACTTGACCATTTTTGTAAATCTTCTAATTCCATAGTTGATAAACATGCCCCTTTTAAAAAGTATAGAACTTAGAACAGGTCTAGTCCCTGACTTTCGGCAGAACTGTCTTCTTTACTTTTTTTTTTTTTCCCCTTGTCCTGTTCAGCATTATGTCAGAAGAATTGTAGTCTGAATACCTTTGATGCCAAACAGATTTGCTTTGCCAAGGGAAGTTTTATAAATGTAAAGCTCCCCTTGATGCCCATTTATTTATTTCTGTTTACAATATATGACATGAACTGAACTGAACCGGACCGGGGGACAAGGAAAGAAGAAGAGGAAAGAAGAGGAAACAGAACAAAAATAGAAACAAAAACCAGACAACCAGCTGCTACACCTGTAAAAAATAAAACAGACAACAATCCATGGCCTATGAGGGGAATCCAGCCTTAGCGCCACCAGGAGCACCTGAAAGCAGACAAGCAGAGAAAAAACAAACACACAAACAAACAAAAACAAGCACAAGAAGCGGCAATCGCATACAACACAGCTGTGGATATAGATGACCTGAGACGACATGATAATACATCAACTGCTTAGTGACCATGCTACTGGACTAATGAATGTGTGTGTGTGTGTGTGAGAACATGCAACACCCATGGCACAGGACCTACATGATAACCGTGCTTAGTTATGAGTGTATAAGCGTACAGGGCCACAATCCACAGCCCCCCCCCCAAGCAATCAGAAGCAGGCAGAGAGGGCCACAAGACCCAGGCCACCAGCAGCCCCCACAGAGCACAGAACCCAGGCAGCCCACCGCAGGGGCAACCACGCATCCACCCAGAAGACTGCAGAGGAAGCCCCCGGAAAGAGCCCCCATAAGCATAGGGCAGAGGCACTCCGGGAACCAGGGGTAACAGCCCACCGACCCCGCCAGGCCCCAGCCGCCCAGACATGGGCCATGCACTGGACCTGGGCCCCAGGAGCCCGAGCGCCCCCAAACCCCCCGGCAGAGGCCCCACCCAATACCCAGGAGGGCCAAGCGCCCCAGACAGCCACAAAGTGGGTCAGCGCCTGCCCCAGCGCCCCTGGCCAAGTGCCCTGGGAGTCAAGACGTGCCCACAGGTGGGTGAAGTCGCGAGCAGTGGGGAGAGGCAACGCTGATGCCCCATCGGGAGAAACACAGGCAGGCCAGGCGACAGCAAGTCCCAGATCCAGGCCCAATCATTACCACACACACTTTCACGTCCCATACATCCACACATCCACATATCCTACCTCCCTCGACTCTGCTGGGGTGTAGTGCAGCGGGCACACCAGGAGGCCAGCAACCCCCCAGCCACCACAGACCCCGAACCAGCAGAACAATTAATTAATCCTCCTGGCCCCTCCTGCCCCGAGCAGACACCAGGAAGCAGGGGTGTGCGAAGAAGACCCCTCCCCTCACCCTTCTGGCTCTTCAATATTTTCTAATAGTGAGCAATTAAAATTGAGGGGCAGCCAAACTTGTAGAACTGGGAGCGCGGCACTCTGGGCAGCCTACATACCCATGGAGCCCCGCCCACCAGATGCCACTCAGTGTAACCACCCCCCAAGACCTAATGTGTGTGTGTGAGTGTGTTTGATAAGTAGTAATGTCTAAGGTGTAATTAAAACACGGGCAGGGAACTGCAGAGTGCAACCAAAGGGGACCACCTACGTGGCCCCATCCACTACACCCCACCGAACACACACGCCCCCAAAACCCTTCATGTGTGAGTGTGTGCTGTGTACAGGAGCCAGAAGGGAGAGGGGTATGGGGATATATACCGGGGGAGCTACTCTCCCCCAGAGAGGGCAGCCAGGGACTGGCTGCAATAGGCATCCCCGCTACCTGGGAGCCAACAATGGGCAGGAGGGCCTGATGTCCACCAGGCTCGAGGCTGCAGCTACCATATTCTGGGAGCTACTGTACCCCCAGAAGGTACCCATCCCGCCCCACCCCACTCAACCCAACCTCACCCAGGAGGACCTCTACAAAAACAAACAAACAACATCAAAAAACAAACAAACAAACCACCCGGTCACACCAGTCGCAGCAGCCCGGGCCTGAGACCCACCATCACCCAGCAACCCACCACCACCACTATGTGATAAAACTAATCAGAGGGGACCAGAGAGAATGAAATTCAGCCAATTGATGTTTTGAGGAGGCAGACATTGTTTCCATGCTAATATAATCTAAAAGAAAATTTCTAAACTGGTTAATACACAGATTTTTCTTCGCTTTCCAGTTCATGAGAATAGTTTTCTTTGCGATACATAACACTGTGACAACCATGTGTGCTGAGTTAATTTCCATGTTGATGTTGTCTAAGTCACCCAGTATGCACAGTGTGGGGCATGCAGGGATGCTACACTTTAGCCATGTTGATAGGTCCTCACAGACTTCAAGCCAGAACTTCTGGACAGGCGCAGAAAAACCACAAAGCGTGTGCATAATCATCAGGTGTGTTATCTGTGCAATGTGAGCAGATGTTTGAGTGTGTTAGACCCATCCTGAACATCCTTTGTCCTGTATAGTGTGTTCTATGAAGGATTTTGTATTGTATGAGCTGTAAATTAGGATTTCGAGTCTTTATGAAGGTGTTCAAACATATTTGTGGTTAGAAGCTATGACCAGAACTGATGGATAAATCTGCCTCCCATTTTGAGGATGGAAGAGACATTGTGTCATCTATCTTAGACAATAATTTATATATTTTTGATAGTAGTTTTGGGGTACAGATGCTTAGAAATTCTGCTACCCTAGTCGGGGGTTGTAAGTCTGGTTGGTGGAGGATATATCCATCCATCCATCCATCATCTGCCGCTTATCCGGGGGTCGGGTCGCGGGGGCAGCAGCTTGAGCAGAGAAACCCAGACGTCTCTGTCCCCGGCCACTTCCTCCAGCTCTTCCGGGGGGACCCCGAGGCGTTCCCAGGCCAGCCGAGAGACATAGTCTCTCCAACGTGTCCTGGGTCTCCCCCGGGGTCTCCTCCCAGTGGGACGTGCCCGGAACACCTCCCCAGGGAGGCGCCCAGGGGGCATCCTAACCAGATGCCCGAGCCACCTCATCTGACTCCTCTCAATGCGGAGGAGCAGCGGTTCTACTCCGAGCCCCTCCCGGATGACTGAGCTTCTCACCCTATCTCTAAGGGAGAGCCCAGACACCCTGCGGAGGAAACCCATTTCGGCCGCTTGTATTCGCGATCTTGTTCTTTCGGTCACTACCCACAACTCGTGACCATAGGTGAGGATGGGAACGTAGATTGACCAGTAAGTAGAGAGCTTCGCCTTCTGGCTCAGCTCCCTCTTCACAACGACGGGTCGGTGCAGAGCCTGCAACACTGCAGGCGCCGCACCGATCCGCCCGTCAATCTCCCGCTCCATTCGTCCGTCACTCGTGAACAAGACCCCGAGATACTTGAACTCCTCCTCTTGGGGAAGGATCTCATTCCCGACCCGGAGAGAGCATTCCACCCTTTTCCAGCTGAGAACCATAGTCTCGGATTTGGAGGTGCTGATTCTCATCCCAGCCGCTTCACACTCGGCTGCGAATCACTCCAGTGAGAGCTGAAGGTCACGGCCTGACGACGCTAACAGAACCACATCATCTGCAAAAAGCAGAGACCCGATTCTGAGGTCGCCAAATGGGACACCCTCAACGCCCTGGCTCCGCCTAGAAATTCTGTCCATAAAAGTTAGGAACAGAATCGGTGACAAAGGGAAGCCCTGACGGAGTCAAACTCTCACCGGAAACGTATCCGACTTACTGCCGGCAATGCGGACCAAACTCTGGCACCGGTCATACAGAGACCGAACGGCCCCTATCAAGGGGTCCGGCACTCCATATTCCCGGAGCACCCCCCACAGGACTCCACAAGGGACACGGTCGAACGCTTTCTCCAAGTCCACAAAACACATGTAGACTGGTTGGGCGAACTCCCATGCACCCTCCAGGATCCTGCCGAGGGTATAGAGGGGGACCACCACCCCAATCTGCCAGTCCAGAGGCACTGTCCCCGATGTCCACGCGATACTGCAGAGGCGTGTCAGCCAAGACAGCCCTACAACATCCAGAGCCTTGAGAAACTCAGGTCGGACCTCATCCACCCCCGGGGCCTTGCCACCGAGGAGCTTTTTAACCACCTCGGCAACCTCAGCCCCAGAAATGGGAGGCCCCGTCTCCGAGCTCTCCGACTCTGCCTCTTCCGAGCACGTGTTGGTAGGATTGAGGAGTTCCTCGAAGTACTCCCCCCACCGACTCACAACATCCCTAGTTGAGGTCAGCAAAGCCCCGTCCCCACTGTAAACAGTGTTGACTGTGAGCCGCTTCCCCCCCCCTGAGACGCCGGATGGTGGACCAGAATCTTTTCGAGGCCGTCCGGAAATCGTTCTCCATGGTCTTGCCGAACTCCTCCCAGGCCCGAGTTTTTGCCTCAGCAACCGCCGAAGCCGCGGCCCGTCTGGCCCGTCTGTACCTATCAGCTTCTTCCAGGGTCCCACTGGCCAAAAAGGCCCGATAGGACTCCTTCTTCAGCTTGACGGCTTCCCTCACCACTGGTGTCCACCAGCAGGTTCGAGGGTATCCGCCACGACAGGCACCGACCACCTTACGGCCACAACTCCGACCAGCTGCCTCGGCAATGGAGTCATGGAACATGACCCATTCGGACTCAATGTCCCCCACCTCAAATATGGTTGAAGCTCTGCCGGAGGTGGGAGTTAAAGCTCCTTCTGACGGGGGATTCTGACAAACGCTCCCAGCAGACCCTCACAATACGTTTGGGCCTGCCAGGTCTGATCGGCATCCTCCCCCACCAGCGGAGCCAACTCACCACCAGGTGGTGATCAGTTGACAGCTCCGCCCCTCTCTTCACCCGAGTGTCCAGGACATACGGCCGCAAGTCCGATGATACAACCACAAAGTAGATCATCGAACTGCGGCCAAGGGTGTCCTTGTGCCAAGTGCACATATGGACACCCTTATGCCTGAACATGGTGTTCGTTATGGACAGTCTATGACTGGCACAGAAGTCCAACAACATAACACCACTCTGATTCAGATCGGGGGGGCCGTTCCTCCCAATCACACCCCTCCAGGTCTCACTGTCATTGCCCACGTGAGCATTGAAGTCCCCCAGCAGAATGAGGGAGTCTCCGGTAGGAGCATTCTCCAGTGCCTCCCCCAGAGACTCCAAAAAGGGTAGGTACTCTGAACTGCTGTTTGGCGCATAGGCACAAACAACAGTCAGGACTCGTCCCCCCACCCAAAGGCGGAGGGAGGCTACCCTCTCGTTCACTGGGGTAAACCCCAATGTACTGGCACACAGCCGGGGGGCAATAAGTATGCCCACACCTGCTCTGCGCCTCTCACCACGGGCAACTCCAGAGTGGAAGAGAGTCCAACCCCTCTCAAGAGTACTGGTTCCAGATCCCAAGCCGTGCGTCGAGGTGAGTCCGACTATATCTAACGGTCTGATGAAGTTTCAACAATAAACAACAAACTTTGTATTATGAGAAAGAACCAGACTCATTCTTCAGGAATCCGAAAATAAGCTCTATTTTACGAGTTATGCACGAATTCGGATTCTCCTATAAAACGAATTCCTTAACTCAAACCATGTTAAGACTGCTTTGTCCTTCATATTTATTCATGTCTAATCAAGTTTCAATGATAAACAACGTTGTACTTTGTAGAATGAGAAAGAACTTCTTCAGCAATAAGCATCTCTCGACAAATGACGAAATACAGATTTTGCTATAAAATTAATTGCTATCAGCCTGACTTAAAACTGTTTGTCTTCCTTATTTATCCACTTCAAATCAAGTTTCAACAATTAAAAAAATTTTGTAGTTTGAGAAAGAACAACTTAATCTTGAGCAATCAGTATAAAAAGAGGGTAAGCAAAGGTGCGAATGTCAAACCATACATGATCAAAACAGGGAGCGGAGGTGTTTGGCTGAGACAAGGTGTGAATGTCCACCCATAATTAATGAAAAGCGGGCAACAAGTAGGTTCGAATGCCCAACCATACATCATCAAAAGCAGGAGTGGATATGTTCGGCTACAAGAAGGTTTGAACGTCTGACCATAGTTTGTAAAAAGCGGGTAAGAAAAGGTTCGAATGCCCGAACATACACCATCAAAGGAGGGAGCGGAGGTGTTCCGCTGTAAGAAGGTGTGAATGTCCGACCATAGTTGGTAAAGAACGGGTAAGAAAAGGTTAAAATACCCGACTGTACACAATCAGTAGCGGGTGCGGAGTTGTTCGGCTACTAAAAGGTGTGAAAGTCAGACCATGGTTTGTAAAAAGCGGGTAAGAAAAGGTGCGAATGCCCGAAAATGTATGATCAAAAGAGGGAGCGGAGGTGTTTGGCTGCAAGAAGGTGTGAATGTACACCCATAATTACTGAAAAATGGGTAAGAAAAGGTGCGAATGCCCAACTATACATAATCAAAAGCAGGAGTGGATGTGTTCGGCTCCAAGAAGGGTTGAATGTCTGACCATAGTTTGTAAAAAGCAGGTAAGAAAAGGTTCGAATGCCCGAACATACACCATCAAAGGAGGGAGCGGAGGTGTTCCGCTGTAAGAAGGTGTGAATGTCCGACCATAGTTGGTAAAAAACGGGTAAGAAAAGGTTAAAATACCCGACTGTACACAATCAGTAGCGGGTGCGGAGTTGTTCGGCTACTAAAAGGTGTGAAAGTCAGACCATGGTTTGTAAAAAGCGGGTAAGAAAAGGTGCGAATGCCCGAAAATGTATGATCAAAAGAGGGAGCGGAGGTGTTTGGCTGCAAGAAGGTGTGAATGTACACCCATAATTACTGAAAAATGGGTAAGAAAAGGTGCGAATGCCCAACTATACATAATCAAAAGCAGGAGTGGATGTGTTCGGCTCCAAGAAGGGTTGAATGTCTGACCATAGTTTGTAAAAAGCAGGTAAGAAAAGGTTTGACTGCCCGAACATACACCATCAAAAGAGGGAGCGGAGGTGTTCGGCGGCAAGAAGGTCTGAATGTCCAACCATAATTTGTAAAAACCAGGAAGGAAAGGCTCGAAAGCCCGACTATACACCATCAAAAGCGGGAGCAGAGTGGTTCAGCTGCAAGAAGGTCTGAATGTCCATCAATAATTGCTTTAAAACATGAAAGAAAATTTTCGAATATCATCCGCACATGATCATAAGAAGGAGAGGAGGTGATCAGCTGCAAGAAGGTGTGAATGTCCACCCATAATTCCTGAAAAATGGGTCAAAAAAGGTGCGAATGCCCAACCATACATTATCAAAAGCAGGTGTGAATGTCAGATCATAATTTGCAAAAAGCTGATGAGAAAGGGTGAGAATGCCCGACTATACACCATCAAATGCGGGAGCGGAGGTGTTCGGCTGTAAGAAGGTGTGAATGTCCGACCATAATTACTGAAAAATGGGTAAGAAAAGGTGCGAATGCCCAACTATACATAATCAAAAGCAGGAGTGGATGTGTTCGGCTCCAAGAAGGGTTGAATGTCTGACCATAGTTTGTAAAAAGCAGGTAAGAAAAGGTTTGACTGCCCGAACATACACCATCAAAAGAGGGAGCGGAGGTGTTCGGCGGCAAGAAGGTGTGAATGTCCAACCATAATTTGTAAAAACCAGGAAGGAAAGGCTCGAAAGCCCGACTATACACCATCAAAAGCGGGAGCAGAGTGGTTCAGCTGCAAGAAGGTCTGAATGTCCATCAATAATTGCTTTAAAACATGAAAGAAAATTTTCGAATATCATCCGCACATGATCATAAGAAGGAGAGGAGGTGATCAGCTGCAAGAAGGTGTGAATGTCCACCCATAATTCCTGAAAAATGGGTCAAAAAAGGTGCGAATGCCCAACCATACATTATCAAAAGCAGGTGTGAATGTCAGATCATAATTTGCAAAAAGCTGATGAGAAAGGGTGAGAATGCCCGACTATACACCATCAAATGCGGGAGCGGAGGTGTTCGGCTCTGAGTAGGTGTGAATGTCCGACCATAATTGCTGAAAAATGTGTTAGAAAAGGAAAGAATGCCGGACCATACATCATCAAAAGCGAGAGAGGTGGTGTTCGGCTGCAAAAAGGTGTAAATGTTCGACTAAAGTTTGTAAAAAGCGGGTAAGACATGGTGCGAATGCCTGACAAGGTATGATCAAAAGCAGGAGCGGAGGTGTTCAGCTGCAAGAAGGTCTAAATGTCCATCAATAATTGCTAGAAAATATGAAAGAAAATTTTCGAAAATCAAACCGCACATGATCATAAGTGGGAGAGGAGGTGTTCAGCTGCAAGGTGTGAATGTCCACCCATTATTCCTGACAAATGGGTAAAAAAAAGGTGCGAATGCCCAACCATACATCAGCAAAAGCAGGAGTGGATGTGTTCGGCTACAAGAAGGTGTGAACGTCCAACCAAAGTTTGTAAAAAGCAGTTAAGAAAAGGTTTGAATATCCAACCAAACATAATCAAAAGCGGGAGCATAGCTTTTCGACTGCAAGTAGGTGTGAATGTCAGATCATAATTTGCAAAAAGCTGATGAGAAAGGGTGAGAATGTCCGACTGCACACCATCAAATGCGGGAGCGGAGTTGTTCGGCTGTGAGTAGGTGTGAATCTCCGACCGTAATTTCTGAAAAATGTGTTAGAAAAGGTAAGAATGCCGGTCCATACATCATCAAAAGTGAGAGAGGTGGTGTTCGGCTGCAAGTAGGTGTGAATGTCCAGCCATAATTACAAACGGGTAAGAAAAGGTAGTATTGCCAGACCATACATGATCAAAACAGGGAGCGGAGGTGGTTCAGCTGCAAGAAGGTGTGAATGTCTCACTAAAGTTCAAATATATTAACAAAAGCGGGAGGAGAGGTCTTCGGATGAGAGTGGTTGAGAATTTCCAACCATAATCTATAAAATTCGGTGAAAAAAAGGTTTGATAGAACACTAAAAGGTGGAGCGGAAGTGTTCGGCTGCAAGAAGGTGTGAATGTCCAACTATATTTGGTGAAAAGCAGGTGAAGCAAGGTCTGAATGCCCAACCTTACATCATCAAAAGCGAGATCAGAGGTGTTTGGCTGCATGAAGGCCATAGTTTGCCAAAAGCGGGTAAGCTGCGAATGACCAACTAAATATCAACAAAAGTGGGGGTGGAGGTCTTCGGATGCAACTGGGTGTGAACATCCCACCATACAAGTATGGTGGAGAGGAAGCTGTGAACAGCCGACCATAGTTTGCAAAAAGCGGGTGAGACAAGGTGCGAATGTCCAACCATACATGATCAAAACAGGGAGCGGAGGTGTTTGGCTGTGACAAGGTGTGAATGTCCACCCAAAATTAATGAAAAGCGGGCAAAAAGTAGGTTTGAATGCACAAGCATACATCATCAAAAGAAGGAGTGGATGTGTTCGGCTACAAGAAGGTTTGAATGTCCGAGCATAGTTTGTAAAAAGCGGGTAAGAAAAGGTTCGAATGCCCAAACATACACCATCAAAAGAGGGAGCGGAGGTGTTCCGCTGTAAGAAGGTGTGAATGTCCGACCATAGTTGGTAAAAAGTGGGTAAGAAAAGGTTAAAATACCCGACTGTACAGAATCAATAGGGGGAGCGGAGTTGTTCGGCTACAAGAAGATGTGAAAGTCCAACCATGGTTTGTAAAAAGCTGGTAAGAAAAGGTTCGAATGCCCGAATATATACCATCAAAAGCGGAAGCGGAGGTGTTCGGCTGCAAGAAGGTGTGAACGTCCGACCAAAGTTTGTAAAAAGCAGTTAAGAAAAGGTTCGAATATCCAACCAAACATAATCAAAAGCGGGAGCAGAGCTGTTCGACTGCAAGTAGGTGTGAATGTCCAGCCATAATTACTCACAAAGGGGTAAGAAAAGGTAGTATTGCCAGACCATACATGATCAAAACAGGGAGCTGAGGTGGTTCAGCTGCAAGGTGTGAATGTCTGACTATAGTTTGTAAAAAGCGGGTAAGATAAGGTGCGAATGCCCGACAATGTATAATCAAAAGAGGGAGCAGAGGTTTTCGGCTACACGAAGGTTTGAATGTCCGACCATAGTTTGTAAAAAGCGGGTAAGAAAAGGTTCAAATGCCTGACTATACACCATCAAAAGCGGGAGCGGAGATGTTCCGCTGTAAGACGGTGTGAATGTCCGACCATAGTTGGTAAAAAGTGGGTAAGAAAAGGTTAAAATACCCGACTGTACACAATCAATAGCGGGAGCGGAGTTGTTCGGCTACTAGAAGGTGTGAAAGTCCAACCATCGTTTGTAAAAAGCTGGTAAGAAAAGGTTCGAATGCCCGAATATATACCATCAAAAGCGGAAGCGGAGGTGTTCGGCTGCAAGGTGTGAACGTCCGACCAAAGTTGGCAAAAAGCAGTAAAGAAAAGGTTCGAATATCCAAACATAATTAAAAGCGAGAGAGATTGTGTTCAGCTGCAAGTAGGTGTCAATATCAAGCCATAATTACTCACAAACGGGTAAGAAAATGTAGTATTGCCAGACCATACATGATCAAAACAGGGAGCGGAGGTGGTTTAGCTGCAAAAAGGGGTGAATGTCCAACTAAAGTTCAAATATATTAACAAAAGCGGGAGGAGAGGTCTTCGGATTAGAGTGGTTGAAATTTCCAACCATAATCTATAAAATGCGGTGAAAAAAAAAGGTGTGAAGGAATGAATTTTATAGCAAAATCCGAAATCATGCATAACTCCGCATAAGGAACGTATTGCTCAACCAAAGGGATGCTTCTTTCTCATTCAGGGTAATATGAGGAACTTTATGCTTGATACATTTTAGACATGGATAACTATGAAGGACAAAGCAATTTTAACTTGGTTTGAGCAAAGCAATTCATTTTATAGGAAAATCCGAAATCGTGCAGGACTCATGAAAGTAAGCTTATTCTCGGATTCCTGATCCTCCAGTGTTGCTCTTTCCTATACTACAAAATACAGCCTTGTTTTTTGTTGAAATCGATATAGACATTGATATATATGAAGGACAAAGCAGTTTCCACTTTGTTTGAGTGAAGGAATTAATTTTATAGCAAAATCCCAAATCAAGCAGAACGTATGAAAATAAGCGTGTTTTCGGATTCCTGATCCTTCAGTGTTGCTATTTCTTCTACTGCAAAATACAATGTTGTTCTTTGTTGAAGTCAATCTAGACATTGATAAATATGAAGGACAAAGCAGTTTTAACATAGTTTGAGTAAAGGAATTCATTTTATACATAAAATCCCAAATCATGCAGAACGTATGAAAATAAGCTTATTCTCGGATTCCTGTTCCTTCAAGTGTTGCTCTTTCTACTACTGCAAAATACAATGTTGTTCTTTGTTGAAGTAAATCTAGACATTGATAAATATGAAGGACAAAGCAGTTTTCACTTGGTTTGAGTGAAGGAATTCATTTTATACATAAAATCCCAAATCATGCAGAACGTATGAAAAGAAGCTTATTCTCGGATTCCTGATCCTTCAGTGTTGCTTTTTCTTCTACTGCAAAATACAATGTTGTTCTTTGTTGAAGTCGATCTAGACATTGATAAATATGAAGGACAAAGCAGTTTTAACTTGGTTTGAGTGAGGGAATTCATTTTATACATAAAATCCCAAATCATGCAGAACGTATGAAAATAAGCTTATTCTCGGATTACTGATCCTTCAGTGTTGCTCTTTCTTCTACTGCAAAATCCAGTGTTGTTCTTTGTTGAAGTCAATCTAGACATTGATAAATATGAAGGACAAAGCAGTTTTAACATAGTTTGAGTGAAGGCATTCATTTATAGTAAAATCAATAATCGTGCAGAACTCATGAAAATAAGCTTATTCTCGGATTCCTAAAACTTTTGATTTGCTCTTTCTTTACTGCAAAGTACAATGTTGTTCTTTGTTGAAGTCGATCTAGACATTGATAAATATGAAGGACAAAGCAGTTTTCACTTGGTTTGAGTGAAGGATTTGCAGCTGAAAACCTCCCGCTCCCGCTTTTGATTGTGTATAGTCGGAATTTCGAGCCTTTTCTTACCCGGTTTTTAGAAATTATGGTTGGACATTCAGACCTTGCAGCCGAAGACCTCCACTCCCTCTTTTGATCATATATTGTCGGGCATTCGCACCTTATCTTACCCGCTTTTTACAAACTATAGTCAGACATTCACACCTTGCAGCTGAACCACCTCAGCTCCCTGTTTTGATCATGTATGGTCTGGCAATACTACCTTTTCTTACCCGTTTGTGAGTAATTATGGCTGGACATTCATACCTACTTGCAGTCGAACACCTCCGCTTCCACTTTTGATGGTATATATTCGGGCATTCGAACATTTTCTTACCAGCTTTTTACAAACCATGGTTGGACTTTCACACCTTCTTGTAGCCGAACAACTCCGCTCCCCCTATTGATTGTGTACAGTCGGGTATTTTAACCTTTTCTTACCCGTTTTTTACCAACTATGGTCGGACATTCACACCTTCTTACAGCGGAACACCTCCGCTCCCTCTTTTGATGGTGTATGTTTGGGCATTCGAACCTTTTCTTACCCGCTTTTTACAAACTATGCTCGGACATTCAAACCTTCTTGTAGCCGAACACATCCAGTCCTGCTTTTGATGATGTATGGTTGGGCATTCAAACCTACTTGTTGCCCGCTTTTCATTAATTTTGGGTGGACATTCACACCTTGTCACAGCCAAACACCTCCGCTCCCTGTTTTGATCATGTATGGCTGGACATTCGCACCTTTTCTCACCCGCTTTTTGCCAACTATGGTCTGCTGTTCACAGCTTCCTCTCCACTATACTCGTATGGTGGGATATTCACACCCACTTGCATCCGAAGACCTTTTGTTGATATTTAGTCGGTCATTCGCAGCTTACCCACTTTTGGCAAACTATGGCCTTCATGCAGCCAAACACCTCTGATCTCGCTTTTGATGATGTAAGGTTGGGCATTCAGACCTTGCTTCACCTGCTTTTCACCAAATATAGTCGGACATTCACACCTTCTTGCAGCCGAACACTTCCGCTCCACCTTTTAGTGTTCTATCACACCTTTTTTTTCACCGCATTTTATAGATTATGGTTGGAAATTCTCAACCACTCTCATCCGAAGACCTCTCCTCCCGCTTTTGTTAATATATTTGAACTTTAGTCGGACATTCACACCTTCTTGCAGCTGAACCACCTCCGCTCCCTGTTTTGATCATGTATGGTCTGGCAATACTACCTTTTCTTACCCGTTTGTTAGTAATTATGGCTGGACATTCACACCTACTTGCAGCCGAACACCACCTCTCCCGCTTTTGATGATGTATGGACCGGCATTCTTACCTTTTCTAACACATTTTTCAGCAATTATGGTCGGAGATTCACACTTACTCACAGCCGAACAACTCCGCTCCCGCATTTGATGGTGTATAGTCGGGCATTCTCACCCTTTCTCATCAGCTTTTTGCAAATTATGATCTGACATTCACACCTGCTTTTGATAATGTAAGGTTTGGCATTCGCACCTTTTCTTACCCATTTTTCAGTAATTATGGGTGGACATTCACACCTTCTTGCAGCTGAACACCTCCTCTCCCGTTATTGATTGTGTACAGTCGGGTATTTTAAACTTTTCTTACCCGCTTTTTACCAAATATGGTCGGACATTCACACCGTCTTACAGCGGAACACCTCTGCTCCCGCTTTTGATGGTGTATAGTCAGGCATTTGAACCTTTTCTTACCCGCTTTTTACAAACTATGGTTGGACATTCAAACCTTCTTGTAGCCGAAAACCTCCGCTCCCTCTTTTGATTATACATTGTTGGGCATTCGCACCTTATTTAAAAACTATAGTCAGACATTCACACCTTGCAGCTGAGCCACCTCAGCTCCCTGTTTTGATAGTGTATGTTCGGGCATTCGAACCTATTCTTACCCCCTTTTTACAAACTATAATCGGAGATTCACACCTACTCACAGCCGAACAACTCCGCTCCCGCATTTGATGATGTCTTGTCCGGCATTCTAGTCTCTTCTAACACATTTTTCAGCAATTATGGTTGGACATTCACACCTACTCACAGCCGAACGCTTCCGCTCCCGCATTTGATGGTGTATAGCCGGGCATTCTCACCCTTTCTCATCAGCTTTTTGCAAATTATGATCTGACATTCACACCTACTTGCAGTCGAACAGCTCTGCTCCCGCTTTTGATTATGTTTGGTTGGATATTCGAACCTTTTCTTAACTGCTTTTTACAAACTTTGGTCGGACGTTCACACCTTCTTGCAGCCGAACACATCCACTTCCACTTTTGATGGTATATATTCGGGCATTCGAACCTTTTCTTACCCGCTTTTTACAAACCGTGGTCGGACTTTCACACCTTCTTGTAGCCAAACAACTCCGCTCCCCCTATTGATTGTGTACAGTCGGGTATTTTAACCTTTTCTTACCCGTTTTTTACCAACTATGGTCGGACATTTACACCTTCTTACAGCGGAACACCTCCGCTCCCTCTTTTGAATGTCTATGTTCGGGCATTCGAACTTTTTCTTACCCGCTTTTTACAAACTATGGTCGGACATTCAAACTTTCTTGTAGCCGAACACATCCACTCCTGCTTTTGATGATGTATGGTTGGGCATTTTCACCTTTTCTTACCCATTTTTCAGTAATTATGGGTGGACATTCACACCTTCTTGCAGCTGAACAACTCCTCTCCCGCTTATGATCATGTGCGGTTTGATATTCGAAAATTTTCTTTCATGTTTTAAAGCAATTATTGATGGACATTCAAATCTTCTTGTAGCCGAACACATCCACTCCTGCTTTTGATGATGTATGGTAACCTTTTCTTACCCGCTTTTTACAAACTATGGTCGGATATTCAAACCTTCTTGTAGCCAAAACACTCCGCTCCCTCTTTTGATCATACATTGTCGGGCATTCGCACCTTATCTTACCCGCTTTTTACAAACTATAGTCAGACATTCACACCTTGCAGCTGAACCACCTCCGCTCCCTGTTTTGATCATGTATGGTCTGGCAATACTACCTTTTCTTACCCGTTTGTGAGTAATTAATCCCAAAATATTGAGCATAAAATAAGTCTTTATGCTGATGATGTATTACTTTTCCTTCAGAACTCACAGACGTCTCTCAGTCACACGATCACACTCATAAATAAATTCTCAGCACTTTCTGACTACTCTATCAACTGGTCTAAGACCACAGTTCTGCCCATTAACTGTAGGGTCCATAATATACCTGCGATCACTTTACAGTCAGGAAATATTAGATATTTAGGCATAAACATTTCCTCCAGGCTCTCAGAGCTAACAAAGCTAAATTATGTGCAATTATTAAAGACAGTAGAGGACGATCTCTCGTTGGAAGTCCTTACCTATATCACTTATGGGGAGAGTTACATCCATTAAAATGATGATACTACCAAAAGTTAACTATTTGTTCTCAATGATCCCCATAAAACCATCTGCTACTTTGTTTAAGTCACTAGATTCATGCATCTCCAAATTTCTGTGGAAAAACAAACCACCACGTATTAGTTTAAAAACCCTACAGAAGACCAAGGACAGTGGTGGATTAGATTTACCTCATTTTCAGCACTATTCCTTAGACAATAGGTTACAATATATATCAAAATGGTTTAAACCTTGTTGTTGTCACAGTTCCCAGAGACGTTGTAATCGTTGAGGATTCTATATTCACCCCCTCATTAGAGGCACGTAATGCAGATTGATGACACTGAATCTTCTTCTCTGTTCATTGCTGGCATCATTCCCAGCATCGTAAGTGTTCGTGGCATTGTTAACCTCTTCTTCTGGATCTTGATATCGAGAATCCTTTTGTATTTCTGGTTTGTCAGTCCTCTGTCTTCGTTCACCAGAGTCTTTGTCTTTTTGTCCTTGAGTTTGGTGATTTTTTCTTCTTTTGATGCCTTGACACATTGTGACAGGTGATACCACGTGGGAGATCCTGTAACTTGGATTGCTGTCCCTGTGCTGCGAAATGGCTGTGCTGCTCAAATGGTCTCTCCTTCATCATGGTTACATGCTGCCATTCCGACATCTCGCCATTCCGACATGGGTCTCCAATTGTCGGAATGGCGACACTTAATTTTTTATCAAACGTCCCACCATTCCGACACTTTTTTCCTCCTATGGTCGGAATGGCGGTATGTTTTTTGTTTTTTTTAACATACCGCCATTCCGACAGTTCCTTTTAATAGCCTATTTTTTACCCAAAACATTTTGCACTAATGATATGCCGGCGCAAATACGCCCTAAAGTTTGGCGCACAAGCTTTGCACATTTAGAGGCCACAGCCTCGCAAACAAACTTTAATAATCTATTATCAAAATCCCCTGAATTTCAAATATAAAAATACAGATATTAATGTAACTCTGGCGAGACTGAAACTGATTAAGCAGAAATACAGTGTCAGTGAGCTGTCACAGCAGCCAGCTGGAGCGGAGCTCTCCACAGAGCCCATGCGTCTTTTGCACGCTGTCATCATATGCAAAAGTAATAATTGCAATTACAGATATCACGGCTACTGCACAGGACACAGTTGCGAGCACTCTGCCTTGCCTTGCTAATAGGAGAAGATAGAAATGACAGCATAGAACGTATAAAACACAACAAAATGCAGTAAAAACGTTTATTCATGTTATTCACGTGATTTATGTGTACTCACTCCAATTTTGGGAAGCGCGGATGGGTTTTGCGCATTTGGCACAAACACACAGCCGCAACGGTTGTAGCTTTATACAGCCTGTTGATATCTTAAGGACCTAACTGGTCACACCTGGGACTAAATGTCATGTAGAGATTGTTTTTACATGACATTACAGCTGAACATATAGCTTTCATCCACAAACCAACGTGGGAGAGCCCGAAGACGCATGTGCCAGACGCACATAGGCATGCGTAAAACCAATTTTGACCACTTCATACTGTTTATTTGCTTTCTTTTAGTTAACTTTCGTTTCTTTTGGATTCTTGTGCGTGTTATGGAGCCGTTTTGGTCCATGTTTGTAAGCCTTTTTTTCCTGGATTAAATTTTCGGAAGTTGAAACAAGTGGCATTGGAGTGTGTGATTGAAAACCACCGCGGACTGCTTCTCCTCCTCCAGTTGCCGAGACTTTGTGTTTTTAATAACGCTTGTCTATAAACATGTTAAACATATAAATTGCATGAACAGAAAGAAGGGACTCACCTGTTGAGTAACACACATTTCCTTATACGGAAAGCCTTGTCGGAATGGTGGGACATTTGAACGTCAGAATAGCGGGATGTCGCAATGGTGGGATGTCGGAATGGTGGGACGTTTGCATGTCGGAATGGTGGTATGTCGGAATGGTGGTATGTCGGAATGGTGGGATGTCGGAATAGCGGGATGTCGGAATGGCGGGATTTCGGAATGGGTGTTGCCACCCCCTTCATCATATACACAGTTATTTATACATCACCTTCCACCATGAAGCGTTGTCCCTTTTTGTTTCTCTCTTTGTTCTTAAAATGCTGTTATGCATGTCTAAACCAATCCATTAAATTAGATCATATTGGCAGTAAAGCAATCTACAATGTGCTTGGTCGCAAAGCTGCTCATCTGTGGTAAACAGCTCTTCAGAAAGGCATTCTTCAATTGATTTCACTAATTCTATGTAATAATTTTGTGATTTCCTACAAAACTACACTTCTTCTCCCATCTGTCTGAGTATTTAATATTGTCTGGGTCCCGTTAAAACATGTATTTTTCCCATCTAATTCCTTGTTTGCTTTAAAACAAGTATTCCCCATTTTCTATCCCTTCAGTAGCCAACCAGTTTGTATGGAGTACACTGGAGCAACTTGACTGATCAGTAAAACACTGCTTTTGTTGTCACCGCAAGGCTTCCCCCGTCGGTTGTTTCACTGAGACACTACTGAGTAACTATAACTCAACACAGTTTATACACATAACATTCATATACATACTAACAAACAAACAAACAATTATTTATCGCAATTTTCTCATCTCTGTTTGAACGTACACCCAGGTAAATATTCCTGTAGTCTTCTCATACCGACTATGGACCCATTCATTGTTTAACTTCACTGTTTTGCAAATCCTAATTGAATATTACACATTGACATTGAACTTTACTTGATAAGCAGGTCTTCATTGCATTCAGCAGCCTATATGTGAGCATCTATGTGTAAGCTGTTCTTCTTTGCATTTATCAGCAGCAAGCAATTCTTCATTGCACATGCATATGAAAATAGTAAAACAATTCCAATGCGTTAGCGAAACCTTCTATATCAGGAGTGTCCATCATGATGCTGGGAATAGAACCTCTTTCCGGGAATAGTTCAACCTTCATTACTCAACTGATCATAACTCCGCAATGAGCACATTTCAAAGTATCATTCCTCTACATATATTCAAAAATCTATGTGTAAATGTTTAATATTTCTTATATTTGTTGATGTCATTCTGTGTGCATGTGGCCTAAACCCAATCTCTGTGTGGCAATTTTAATTTAAACAAGTTGAACTCTGCCTCTGATCATTTAAAAAAGGTGTGTACCAATATCAACCTTTCTCAGGTAATTACAGATCCTACAAAACCAAAGAGATCCTTCAAGGTTGTCCCTGATTGGCTCAATCTTAACAAATCAAAGGTAGAATATCCGCAGTATCTGAACTTGGTGTTAGTTATCACTGCTCAATAGCCTGTATCAGAATTGCAAAAATGAAAACATTAGGTCCACGCTTGGTATCCAGATCCTGAAACATCTCCATGAGCAGGCTTTTTTTTAACTGATCTGTTGAATAGTTATATGACACTGTTAAAATCCCATATGAAGATCTAGCACTTGACCATTTTTGTAAATCTTCTAATTCCATAGTTGATAAACACGCCCCTTTTAAAAAGTATAGAACTTAGAACAGGTCTATCCCTGGCTTTCGGCAGAACTGTCTTCTTTACTTTTTTTTCCCCTTGTCCTGTTCAGCATTATGTCAGAAGAATTGTAGTCTGAATACCTTTGATGCCAAACAGATTTGTTTTGCCAAGGGAAGTTTTATAAATGTAAAGCTCCCCTTGATGCCCATTTATTTATTTCTGTTTACAATATATGACATGAACTGAACTGAACCGGACCGGGGGACAAGGAAAGAAGAAGAGGAAAGAAGAGGAAACAGAACAAAAATAGAAACAAAAACCAGACAACCAGCTGCTACACCTGTAAAAAACAAAACAGACAACAATCCATGGCCTATGAGGGGAATCCAGCCTTAGCGCCACCAGGAGCACCTGAAAGCAGACAAGCAGAGAAAAAACAAACACACAAACAAACAAAAACAAGCACAAGAAGCGGCAATCGCATACAACACAGCTGTGGATATAGATGACCTGAGACGACATGATAATACATCAACTGCTTAGTGACCATGCTACTGGACTAATGAATGTGTGTGTGTGTGTGTGAGAACATGCAACACCCATGGCACAGGACCTACATGATAACCGTGCTTAGTTATGAGTGTATAAGCGTACAGGGCCACAATCCACAGCCCCCCCCCAAGCAATCAGAAGCAGGCAGAGAGGGCCACAAGACCCAGGCCACCAGCAGCCCCCACAGAGCACAGAACCCAGGCAGCCCACCGCAGGGGCAACCACGCATCCACCCAGAAGACTGCAGAGGAAGCCCCCGGAAAGAGCCCCCATAAGCATAGGGCAGAGGCACTCCGGGAACCAGGGGCAACAGCCCACCGACCCCGCCAGGCCCCAGCCGCCCAGACATGGGCCGTGCACTGGACCTGGGCCCCAGGAGCCCGAGCGCCCCCAAACCCCCCGGCAGAGGCCCCACCCAATACCCAGGAGGGCCAAGCGCCCCAGACAGCCACAAAGTGGGTCAGCGCCTGCCCCAGCGCCCCTGGCCAAGTGCCCTGGGAGTCAAGACGTGCCCACAGGTGGGTGAAGTCGCGAGCAGTGGGGAGAGGCAACGCTGATGCCCCATCGGGAGAAACACAGGCAGGCCAGGCGACAGCAAGTCCCAGATCCAGGCCCAATCATCCACACATCCACACATCCTACCTCCCTCGACTCTGCTGGGGTGTAGTGCAGCGGGCACACCAGGAGGCCAGCAACCCCCCAGCCACCACAGACCCCGAACCAGCAGAACAATTAATTAATCCTCCTGGCCCCTCCTGCCCCGAGCAGACACCAGGAAGCAGGGGTGTGCGAAGAAGACCCCTCCCCTCACCCTTCTGGCTCTTCAATATTTTCTAATAGTGAGCAATTAAAATTGAGGGGCAGCCAAACTTGTAGAACTGGGAGCGCGGCACTCTGGGCAGCCTACATACCCAAAGAGCCCCGCCCACCAGATGCCACTCAGTGTAACCACCCCCCAAGACCTAATGTGTGTGTGTGAGTGTGTTTGATAAGTAGTAATGTCTAAGGTGTAATTAAAACAGGGGCAGGGAACTGCAGAGTGCAACCAAAGGGGACCACCTACGTGGCCCCATCCACTGCACCCCACCGAACACACACGCCCCCAAAACCCTTCATGTGTGAGTGTGTGCTGTGTACAGGAGCCAGAAGGGAGAGGGGTATGGGGATATATAACGGGGGAGCTACTCTCCCCCAGAGAGGGCAGCCAGGGACTGGCTGCAATAGGCATCCCCGCTACCTGGGAGCCAACAATGGGCAGGAGGGCCTGATGTCCACCAGGCTCGGGGCCTGCAGCGACCATAATCCGGGAGCCCCCAGAAGGTACCCATCCCGCCCCACCCCACTCAACCCAACCCCACCCAGGAGGACCTCTACAAAAAACAAACAAACAACATCAAAAAACAAACAAACAAACCACCCGGTCACACCAGTCGCAGCAGCCCGGGCCTGAGACCCACCATCACCCAGCAACCCACCACCACCACTATGTGATAAAACTAATCAGAGGGGACCAGAGAGAATGAAATTCAGCCAATTGATGTTTTGAGGAAGCAGACATTGTTTCCATGCTAATATAATCTAAAAGAAAATTTCTAAACTGGTTAATACACAGATTGTTCTTCGCTTTCCAGTTCATGAGAATAGTTTTCTTTGCGATACATAACACTGTGACAACCACGTGTGCTGAGTTAATTTCCATGTTGATGTTGTCTAAGTCACCCAGTATGCACAGTGTGGGGCATGCAGGGATGCTACACTTTAGCCATGTTGATAGGTCCTCACAGACTTCAAGCCAGAACTTCTGGACAGGCGCAGAAAAACCACAAAGCGTGTGCATAATCATCAGGTGTGTTATCTGTGCAATGTGAGCAGATTTTTGAGTGTGTTAGACCCATCCTGAACATCCTTTGTCCTGTATAGTGTGTTCTATGAAGGATTTTGTATTGTATGAGCTGTAAATTAGGATTTCGAGTCTTTATGAAGGTGTTCAAACATATTTGTGGTTAGAAGCTATGACCAGAACTGATGGATAAATCTGCCTCCCATTTTGAGGATGGAAGAGACATTGTGTCATCTATCTTAGACAATAATTTATATATTTTTGATAGTAGTTTTGGGGTACAGATGCTTAGAAATTCTGCTACCCTAGTCGGGGGTTGTAAGTCTGGTTGGTGGAGGATATATCCATCCATCCATCCATCTTCTGCCGCGGTCGGGTCGCGGGGGCAGCAGCTTGAGCAGAGAAACCCAGACGTCTCTGTCCCCGGCCACTTCCTCCAGCTCTTCCGGGGGGACCCCGAGGCGTTCCCAGGCCAGCCGAGAGACATAGTCTCTCCAACGTGTCCTGGGTCTCCCCCGGGGTCTCCTCCCAGTGGGACGTGCCCGGAACACCTCCCCAGGGAGGCGCCCAGGGGGCATCCTAACCAGATGCCCGAGCCACCTCACAGCCATCTGCCCCTCCCGGATGACTGAGCTTCTCACCCTATCTCTAAGGGAGAGCCCAGACACCCTGCGGAGGAAACCCATTTCGGACGCTTGTATTCGCGATCTTGTTCTTTCGGTCACTACCCACAACTCGTGACCATAGGTGAGGATGGGAACGTAGATTGACCAGTAAGTAGAGAGCTTCGCCTTGTGGCTCAGCTCCCTCTTCACAACGACGGGTCGGTGCAGAGCCTGCAACACTGCAGGCGCCGCACCGATCCGCCCGTCAATCTCCCGCTCCATTCGTCCGTCACTCGTGAACAAGACCCCGAGATACTTGAACTCCTCCTCTTGGGGAAGGATCTCATTCCCGACCCGGAGAGAGCATTCCACCATTTTCCGGCTGAGAACCATAGTCTCGGATTTGGAGGTGCTGATTCTCATCCCAGCCGCTTCACACTCGGCTGCGAATCACTCCGGTGAGAGCTGAAGGTCACGGCCTGACGACGCTAACAGAACCACATCATCTGCAAAAAGCAGAGACCCGATTCTGAGGTCGCCAAATGGGACACCCTCAACGCCCTGGCTCCGCCTAGAAATTCTGTCCATAAAAGTTAGGAACAGAATCGGTGACAAAGGGCAGCCCTGACGGAGTCCAACTCTCACCGGAAACGTATCCAACTTACTGCCGGCAATGCGGACCAAACTCTGGCACCGGTCATACAGAGACCGAACGGCCCCTATCAAGGGGTCCGGCACTCCATATTCCCGGAGCACCCCCCACAGGACTCCACAAGGGACACGGTCGAACGCTTTCTCCAAGTCCACAAAACACATGTAGACTGGTTGGGCGAACTCCCATGCACCCTCCAGGATCCTGCCGAGGGTATAGAGCTGGTCCACTGTTCCACGGCCAGGACGAAAGCCACACTGCATCTCCTGAATCCGAGGCTCGATTATCCGACGGATCCTCCTCTCCAATACCACCACCCCAATCTGCCAGTCCAGAGGCACTGTCCCCGATGTCCACGCGATACTGCAGAGGCGTGTCAGCCAAGACAGCCCTACAACATCCAGAGCCTTGAGAAACTCAGGTCGGACCTCATCCACCCCCGGGGCCTTGCCACCGAGGAGCTTTTTAATCACCTCGGCAACCTCAGCCCCAGAAATGGGAGGCCCCGTCTCCGAGCTCTCCGACTCTGCCTCTTCCGAGCACGTGTTGGTAGGATTGAGGAGTTCCTCGAAGTACTCCCCCCACCGACTCACAACATCCCTAGTTGAGGTCAGCAAAGCCCCGTCCCCACTGTAAACAGTGTTGAATGTGAGCCGCTCCCCCCCCCCTGAGACGCCGGATGGTGGACCAGAATCTTTTCGAGGCCGTCCGGAAATCGTTCTCCATGGTCTCACCGAACTCCTCCCAGGCCCGAGTTTTTGCCTCAGCAACCGCCGAAGCCGCGGCCCGTCTGGCCCGTCGGTACCTATCAGCTTCTTCCAGGGTCCCACTGGCCAAAAAGGCCCGATAGGACTCCTTCTTCAGCTTGACGGCTTCCCTCACCACTGGTGTCCACCAGCAGGTTCGAGGGTTGCCGCCACGACAGGCACCGACCACCTTACGGCCACAACTCCGACCAGCTGCCTCGGCAATGGAGTCACGGAACATGACCCATTCGGACTCAATGTCCCCCACCTCAAATATGGTTGAAGCTCTGCCGGAGGTGGGAGTTAAAGCTCCTCCTGACGGGGGATTCTGACAAACGCTCCCAGCAGACCCTCACAATACGTTTAGGCCTGCCAGGTCTGATCGGCATCCTCCCCCACCAGCGGAGCCAACTCACCACCAGGTGGTGATCAGTTGACAGCTCCGCCCCTCTCTTCACCCGAGTGTCCAGGACATACGGCCGCAAGTCCGATGATACAACCACAAAGTCGATCATCGAACTGCGGCCAAGGGTGTCCTTGTGCCAAGTGCACATATGGACACCCTTATGCCTGAACATGGTGTTCGTTATGGACAGTCTATGACTGGCACAGAAGTCCAACAACATAACACCACTCTGATTCAGATCGGGGGGGGCCGTTCCTCCCAATCACACCCCTCCAGGTCTCACTGTCATTGCCCACGTGAGCATTGAAGTCCCCCAGCAGAATGAGGGAGTCTCCGGTAGGAGCATTCTCCAGTGCCTCCCCCAGAGACTCCAAAAAGGGTAGGTACTCTGAACTGCTGTTTGGCGCATAGGCACAAACAACTGTCAGGACTCGTCCCCCCACCCAAAGGCGGAGGGAGGCTACCCTCTCGTTCACTGGGGTAAACCCCAATGTACTGGCACACAGCCGGGGGGCAATAAGTATGCCCACACCTGCTCTGCGCCTCTCACCACGGGCAACTCCAGAGTGGAAGAGAGTCCAACCCCTCTCAAGAGTACTGGTTCCAGATCCCAAGCCGTGCGTCGAGGTGAGTCCGACTATATCTAACGGTCTGATGAAGTTTCAACAATAAACAACAAACTTTGTATTATGAGAAAGAACCAGACTCATTCTTCAGGAATCCGAAAATAAGCTCTATTTTACGAGTTATGCACGAATTCGGATTCTCCTATAAAACGAATTCCTTAACTCAAACCATGTTAAGACTGCTTTGTCCTTCATATTTATTCATGTCTAATCAAGTTTCAATGATAAACAACGTTGTACTTTGTAGAATGAGAAAGAACTTCTTCAGCAATAAGCATCTCTCGACAAATGACGAAATACAGATTTTGCTATAAAATTAATTGCTATCGGCCTGACTTAAAACTGTTTGTCTTCCTTATTTATCCACTTCAAATGAAGTTTCAACAATTAAAAAAATTTTGTAGTTTGAGAAAGAACAACTTAATCTTGAGCAATCAGTATAAAAAGAGGGTAAGCAAAGGTGCGAATGTCAAACCATACATGATCAAAACAGGGAGCGGAGGTGTTTGGCTGAGACAAGGTGTGAATGTCCACCCATAATTAATGAAAAGCGGGCAACAAGTAGGTTCGAATGCCCAACCATACATCATCAAAAGCAGGAGTGGATATGTTCGGCTACAAGAAGATTTGAACGTCTGACCATAGTTTGTAAAAAGCGGGTAAGAAAAGGTTCGAATGCCCGAACATACACCATCAAAGGAGGGAGCGGAGGTGTTCCGCTGTAAGAAGGTGTGAATGTCCGACCATAGTTGGTAAAAAACGGGTAAGAAAAGGTTAAAATACCCGACTGTACACAATCAGTAGCGGGTGCGGAGTTGTTCGGCTACTAAAAGGTGTGAAAGTCCGACCATGGTTTGTAAAAAGCGGGTAAGAAAAGGTGCGAATGCCCGAAAATGTATGATCAAAAGAGGGAGCGGAGGTGTTTGGCTGCAAGAAGGTGTGAATGTACACCCACAATTACTGAAAAATGGGTAAGAAAAGGTGCGAATTTCCAACTATACATAATCAAAAGCAGGAGTGGATGTGTTCGGCTCCAAGAAGGGTTGAATGTCTGACCATAGTTTGTAAAAAGCAGGTAAGAAAAGGTTTGACTGCCCGAACATACACCATCAAAAGAGGGAGCGGAGGTGTTCCGCTGTAAGAAGGTGTGAATGTCCGACCATAGTTGGTAAAAAGCGGGTAAGAAAAGGTTAAAATACCCGACTGTACACAATCAATAGCGGGAGCGGAGTTGTTCGGCTACTAAAAGATGTGAAAGTCCGACTATGGTTTGTAAAAAGCGGGTAAGAAAAGGTGCTAATGCCCGACAATGTATGATCAAAAGAGGGAGCGGAGGTGTTCGGCTGCAAGAAAGTCTGAATGTCCAACCATAATTTGTAAAAACCGGGAAGGAAAGGCTCGAAAGCCCGACTATACACCATCAAAAGCGGGAGCAGAGTGGTTCAGCTGCAAGAAGGTCTGAATGTCCATCAATAATTGCTTTAAAACATGAAAGAAAATTTTCGAATATCATCCGCACATGATCATAAGAAGGAGAGGAGGTGTTCAGCTGCAAGAAGGTGTGAATATCCACCCATAATTCCTGAAAAATGGGTAAAAAAAATTGCGAATGCCCAACCATACATTATCAAAAGCAGGTGTGAATGTCAGATCATAATTTGCAAAAAGCTGATGAGAAAGGGTGAGAATGTCCGACTGCACACCATCAAATGCGGGAGCGGAGTTGTTCGGCTGTGAGTAGGTGTGAATCTCCGACCGTAATTTCTGAAAAATGTGTTAGAAAAGGTAAGAATGCCGGTCCATAAATCATCAAAAGCGAGAGAGGTGGTGTTCGGCTGCAAGTAGGTGTGAATGTCCAGCCATAATTACTCACAAACGGGTAAGAAAAGGTAGTATTGCCAGACCATACATGATCAAAACAGGGAGCGGAGGTGGTTCAGCTGCAAGAAGGTGTGAATGTCTCACTAAAGTTCAAATATATTAACAAAAGCGGGAGGAGAGGTCTTCGGATGAGAGTGGTTGAGAATTTCCAACCATAATCTATAAAATTCGGTGAAAAAAAGGTTTGATAGAACACTAAAAGGTGGAGCGGAAGTGTTCGGCTGCAAGAAGGTGTGAATGTCCGACTATATTTGGTGAAAAGCAGGTGAAGCAAGGTCTGAATGCCCAACCTTACATTATCAAAAGCGAGATCAGAGGTGTTTGGCTGCAAGAAGGCCATAGTTTGCCAAAAGCGGGTAAGCTGCGAATGACCAACTAAATATCAACAAAAGTGGGGGCGGAGGTCTTCGGATGCAACTGGGTGTGAACATCCCACCATACAAGTATGGTGGAGAGGAAGCTGTGAACAGCCGACCATAGTTTGCAAAAAGCGGGTGAGACAAGGTGCGAATGTCCAACCATACATGATAAAAACAGGGAGCGGAGGTGTTTGGCTGTGACAAGGTGTGAATGTCCACCCAAAATTAATGAAAAGCGGGCAAAAAGTAGGTTTGAATGCCCAAGCATACATCATCAAAAGAAGGAGTGGATGTGTTCGGCTACAAGAAGGTTTGAATGTCCGAGCATAGTTTGTAAAAAGCGGGTAAGAAAAGGTTCGAATGCCCAAACATACACCATCAAAAGAGGGAGCGGAGGTGTTCCGCTGTAAGAAGGTGTGAATGTCCGACCATAGTTGGTAAAAAGTGGGTAAGAAAAGGTTAAAATACCCGACTGTACACAATCAATAGGGGGAGCGGAGTTGTTCGGCTACAAGAAGATGTGAAAGTCCAACCATGGTTTGTGAAAAGCTGGTAAGAAAAGGTTCGAATGCCCGAATATATACCATCAAAAGCGGAAGCGGAGGTTTTCGGCTGCAAGAAGGTGTGAACGTCCGACCAAAGTTTGTAAAAAGCAGTTAAGAAAAGGTTCGAATATCCAACCAAACATAATCAAAAGCGGGAGCAGAGCTGTTCGACTGCAAGTAGGTGTGAATGTCCAGCCATAATTACTCACAAATGGGTAAGAAAAGGTAGTATTGCCAGACCATACATGATCAAAACAGGGAGCTGAGGTGGTTCAGCTGCAAGGTGTGAATGTCTGACTATAGTTTGTAAAAAGCGGGAAAGATAAGGTGCGAATGCCCGACAATGTATAATCAAAAGAGGGAGCAGAGGTTTTCGGCTACACGAAGGTTTGAATGTCCAACCATAGTTTGTAAAAAGCGGGTAAGAAAAGGTTCAAATGCCTGACTATACACCATCAAAAGCGGGAGCGGAGATGTTCCGCTGTAAGACGGTGTGAATGTCCGACCATAGTTGGTAAAAAGCGGGTAAGAAAAGGTTAAAATACCCGACTGTACACAATCAATAGCGGGAGCGGAGTTGTTCGGCTACAAGAAGGTGTGAAAGTCCAACCATCGTTTGTAAAAAGCTGGTAAGAAAAGGTTCGAATGCCCGAATATATACCATCAAAAGCGGAAGCGGAAGTGTTCGGCTGCAAGAAGGTGTGAACGTCCGACCAAAGTTGGCAAAAAGCAGTAAAGAAAAGGTTCGAATATCCAAACATAATTAAAAGCGGGAGAGATTGTTTTCAGCTGCAAGTAGGTGTCAATATCCAGCCATAATTACTCACAAACGGGTAAGAAAATGTAGTATTGCCAGACCATACATGATCAAAACAGGGAGCGGAGGTGGTTTAGCTGCAAAAAGGGGTGAATGTCCAACAAAAGTTCAAATATATTAACAAAAGCGGGAGGAGAGGTCTTCGGATTAGAGTGGTTGAAATTTCCAACCATAATCTATAAAATGCGGTGAAAAAAAAAGGTGTGAAGGAATGAATTTTATAGCAAAATCCGAAATCATGCATAACTCCGCATAAGGAACGTATTGCTCAACCAAAGGGATGCTTCTTTCTCATTCAGGGTAATATGAGGAACTTTATGCTTGATACATTTTAGACATGGATAACTATGAAGGACAAAGCAATTTTAACTTGGTTTGAGCAAAGCAATTCATTTTATAGGAAAATCCGAAATCGTGCAGGACTCATGAAAGTAAGCTTATTCTCGGATTCCTGATCCTCCAGTGTTGCTCTTTCCTATACTGCAAAATACAGCCTTGTTCTTTGTTGAAATCGATATAGACATTGATAAATATGAAGGACAAAGCAGTTTCCACTTTGTTTGAGTGAAGGAATTAATTTTATAGCAAAATCCCAAATCAAGCAGAACGTATGAAAATAAGCGTGTTTTCGGATTCCTGATCCTTCAGTGTTGCTATTTCTTCTACTGCAAAATACAATGTTGTTCTTTGTTGAAGTCAATCTAGACATTGATAAATATGAAGGACAAAGCAGTTTTAACATAGTTTGAGTAAAGGAATTCATTTTATACATAAAATCCCAAATCATGCAGAACGTATGAAAATAAGCTTATTCTCGGATTCCTGTTCCTTCAAGTGTTGCTCTTTCTACTACTGCAAAATACAATGTTGTTCTTTGTTGAAGTAAATCTAGACATTGATAAATATGAAGGACAAAGCAGTTTTCACTTGGTTTGAGTGAAGGAATTCATTTTATACATAAAATCCCAAATCATGCAGAATGTATGAAAAGAAGCTTATTCTCGGATTCCTGATCCTTCAGTGTTGCTTTTTCTTCTACTGCAAAATACAATGTTGTTCTTTGTTGAAGTCGATCTAGACATTGATAAATATGAAGGACAAAGCAGTTTTAACTTGGTTTGAGTGAAGGAATTCATTTTATACATAAAATCCCAAATCATGCAGAACGTATGAAAATAAGCTTATTCTCGGATTACTGATCCTTCAGTGTTGCTCTTTCTTCTACTGCAAAATCCAGTGTTGTTCTTTGTTGAAGTCAATCTAGACATTGATAAATATGAAGGACAAAGCAGTTTTAACTTGGTTTGAGTGAAGGAATTCATTTTATACATAAAATCCCAAATCATGCAGAACGTATGAAAATAAGCTTATTCTCGGATTACTGATCCTTCAGTGTTGCTCTTTCTTCTACTGCAAAATCCAGTGTTGTTCTTTGTTGAAGTCAATCTAGACATTGATAAATATGAAGGACAAAGCAGTTTTAACATAGTTTGAGTGAAGGCATTCATTTATAGTAAAATCAATAATCGTGCAGAACTCATGAAAATAAGCTTATTCTCGGATTCCTAAAACTTTTGATTTGCTCTTTCTTTACTGCAAAGTACAATGTTGTTCTTTGTTGAAGTCGATCTAGACATTGATAAATATGAAGGACAAAGCAGTTTTCACTTGGTTTGAGTGAAGGATTTGCAGCTGAAAACCTCCCGCTCCCGCTTTTGATTGTGTATAGTCGGAATTTCGAGCCTTTTCTTACCCGGTTTTTAGAAATTATGGTTGGACATTCAGACCTTGCAGCCGAAGACCTCCACTCCCTCTTTTGATCATATATTGTTGGGCATTCGCACCTTGTCTTACCCGCTTTTTACAAACTATAGTCAGACATTCACACCTTGCAGCTGAACCACCTCAGCTCCCTGTTTTGATCATGTATGGTCTGGCAATACTACCTTTTCTTACCCGTTTGTGAGTAATTATGGCTGGACATTCACACCTACTTGCAGTCGAACACCTCCGCTTCCGCTTTTGATGGTATATATTCGGGCATTCGAACATTTTCTTACCAGCTTTTTACAAACCATGGTTGGACTTTCACACCTTCTTGTAGCCGAACAACTCCGCTCCCCCTATTGATTGTGTACAGTCGGGTATTTTAACCTTTTCTTACCCGTTTTTTACCAACTATGGTCGGACATTCAAACCTTCTTGTAGCCGAACACATCCACTCCTGCTTTTGATGATGTATGTTTGGGCATTCGAACCTTTTCTTACCCGCTTTTTACAAACTATGCTCGGACATTCAAACCTTCTTGTAGCCGAACACATCCACTCCTGCTTTTGATGATGTATGGTTGGGCATTCAAACCTACTTGTTGCCCGCTTTTCATTAATTTTGGGTGGACATTCACACCTTGTCACAGCCAAACACCTCCGCTCCCTGTTTTGATCATGTATGGTTGGACATTCGCACCTTTTCTCACCCGCTTTTTGCCAACTATGGTCGGCTGTTCACAGCTTCCTCTCCACCATACTTGTATGGTGGGATATTCACACCCACTTGCATCCGAAGACCTTTTGTTGATATTTAGTCGGTCATTCGCAGCTTACCCGCTTTTGGCAAACTATGGCCTTCATGCAGCCAAACACCTCTGATCTCGCTTTTGAATATGTAAGGTTGGGCATTCAGACCTTGCTTCACCTGCTTTTCACCAAATATAGTCGGACATTCACACCTTCTTGCAGCCGAACACTTCCGCTCCACCTTTTAGTGTTCTATCACACCTTTTTTTTCACCGCATTTTATAGATTATGGTTGGAAATTCTCAACCACTCTCATCCCAAGACCTCTCCTCCCGCTTTTGTTAATATATTTGAACTTTAGTCGGACATTCACACCTTCTTGCAGCTGAACCACCTCCGCTCCCTGTTTTGATCATGTATGGTCTGGCAATACTACCTTTTCTTACCCGTTTGTTAGTAATTATGGCTGGACATTCACACCTACTTGCAGCCGAACACCACCTCTCCCGCTTTTGATGATGTATGGACCGGCATTTTTACCTTTTCTAACACATTTTTCAGCAATTATGGTCGGAGATTCACACTTACTCACAGCCGAACAACTCCGCTCCCGCATTTGATGGTGTATAGTCGGGCATTCTCACCCTTTCTCATCAGCTTTTTGCAAATTATGATCTGACATTCACACCTGCTTTTGATAATGTATGGTTTGGCATTCGCACCTTTTCTTACCCATTTTTCAGTAATTATGGGTGGACATTCACACCTTCTTGCAGCTGAACACCTCCTCTCCCGCTATTGATTGTGTACAGTCGGGTATTTTAACCTTTTCTTTCCCGCTTTTTACCAAATATGGTCGGACATTCACACCGTCTTACAGCGGAACACCTCTGCTCCCGCTTTTGATGGTGTATAGTCAGGCATTTGAACCTTTTCTTACCCGCTTTTTACAAACTATGGTCGGACATTCAAACCTTCTTGTAGCCGAAAACCTCCGCTCCCTCTTTTGATTATACATTGTTGGGCATTCGCACCTTATTTACAAACTATAGTCAGACATTCACACCTTGCAGCTGAGCCACCTCAGCTCCCTGTTTTGATAGTGTATGTTCGGGCATTCGAACCTATTCTTACCCCCTTTTTACAAACTATGCTCGGAGATTCACACCTACTCACAGCCGAACACTTCCGCTCCCGCATTTGATGGTGTATAGCCGGGCATTCTCACCCTTTCTCATCAGCTTTTTGCAAATTATGATCTGACATTCACACCTACTTGCAGTCGAACAGCTCTGCTCCCGCTTTTGATTATGTTTGGTTGGATATTCGAACCTTTTCTTAACTGCTTTTTACAAACTTTGGTCGGACGTTCACACCTTCTTGCAGCCGAACACATCCACTTTCACTTTTGATGGTATATATTCGGGCATTCGAACCTTTTCTTACCCGCTTTTTACAAACCGTGGTCGGACTTTCACACCTTCTTGTAGCCAAACAACTCCGCTCCCCCTATTGATTGTGTACAGTCGGGTATTTTAACCTTTTCTTACCCGTTTTTTACCAACTATGGTCGGACATTTACACCTTCTTACAGCGGAACACCTCCGCTCCCTCTTTTGATGGTCTATGTTCGGGCATTCGAACCTTTTCTTACCCGCTTTTTACAAACTATGGTCGGACATTCAAACTTTCTTGTAGCCTAACACATCCACTCCTGCTTTTGATGATGTATGGTAGGGCATTTTCACCTTTTCTTACCCATTTTTCAGTAATTATGGGTGGACATTCACACCTTCTTGCAGCTGAACAACTCCTCTCCCGCTTATGATCATGTGCGGTTTGATATTCGAAAATTTTCTTTCATGTTTTAAAGCAATTATTGATGGACATTCAAATCTTCTTGTAGCCGAACACATCCACTCCTGCTTTTGATGATGTATGGTAACCTTTTCTTACCCGCTTTTTACAAACTATGGTCGGATATTCAAACCTTCTTGTAGCCAAAACCCTCCGCTCCCTCTTTTGATCATACATTGTCGGGCATTCGCACCTTATCTTACCCGCTTTTTACAAACTATAGTCAGACATTCACACCTTGCAGCTGAACCACCTCCGCTCCCTGTTTTGATCATGTATGGTCTGGCAATACTACCTTTTCTTACCCGTTTGTGAGTAATTAATCCCAAAATATTGAGCATAAAATAAGTCTTTATGCTGATGATGTATTACTTTTCCTTCAGAACTCACAGACGTCTCTCAGTCACACGATCACACTCATAAATAAATTCTCAGCACTTTCTGACTACTCTATCAACTGGTCTAAGACCACAGTTCTGCCCATTAACTGTAGGGTCCATAATATACCTGCGATCACTTTACAGTCAGGAAATATTAGATATTTAGGCATAAACATTTCCTCCAGGCTCTCAGAGCTAACAAAGCTAAATTATGTGCAATTATTAAAGACAGTAGAGGACGATCTCTCGTTGGAAGTCCTTACCTATATCACTTATGGGGAGAGTTACATCCATTAAAATGATGATACTACCAAAAGTTAACTATTTGTTCTCAATGATCCCCATAAAACCATCTGCTACTTGGTTTAAGTCACTAGATTCATGCATCTCCAAATTTCTGTGGAAAAACAAACCACCACGTATTAGTTTAAAAACCCTACAGAAGACCAAGGACAGTGGTGGATTAGATTTACCTCATTTTCAGCACTATTCCTTAGACAATAGGTTACAATATATATCAAAATGGTTTAAACCTTGTTGTTGTCACAGTTCCCAGAGACGTTGTAATCGTTGAGGATTCTATATTCACCCCCTCATTAGAGGCACGTAATGCAGATTGATGACACTGAATCTTCTTCTCTGTTCATTGCTGGCATCATTCCCAGCATCGTAAGTGTTCGTGGCATTGTTAGCCTCTTCTTCTGGATCTTGATATCGAGAATCCTTTTGTATTTCTGGTTTGTCAGTCCTCTGTCTTCGTTCACCGGAGTCTTTGTCTTTTTGTCCTTGAGTTTGGTGATTTTTTCTTCTTTTGATGCCTTGACACAATGTGACAGGTGATACCACGTGGGAGATCCTGTAACTTGGATTGCTGTCCCTGTGCTGCGAAATGGCTGTGCTGCTCAAATGGTCTCTCCTTCATCATGGTTACATGCTGCCATTCCGACATCTCGCCATTCCGACATGGGTCTCCAATTGTCGGAATGGCGACACTTAATTTTTTATCAAACGTCCCACCATTCCGACACTTTTTTCCTCCTATGGTCGGAATGGCGGTATGTTTTTTGTGTTTTTTAACATACCGCCATTCCGACAGTTCCTTTTAATAGCCTATTTTTTACCCAAAACATTTTGCACTAATGATATGCCGGCGCAAATACGCCCTAAAGTTTGGCGCACAAGCTTTGCACATGCAGAGGCCACAGCCTCGCAAACAAACTTTAATAATCTATTATCAAAATCCCCTGAATTTCAAATATAAAAATACAGATATTAATGTAACTCTGGCGAGACTGAAACTGATTAAGCAGAAATACAGTGTCAGTGAGCTGTCACAGCAGCCAGCTGGAGCGGAGCTCTCCACAGAGCCCATGCGTCTTTTGCACGCTGTCATCATATGCAAAAGTAATAATTGCAATTACAGATATCACGGCTACTGCACAGGACACAGTTGCGAGCACTCTGCCTTGCCTTGCCAATAGGAGAAGATAGAAATGACAGCATAGAACGTATAAAACACAACAAAATGCAGTAAAAACGTTTATTCATGTTATTCACGTGATTTATGAGTACTCACTCCAATTTTGGGAAGCGCGGATGGGTTTTGCGCATTTGGCACAAACACACAGCTGCAACGGTTGTAGCTTTATACAGCCTGTTGATATCTTAAGGACCTAACTGGTCACACCTGGGACTAAATGTCATGTAGAGATTGTTTTTACATGACATTACAGCTGAACATATAGCTTTCATCCACAAACCAACGTGGGAGAGCCCGAAGACGCATGTGCCAGACGCACATAGGCATGCGTAAAACCAATTTTGACCACTTCATACTGTTTATTTGCTTTCTTTTAGTTAACTTTCGTTTCTTTTGGATTCTTGTGCGTGTTATGGAGCCATTTTGGTCCATGTTTGTAAGCCTTTTTTTCCTGGATTAAATTTTCGGAAGTTGAAACAAGTGGCATTGGAGTGTGTGATTGAAAACCACCGCGGACTGCTTCTCCTCCTCCAGTTGCCGAGACTTTGTGTTTTTAATAACGCTTGTCTATAAACATGTTAAACATATAAATTGCATGAACAGAAAGAAGGGACTCACCTGTTGAGTAACACACATTTCCTTATACGGAAAGCCTTGTCGGAATGGTGGGACATTTGAACGTCAGAATAGCGGGATGTCGCAATGGTGGGATGTCGGAATGGTGGGACGTTTGCATGTCGGAATGGTGGTATGTCGGAATGGTGGTATGTCGGAATGGTGGGATGTCGGAATAGCGGGATGTCGGAATGGCGGGATTTCGGAATGGGTGTTGCCACCCCCTTCATCATATACACAGTTATTTATACATCACCTTCCACCATGAAGCGTTGTCCCTTTTTGTTTCTCTCTTTGTTCTTAAAATGCTGTTATGCATGTCTAAATCAATCCATTAAATTAGATCATTTTGGCAGTAAAGCGATCTACAATGTGCTTGGTCGCAAAGCTGCTCATCTGTGGTAAACAGCTCTTCAGAAAGGCATTCTTCAATTGATTTCACTAATTCTATGTAATAATTTTGTGATTTCCTACAAAACTACACTTCTTCTCCCATCTGTCTGAGTATTTAATATTGTCTGGGTCCCGTTAAAACATGTATTTTTCCCATCTAATTCCTTGTTTGCTTTAAAACAAGTATTCCCCATTTTCTATCCCTTCAGTAGCCAACCAGTTTGTATGGAGTACACTGGAGCAACTTGACTGATCAGTAAAACACTGCTTTTGTTGTCACCGCAAGGCTTCCCCCGTCGGTTGTTTCACTGAGACACTACTGAGTAACTATAACTCAACACAGTTTATACACATAACATTCATATACATACTAACAAACAAACAAACAATTATTTATTGCAATTTTCTCATCTCTGTTTGAACGTACACCCAGGTAAATATTCCTGTAGTCTTCTCATACCGACTATGGACCCATTCATTGTTTAACTTCACTGTTTTGCAAATCCTAATTGAATATTACACATTGACATTGAACTTTACTTGATAAGCAGGTCTTCATTGCATTCAGCAGCCTATATGTGAGCATCTATGTGTAAGCTGTTCTTCTTTGCATTTATCAGCAGCAAGCAATTCTTCATTGCACATGCATATGAAAATAGTAAAACAATTCCAATGCGTTAGCGAAACCTTCTATATCAGGAGTGTCCATCATGATGCTGGGAATAGAACCTCTTTCCCAGAATAGTTCAACCTTCATTACTCAACTGATCATAACTCCGCAATGAGCACATTTCAAAGTATCATTCCTCTACATATATTCAAAAATCTATGTGTAAATGTTTAATATTTCTTATATTTGTTGATGTCATTCTGTGTGCATGTGGCCTAAACCCAATCTCTGTGTGGCAATTTTATTTTGAACTCTGCCTCTGATCATTTAAAAAAGGTGTGTACCAATATCAACCTTTCTCAGGTAATTACAGATCCTACAAAACCAAAGAGATCCTTCAAGGTTGTCCCTGATTGGCTCAATCTTAACAAATCAAAGGTAGAAAATCCGCAGTATCTGAACTTGGTGTTAGTTATCACTGCTCAATAGCCTGTATCAGAATTGCAAAAATGAAAACATTAGGTCCACGCTTGGTATCCAGATCCTGAAACATCTCCATGAGCAGGCTTTTTTTTAACTGATCTGTTGAATAGTTATATGACACTGTTAAAATCCCAGATGAAGATCTAGCACTTGACCATTTTTGTAAATCTTCTAATTCCATAGTTGATAAACACGCCCCTTTTAAAAAGTATAGAACTTAGAACAGGTCTATCCCTGGCTTTCGGCAGAACTGTCTTCTTTACTTTTTTTCCCCCTTGTCCTGTTCAGCATTATGTCAGAAGAATTGTAGTCTGAATACCTTTGATGCCACACAGATTTGTTTTGCCAAGGGAAGTTTTATAAATGTAAAGCTCCCCTTGATGCCCATTTATTTATTTCTGTTTACAATATATGACATGAACTGAACTGAACCGGACCGGGGGACAAGGAAAGAAGAAGAGGAAAGAAGAGGAAACAGAACAAAAATAGAAACAAAAACCAGACAACCAGCTGCTACACCTGTAAAAAACAAAACAGACAACAATCCATGGCCTATGAGGGGAATCCAGCCTTAGCGCCACCAGGAGCACCTGAAAGCAGACAAGCAGAGAAAAAACAAACACACAAACAAACAAAAACAAGCACAAGAAGCGGCAATCGCATACAACACAGCTGTGGATATAGATGACCTGAGACGACATGATAATACATCAACTGCTTAGTGACCATGCTACTGGACTAATGAATGTGTGTGTGTGTGTGTGAGAACATGCAACACCCATGGCACAGGACCTACATGATAACCGTGCTTAGTTATGAGTGTATAAGCGTACAGGGCCACAATCCACAGCCCCCCCCCAAGCAATCAGAAGCAGGCAGAGAGGGCCACAAGACCCAGGCCACCAGCAGCCCCCACAGAACACAGAACCCAGGCAGCCCACCGCAGGGGCAACCACGCATCCACCCAGAAGACTGCAGAGGAAGCCCCCGGAAAGAGCCCCCATAAGCATAGGGCAGAGGCACTCCGGGAACCAGGGGCAACAGCCCACCGACCCCGCCAGGCCCCAGCCGCCCAGACATGGGCCGTGCACTGGACCTGGGCCCCAGGAGCCCGAGCGCCCCCAAACCCCCCGGCAGAGGCCCCACCCAATACCCAGGAGGGCCAAGCGCCCCAGACAGCCACAAAGTGGGTCAGCGCCTGCCCCAGCGCCCCTGGCCAAGTGCCCTGGGAGTCAAGACGTGCCCACAGGTGGGTGAAGTCGCGAGCAGTGGGGAGAGGCAACGCTGATGCCCCATCGGGAGAAACACAGGCAGGCCAGGCGACAGCAAGTCCCAGATCCAGGCCCAATCATTACCACACACACTTTCACGTCCCATACATCCACACATCCACACATCCTACCTCCCTCGACTCTGCTGGGGTGTATTGCAGCGGGCACACCAGGAGGCCAGCAACCCCCCAGCCACCACAGACCCCGAACCAGCAGAACAATTAATTAATCCTCCTGGCCCCTCCTGCCCCGAGCAGACACCAGGAAGCAGGGGTGTGCGAAGAAGACCCCTCCCTCACAATACGTTTGGGCCTGCCAGGTCTGAAAAGGTAAGAATGCCGGTCCATACATCATCAAAAGCGGGAGAGCTTGTACACCCTATCTCTAAGGGAGAGCCCAGACACCCTGCGGAGGAAACCCATTTCGGCCGCTTGTATTCGCGATCTTGTTCTTTCGGTCACTACCCACAACTCGTGACCATAGGTGAGGATGGGAACGTAGATTGACCAGTAAGTAGAGAGCTTCGCCTTCTGGCTCAGCTCCCTCTTCACAACAACGGGTCGGTGCAGAGCCTGCAACACTGCAGGCGCCGCACCGATCCGCCCGTCAATCTCCCGCTCCATTCGTCCGTCACTCGTGAACAAGACCCCGAGATACTTGAACTCCTCCTCTTGGGGAAGGATCTCATTCCCGACCCAGAGAGAGCTTCTCAAACTACAAAATTTTTTTAATTGTTGAAACTTGATTTGAAGTGGATAAATAAGGAAGACAAACAGTTTTAAGTCAGGCTGATAGCAATTAATTTTATAGCAAAATCTGTATTTCGTCATTTGTCGAGAGATGCTTATTGCTGAAGAAGTTCTTTCTCATTCTACAAAGTACAACGTTGTTTATCATTGAAACTTGATTAGACATGAATAAATATGAAGGACAAAGCAGTCTTAACTTGGTTTGAGTTAAGGAATTCGTTTTATAGGAGAATCCGAATTCGTGCATAACTCGTAAAATAGAGCTTATTTTCGGATTCCTAAAGAATGAGTCTGGTTCTTTCTCATAATACAAAGTTCGTTGTTTATTGTTGAAACTTGATCAGACCGTTAGATATAGTCGGACTCACCTCGACGCACGGCTTGGGATCTGGAACCAGTACTCTTGAGAGGGGTTGGACTCTCTTCCACTCTGGAGTTGCCCGTGGTGAGAGGCGCAGAGCAGGTGTGGGCATACTTATTGCCCCCCGGCTGTGTGCCAGTACATTGGGGTTTACCCCAGTGAACGAGAGGGTAGCCTCCCTCCGCCTTGGGTGGGGGGACGAGTCCTGACTGTTGTTTGTGCCTATGCGCCAAACAGCAGTTCAGAGTACCTACCCTTTTTGGAGTCTCTGGGGGAGGCACTGGAGAATGCTCCTACCGGAGACTCCCTCATTCTGCTGGGGGACTTCAATGCTCACGTGGGCAATGACAGTGAGACCTGGAGGGGTGTGATTGGAAGGAACGGCCCCCCCGATCTGAATCAGAGTGGTGTTATGTTGTTGGACTTCTGTGCCAGTCATAGACTGTCCATAACGAACACCATGTTCAGGCATAAGGGTGTCCATATGTGCACTTGGCACCAGGACACCCTTGGCCGCAGTTCGATGATCGACTTTGTGGTTGTATCATCGGACTTGCGGCCGTATGTCCTGGACACTCGGGTGAAGAGAGGGGCGGAGCTGTCAACTGATCACCACCTGGTGGTGAGTTGGCTCCGCTGGTGGGGGAGGATGCCGATCAGACCTGGCAGGCCCAAACGTATTGTGGCCCCAGCCGAGGCAGCTGGTCGGAGTTGTGGCCGTAAGGTGGTCGGTGCCTGTCGTGGCGGCAACCCTCGAACCTGCTGGTGGACACCAGTGGTGAGGGAAGCCGTCAAGCTGAAGAAGGAGTCCTATCGGGCCTTTTTGGCCAGTGGGACCCTGGAAGAAGCTGATAGGTACCGACGGGCCAGACGGGCCGCGGCTTTGGCGGTTGCTGAGGCAAAAACTCGGGCCTGGGAGGAGTTCGGTGAGACCATGGAGAACGATTTCCGGACGGCCTCGAAAAGATTCTGGTCCACCATCCGGCGTCTCAGGGGGGGGAAGCGGCTCACAGTCAACACTGTTTACAGTGCGGACGGGGCTTTGCTGACCTCAACTAGGGATGTTGTGAGTCGGTGGGGGGAGTACTTCGAGGAACTCCTCAATCCTACCAACACGTGCTCGGAAGAGGCAGAGTCGGAGAGCTCGGAGACGGGGCCTCCCATTTCTGGGGCTGAGGTTGCCGAGGTGGTTAAAAAGTTCCTCGGTGGCAAGGCCCCGGGGGTGGATGAGGTCCGTCCTGAGTTTCTCAAGGCTCTGGATGTTGTAGGGCTGTCTTGGCTGACACGCCTCTGCAGTATCGCGTGGACATCGGGGACAGTGCCTCTGGACTGGCAGATTGGGGTGGTGGTCCCCCTCTTTAAAAAGGGGGACCGGAGGGTGTGTTCCAACTATAGGGGTATCACACTCCTCAGCCTCCCTGGTAAGGTCTATTCTGGGGTATTGGAGAGGAGGATCCGTCGGATAATCGAGCCTCGGATTCAGGAGATGCAGTGTGGCTTTCGTCCTGGCCGTGGAACAGTGGACCAGCTCTATACCCTCGGCAGGATCCTGGAGGGTGCATGGGAGTTCGCCCAACCAGTCTACATGTGTTTTGTGGACTTGGAGAAAGCGTTCGACCGTGTCCCTTGTGGAGTCCTGTGGGGGGTGCTCCGGGAATATGGAGTGCCGGACCCCTTGATAGGGGCCATTCGGTCTCTGTATGACCGGTGCCAGAGTTTGGTCCGCATTGCCGGCAGTAAGTCGGATACGTTTCCGGTGAGAGTTGGACTCTGTCAGGGCTGCCCTTTGTCACCGATTCTGTTCCTAACTTTTATGGACAGAATTTCTAGGCGGAGCCAGGGCGTTGAGGGTGTCCCATTTGGCGACCTCAGAATCGGGTCTCTGCTTTTTGCAGATGATGTGGTTCTGTTAGCGTCGTCAGGCCGTGACCTTCAGCTCTCACTGGAGTGATTCGCAGCCGAGTGTGAAGCGGCTGGGATGAGAATCAGCACCTCCAAATCCGAGACTATGGTTCTCAGCCGGAAAAGGGTGGAATGCTTTCTCCGGGTCGGGAATGAGATCCTTCCCCAAGAGGAGGAGTTCAAGTATCTCGGGGTCTTGTTCACGAGTGACGGACGAATGGAGCGGGAGATTGACGGGCGGATCGGTGCGGCGCCTGCAGTGTTGCAGGCTCTGCACCGACCCGTCGTTGTGAAGAGGGAGCTGAGCCAGAAGGCGAAGCTCTCTACTTACTGGTCAATCTACGTTCCCATCCTCACCTATGGTCACGAGTTGTGGGTAGTGACCGAAAGAACAAGATCGCGAATACAAGCGGCCGAAATGGGTTTCCTCCGCAGGGTGTCTGGGCTCTCCCTTAGAGATAGGGTGAGAAGCTCAGTCATCCGGGAGGGGCTCGGAGTAGAACCGCTGCTCCTCCGCATTGAGAGGAGTCAGATGAGGTGGCTCGGGCATCTGGTTAGGATGCCCCCTGGGCGCCTCCCTGGGGAGGTGTTCCGGGCACGTCCCACTGGGAGGAGACCCCGGGGGAGACCCAGGACACGTTGGAGAGACTATGTCTCTCGGCTGGCCTGGGAACGCCTCGGGGTCCCCCCGGAAGAGCTGGAGGAAGTGGCCGGGGACAGAGACGTCTGGGTTTCTCTGCTCAAGCTGCTGCCCCCGCGACCCGACCCCCGGATAAGCGGCAGATGATGGATGGATGGATGGATATATCCTCCACCAACCAGACTTACAACCCCCGACTAGGGTAGCAGAATTTCTAAGCAGCTGTACCCCAAAACTACTATCAAAAATATATAAATTATTGTCTAAGATAGATGACACAATGTCTCTTCCATCCTCAAAATGGGAGGCAGATTTATCCATCAGTTCTGGTCATAGCTTCTAACCACAAATATGTTTGAACACCTTCATAAAGACTCGAAATCCTAATTTACAGCTCATACAATACAAAATCCTTCATAGAACACACTATACAGGACAAAGGATGTTCAGGATGGGTCTAACACACTCAAACATCTGCTCACATTGCACAGATAACACACCTGATGATTATGCACACGCTTTGTGGTTTTCTGCGCCTGTCCAGAAGTTCTGGCTTGAAGTCTGTGAGGACCTATCAACATGGCTAAAGTGTAGCATCCCTGCATGCCCCACACTGTGCATACTGGGTGACTTAGACAACATCAACATGGAAATTAACTCAGCACACATGGTTGTCACAGTGTTATGTATCGCAAAGAAAACTATTCTCATGAACTGGAAAGCGAAAAACAATCTGTGTATTAACCAGTTTAGAAATTTTCTTTTAGATTATATTAGCATGGAAACAATGTCTGCCTCCTCAAAACATCAATTGGCTGAATTTCATTCTCTCTGGTCCCCTCTGATTAGTTTTATCACATAGTGGTGGTGGTGGGTTGCTGGGTGATGGTGGGTCTCAGGCCCGGGCTACTGCGACTGGTGTGACCGGGTGGTTTGTTTGTTTGTTTTTTGTAGAGGTCCTCCTGGGTGGGGTTGGGTTGAGTGGGGTGGGGCGGGATGGGTACCTTCTGGGGGTACAGTAGCTCCCGGAATATGGTCGCTGCAGGCCCCGAGCCTGGTGGACATCAGGCCCTCCTGCCCATTGTTGGCTCCCAGGTAGCGGGGATGCCTATTGCAGCCAGTCCCTGGCTGCCCTCTCTGGGGGAGAGTAGCTCCCCCGGTGTATATCCCCATACCCCTCTCCCTTCTGGCTCCTGTACACAGCACACACTCACACATGAAGGGTTTTGGGGGCGTGTGTGTTCGGTGGGGTGTAGTGGATGGGGCCACGTAGGTGGTCCCCTTTGGTTGCACTCTGCAGTTCCCTGCCCCTGTTTTAATTACACCTTAGACATTACTACTTATCAAACACACTCACACACACACATTAGGTCTTGGGGGGTGGTTACACTGAGTGGCATCTGGTGGGCGGGGCTCTTTGGGTATGTAGGCTGCCCAGAGTGCCGCGCTCCCAGTTCTACAAGTTTGGCTGCCCCTCAATTTTAATTGCTCACTATTAGAAAATATTGAAGAGCCAGAAGGGTGAGGGGAGGGGTCTTCTTCGCACACCCCTGCTTCCTGGTGTCTGCTCGGGGCAGGAGGGGCCAGGAGGATTAATTAATTGTTCTGCTGGTTCGGGGTCTGTGGTGGCTGGGGGGTTGCTGGCCTCCTGGTGTGCCCGCTGCAATACACCCCAGCAGAGTCGAGGGAGGTAGGATGTGTGGATGTGTGGATGTATGGGACGTGAAAGTGTGTGTGGTAATGATTGGGCCTGGATCTGGGACTTGCTGTCGCCTGGCCTGCCTGTGTTTCTCCCGATGGGGCATCAGCGTTGCCTCTCCCCACTGCTCGCGACTTCACCCACCTGTGGGCACGTCTTGACTCCCAGGGCACTTGGCCAGGGGCGCTGGGGCAGGCGCTGACCCACTTTGTGGCTGTCTGGGGCGCTTGGCCCTCCTGGGTATTGGGTGGGGCCTCTGCCGGGGGGTTTGGGGGCGCTCGGGCTCCTGGGGCCCAGGTCCAGTGCACGGCCCATGTCTGGGCGGCTGGGGCCTGGCGGGGTCGGTGGGCTGTTGCCCCTGGTTCCCGAAGTGCCTCTGCCCTATGCTTATGGGGGCTCTTTCCGGGGGCTTCCTCTGCAGTCTTCTGGGTGGATGCGTGGTTGCCCCTGCGGTGGGCTGCCTGGGTTCTGTGCTCTGTGGGGGCTGCTGGTGGCCTGGGTCTTGTGGCCCTCTCTGCCTGCTTCTGATTGCTTGGGGGGGGGCTGTGGATTGTGGCCCTGTACGCTTATACACTCATAACTAAGCACGGTTATCATGTAGGTCCTGTGCCATGGGTGTTGCATGTTCTCACACACACACACACACATTCATTAGTCCAGTAGCATGGTCACTAAGCAGTTGATGTATTATCATGTCGTCTCAGGTCATCTATATCCACAGCTGTGTTGTATGCGATTGCCGCTTCTTGTGCTTGTTTTTGTTTGTTTGTGTGTTTGTTTTTTCTCTGCTTGTCTGCTTTCAGGTGCTCCTGGTGGCGCTAAGGCTGGATTCCCCTCATAGGCCATGGATTGTTGTCTGTTTTGTTTTTTACAGGTGTAGCAGCTGGTTGTCTGGTTTTTGTTTCTATTTTTGTTCTGTTTCCTCTTCTTTCCTCTTCTTCTTTCCTTGTCCCCCGGTCCGGTTCAGTTCAGTTCATGTCATATATTGTAAACAGAAATAAATAAATGGGCATCAAGGGGAGCTTTACATTTATAAAACTTCCCTTGGCAAAACAAATCTGTTTGGCATCAAAGGTATTCAGACTACAATTCTTCTGACATAATGCTGAACAGGACAAGGGGAAAAAAAAGTAAAGAAGACAGTTCTGCCGAAAGCCAGGGATAGACCTGTTCTAAGTTCTATACTTTTTAAAAGGGGCGTGTTTATCAACTATGGAATTAGAAGATTTACAAAAATGGTCAAGTGCTAGATCTTCATCTGGGATTTTAACAGTGTCATATAACTATTCAACAGATCAGTTAAAAAAAAGCCTGCTCATGGAGATGTTTCAGGATCTGGATACCAAGCGTGGACCTAATGTTTTCATTTTTGCAATTCTGATACAGGCTATTGAGCAGTGATAACTAACACCAAGTTCAGATACTGCGGATTTTCTACCTTTGATTTGTTAAGATTGAGCCAATCAGGGACAACCTTGAAGGATCTCTTTGGTTTTTTAGGATCAGTAATTACCTGAGAAAGGTTGATATTGGTACACACCTTTTTTAAATGATCAGAGGCAGAGTTCAACTTGTTTAAATTAAAATTGCCACACAGAGATTGGGTTTAGGCCACATGCACACAGAATGACATCAACAAATATAAGAAATATTAAACATTTACACATAGATTTTTGAATATATGTAGAGGAATGATACTTTGAAATGTGCTCATTGCGGAGTTATGATCAGTTGAGTAATGAAGGTTGAACTATTCTAGGAAAGAGGTTCTATTCCCAGCATCATGATGGACACTCCTGATATAGAAGGTTTCGCTAACGCATTGGAATTGTTTTACTATTTTCATATGCATGTGCAATGAAGAATTGCTTGCTGCTGATAAATGCAAAGAAGAACAGCTTACACATAGATGCTCACATATAGGCTGCTGAATGCAATGAAGACCTGCTTATCAAGTAAAGTTCAATGTCAATGTGTAATATTCAATTAGGATTTGCAAAACAGTGAAGTTAAACAATGAATGGGTCCATAGTCGGTATGAGAAGACTACAGGAATATTTACCTGGGTGTACGTTCAAACAGAGATGAGCAAGCACATTGCGACCAAGCACATTGTAGATCGCTTTACTGCCAAAATGATCTAATTTAATGGATTGGTTTAGACATGCATAACAGCATTTTAAGAACAAAGAGAGAAACAAAAAGGGACAACGCTTCATGGTGGAAGGTGATGTATAAATAACTGTGTATATGATGAAGGGGGTGGCAACACCCATTCCTAAATCCCGCCATTCCGACATCCCGCTATTCCGACATCCCACCATTCCGACATACCACCATTCCGACAAACCACCATTCCGACATTCAAACGTCCCACCATTCCGACATCCCACCATTGCGACATCCCGCTATTCTGACGTTCAAATGTCCCACCATTCCGACAAGGCTTTCCGTATAAGGAAATGTGTGTTACTCAACAGGTGAGTCCCTTCTTTCTGTTCATGCAATTTATATGTTTAACACATGTTTATAGACAAGCGTTATTAAAAACACAAAGTCTCGGCAACTGGAGGAGGAGAAGCAGTCCGCGGTGGTTTTCAATCACACACTCCAATGCCACTTGTTTCAACTTCCGAAAATTTAATCCAGGAAAAAAAGGCTTACAAACATGGACCAAAACGGCTCCATAACACGCACAAGAATCCAAAAGAAACGAAAGTTAACTAAAAGAAAGCAAATAAACAGTATGAAGTGGTCAAAATTGGTTTTACGCATGCCTATGTGCGTCTGGCACATGCGTCTTCGGGCTCTCCCACGTTGGTTTGTGGATGAAAGCTATATGTTCAGCTGTAATGTCATGTAAAAACAATCTCTACATGACATTTAGTCCCAGGTGTGACCAGTTAGGTCCTTAAGATATCAACAGGCTGTATAAAGCTACAACCGTTGCGGCTGTGTGTTTGTGCCAAATGCGCAAAACCCATCCGCGCTTCCCAAAATTGGAGTGAGTACTCATAAATCACGTGAATAACATGAATAAACGTTTTTACTGCATTTTGTTGTGTTTTATACGTTCTATGCTGTCATTTCTCTCTTCTCCTATTGGCAAGGCAAGGCAGAGTGCTCGCAACTGTGTCCTGTGCAGTAGCCGTGATATCTGTAATTGCAATTATTACTTTTGCATATGATGACAGCGTGCAAAAGACGCATGGGCTCTGTGGAGAGCTCCGCTCCAGCTGGCTGCTGTAACAGCTCACTGACACTGTATTTCTGCTTAATCAGTTTCAGTCTCGCCAGAGTTACATTAATATCTGTATTTTTACATTTGAAATTCAGGGGATTTTGATAATAGATTATTAAAGTTTGTTTGCGAGGCTGTGGCCTCTGCATGTGCAAAGCTTGTGCGCCAAACTTTAGGGCATATTTGCGCTGGCATATCATTAGTGCAAAATGTTTTGGGTAAAAAATAGGCTATTAAAAGGAACTGTCGGAATGGCGGTATGTTAAAAAAAACAAAAAACATACCGCCATTCAAACCATAGGAGGAAAAAAGTGTCGGAAATGGTGGGACGTTTGATAAAAAATTAAGTGTCGCCATTCCGACAATTGGAGACCCATGTCGGAATGGCGAGATGTCGGAATGGCAGCATGTAACCATGATGAAGGAGAGACCATTTGAGCAGCACAGCCATTTCGCAGCACAGGGACAGCAGTCCAAGTTACAGGATCTCCCACGTGGTATCACCTGTCACATTGTGTCAAGGCATCAAAAGAAGAAAAAATCACCAAACTCAAGGACAAAAAGACAAAGACTCCGGTGAATGAAGACAGAGGACTGACAAACCAGAAATACAAAAGGATTCTCGATATCAAGATCCAGAAGAAGAGGCTAACAATGCCACGCACACTTACGATGCTGGGAATGATGCCAGCAATGAACAGAGAAGAAGATTCAGTGTCATCAATCTGCATTACTTGCCTCTAATGAGGGGGTGAATATAGAATCCTCAACGATTACAACGTCTCTGGGAACTGTGACAACAACAAGGTTTAAACCATTTTGATATATATTGTAACCTATTGTCTAAGGAATAGTGCCGAAAATGAGGTAAATCTAATCCACCACTGTCCTTGGTCTTCTGTAGGGTTTTTAAACTAATACGTGGTGGTTTGTTTTTCCACAGAAATTTGGAGATGCATGAATCTAGTGACTTAAACCAAGTAGCAGATGGTTTTATGGGGATCATTGAGAACAAATAGTTAACTTTTGGTAGTATCATCATTTTAATGGATGTAACTCTCCCCATAAGTGATATAGGTAAGGACTTCCAACGAGAGATCGTTCTCTACTGTCTTTAATAATTGCACATAATTTAGCTTTGTTAGCTCTGAGAGCCTGGAGGAAATGTTTATGCCTAAATATCTAATATTTCCTGACTGTAAAGTGATCGCAGGTATATTATGGACCCTACAGTTAATGGGCAGAACTGTGGTCTTAGACCAGTTGATAGAGTAGTCAGAAAGTGCTGAGAATTTATTTATGAGTGTGATCGTGTGACTGAGAGACGTCTGTGAGTTCTGAAGGAAAAGTAATACATCATCAGCATAAAGACTTATTTTATGCTCAATATTTTGGGATTAATTACTCACAAACGGGTAAGAAAAGGTAGTATTGCCAGACCATACATGATCAAAACAGGGAGCGGAGGTGGTTCAGCTGCAAGGTGTGAATGTCTGACTATAGTTTGTAAAAAGCGGGTAAGATAAGGTGCGAATGCCCGACAATGCATGATCAAAAGAGGGAGCGGAGGTTTTCGGCTGGAAGAAGGTCTGAATGTCCACCCAAAATTCCTGAAAAATGTGTAAAAAAAGGGTGCGAATGCCAAACCATACATCATCAAAAGCAGGAGTGGATGTGTTCGGCTACAAGAAGATTTGAATGTCCAGCAATAATTGCTTTAAAACATGAAAGAAAATTTTCGAATATCAAACCGCACATGATCATAGGCGGGAGAGGAGTTGTTCAGCTGCAAGAAGGTGTGAATGTCCACCCATAATTACTGAAAAATGGGTAAGAAAAGGTGAAAATGCCCAACCATACATCATCAAAAGCAGGAGTGGATGTGTTCGGCTACAAGAAGGTTTGAATGTCCGACCATAGTTTGTAAAAAGCGGGTAAGAAAAGGTTCGAATGCCCGAACATAGACCATCAAAAGAGGGAGCGGAGGTGTTCCGCTGTAAGAAGGTGTAAATGTCCGACCATAGTTGGTAAAAAGCGGGTAAGAAAAGGTTCGAATGCCCGAATATATACCATCAAAAGTGGAAGTGGATGGGTTCGGCTGCAAAAAGGTGTGAACGTCCGACCAAAGTTTGTAAAAAGCAGTTAAGAAAAGGTTCGAATATCCAACCAAACATAATCAAAAGCGGGAGCAGAGCTGTTCGACTGCAAGTAGGTGTGAATGTCAGATCATAATTTGCAAAAAGCTGATGAGAAAGGGTGAGAATGCCCGGCTATACACCATCAAATGCGGGAGCGGAAGTGTTCGGCTGTGAGTAGGTGTGAATGTCCGACCATAATTGCTGAAAAATGTGTTAGAAGAGACTAGAATGCCGGACAATACATCATCAAATGCGGGAGCGGAGTTGTTCGGCTGTGAGTAGGTGTGAATCTCCGAGCATAGTTTGTAAAAAGGGGGTAAGAATAGTTTCGAATGCCCGAACATACACTATCAAAACAGGGAGCGGAGGTGGCTCAGCTGCAAGGTGTGAATGTCTGACTATAGTTTGTAAATAAGGTGCGAATGCCCAACAATGTATAATCAAAAGAGGGAGCGGAGGTTTTCGGCTACAAGAAGGTTTGAATGTCCGACCATAGTTTGTAAAAAGCGGGTAAGAAAAAGTTCAAATGCCTGACTATACACCATCAAAAGCGGGAGCAGAGGTGTTCCGCTGTAAGACGGTGTGAATGTCCGACCATATTTGGTAAAAAGCGGGTAAGAAAAGGTTAAAATACCCGACTGTACACAATCAATAGCGGGAGAGGAGGTGTTCAGCTGCAAGATGGTGTGAATGTCCACCCATAATTCCTGAAAAATGGGTAAGAAAAGGTGCGAATGCCCAACCATACATTACCAAAAGCAGGTGTGAATGTCAGATCATAATTTGAAAAAAGCTGATGAGAAAGGGTGAGAATGCCCGACTATACACCATCAAATGCGGGAGCGGAGTTGTTCGGCTGTGAGTAAGTGTGAATCTCCGACCATAATTGCTGAAAAATGTGTTAGAAAAGGTAAGAATGCCGGTCCATACATCATCAAAAGCGGGAGAGGTGGTGTTCGGCTGCAAGTAGGTGTGAATGTCCAGCCATAATTACTAACAAACGGGTAAGAAAAGGTAGTATTGCCAGACCATACATGATCAAAACAGGGAGCGGAGGTGGTTCAGCTGCAAGAAGGTGTGAATGTCCGACTAAAGTTCAAATATATTAACAAAAGAGGGAGGAGAGGTCTTCGGATGAGAGTGGTTGAGAATTTCCAACCATAATCTATAAAATGCGGTGAAAAAAAAGGTGTGATAGAACACTAAAAGGTGGAGCGGAAGTGTTCGGCTGCAAGAAGGTGTGAATGTCCGACTATATTTGGTGAAAAGCAGGTGAAGCAAGGTCTGAATGCCCAACCTTACATCATCAAAAGCGAGATCAGAGGTGTTTGGCTGCATGAAGGCCATAGTTTGCCAAAAGCGGGTAAGCTGCGAATGACCGACTAAATATCAACAAAAGGTCTTCGGATGCAAGTGGGTGTGAATATCCCACCATACAAGTATGGTGGAGAGGAAGCTGTGAACAGCCGACCATAGTTGGCAAAAAGCGGGTGAGAAAAGGTGCGAATGTCCAACCATACATGATCAAAACAGGGAGCGGAGGTGTTTGGCTTTGACGAGGTGTGAATGTCCACCCAAAATTAATGAAAAGCGGGCAACAAGTAGGTTTGAATGCCCAACCATACATCATCAAAAGCAGGAGTGGATGTGTTCGGCTACAAGGTTTGAATGTCCGAGCATAGTTTGTAAAAAGCGGGTAAGAAAAGGTTCGAATGCCCAAACATACACCATCAAAAGAGGGAGCGGAGGTGTTCCGCTGTAAGAAGGTGTGAATGTCCGACCATAGTTGGTAAAAAGCGGGTAAGAAAAGGTTAAAATACCCGACTGTACACAATCAATAGCGGGAGCGGATGTGTTTGGCTACAAGAATGTGTGACAGTCCGACCATGGTTTGTAAAAAAACGGGTAAGAAAAGGTGCGAATGCCCGACAATGTATGATCAAAAGAGGGAGCGGAGGTTTTCGGCTACAAGAAGGTTTGAATGTCCGACCATAGTTTGTAAAAAGCGGGTAAGAAAAGGTTCAAATGCCTGACTGTACACAATCAATAGCGGGAGCGGAGTTGTTCGGCTACAAGAAGGTGTGAAAGTTCAACCATGGTTTGTAAAAAGCTGCTAAGTAAAGGTTCGAATGCCCGAATATATACCATCAAAAGTGGAAGCGGAGGTGTTCGGCTGCAAGAAGGTGTGAACGTCCGACCAAAGTTTGCAAAAAGCAGTTAAGAAAAGGTTCGAATGCCCGAATATATACCATCAAAAGCGGGAGCAGAGCTGTTCGACTGCAAGTAGGTGTGAATGTCCAGCCATAATTACTCACAAACGGGTAAGAAAAGGTAGTATTGCCAGACCATACATGATCAAAACAGGGAGCTGAGGTGGTTCAGCTGCAAGGTGTGAATGTCTGACTATAGTTTGTAAAAAGCGGGTAAGACAAGGTGCGAATGCCCGACAATGTATGATCAAAAGAGGGAGTGGAGGTCTTCGGCTGCAAGGTCTGAATGTCCAACCATAATTTCTAAAAACCGGGTAAGAAAAGGCTCGAAAGCCCGACTATACAGAATCAAAAGCGGGAGCGGGAGGTTTTCAGCTGCAAATCCTTCACTCAAACCAAGTGAAAACTGCTTTGTCCTTCATATTTATCAATGTCTAGATCGACTTCAACAAAGAACAACATTGTACTTTGTAGTAAAGAAAGAGCAAATCAAAAGTTTTAGGAATCCGAGAATAAGCTTATTTTCATGAGTTCTGCACGATTATTGATTTTACTATAAATGAACGCCTTCACTCAAACTATGTTAAAACTGCTTTGTCCTTCATATTTATCAATGTCTAGAATGACTTTAACAAAGAACAACACTGGATTTTGCAGTAGAAGAAAGAGCAACACTGAAGGATCAGTAATCCGAGAATAAGCTTGTTTTCATACGTTCTGCATGATTTGGGATTTTATGTATAAAATGAATTCCTTCACTCAAACCAAGTTAAAACTGCTTTGTCCTTCATATTTATCAATGTCTAGATCGACTTCAACAAAGAACAACATTGCATTTTGCAGTAGAAGAAAAAGCAACACTGAAGGATCAGGAATCCGAGAATAAGCTTCTTTTCATACGTTTTGCATGATTTGGGATTTTATGTATAAAATGAATTCCTTCACTCAAACCAAGTGAAAACTGCTTTGTCCTTCATATTTATCAATGTCTAGATTTACTTCAACAAAGAACAACATTGTATTTTGCAGTAGTAGAAAGAGCAACACTGAAGGATCAGGAATCCGAGAATAAGCTTATTTTCATACGTTCTGCATGATTTGGGATTTTATGTATAAAATGAATTCCTTTACTCAAACTATGTTAAAACTGCTTTGTCCTTCATATTTATTAATGTCTAGATTGACTTCAACAAAGAACAACATTGTATTTTGCAGTAGAAGAAATAGCAACACTGAAGGATCAGGAATCCGAAAACAAGCTTATTTTCATACGTTCTGCTTGATTTGGGATTTTGCTATAAAATTAATTCCTTCACTCAAACAAAGTGGAAACTGCTTTGTTCTTCATATTTATCAATGTCTATATAAATTTCAACAAAGAACAAGGCTGTATTTTTCATTATAGGAAAGAGCAACACTGGAGGATCAGGAATCCGAGAAAAAGCTTACTTTCATGAGTCCTGCACGATTTCGGATTTTCCTATAAAATGAATTGCTTTGCTCAAACCAAGTTAAAATTGCTTTGTCCTTCATAGTTATCCATGTCTAAAATGTATCAAGCATAAAGTTCCTCATATTACCCTGAATGAGAAAGAAGCATCCCTTTGGTTGAGCAATACGTTCCTTATGCGGAGTTATGCATGATTTCGGATTTTGCTATAAAATTCATTCCTTCACACCTTTTTTTTTCAGCACATTTTATAGATTATGGTTGGAAATTCTCAACCACTCTAATCCGAAGACCTCTCCTCCCGCTTTTGTTAATATATTTGAACTTTAGTTGGACATTCACCCCTTTTTGCAGCTAAACCACCTCCGCTCCCTGTTTTGATCAGGTATGGTCTGGCAATACTACATTTTCTTACCCGTTTGTGAGTAATTATGGCTGGATATTCACACCTACTTGCAGCTGAACACAATCTCTCTCGCTTTTAATTATGTTTGGATATTCGAACCTTTTCTTTACTGCTTTTTGCCAACTTTGGTCGGACGTTCACACCTTCTTGCAGCCGAACACCTCCGCTTCCGCTTTTGATGGTATATATTCGGGCATTCGAACCTTTTCTTACCAGCTTTTTACAAACCATGGTTGGACTTTCACACCTTCTTGTAGCCGAACAACTCCGCTCCCGCTATTGATTGTGTACAGTCGGGTATTTTAACCTTTTCTTACCCGCTTTTTACCAACTATGGTCGGACATTCACACCGTCTTACAGCGGAACATCTCCGCTCCCTCTTTTGATGGTGTATAGTCAGGCATTTGAACCTTTTCTTACCCGCTTTTTACAAACTATGGTCGGACATTCAAACCTTCTTGTAGCCGAAAACCTCTGCTCCCTCTTTTGATGATACATTGTCGGGCATTCGCACCTTATCTTACCCGATTTGTACAAACTATAGTCAGACATTCACACCTTGGTGCTGAACCACCTCAGCTCCCTGTTTGATCATGTATGGTCTGGCAATACTACCTTTTCTTACCCGTTTGTGAGTAATTATGGCTGGACATTCACACCTACTTGCAGTCGAACAGCTCTGCTCCCGCTTTTGATTATGTTTGGTTGGATATTCGAACCTTTTCTTAACTGCTTTTTACAAACTTTGGTCGGACGTTCACACCTTCTTGCAGCCGAACACCTCCGCTTCCGCTTTTGATGGTATATATTCGGGCATTCGAACCTTTTCTTACCAGCTTTTTACAAACCATGGTTGGACTTTCACACCTTCTTGTAGCCGAACAACTCCGCTCCCCCTATTGATTGTGTACAGTCGGGTATTTTAACCTTTTCTTACCCGCTTTTTACCAACTATGGTCGGACATTCACACTGTCTTACAGCGGAACACCTCCACTCCCGCTTTTGATGGTGTATAGTCAGGCATTTGAACCTTTTCTTACCCGCTTTTTACAAACTATGGTCGGACATTCAAACCTTCTTGTAGCCAAAAACCTCCGCTCCCTCTTTTGATCATACATTGTCGGGCATTCGCACCTTTTCTTACCCATTTTTCAGTAATTATGGGTGGACATTCACACGTTCTTGCAGCTGAACACCTCCTCTCCCGCTTATGATGGTGTATAGTCGGGCTTTCAAGCCTTTTCTTACCCGGTTTTTACAAATTATAGTTGGACATTCAGACCTTCTTACAGCCGAAAACCTCCACTCCCTCTTTTGATCATACATTGTCGGGCATTAGCACCTTTTCTTTCCCGCTTTTTACAAACCATAGTCGGACTTTCACATCTTTTAGTAGCCGAACAACTCCGCTCCCGCTATTGATTGTGTACAGTCGGGTATTTTAACCTTTTCTTACCCGCTTTTTACCAACTATGGTCGGACATTCACACCTTCTTACAGCGGAACACCTCCGCTCCCTCTTTTGATGGTGTATGTTCGGGCAGTCAAACCTTTTCTTACCTGCTTTTTACATACTATGGTCAGACATTCAACCCTTCTTGGAGCCGAACACATCCACTCCTGCTTTTGATTATGTATAGTTAGGCATTCGCACCTTTTCTTATCCATTTTTAAGTAATTATGGGTGTACATTCACACCTTCTTGCAGCCGAACACCTCCGCTCCCTCTTTTGATCATACATTTTCGGGCATTCGCACCTTTTCTTACCCGCTTTTTACAAACCATGTTCGGACTTTCACACCTTTTAGTAGCCGAACAACTCCGCACCCGCTACTGATTGTGTACAGTCGGGTATTTTAACCTTTTCTTACCCGTTTTTTACCAACTATGGTCGGACATCCACACCTTACAGCGGAACACCTCCGCTCCCTCCTTTGATGGTGTATGTTCGGGCATTCGAACCTTTTCTTACCCGCTTTTTACAAACTATGGTCAGACGTTCAAACCTTCTTGTAGCCGAACATATCCACTCCTGCTTTTGATGATGTATGGTTGGGCATTCGAACCTACTTGTTGCCCGCTTTTCATTAATTATGGGTGGACATTCACACCTTGTCTCAGCCAAACACCTACGCTCCCTGTTTTGATCATGTATGGTTTGACATTCGCACCTTTGCTTACCTTCTTTTTATACTGATTGCTCAAGATTAAGTTGTTCTTTCTCAAACTACAAAATTTTTTTAATTGTTGAAACTTGATTTGAAGTGGATAAATAAGGAAGACAAACAGTTTTAAGTCAGGCTGATAGCAATTAATTTTATAGCAAAATCTGTATTTCGTCATTTGTCGAGAGATGCTTATTGCTGAAGAAGTTCTTTCTCATTCTACAAAGTACAACGTTGTTTATCATTGAAACTTGATTAGACATGAATAAATATGAAGGACAAAGCAGTCTTAACTTGGTTTGAGTTAAGGAATTCGTTTTATAGGAGAATCCGAATTCGTGCATAACTCGTAAAATAGAGCTTATTTTCGGATTCCTAAAGAATGAGTCTGGTTCTTTCTCATAATACAAAGTTTGTTGTTTATTGTTGAAACTTGATCAGACCGTTAGATATAGTCGGACTCACCTCGACGCACGGCTTGGGATCTGGAACCAGTACTCTTGAGAGGGGTTGGACTCTCTTCCACTCTGGAGTTGCCCGTGGTGAGAGGCGCAGAGCAGGTGTGGGCATACTTATTGCCCCCCAGCTGTGTGCCAGTACATTGGGGTTTACCCCAGTGAACGAGAGGGTAGCCTCCCTCCGCCTTGGGTGGGGGGACGAGTCCTGACTGTTGTTTGTGCCTATGCGCCAAACAGCAGTTCAGAGTACCTACCCTTTTTAAAGTCTCTGGGGGAGGCACTGGAGAATGCTCCTACCGGAGACTCCCTCATTCTGCTGGGGGACTTCAATGCTCACGTGGGCAATGACAGTGAGACCTGGAGGGGTGTGATTGGGAGGAACGGCCCCCCCGATCTGAATCAGAGTGGTGTTATGTTGTTGGACTTCTGTGCCAGTCATAGACTGTCCATAACGAACACCATGTTCAGGCATTAGGGTGTCCATATGTGCACTTGGCACCAGGACACCCTTGGCCGCAGTTCGATGATCGACTTTGTGGTTGTATCATCGGACTTGCGGCCGTATGTCCTGGACACTCGGGTGAAGAGAGGGGCGGAGCTGTCAATTGATCACCACCTGGTGGTGAGTTGGCTCCGCTGGTGGGGGAGGATGCCGATCAGATCTGGCAGGCCCAAACGTATTGTGAGGGTCTGCTGGGAGCGTTTGTCAGAATCCCCCGTCAGAAGGAGCTTTAACTCCCACCTCTGGCAGAGCTTCAACCATATTTGAGGTGGGGGACATTGAATGGGCCATGTTCCGTGACTCCATTGCCGAGGCAGCTGGTCGGAGTTGTGGCCGTAAGGTGGTCGGTGCCTGTCGTGGCGGCAACCCTCGAACCTGCTGGTGGACACCAGTGGTGAGGGAAGCCGTCAAGCTGAAGAAGGAGTCCTATCGGGCCTTTTTGGCCAGTGGGACCCTGGAAGAAGCTGATAGGTACCGACGGGCCAGACGGGCCGCGGCTTCGGCGGTTGCTGAGGCAAAAACTCGGGCCTGGGAGGAGTTCGGTGAGACCATGGAGAACGATTTCCGGACGGCCTCGAAAAGATTCTGGTCCACCATCCGGCGTCTCAGGGGGGGGGAAGCGGCTCACAGTCAACACTGTTTACAGTGGGGACGGGGCTTTGCTGACCTCAACTAGGGATGTTGTGAGTCGGTGGGGGGAGTACTTCGAGGAACTCCTCAATCCTACCAACACGTGCTCGGAAGAGGCAGAGTCGGAGAGCTCGGAGACGGGGCCTCCCATTTCTGGGGCTGAGGTTGCCGAGGTGGTTAAAAAGCTCCTCGGTGGCAAGGCCCCGGGGGTGGATGAGGTCCGTCCTGAGTTTCTCAAGGCTCTGGATGTTGTAGGGCTGTCTTGGCTGACACGCCTCTGCAGTATCGCGTTGACATCGGGGACAGTGCCTCTGGACTGGCAGATTGGGGTGGTGGTCCCCCTCTTTAAAAAGGGGGACCGGAGGGTGTGTTCCAACTATAGGGGTATCACACTCCTCAGCCTCCCTGGTAAGGTCTATTCGGGGGTATTGGAGAGGAGGATCCGTCGGATAATCGAGCCTCGGATTCAGGAGATGCAGTGTGGCTTTCGTCCTGGCCGTGGAACAGTGGACCAGCTCTATACCCTCGGCAGGATCCTGGAGGGTGCATGGGAGTTCGCCCAACCAGTCTACATGTGTTTTGTGGACTTGGAGAAAGCGTTCGACCGTGTCCCTCGTGGAGTCCTGTGGGGGGTGCTCCGGGAATATGGAGTGCCGGACCCCTTGATAGGGGCCGTTCCGTCTCTGTATGACCGGTGCCAGAGTTTGGTCCGCATTGCCGGCAGTAAGTCGGATACGTTTCCGGTGAGAGTTGGACTCCGTCAGGGCTGCCCTTTGTCACCGATTCTGTTCCTAACTTTTATGGACAGAATTTCTAGGCGGAGCCAGGGCGTTGAGGGTGTCCCATTTGGCGACCTCAGAATCGGGTCTCTGCTTTTTGCAGATGATGTGGTTCTGTTAGCGTCGTCAGGCCGTGACCTTCAGCTCTCACTGGAGTGATTCGCAGCCGAGTGTGAAGCGGCTGGGATGAGAATCAGCACCTCCAAATCCGAGACTATGGTTCTCAGCCGGAAAAGGGTGGAATGCTCTCTCCGGGTCGGGAATGAGATCCTTCCCCAAGAGGAGGAGTTCAAGTATCTCGGGGTCTTGTTCACGAGTGACGGACGAATGGAGCGGGAGATTGACGGGCGGATCGGTGCGGCGCCTGCAGTGTTGCAGGCTCTGCACCGACCCGTCGTTGTGAAGAGGGAGCTGAGCCAGAAGGCGAAGCTCTCTACTTACTGGTCAATCTACGTTCCCATCCTCACCTATGGTCACGAGTTGTGGGTAGTGACCGAAAGAACAAGATCGCGAATACAAGCGGCCGAAATGGGTTTCCTCCGCAGGGTGTCTGGGCTCTCCCTTAGAGATAGGGTGAGAAGCTCAGTCATCCGGGAGGGGCTCGGAGTAGAACCGCTGCTCCTCCGCATTGAGAGGAGTCAGATGAGGTGGCTCGGGCATCTGGTTAGGATGCCCCCTGGGCGCCTCCCTGGGGAGGTGTTCCGGGCACGTCCCACTGGGAGGAGACCCCGGGGGAGACCCAGGACACGTTGGAGAGACTATGTCTCTCGGCTGGCCTGGGAACGCCTCGGGGTCCCCCCGGAAGAGCTGGAGGAAGTGGCCGGGGACAGAGACGTCTGGGTTTCTCTGCTCAAGCTGCTGCCCCCGCGACCCGACCCCCGGATAAGCGGCAGATGATGGATGGATGGATGGATATATCCTCCACCAACTAGACTTACAACCCCCGACTAGGGTAGCAGAATTTCTAAGCATCTGTACCCCAAAACTACTATCAAAAATATATAAATTATTGTCTAAGATAGATGACACAATGTCTCTTCCATCCTCAAAATGGGAGGCAGATTTATCCATCAGTTCTGGTCATAGCTTCTAACCACAAATATGTTTGAACACCTTCATAAAGACTCGAAATCCTAATTTACAGCTCATACAATACAAAATCCTTCATAGAACACACTATACAGGACAAAGGATGTTCAGGATGGGTCTAACACACTCAAACATCTGCTCACATTGCACAGATAACACACCTGATGATTATGCACACGCTTTGTGGTTTTTCTGCGCCTGTCCAGAAGTTCTGGCTTGAAGTCTGTGAGGACCTATCAACATGGCTAAAGTGTAGCATCCCTGCATGCCCCACACTGTGCATACTGGGTGACTTAGACAACATCAACATGGAAATTAACTCAGCACACATGGTTGTCACAGTGTTATGTATCGCAAAGAAAACTATTCTCATGAACTGGAAAGCGAAGAACAATCTGTGTATTAACCAGTTTAGAAATTTTCTTTTAGATTATATTAGCATGGAAACAATGTCTGCCTCCTCAAAACATCAATTGGCTGAATTTCATTCTCTCTGGTCCCCTCTGATTAGTTTTATCACATAGTGGTGGTGGTGGGTTGCTGGGTGATGGTGGGTCTCAGGCCCGGGCTGCTGCGACTGGTGTGACCGGGTGGTTTGTTTGTTTGTTTTTTGATGTTGTTTGTTTGTTTTTTGTAGAGGTCCTCCTGGGTGGGGTTGGGTTGAGTGGGGTGGGGCGGGATGGGTACCTTCTGGGGGTACAGTAGCTCCCGGAATATGGTCGCTGCAGGCCCCGAGCCTGGCGGACATCAGGCCCTCCTGCCCATTGTTGGCTCCCAGGTAGCGGGGATGCCTATTGCAGCCAGTCCCTGGCTGCCCTCTCTGGGGGAGAGTAGCTCCCCCGTTATATATCCCCATACCCCTCTCCCTTCTGGCTCCTGTACACAGCACACACTCACACATGAAGGGTTTTGGGGGCGTGTGTGTTCGGTGGGGTGCAGTGGATGGGGCCACGTAGGTGGTCCCCTTTGGTTGCACTCTGCAGTTCCCTGCCCCTGTTTTAATTACACCTTAGACATTAGTACTTATCAAACACACTCACACACACACATTAGGTCTTGGGGGGTGGTTACACTGAGTGGCATCTGGTGGGCGGGGCTCTTTGGGTATGTAGGCTGCCCAGAGTGCCGCGCTCCCAGTTCTACAAGTTTGGCTGCCCCTCAATTTTAATTGCTCACTATTAGAAAATATTGAAGAGCCAGAAGGGTGAGGGGAGGGGTCTTCTTCGCACACCCCTGCTTCCTGGTGTCTGCTCGGGGCAGGAGGGGCCAGGAGGATTAATTAATTGTTCTGCTGGTTCGGGGTCTGTGGTGGCTGGGGGGTTGCTGGCCTCCTGGTGTGCCCGCTGCACTACACCCCAGCAGAGTCGAGGGAGGTAGGATGTGTGGATGTGTGGATGTATGGGACGTGAAAGTGTGTGTGGTAATGATTGGGCCTGGATCTGGGACTTGCTGTCGCCTGGCCTGCCTGTGTTTCTCCCGATGGGGCATCAGCGTTGCCTCTCCCCACTGCTCGCGACTTCACCCACCTGTGGGCACGTCTTGACTCCCAGGGCACTTGGCCAGGGGCGCTGGGGCAGGCGCTGACCCACTTTGTGGCTGTCTGGGGCGCTTGGCCCTCCTGGGTATTGGGTGGGGCCTCTGCCGGGGGGTTTGGGGGCGCTCGGGCTCCTGGGGCCCAGGTCCAGTGCACGGCCCATGTCTGGGCGGCTGGGGCCTGGCGGGGTCGGTGGGCTGTTACCCCTGGTTCCCGGAGTGCCTCTGCCCTATGCTTATGGGGGCTCTTTCCGGGGGCTTCCTCTGCAGTCTTCTGGGTGGATGCGTGGTTTCCCCTGCGGTGGGCTGCCTGGGTTCTGTGCTCTGTGGGGGCTGCTGGTGGCCTGGGTCTTGTGGCCCTCTCTGCCTGCTTCTGATTGCTTGGGGGGGGGGGGGGGGGGGGGCTGTGGATTGTGGCCCTGTACGCTTATACACTCATAACTAAGCACGGTTATCATGTAGGTCCTGTGCCATGGGTGTTGCATGTTCTCACACACACACACACACATTCATTAGTCCAGTAGCATGGTCACTAAGCAGTTGATGTATTATCATGTCGTCTCAGGTCATCTATATCCACAGCTGTGTTGTATGCGATTGCCGCTTCTTGTGCTTGTTTTTGTTTGTTTGTGTGTTTGTTTTTTCTCTGCTTGTCTGCTTTCAGGTGCTCCTGGTGGCGCTAAGGCAGGATTCCCCTCATAGGCCATGGATTGTTGTCTGTTTTGTTTTTTACAGGTGTAGCAGCTGGTTGTCTGGTTTTTGTTTCTATTTTTGTTCTGTTTCCTCTTCTTTCCTCTTCTTCTTTCCTTGTCCCCCGGTCCGGTTCAGTTCAGTTCATGTCATATATTGTAAACAGAAATAAATAAATGGGCATCAAGGGGAGCTTTACATTTATAAAACTTCCCTTGGCAAAACAAATCTGTTTGGCATCAAAGGTATTCAGACTACAATTCTTCTGACATAATGCTGAACAGGACAAGGGGAAAAAAAAGTAAAGAAGACAGTTCTGCCGAAAGCCAGGGATAGACCTGTTCTAAGTTCTATACTTTTTAAAAGGGGCGTGTTTATCAACTATGGAATTAGAAGATTTACAAAAATGGTCAAGTGCTAGATCTTCATCTGGGATTTTAACAGTGTCATATAACTATTCAACAGATCAGTTAAAAAAAAGCCTGCTCATGGAGATGTTTCAGGATCTGGATACCAAGCGTGGACCTAATGTTTTCATTTTTGCAATTCTGATACAGGCTATTGAGCAGTGATAACCAACACCAAGTTCAGATACTGCGGATTTTCTACCTTTGATTTGTTAAGATTGAGCCAATCAGGGACAACCTTGAAGGTTCTCTTTGGTTTTGTAGAATCAGTAATTACCTGAGAAAGGTTGATATTGGTACACACCTTTTTTAAATGATCAGAGGCAGAGTTCAACTTGTTTAAATTAAAATTGCCACACAGAGATTGGGTTTAGGCCACATGCACACAGAATGACATCAACAAATATAAGAAATATTAAACATTTACACATAGATTTTTGAATACATGTAGAGGAATGATACTTTGAAATGTGCTCATTGCGGAGTTATGATCAGTTGAGTAATGAAGGTTGAACTATTCTAGGAAAGAGGTTCTATTCCCAGCATCATGATGGACACTCCTGATATAGAAGGTTTCGCTAACGCATTGGAATTGTTTTACTATTTTCATATGCATGTGCAATGAAGAATTGCTTGCTGCTGATAAATGCAAAGAAGAACAGCTTACACATAGATGCTCACATATAGGCTGCTGAATGCAATGAAGACCTGCTTATCAATTAAAGTTCAATGTCAATGTGTAATATTCAATTAGGATTTGCAAAACAGTGAAGTTAAACAATGAATGGGTCCATAGTCGGTATGAGAAGACTACAGGAATATTTACCTGGGTGTACGTTCAAACAGAGATGAGAAAATTGCGATAAATAATTGTTTGTTTGTTTGTTAGTATGTATAGGAATGTTATGTGTATAAACTGTGTTGAGTTATAGTTACTCAGTAGTGTCTCAGTGAAACAACCGACGGGGGAAGCCTTGCGGTGACAACAAAAGCAGTGTTTTACTGATCAGTCAAGTTGCTCCAGTGTACTCCATACAAACTGGTTGGCTACTGAAGGGATAGAAAATGGGGAATACTTGTTTTAAAGCAAACAAGGAATTAGATGGGAAAAATACATGTTTTAACGGGACCCAGACAATATTAAATACTCAGACAGATGGGAGAAGAAGTGTAGTTTTGTAGGAAATCACAAAATTATTACATAGAATTAGTGAAATCAATTTAAGAATGCCTTTCTGAAGAGCTGTTTACCACAGATGAGCAGCTTTGCGACCAAGCACATTGTAGATCGCTTTACTGCCAAAATGATCTAATTTAATGGATTGGTTTAGACATGCATAACAGCATTTTAAGAACAAAGAGAGAAACAAAAAGGGACAACGCTTCATGGTGGAAGGTGATGTATAAATAACTGTGTATATGATGAAGGGGGTGGCAACACCCATTCCGAAATCCCGCCATTCCGACATCCTGCTATTCCGACATCCCACCATTCCGACATACCACCATTCCGACAAACCACCATTCCGACATGCAAACGTCCCACCATTCCGACATCCCACCATTGCGACATCCCGCTATTCTGACGTTCAAATGTCCCACCATTCCGACAAGGCTTTCCGTATAAGGAAATGTGTGTTACTCAACAGGTGAGTCCCTTCTTTCTGTTCATGCAATTTATATGTTTAACACATGTTTATAGACAAGCATTATTAAAAACACAAAGTCTCGGCAACTGGAGGAGGAGAAGCAGTCCGCGGTGGTTTTCAATCACACACTCCAATGCCACTTGTTTCAACTTCCGAAAATTTAATCCAGGAAAAAAAGGCTTACAAACATGGACCAAAACGGCTCCATAACACGCACAAGAATCCAAAAGAAACGAAAGTTAACTAAGAGAAAGCAAATAAACAGTATGAAGTGGTCAAAATTGGTTTTACGCATGCCTATGTGCGTCTGGCACATGCGTCTTCGGGCTCTCCCACGTTGGTTTGTGGATGAAAGCTATATGTTCAGCTGTAATGTCATGTAAAAACAATCTCTACATGACATTTACTCCCAGGTGTGACCAGTTAGGTCCTTAAGATATCAACAGGCTGTATAAAGCTACAACCATTGCGGCTGTGTGTTTGTGCCAAATGCGCAAAACCCATCCGCGCTTCCCAAAATTGGAGTGAGTACTCATAAATCACGTGAATAACATGAATAAACGTTTTTACTGCATTTTGTTGTGTTTTATACGTTCTATGCTGTCATTTCTATCTTCTCCTATTGGCAAGGCAAGGCAGAGTGCTCGCAACTGTGTCCTGTGCAGTAGCCGTGATATCTGTAATTGCAATTATTACTTTTGCATATGATGACAGCGTGCAAAAGACGCATGGGCTCTGTGGAGAGCTCCGCTCCAGCTGGCTGCTGTGACAGCTCACTGACACTGTATTTCTGCTTAATCAGTTTCAGTGTCGCCAGAGTTACATTAATATCTGTATTTTTATATTTGAAATTCAGGGGATTTTGATAATAGATTATTAAAGTTTGTTTGCGAGGCTGTGGCCTCTGCATGTGCAAAGCTTGTGCGCCAAACTTTAGGGCGTATTTGCGCCGGCATATCATTAGTGCAAAATGTTTTGGGTAAAAAATAGGCTATTAAAAGGAACTGTCGGAATGGCGGTATGTTAAAAAAAACAAAAAACATACCGCCATTCCGACCATAGGAGGAAAAAAGTGTCGGAATGGTGGGACGTTTGATAAAAAATTAAGTGTCGCCATTCCGACAATTGGAGACCCATGTCGGAATGACGAGATGTTGGAATGGCAGCATGTAACCATGATGAAGGAGAAACCATTTGAGCAGCACAGCCATTTCGTAGCACAGGGACAGCAATCCATGTTACAGGATCTCCCACGTGGTATCACCTGTCACATTGTGTCAAGGCATCAAAAGAAGAAAAAATCACCAAACTCAAGGACAAAAAGACAAAGACTCCGGTGAACGAAGACAGAGGACTGACAAACCAGAAATACAAAAGGATTCTCGATATCAAGATCCAGAAGAAGAGGCTAACAATGCCACGAACACTTACGATGCTGGGAATGATGCCAGCAATGAACAGAGAAGAAGATTCAGTGTCATCAATCTGCATTACGTGCCTCTAATGAGGGGGTGAATATAGAATCCTCAACGATTACAACGTCTCTGGGAACTGTGACAACAACAAGGTTTAAACCATTTTGATATATATTGTAACCTATTGTCTAAGGAATAGTGCTGAAAATGAGGTAAATCTAATCCACCACTGTCCTTGGTCTTCTGTAGGGTTTTTAAACTAATACGTGGTGGTTTGTTTTTCCACAGAAATTTGGAGATGCGTGAATCTAGTGACTTAAACCAAGTAGCAGATGGTTTTATGGGGATCATTGAGAACAAATAGTTAACTTTTGGTAGTATCATCATTTTAATGGATGCAACTCTCCCCATAAGTGATATAGGTAAGGACTTCCAACGAGAGATCGTCCTCTACTGTCTTAATAATTGCACATAATTTAGCTTTGTTAGCTCTGAGATCCTGGAGGAAATGTTTATGCCTAAATATCTAATATTTCCTGACTGTAAAGTGATCGCAGGTATATTATGGACCCTACAGTTAATGGGCAGAACTGTGGTCTTAGACCAGTTGATAGAGTAGTCAGAAAGTGCTGAGAATTTATTTATGAGTGTGATCGTGTGACTGAGAGACGTCTGTGAGTTCTGAAGGAAAAGTAATACATCATCAGCATAAAGACTTATTTTATGCTCAATATTTTGGGATTAATTACTCACAAACGGGTAAGAAAAGGTAGTATTGCCAGACCATACATGATCAAAACAGGGAGCGGAGGTGGTTCAGCTGCAAGGTGTGAATGTCTGAGTATAGTTTGTAAAAAGCGGGTAGGATAAGGTGCGAATGCCCGACAATGTATGATCAAAAGAGGGAGCGGAGGGTTTTGGCTACAAGAAGGTTTGAATGTCCGACCATAGTTTGTAAAAAGCGGGTAAGAAAAGGTTACCATACATCATCAAAAGCAGGAGTGGATGTGTTCGGCTACAAGTAGATTTGAATGTCCATCAATAATTGCTTTAAAACATGAAAGAAAATTTTCAAATATCAAACCGCACATGATCATAAGCGGGAGAGGAGTTGTTCAGCTGCAAGAAGGTGTGAATGTCCACCCATAATTACTGAAAAATTGGTAAGAAAAGGTGAAAATGCCCAACCATACATCATCAAAAGCAGGAGTGGATGTGTTCGGCTACAAGAAGGTTTGAATGTCCGACCATAGTTTGTAAAAAGCGGGTAAGAAAAGGTTCGAATGCCCGAACATAGACCATCAAAAGAGGGAGCGGAGGTGTTCCGCTGTAAGAAGGTGTAAATGTCCGACCATAGTTGGTAAAAAGCGGGTAAGAAAAGGTTAAAATACCCGACTGTACACAATCAATAGCGGGAGCGGAGTTGTTTGGCTACAAGAAGGTGTGAAAGTCCGACCACGGTTTGTAAAAAGCGGGTAAGAAAAGGTTCGAATGCCCGAATATATACCATCAAAAGTGGAAGTGGATGTGTTCGGCTGCAAGAAGGTGTGAACGTCCGACCAAAGTTTGTAAAAAGCAGTTAAGAAAAGTTTCGAATATCCAACCAAACATAATCAAAAGCGGGAGCAGAGCTGTTTGGCTGTGAGTAGGTGTGAATGTCCGACCATAATTGCTGAAAAATGTGTTAGAAGAGACTAGAATGCCGGACAAGACATCATCAAATGCGGGAGCGGAGTTGTTCGGCTGTGAGTAGGTGTGAATCTCCGAGCATAGTTTGTAAAAAGGGGGTAAGAATAGGTTCGAAAGCCCGAACATACACTATCAAAACAGGGAGCTGAGGTGGCTCAGCTGCAAGGTGTGAATGTCTGACTATAGTTTGTAAATAAGGTGCGAATGCCCAACAATGTACAATCAAAAGAGGGAGCGGAGGTTTTCGGCTACAAGAAGGTTTGAATGTCCGACCATAGTTTGTAAAAAGCGGGTAAGAAAAGGTTCAAATGCCTGACTATACACCATCAAAAGCGGGAGCAGAGGTGTTCCGCTGTAAGACGGTGTGAATGTCCGACCATATTTGGTAAAAAGCGGGTAAGAAAAGGTTAAAATACCCGACTGTACACAATCAATAGCGGGAGAGGAGGTGTTCAGCTGCAAGAAGGTGTGAATGTCCACCCATAATTACTGAAAAATGGGTAAGAAAAGCTGCGAATGCCCAACCATACATTATCAAAAGCAGGTGTGAATGTCAGATCATAATTTGCAAAAAGCTGATGAGAAAGGGTGAGAATGCCCGACTATACACCATCAAATGCGGGAGCGGAGTTGTTCGGCTGTGAGTAAGTGTGAATCTCCGACCATAATTGCTGAAAAATGTGTCAGAAAAGGTAAGAATGCCGGTCCATACATCATCAAAAGCGGGAGAGGTGGTGTTCGGCTGCAAGTAGGTGTGAATGTCCAGCCATAATTACTAACAAACGGGTAAGAAAAGGTAGTATTGCCAGACCATACATGATCAAAACAGGGAGCGGAGGTGGTTCAGCTGCAACAAGGTGTGAATGTCCGACTAAAGTTCAAATATATTAACAAAAGCGGGAGGAGAGGTCTTCGGATGAGAGTGGTTGAGAATTTCCAACCATAATCTATAAAATGCGGTGAAAAAAAAGGTGTGATAGAACACTAAAAGGTGGAGCGGAAGTGTTCGGCTGCAAGAAGGTGTGAATGTCCGACTATATTTGGTGAAAAGCAGGTGAAGCAAGGTCTGAATGCCCAACCTTACATCATCAAAAGCGAGATCAGAGGTGTTTGGCTGCATGAAGGCCATAGTTTGCCAAAAGCGGGTAATCTGCGAATGACCGACTAAATATCAACAAAAGGTCTTCGGATGCAAGTGGGTGTGAATATCCCACCATACAAGTATGGTGGAGAGGAAGCTGTGAACAGCCGACCATAGTTGGCAAAAAGCGGGTGAGAAAAGGTGCGAATGTCCAACCATACATGATCAAAACAGGGAGCGGAGGTGTTTGGCTGCAAATTTTAACCTTGTAGCCGAACAACTCCGCTCCCGCTATTGATTGTGTACAGTCGGGTATTTGAACCTTTTCTTACCCGCTTTTTACCAACTATGGTCGGACATTCACACCGTCTTACAGCGGAACATCTCCGCTCCCGCTTTTGATGGTGTATAGTCAGGCATTTGAACCTTTTCTTACCCGCTTTTTACAAACTATGGTCGGACATTCAAACCTTCGTGTAGCCGAAAACCTCTGCTCCCTCTTTTGATTATACATTGTCGGGCATTCGCACCTTATCTTACCCGCTTTTTACAAACTATAGTCAGACATTCACACCTTGCAGCTGAACCACCTCAGCTCCCTGTTTTGATCATGTATGGTCTGGCAATACTACCTTTTCTTACCCCTTTGTGAGTAATTATGGCTGGACATTCACACCTACTTGCAGTCGAACAGCTCTGCTCCCGCTTTTGATTATGTTTGGTTGGATATTCGAACCTTTTCTTAACTACTTTTTACAAACTTTGGTCGGACGTTCACACCTTCTTGCAGCCGAACACCTCCGCTTCCGCTTTTGATGGTATATATTCGGACATTCGAACCTTTTCTTACCAGCTTTTTACAAACCATGGTTGGACTTTCACATCTTCTTGTAGCCGAACAACTCCGCTCCCCCTATTGATTGTGTACAGTCGGGTATTTTAACCTTTTCTTACCCACTTTTTACCAACTATGGTCGGACATTCACACCTTCTTACAGCGGAACACCTCCGCTCCCTCTTTTGATGGTGTATGTTTGGGCATTCGAACCTTTTCTTACCCGCTTTTTACAAACTATGCTCGGACATTGAAACCTTCTTGTAGCCGAACACATCCACTCCTTCTTTTGATGATGTATGCTTGGGCATTCAAACCTACTTTTTGCCCGCTTTTCATTAATTTTGGGTGGACATTCACACCTTGTCACAGCCAAACACCTCTGCTCCCTGTTTTGATCATGTATGGTTGGACATTCGCACCTTGTCTCACCCGCTTTTTGCAAACTATGGTCGGCTGTTCACAGCTTCCTCTCCACCATACTTGTATGGTGGGATGTTCACACCCAGTTGCATCCGAAGACCTCCGCTCCCACTTTTGTTGATATTTAGTTGGTCATTCGCAGCTTACCCGCTTTTGGCAAACTATGGCCTTCTTGCAGCCAAACACCTCTGATCTCGCTTTTGATAATGTAAGGTTGGGCATTCAGACCTTGCTTCACCTGCTTTTCACCAAATATAGTCGGACATTCACACCTTCTTGCAGCCGAACACTTCCGCTCCACCTTTTAGTGTTCTATCACACCTTTTTTTCACCGAATTTTATAGATTATGGTTGGAAATTCTCAACCACTCTCATCCGAAGACCTCTCCTCCCGCTTTTGTTAATATATTTGAACTTTAGTGAGACATTCACACCTTCTTGCAGCTGAACCACCTCCGCTCCCTGTTTTGATCATGTATGGTCTGGCAATACTACCTTTTCTTACCCGTTTGTGAGTAATTATGGCTGGACATTCACACCTACTTGCAGCCGAACACCACCTCTCTCGCTTTTGATGATGTATGGACCGGCATTCTTACCTTTTCTAACACATTTTTCAGAAATTACGGTCGGAGATTCACACCTACTCACAGCCGAACAACTCCGCTCCCGCATTTGATGGTGTGCAGTTGGACATTCTCACCCTTTCTCATCAGCTTTTTGCAAATTATGATCTGACATTCACACCTACTTGCAGTCGAAAAGCTATGCTCCCGCTTTTGATTATGTTTGGTTGGATATTCAAACCTTTTCTTAACTGCTTTTTACAAATTTTTGTTGGACGTTCACACCTTCTTGTACCCGAACACATCCACTCCTGCTTTTGATGATGTATGGTTGGGCATTCGCACCTTTTTTTTACCCATTTGTCAGGAATAATGGGTGGACATTCACACCTTCTTGCAGCTGAACACCTCCTCTCCCACTTATGATCATGTGCGGTTTGATTTTCGAAAATTTTCTTTCATGTTTTCTAGCAATTATTGATGGATATTTAGACCTTCTTGCAGCTGAAAACCTCCGCTCCTGCTTTTGATCATACCTTGTCAGGCATTCGCACCATGTCTTACCCGCTTTTTACAAACTTTAGTCGACCATTTACACCTTTTTGCAGCCGAACACCACCTCTCTCGCTTTTGATGATGTATGGTCCGGCATTCTTTCCTTTTCTAACACATTTTTCAGCAATTATGGTCGGACATTCACACCTACTCAGAGCCGAACACCTCCGCTCCCACATTTGATGGTGTATAGTCGGGCATTCTCACCCTTTCTCATCAGCTTTTTGCAAATTATGATCTGACATTCACACCTGCTTTTGATAATGTATGGTTGGGCATTCGCACCTTTTTTTACCCATTTTTCAGGAATTATGGGTGGACATTCACACCTTCTTGCAGCTGAACACCTCCTCTCCTTCTTATGATCATGTGCGGATGATATTCGAAAATTTTCTTTCATGTTTTAAAGCAATTATTGATGGACATTCAGACCTTCTTGCAGCTGAACCACTCTGCTCCCGCTTTTGATGGTGTATAGTCGGGCTTTCGAGCCTTTCCTTCCCGGTTTTTACAAATTATGGTTGGACATTCAGACCTTCTTGCAGCCGAACACCTCCGCTCCCTCTTTTGATCATACATTGTCGGGCATTAGCACCTTTTCTTACCCGCTTTTTACAAACCATAGTCGGACTTTCACATCTTTTAGTAGCCGAACAACTCCGCTCCCGCTATTGATTGTGTACAGTCGGGTATTTTAACCTTTTCTTACCCGCTTTTTACCAACTATGGTCGGACATTCACACCTTCTTACAGCGGAACACCTCCGCTCCCTCTTTTGATGGTGTATGTTCGGGCAGTCAAACCTTTTCTTACCTGCTTTTTACAAACTATGGTCAGACATTCAACCCTTCTTGGAGCCGAACACATCCACTCCTGCTTTTGATTATGTATAGTTGGGCATTCGCACCTTTTCTTACCCATTTTTCAGTAATTATGGGTGTACATTCACACCTTCTTGCAGCCAAACACCTCCGCTCCCTCTTTTGATCATACATTTTCGGGCATTCGCACCTTTTCTTACCCGCTTTTTACAAACCATGGTCGGACTTTCACACCTTTTAGTAGCCGAACAACTCCGCACCCGCTACTGATTGTGTACAGTCAGGTATTTTAACCTTTTCTTACCCGTTTTTTACCAACTATGGTCGGACATTCACACCTTCTTACAGCGGAACACCTCCGCTCCCTCCTTTGATGGTGTATGTTCGGGCATTCGAACCTTTTCTTACCCGCTTTTTACAAACTATGGTCAGACGTTCAAACCTTCTTGTAGCCGAACATATCCACTCCTGCTTTTGATGATGTATGGTTGGGCATTTGAACCTACTTGTTGCCCGCTTTTCATTAATTATGGGTGGACATTCAAACCTTGTCTCAGCCAAACACCTCCGCTCCCTGTTTTGATCATGTATGGTTGGACATTCGTAACTTTGCTTACCCTCTTTTTATACTGATTGCTCAAGATTAAGTTGTTCTTTCTCAAACTACAAAATTTTTTTAATTGTTGAAACTTGATTTGAAGTGGATAAATAAGGAAGACAAACAGTTTTAAGTCAGGCTGATAGCAATTAATTTTATAGCAAAATCTTTATTTCGTCATTTGTCGAGAGATGCTTATTGCTGAAGAAGTTCTTTCTCATTCTACAAAGTACAACGTTGTTTATCATTGAAACTTGATTAGACATGAATAAATATGAAGGACAAAGCAGTCTTAACATGGTTTGAGTTAAGGAATTCGTTTTATAGGAGAATCCGAATTCGTGCATAACTCGTAAAATAGAGCTTATTTTCGGATTCCTGAAGAATGAGTCTGGTTCTTTCTCATAATACAAAGTTTGTGGTTTATTGTTGAAACTTCATCAGACCGTTAGATATAGTCGGACTCACCTCGACGCACGGCTTGGGATCTGGAACCAGTACTCTTGAGAGGGGTTGGACTCTCTTCCACTCTGGAGTTGCCCGTGGTGAGAGGCGCAGAGCAGGTGTGGGCATACTTATTGCCCCCCGGCTGTGTGCCAGTACATTGGGGTTTACCCCAGTGAACGAGAGGGTAGCCTCCCTCCGCCTTTGGGTGGGGGGACGAGTCCTGACTGTTGTTTGTGCCTATGCGCCAAACAGCAGTTCAGAGTACCTACCCTTTTTGGAGTCTCTGGGGGAGGCACTGGAGAATGCTCCTACCGGAGACTCCCTCATTCTGCTGGGGGACTTCAATGCTCACGTGGGCAATGACAGTGAGACCTGGAGGGGTGTGATTGGGAGGAACGGCCCCCCCGATCTGAATCAGAGTGGTGGTATGTTGTTGGACTTCTGTGCCAGTCATAGACTGTCCATAACGAACACCATGTTCAGGCATAAGGGTGTCCATATGTGCACTTGGCACCAGGACACCCTTGGCCGCAGTTCGATGATCGACTTTGTGGTTGTATCATCGGACTTGCGGCCGTATGTCCTGGACACTCGGGTGAAGAGAGGGGCGGAGCTGTCAACTGATCACCACCTGGTGGTGAGTTGGCTCCGCTGGTGGGGGAGGATGCCGATCAGACCTGGCAGGCCCATACGTATTGTGAGGGTCTGCTGGGAGCGTTTGTCAGAATCCCCCGTCAGAAGGAGCTTTAACTCCCACCTCCAGCAGAGCTTCAACCATATTTGAGGTGGGGGACATTGAGTCCGAATGGGCCATGTTCCGTGACTCCATTGCCGAGGCAGCTGGTCGGAGTTGTGGCCGTAAGGTGGTCGGTGCCTGTCGTGGCGGCAACCCTCGAACCTGCTGGTGGACACCAGTGGTGAGGGAAGCCGTCAAGCTGAAGAAGGAGTCCTATCGGGCCTTTTTGGCCAGTGGGACCCTGGAAGAAGCTGATAGGTACCGACGGGCCAGACGGGCCACGGCTTCGGCGGTTGTGAGGCAAAAACTCGGGCCTTGGAGGAGTTCGGTGAGACCATGGAGAACGATTTCCGGACGGCCTCGAAAAGATTCTGGTCCACCATCCGGCGTCTCAGGGGGGGGGAAGCGGCTCACAGTCAACACTGTTTACAGTGGGGACGGGGCTTTGCTGACCTCAACTAGGGATGTTGTGAGTCGGTGGGGGGAGTACTTCGAGGAACTCCTCAATCCTACCAACACGTGCTCGGAAGAGGCAGAGTCGGAGAGCTCGGAGACGGGGCCTCCCATTTCTGGGGCTGAGGTTGCCGAGGTGGTTAAAAAGCTCCTCGGTGGCAAGGCCCCGGGGGTGGATGAGGTCCGTCCTGAGTTTCTCAAGGCTCTGGATGTTGTAGGGCTGTCTTGGCTGACACGCCTCTGCAGTATCGCGTGGACATCGGGGACAGTGCCTCTGAACTGGCAGATTGGGGTGGTGGTCCCCCTCTTTAAAAAGGGGGACCGGAGGGTGTGTTCCAACTATAGGGGTATCACACTCCTCAGCCTCCCTGGTAAGGTCTATTCGGGGGTATTGGAGAGGAGGATCCGTCGGATAATCGAGCCTCGGATTCAGGAGATGCAGTGTGGCTTTCGTCCTGGCCGTGGAACAGTGGACCAGCTCTATACCCTCGGCAGGATCCTGGAGGGTGCATGGGAGTTCGCCCAACCAGTCTACATGTGTTTTGTGGACTTGGAGAAAGCGTTCGACCGTGTCCCTCGTGGAGTCCTGTGGGGGGTGCTCCGGGAATATGGAGTGCCGGACCCCTTGATAGGGGCCGTTCGGTCACTGTATGACCGGTGCCAGAGTTTGGTCCGCATTGCCGGCAGTAAGTCGGATACGTTTCCGGTGAGAGTTGGACTCCGTCAGGGCTGCCCTTTGTCACCGATTCTGTTCCTAACTTTTATGGACAGAATTTCTAGGCGGAGCCAGGGCGTTGAGGGTGTCCCATTTGGCGACCTCAGAATCGGGTCTCTGCTTTTTGCAGATGATGTGGTTCTGTTAGCGTCGTCAGGCCGTGACCTTCAGCTCTCACTGGAGTGATTCGCAGCCGAGTGTGAAGCGGCTGGGATGAGAATCAGCACCTCCAAATCCGAGACTATGGTTCTCAGCCGGAAAAGGGTGGAATGCTCTCTCCGGGTCGGGAATGAGATCCTTCCCCAAGACTCACCTATGGTCACGAGTTGTGGGTAGTGACCGAAAGAACAAGATCGCGAATACAAGCGGCCGAAATGGGTTTCCTCCGCAGGGTGTCTGAGCTCTCCCTTAGAGATAGGGTGAGAAGCTCAGTCATCCGGGAGGGGCTCGGAGTAGAACCGCTGCTCCTCCGCATTGAGAGGAGTCAGATGAGGTGGCTCGGGCATCTGGTTAGGATGCCCCCTGGGCGCCTCCCTGGGGAGGTGTTCCGGGCACGTCCCACTGGGAGGAGACCCCGGGGGAGACCCAGGACACGTTGGAGAGACTATGTCTCTTGGCTGGCCTGGGAACTCCTCGGGGTCCCCCCGGAAGAGCTGGAGGAAGTGGCCGGGGACAGAGACGTCTGGGTTTCTCTGCTCAAGCTGCTGCCCCCGCGACCCGACCCCCGGATAAGCGGCAGATGATGGATGGATGGATATATCCTCCACCAACCAGACTTACAACCCCCGACTAGGGTAGCAGAATTTCTAAGCATCTGTACCCCAAAACTACTATCAAAAATATATAAATTATTGTCTAAGATAGATGACACAATGTCTCTTCCATCCTCAAAATGGGAGGCAGATTTATCCATCAGTTCTGGTCATAGCTTCTAACCACAAATATGTTTCAACACCTTCATAAAGACTCGAAATCCTAATTTACAGCTCATACAATACAAAATCCTTCATAGAACACACTATACAGGACAAAGGATGTTCAGGATGGGTCTAACACACTCAAACATCTGCTCACATTGCACAGATAACACACCTGATGATTATGCACACGCTTTGTGGTTTTTCTGCGCCTGTCCAGAAGTTCTGGCTTGAAGTCTGTGAGGACCTATCAACATGGCTAAAGTGTAGCATCCCTGCATGCCCCACACTGTGCATACTGGGTGACTTAGACAACATCAACATGGAAATTAACTCAGCACACATGGTTGTCACAGTGTTATGTATCGCAAAGAAAACTATTCTCATGAACTGGAAAGCGAAGAACAATCTGTGTATTAACCAGTTTAGAAATTTTCTTTTAGATTATATTAGCATGGAAACAATGTCTGCCTCCTCAAAACATCAATTGGCTGAATTTCATTCTCTCTGGTCCCCTCTGATTAGTTTTATCACATAGTGGTGGTGGTGGGTTGCTGGGTGATGGTGGGTCTCAGGCCCGGGCTGCTGCGACTGGTGTGACCGGGTGGTTTGTTTGTTTGTTTTTTGATGTTGTTTGTTTGTTTTTTGTAGAGGTCCTCCTGGGTGGGGTTGGGTTGAGTGGGGTGGGGCGGGATGGGATGGGTACCTTCTGGGGGTACAGTAGCTCCCGGAATATGGTCACTGCAGGCCCCGAGCCTGGTGGACATCAGGCCCTCCTGCCCATTGTTGGCTCCCAGGTAGCGGGGATGCCTATTGCAGCCAGTCCCTGGCTGCCCTCTCTGGGGGAGAGTAGCTCCCCCGTTATATATCCCCATACCCCTCTCCCTTCTGGCTCCTGTACACAGCACACACTCACACATGAAGGGTTTTGGGGGCGTGTGTGTTCGGTGGGGTGCAGTGGATGGGGCCACGTAGGTAAATATTGAAGAGCCAGAAGGGTGAGGGGAGGGGTCTTCTTCGCACACCCCTGCTTCCTGGTGTCTGCTCGGGGCAGGAGGGGCCAGGAGGATTAATTAATTGTTCTGCTGGTTCGCGGTCTGTGGTGGCTGGGGGGTTGCTGGCCTCCTGGTGTGCCCGCTGCACTACACCCCAGCAGAGTCGAGGGAGGTAGGATGTGTGGATGTGTGGATGTATGGGACGTGAAAGTGTGTGTGGTAATGATTGGGCCTGGATCTGGGACTTGCTGTCGCCTGGCCTGCCTGTGTTTCTCCCGATGGGGCATCAGCGTTGCCTCTCCCCACTGCTCGCGACTTCACCCACCTGTGGGCACGTCTTGACTCCCAGGGCACTTGGCCAGGGGCGCTGGGGCAGGCGCTGACCCACTTTGTGGCTGTCTGGGGCGCTTGGCCCTCCTGGGTATTGGGTGGGGCCTCTGCCGGGGGGTTTGGGGGCGCTCGGGCTCCTGGGGCCCAGGTCCAGTGCACGGCCCATGTCTGGGCGGCTGGGGCCTGGCGGGGTCGGTGGGCTGTTACCCCTGGTTCCCGGAGTGCCTCTGCCCTATGCTTATGGGGGCTCTTTCCGGGTGCTTCCTCTGCAGTCTTCTGGGTGGATGCGTGGTTGCCACTGCAGTGGGCTGCCTGGGTTCTGTGCTCTGTGGGGGCTGCTGGTGGCCTGGGTCTTGTGGCCCTCTCTGCCTGCTTCTGATTGCTTGGGGGGGGGCTGTGGATTGTGGCCCTGTACGCTTATACACTCATAACTAAGCACGGTTATCATGTAGGTCCTGTGCCATGGGTGTTGCATGTTCTCACACACACACACACACATTCATTAGTCCAGTAGCATGGTCACTAAGCAGTTGATGTATTATCATGTCGTCTCAGGTCATCTATATCCACAGCTGTGTTGTATGCGATTGCCGCTTCTTGTGCTTGTTTTTGTTTGTTTGTGTGTTTGTTTTTTCTCTGCTTGTCTTCTTTCAGGTGCTCCTGGTGGCGCTAAGGCTGGATTCCCCTCATAGGCCATGGATTGTTGTCTGTTTTGTTTTTTACAGGTGTAGCAGCTGGTTGTCTGGTTTTTGTTTCTATTTTTGTTCTGTTTCCTCTTCTTTCCTCTTCTTCTTTCCTTGTCCCCCGGTCCGGTTCAGTTCAGTTCATGTCATATATTGTAAACAGAAATAAATAAATGGGCATCAAGGGGAGCTTTACATTTATAAAACTTCCCTTGGCAAAACAAATCTGTTTGGCATCAAAGGTATTCAGACTACAATTCTTCTGACATAATGCTGAACAGGACAAGGGGAAAAAAAAGTAAAGAAGACAGTTCTGCCGAAAGCCAGGGATAGACCTGTTCTAAGTTCTATACTTTTTAAAAGGGGCTTGTTTATCAACTATGGAATTAGAAGATTTACAAAAATGGTCAAGTGCTAGATCTTCATCTGGGATTTTAACAGTGTCATATAACTATTCAACAGATCAGTTAAAAAAAAGCCTGCTCATGGAGATGTTTCAGGATCTGGATACCAAGCGTGGACCTAATGTTTTCATTTTTGCAATTCTGATACAGGCTATTGAGCAGTGATAACTAACACCAAGTTCAGATACTGCGGATTTTCTACCTTTGATTTGTTAAGATTGAGCCAATCAGGGACAACCTTGAAGGATCTCTTTGGTTTTGTAGGATCAGTAATTACCTGAGAAAGGTTGATATTGGTACACACCTTTTTTAAATGATCAGAGTTCAACTTGTTTAAATTAAAATTGCCACACAGAGATTGGGTTTAGGCCACATGCACACAGAATGACATCAACAAATATAAGAAATATTAAACATTTACACATAGATTTTTGAATATATGTAGAGGAATGATACTTTGAAATGTGCTCATTGCGGAGTTATGATCAGTTGAGTAATGAAGGTTGAACTATTCTGGGAAAGAGGTTCTATTCCCAGCATCATGATGGACACTCCTGATATAGAAGGTTTCGCTAACGCATTGGAATTGTTTTACTATTTTCATATGCATGTGCAATGAAGAATTGCTTGCTGCTGATAAATGCAAAGAAGAACAGCTTACACATAGATGCTCACATATAGGCTGCTGAATGCAATGAAGACCTGCTTATCAAGTAAAGTTCAATGTCAATGTGTAATATTCAATTAGGATTTGCAAAACAGTGAAGTTAAACAATGAATGGGTCCATAGTCGGTATGAGAAGACTACAGGAATATTGACCTGGGTGTACGTTCAAACAGAGATGAGAAAATTGCGATAAATAATTGTTTGTTTGTTTGTTAGTATGTATAGGAATGTTATGTGTATAAACTGTGTTGAGTTATAGTTACTCAGTAGTGTCTCAGTGAAACAACCGACGGGGGAAGCCTTGCGGTGACAACAAAAGCAGTGTTTTACTGATCAGTCAAGTTGCTCCAGTGTACTCCATACAAACTGGTTGGCTGCTGAAGGGATAGAAAATGGGGAATACTTGTTTTAAAGAAAACAAGGAATTAGATGGGAAAAATACACGTTTTAACGGGACCCAGACAATATTAAATACTCAGACAGATGGGAGAAGAAGTGTAGTTTTGTAGGAAATCACAAAATTATTACATAGAATTAGTGAAATCAATTGAAGAATGCCTTTCTGAAGAGCTGTTTACCACAGATGAGCAGCTTTGCGACCAAGCACATTGTAGATCGCTTTACTGCCAAAATGATCTAATTTAATGGATTGGTTTAGACATGCATAACAGCATTTTAAGAACAAAGAGAGAAACAAAAAGGGACAACGCTTCATGGTGGAAGGTGATGTATAAATAACTGTGTATATGATGAAGGGGGTGGCAACACCCATTCCGAAATTTCGCCATTCCGACATCCCGCTATTCCGACATCCCACCATTCCGACATACCACCATTCCGACATACCACCATTCCGACAAACCACCATTCCGACATGCAAACGTCCCACCATTCCGACATCCCACCATTGCGACATCCCGCCATTCTGACGTTCAAATGTCCCACCATTCCGACAAGGCTTTCCGTATAAGGAAATGTGTGTTACTCAACAGGTGAGTCCCTTCTTTCTGTTCATGCAATTTATATGTTTAACACATGTTTATAGACAAGCGTTATTAAAAACACAAAGTCTCGGCAACTGGAGGAGGAGAAGCAGTCCGCGGTGGTTTTCAATCACACACTCCAATGCCACTTGTTTTAACTTCCGAAAATTTAATCCAGGAAAAAAAGGCTTACAAACATGGACCAAAACGGCTCCATAACACGCACAAGAATCCAAAAGAAACGAAAGTTAACTAAAAGAAAGCAAATAAACAGTATGAAGTGGTCAAAATTGGTTTTACGCATGCCTATGTGCGTCTGGCACATGCGTCTTCGGGCTCTCCCACGTTGGTTTGTGGATGAAAGCTATATGTTCAGCTGTAATGTCATGTAAAAAAAATCTCTACATGACATTTACTCCCAGGTGTGACCAGTTAGGTCCTTAAGATATCAACAGGCTGTATAAAGCTACAACCGTTGCGGCTGTGTGTTTGTGCCAAATGCGCAAAGCCCATCCGCGCTTCCCAAAATTGGAGTGAGTACTCATAAATCACGTGAATAACATGAATAAACATTTTTACTGAATTTTGTTGTGTTTTATACGTTCTATGCTGTCATTTCTCTCTTCTCCTATTGGCAAGGCAAGGCAGAGTGCTCGCAACTGTGTCCTGTGCAGTAGCCGTGATATCTGTAATTGCAATTATTACTTTTGCATATGATGACAGCGTGCAAAAGACGCATGGGCTCTGTGGAGAGCTCCGCTCCAGCTCGCTGCTGTGACAGCTCACTGACACTGTATTTCTGCTTAATCAGTTTCAGTCTCGCCAGAGTTACATTAATATCTGTATTTTTATATTTGAAATTCAGGGGATTTTGATAATAGATTATTAAAGTTTGTTTGCGAGGCTGTGGCCTCTGCATGTGCAAAGCTTGTGCGCCAAACTTTAGGGCGTATTTGCGCCGGCATATCATTAGTGCAAAATGTTTTGGGTAAAAAATAGGCTATTAAAAGGAACTGTCGGAATGGCGGTATGTTAAAAAAAACAAAAAACATACCGCCATGCCATTCCGACCATAGGAGGAAAAAAGTGTCGGAATGGTGGGACGTTTGATAAAAAATTAAGTGTCGCCATTCCGACAATTGGAGACCCATGTCGGAATGGCGAGATGTCGGAATGGCAGCATGTAACCATGATGAAGGAGAGACCATTTGAGCAGCACAGCCATTTCGCAGCACAGGGACAGCAGTCCAAGTTACAGGATCTCCCACCTGGTATCACCTGTCACATTGTGTCAAGGCATCAAAAGAAGAAAAAATCACCAAACTCAAGGACAAAAAGACAAAGACTCCGGTGAACGAAGACAGAGGACTGACAAACCAGAAATACAAAAGGATTCTCGATATCAAGATCCAGAAGAAGAGGCTAACAATGCCACGAACACTTACGATGCTGGGAATGATGCCAGCAATGAACAGAGAAGAAGATTCAGTGTCATCAATCTGCATTACTTGCCTCTAATGAGGGGGTGAATATAGAATCCTCAACGATTACAACGTCTCTGGGAACTGTGACAACAACAAGGTTTAAACCATTTTGATATATATTGTAACCTATTGTCTAAGGAATAGTGCCGAAAATGAGGTAAATCTAATCCACCACTGTCCTTGGTCTTCTGTAGGGTTTTTAAACTAATACGTGGTGGTTTGTTTTTCCACAGAAATTTGGAGATGCATGAATCTAGTGACTTAAACCAAGTAGCAGATGGTTTTATGGGGATCATTGAGAACAAATAGTTAACTTTTGGTAGAATCATCATTTTAATGGATGTAACTCTCACCATAAGTGATATAGGTAAGGACTTCCAACGAGAGATCGTCCTCTACTGTCTTTAATAATTGCACATAATTTAGCTTTGTTAGCTCTGAGAGCCTGGAGGAAATGTTTATGCCTAAATATCTAATATTTCCTGACTGTAAAGTGATCGCAGGTATATTATGGACCCTACAGTTAATGGGCAGAACTGTGGTCTTAGACCAGTTGATAGAGTAGTCAGAAAGTGCTGAGAATTTATTTATGAGTGTGATCGTGTGACTGAGAGACGTCTGTGAGTTCTGAAGGAAAAGTAATACATCATCAGCATAAAGACTTATTTTAGGCTCAATATTTTGGGATTAATTACTCACAAACGGGTAAGAAAAGGTAGTATTGCCAGACCATACATGATCAAAACAGGGAGCGGAGGTGGTTCAGCTGCAAGAAGGTGTGAATGTCCGACTAAAGTTCAAATATATTAACAAAAGCGGGAGGAGAGGTCTTCGGATGAGAGTGGTTGAGAATTTCCAACCATAATCTATAAAATGCGGTGAAAAAAAAGGTGTGATAGAACACTAAAAGGTGGAGCGGAAGTGTTCGGCTGCAAGAAGGTGTGAATGTCCGACTATATTTGGTGAAAAGCAGGTGAAGCAAGGTCTGAATGCCCAACCTTACATCATCAAAAGCGAGATCAGAGGTGTTTGGCTGCATGAAGGCCATAGTTTGCCAAAAGCGGGTAAGCTGCGAATGACCGACTAAATATCAACAAAAGGTCTTCGGATGCAAGTGGGTGTGAATATCCCACCATACAAGTATGGTGGAGAGGAAGCTGTGAACAGCCGACCATAGTTTGCAAAAAGCGGGTGAGACAAGGTGCGAATGTCCAACCATACATGATCAAAACAGGGAGCGGAGGTGTTTGGCTGTGACAAGGTGTGAATGTCCACACAAAATTAATGAAAAGCAGGCAACAAGTAGGTTTGAATGCCCAACCATACATCATCAAAAGCAGGAGTGGATGTGTTCGGCTACAAGGTTTGAATGTCCGAGCATAGTTTGTAAAAAGCGGGTAAGAAAAGGTTCGAATGCCCAAACATACACCATCAAAAGAGGGAGCGGAGGTGTTCCGCTGTAAGAAGGTGTGAATGTCCGACCATAGTTGGTAAAAAACGGGTAAGAAAAGGTTAAAATACCCGACTGTACACAATCAATAGCGGGAGCGGATGTGTTTGGCTACAAGAATGTGTGACAGTCCGACCATGGTTTGTAAAAAAACGGGTAAGAAAAGGTGCGAATGCCCAACAATGTATGATCAAAAGAGGGAGCGGAGGTTTTCGGCTACAAGAAGGTTTGAATGTCCGACCATAGTTGGTAAAAAGCGGGTAAGAAAAGGTTAAAATACCCGACTGTACACAATCAATAGCGGGAGCGGAGTTGTTCGGCTACAAGAAGGTGTGAAAGTCCAACCATGGTTTGTAAAAAGCTGGTAAGAAAAGGTTCGAATGCCCGAATATATACCATCAAAAGCGGAAGCGGAGGTGTTCGGCTGCAAGAAGGTGTGAACGTCCGACCAAAGTTTGTAAAAAGCAGTTAAGAAAAGGTTCGAATATCCAACCAAACATAATCAAAAGCGGGAGCAGAGCTGTTCGACTGCAAGTAGGTGTGAATGTCCAGCCATAATTACTCACAAACGGGTAAGAAAAGGTAGTATTGCCTGACCATACATGATCAAAACAGGGAGCTGAGGTGGTTCAGCACCAAGGTGTGAATGTCTGACTATAGTTTGTAAAAAGCGGGTAAGATAAGGTGCGAATGCCCGACAATGTATGATCAAAAGAGGGAGCAGAGGTTTTCAGCTGCAAGAAGGTCTGAATGTCCACCCAAAATTCCTGAGAAATGGGTAAAAAATAGGTGCGAATGCCAAACCATACATCATGAAAAGCAGGAGTGGATGTGTTCGGCTACAAGAAGATTTGAATGTCCATCAATAATTGCTTTAAAACATGAAAGAAAATTGTCGAATATCAAACCGCACATGATCATAAGCGGGAGAGGAGTTGTTCAGCTGCAAGAAGGTGTGAATGTCCACCCATAATTACTGAAAAATGGGTAAGAAAAGGTGAAAATGCCCAACCATACATCATCAAAAGCAGGAGTGGATGTGTTCGCCTACAAGAAGGTTTGAATGTCCGAGCATAGTTTGTAAAAAGCGGGTAAGAAAAGGTTCGAATGCCCAAATATACACCATCAAAAGAGGGAGAGGAGGTGTTCCGCTGTAAGAAGGTGTGAATGTCCGATCATAGTTGGTAAAAAACTGGTAAGAAAAGGTTAAAATACCCGACTGTACACAATCAATAGCGGGAGCGGATGTGTTTGGCTACAAGAATGTGTGACAGTCCGACCATGGTTTGTAAAAAACGGGTAAGAGAAGGTGCGAATGCCCGACAATGTATGATCAAAAGAGGGAGCGGAGGTTTTCGGCTACAAGAAGGTTTGAATGTCCGACCATAGTTTGTAAAAAGCGGGTAAGAAAAGGTTCAAATGCCTGACTATACACCATCAAAAGCGGGAGCGGAGGTGTTCCGCTGTAAGACGGTGTGAATGTCCAACCATAGTTGGTAAAAAGTGGGTAAGAAAAGGTTAAAATACCTGACTGTACATAATCAATAGCGGGAGCGGAGTTGTTCGGCTACAAGAAGGTGTGAAAGTTCAACCATGGTTTGTAAGAAGCTGCTAAGAAAAGGTTCGAATGCCCGAATATATACCATCAAAAGCGGAAGCGGAGGTGTTCGGCTGCAAGAAGGTGTGAACGACCGACCAAAGTTTGCAAAAAGCAGTTAAGAAAAGGTTCGAATGCCCGAATATATACCATCAAAAGCGGGAGCAGAGCTTTTTCGACTGCAAGTAGGTGTGAATGTCCAGCCATAATTACTCACAAACGGGTAAGGAAAGGTAGTATTGCCAGACCATACATGATCAAAACAGGGAGCTGAGGTGGTTCAGCTGCAAGGTGTGAATGTCTGACTATAGTTTGTAAAAAGCGGGTAAGACAAGGTGCGAATGCCCAACAATGTATGATCAAAAGAGGGAGTGGAGGTCTTCGGCTGCAAGGTCTGAATGTCCAACCATAATTTCTAAAAACCGGGTAAGAAAAGGCTCGAAAGCCCGACTATACACAATCAAAAGCGGGAGCGGGAGGTTTTCAGCTGCAAATCCTTCACTCAAACCAAGTGAAAACTGCTTTGTCCTTCATATTTATCAATGTCTAGATCGACTTCAACAAAGAACAACATTGTACTTTGCAGTAAAGAAAGAGCAAATCAAAAGTTTTAGGAATCCGAGAATAAGCTTATTTTCATGAGTTCTGCACGATTATTGATTTTACTATAAATGAATGCCTTCACTCAAACTATGTTAAAACTGCTTTGTCCTTCATATTTATCAATGTCTAGATCGACTTCAACAAAGAACAACATTGTATTTTGCAGTAGAAGAAAAAGCAACACTGAAGGATCAGGAATCCGAGAATAAGCTTCTTTTCATACGTTCTGCATGATTTGGGATTTTATGTATAAAATGAATTCCTTCACTCAAACCAAGTGAAAACGTCTTTGTCCTTCATATTTATCAATGTCTAGATTTACTTCAACAAAGAACAACATTGTATTTTGCAGTAGAAGAAATAGCAACACTGAAGGATCAGGAATCCGAAAACAAGCTTATTTTCATACGTTCTGCTTGATTTGGGATTTTGCTATAAAATTAATTACTTCACTCAAACAAAGTGGAAACTGCTTTGTCCTTCATATTTATCAATGTCTATATCGATTTCAACAAAGAACAAGGCTGTATTTTGCTGTATAGGAAAGAGCAACACTGGAGGATCAGGAATCCGAGAATAAGCTTACTTTCATGAGTCCTGCACGATTTCGGATTTTCCTATAAAATGAATTGCTTTGCTCAAACCAAGTTAAAATTGCTTTGTCCTTCATAGTTATCCATGTCTAAAATGTATCAAGCATAAAGTTCCTCATATTACCCTGAATGAGAAAGAAGCATCCCTTTGGTTGAGCAATACGTTCCTTTTGCGGAGTTATGCATGATTTCGGATTTTGCTATAAAATTCATTCCTATTGATTGGTGTATAGTCAGGCATTTGAACCTTTTCTTACCCGCTTTTTACAAACTATGGTCGGACATTCAAACCTTCTTGTAGCCAAAAACCTCCGCTCCCTCTTTTGATCATACATTGTCGGGCATTCGCACCTTTTCTTACCCGTTTTTTACAAACCATGGTCGGACTTTCACACATTCTTGTAGCCAAACACATCCGCTCCCACTATTGATTGTGTACAGTCGGGTATTTTAACCTTTTCTTACCCACTTTTTACGAACTATGGTCGGACATTCACACCGTCTTACAGCGGAACATCTCAGCTCCCGCTTTTGATGGTGTATGGTCTGGCAATACTAGCTTTTCTTACCCGTTTGTGAGTAAGCATGGCTGGACATTCACACCTACTTGCAGTCGAACAGCTCTGCTCCCGCTTTTGATTATGTTTGGTTGGATATTCGAACCTTTTCTTAACTGCTTTTTACAAACTTTGGTCGGACGTTCACACCTTCTTGCAGCCGAACACCTCCGCTTCCGCTTTTGATGGTATATATTCGGGCATTCGAACCTTTTCTTAGCAGCTTTTTACAAACCATGGTTGGACTTTCACACCTTCTTGTAGCCGAACAACTCCGCTCCCGCTATTGATTGTGTACAGTCAGGTATTTTAACCTTTTCTTACCCGCTTTTTACCAACTATGGTCGGACATTCACACCGTCTTACAGCGGAACATCTCCGCTCCCGCTTTTGATGGTGTATAGTCAGGCATTTGAACCTTTTCTTACCCGCTTTTTACAAACTATGGTCGGACATTCAAACCTTCTTGTAGCCGAAAACCTCTGCTCCCTCTTTTGATTATACATTGTCGGGCATTCGCACCTTATCTTACCCGCTTTTTACAAACTATAGTCAGACATTCACACCTTGGTGCTGAACCACCTCAGCTCCCATTTTGATCATGTATGGTATGGCAATACTACCTTTTCTTACCCGTTTGTGAGTAATTATGGCTGGACATTCACACCTACTTGCAGTCGAACAGCTCTGCTCCCGCTTTTGATTATGTTTGGTTGGATATTCGAACCTTTTCTTAACTGCTTTTTACAAACTTTGGTCGGACGTTCACACCTTCTTGCAGCCGAACACCTCCGCTTCCGCTTTTGATGGTATATATTCGGGCATTTTAACCTTTTCTTACCAGCTTTTTACAAACCATGGTTGGACTTTCACACCTTCTTGTAGCCGAACAACTCCGCTCCCCCTATTGATTGTGTACAGTCGGGTATTTTAACCTTTTCTTACCCGCTTTTTACCAACTATGGTCGGACATTCACACCGTCTTACAGCGGAACACCTCCGCTCCCGCTTTTGATGGTGTATAGTCAGGCATTTGAACCTTTTCTTACCCGCTTTTTACAAACTATGGTCGGACATTCAAACCTTCTTGTAGCCAAAAACCTCCGCTCCCTCTTTTGATCATACATTGTCGGGCATTCGCACCTTTTCTTACCCGTTTTTTACAAACCATGGTCGGACTTTCACACATTCTTGTAGCCAAACACATCCGCTCCCACTATTGATTGTGTACAGTCGGGTATTTTAACCTTTTCTTACCCACTTGTTACGAACTATGGTCGGACATTCACACCGTCTTACAGCGGAACATCTCCGCTCCCGCTTTTGATGGTGTATAGTCAGGCATTTGAACCTTTTCTTACCCGCTTTTTACAAACTATGGTCGGACATTCAAACCTTCTTGTAGCCGAAAACCTCTGCTCCCTCTTTTGATTATACATTGTCGGGCATTCGCACCTTATCTTACCCGCTTTTTACAAACTATAGTCAGACATTCACACCTTGGTGCTGAACCACCTCAGCTCCCTGTTTTGATCATGTATGGTCTGGCAATACTAGCTTTTCTTACCCGTTTGTGAGTAATTATGGCTGGAAATTCACACCTACTTGCAGTCGAACAGCTCTGCTCCCGCTTTTGATTATGTTTGGTTGGATATTCGAACCTTTTCTTAACTGCTTTTTACAAACTTTGGTCGGACGTTCACACCTTCTTGCAGCCGAACACCTCCGCTTCCGCTTTTGATGGTATATATTCGGGCATTTTAACCTTTTCTTACCAGCTTTTTACAAACCATGGTTGGACTTTCACACCTTCTTGTAGCCGAACAACTCCGCTCCCGCTATTGATTGTGTACAGTCAGGTATTTTAACCTTTTCTTACCCGCTTTTTACCAACTATGGTCGGACATTCACACCGTCTTACAGCGGAACACCTCCACTCCCGCTTTTGATGGTGTATTGTCAGGCATTTGAACCTTTTCTTACCCGCTTTTTACAAACTATGCTCGGACATTCAAACCTTCTTGTAGCCAAAAACCTCCGCTCCCTCTTTTGATCATACATTGTCGGGCATTCGCACCTTTTCTTACCCGTTTTTTACAAACCATGGTCGGACTTTCACACATTCTTGTAGCCAAACACATCCGCTCCCACTATTGATTGTGTACAGTCGGGTATTTTAACCTTTTCTTACCCACTTGTTACGAACTATGGTCGGACATTCACACCGTCTTACAGCGGAACATCTCCGCTCCCGCTTTTGATGGTGTATAGTCAGGCATTTGAACCTTTTCTTACCCGCTTTTTACAAACTATGGTCGGACATTCAAACCTTCTTGTAGCCGAAAACCTCTGCTCCCTCTTTTGATTATACATTGTCGGGCATTCGCACCTTATCTTACCCGCTTTTTACAAACTATAGTCAGACATTCACACCTTGGTGCTGAACCACCTCAGCTCCCTGTTTTGATCATGTATGGTCTGGCAATACTAGCTTTTCTTACCCGTTTGTGAGTAAGCATGGCTGGACATTCACACCTACTTGCAGTCGAACAGCTCTGCTCCCGCTTTTGATTATGTTTGGTTGGATATTCGAACCTTTTCTTAACTGCTTTTTACAAACTTTGGTCGGACGTTCACACCTTCTTAAAGCCGAACACCTCCGCTTCCGCTTTTGATGGTATATATTCGGGCATTCGAACCTTTTCTTAGCAGCTTTTTACAAACCATGGTTGGACTTTCACACCTTCTTGTAGCCGAACAACTCCGCTCCCGCTATTGATTGTGTACAGTCAGGTATTTTAACCTTTTCTTACCCGCTTTTTACCAACTATGGTCGGACATTCACACCGTCTTACAGCGGAACACCTCCACTCCCGCTTTTGATGGTGTATTGTCAGGCATTTGAACCTTTTCTTACCCGCTTTTTACAAACTATGGTCGGACATTCAAACCTTCTTGTAGCCAAAAACCTCCGCTCCCTCTTTTGATCATACATTGTCGGGCATTCGCACCTTTTCTTACCCGTTTTTTACAAACCATGGTCGGACTTTCAAACCTTCTTGTAGCCCAACACATCCACTCCTGCTTTTGATGATGTATGTTTGGGCATTCGCACCTTTTCTTACCCATTTTTCAGTAATTATGGGTGGACATTCACACCTTCTTGCAGCTGAACACCTCCTCTCCCGCTTATGATGGTGTATGTTTGGGCTTTCAAGCCTTTTCTTACCCGGTTTTTACAAATTATAGTTGGACATTCAGACCTTCTTACAGCCGAAAACCTCCACTCCCTCTTTTGATCATACATTGTCGGGCATTAGCACCTTTTCTTACCCGCTTTTTACAAACCATAGTCGGACTTTCACATCTTTTAGTAGCCGAACAACTCCGCTCCCGCTATTGATTGTGTACAGTCGGGTATTTTAACCTTTTCTTACCCGCTTTTTACCAACTATGGTCGGACATTCACACCTTCTCACAGCGGAACACCTCCGCTCCCTCTTTTGATGGTGTATTTTCGGGCAGTCAAACCTTTTCTTACCTGCTTTTTACAAACTATGGTCAGACATTCAACCCTTCTTGGAGCCGAACACATCCACTCCTGCTTTTGATTATGTATAGTTGGGCATTTTCACCTTTTCTTACCCATTTTTCAGTAATTATGGGTGTACATTCACACCTTCTTGCAGCCGAACACCTCCGCTCCCTCTTTTGATCATACATTTTCGGGCATTCGCACCTTTTCTTACCCGCTTTTTACAAACCATGGTCGGACTTTCACACCTTTTAGTAGCCGAACAACTCCGCACCCGCTACTGATTGTGTACAGTTGGGTATTTTGACCTTTTCTTACCCGTTTTTTACCAACTACGGGCGGACATTCACACCTTCTTACAGCGGAACACCTCCGCTCCCTCCTTTGATGGTGTATGTTCGGGCATTCGAACCTTTTCTTACCCGCTTTTTACAAACTATGGTCAGACGTTCAAACCTTCTTGTAGCCGAACATATCCACTCCTGCTTTTGATGATGTATGGTTGGGCATTCGAACCTACTTGTTGCCCGCTTTTCATTAATTATGGGTGGACATTCACACCTTGTCTCAGCCAAACACCTCCGCTCCCTGTTTTGATCATGTATATTGACATTCGCACCTTTGCTTACCCTCTTTTTATACTGATTGCTCAAGATTAAGTTGTTCTTTCTCAAACTACAAAATTTTTTTAATTGTTGAAACTTGATTTGAAGTGGATAAATAAGGAAGACAAACAGTTTTAAGTCAGGCTGATAGCAATTAATTTTATAGCAAAATCTGTATTTCGTCATTTGTCGAGAGATGCTTATTGCTGAAGAAGTTCTTTCTCATTCTACAAAGTACAACGTTGTTTATCATTGAAACTTGATTAGACATGAATAAATATGAAGGACAAAGCAGTCTTAACTTGGTTTGAGTTAAGGAATTCGTTTTATAGGAGAATCCGAATTCGTGCATAACTCGTAAAATAGAGCTTATTTTCGGATTCCTGAAGAATGAGTCTGGTTCTTTCTCATAATACAAAGTTTGTGGTTTATTGTTGAAACTTCATCAGACCGTTAGATATAGTCGGACTCATCTCGACGCATGGCTTGGGATCTGGAACCAGTACTCTTGAGAGGGGTTGGACTCTCTTCCACTCTGGAGTTGCCCGTGGTGAGAGGCGCAGAGCAGGTGTGGGCATACTTATTGCCCCCCGGCTGTGTGCCAGTACATTGGGGTTTACCCCAGTGAACGAGAGGGTAGCCTCCCTCCGCCTTGGGTGGGGGGACGAGTCCTGACTGTTGTTTGTGCCTATGCGCCAAACAGCAGTTCAGAGTACCTACCCTTTTTGGAGTCTCTGGGGGAGGCACTGGAGAATGCTCCTACCGGAGACTCCCTCATTCTGCTGGGGGACTTCAATGCTCACGTGGGCAATGACAGTGAGACCTGGAGGGGTGTGATTGGGAGGAACGGCCCCCCCGATCTGAATCAGAGTGGTGTTATGTTGTTGGACTTCTGTGCCAGTCATAGACTGTCCATAACGAACACCATGTTTAGGCATAAGGGTGTCCATATGTGCACTTGGCACCAGGACACCCTTGGCCGCAGTTCGATGATCGACTTTGTGGTTGTATCATCGGACTTGCGGCCGTATGTCCTGGACACTCGGGTGAAGAGAGGGGCGGAGCTGTCAACTGATCACCACCTGGTGGTGAGGTGGCTCCGCTGGTGGGGGAGGATGCCGATCAGACCTGGCAGGCCCAAACGTATTGTGAGGGTCTGCTGGGAGCGTTTGTCAGAATCCCCCGTCAGAAGGAGCTTTAACTCCCACCTCCGGCAGAGCTTCAACCATATTTGAGGTGGGGGACATTGAATGGGTCATGTTCCGTGACTCCATTGCCGAGGCAGCTGGTCGGAGTTGTGGCCGTAAGGTGGTCGGTGCCTGTCGTGGCGGCAACCCTCGAACCTGCTGGTGGACACCAGTGGTGAGGGAAGCCGTCAAGCTGAAGAAGGAGTCCTATCGGGCCTTTTTGGCCAGTGGGACCCTGGAAGAAGCTGATAGGTACCAACGGGCCAGACGGGCCGCGGCTTCGGCGGTTGCTGAGGCAAAAACTCGGGCCTGGGAGGAGTTCGGTGAGACCATGGAGAACGATTTCCGGACGGCCTCGAAAAGATTCTGGTCCACCATCCGGCGTCTCAGGGGGGGGAAGCGGCTCACAGTCAACACTGTTTACAGTGGGGACGGGGCTTTGCTGACCTCAACTCGGGATGTTGTGAGTCGGTGGGGGTAGTACTTCGAGGAACTCCTCAATCCTACCAACACGTGCTCGGAAGAGGCAGAGTCGGAGAGCTCGGAGACGGGGCCTCCCATTTCTGGGGCTGAGGTTGCCGAGGTGGTTAAAAAGCTCCTCGGTGGCAAGGCAAGGGTGGATGAGGTCCGTCCTGAGTTTCTCAAGGCTCTGGATGTTGTAGGGCTGTCTTGGCTGACACGCCTCTGCAGTATCGCGTGGACATCGGGGACAGTGCCTCTGGACTGGCAGATTGGGGTGGTGGTCCCCCTCTTTAAAAAGGGGGACCGGAGGGTGTGTTCCAACTATAGGGGTATCACACTCCTCAGCCTCCCTGGTAAGGTCTATTCGGGGGTATTGGAGAGGAGGATCCGTCGGATAATCGAGCCTCGGATTCAGGAGATGCAGTGTGGCTTTCGTCCTGGCCGTGGAACAGTGGACCAGCTCTATACCCTCGGCAGGATCCTGGAGGGTGCATGGGAGTTCGCCCAACCAGTCTACATGTGTTTTGTGGACTTGGAGAAAGCGTTCGACCGTGTCCCTCGTGGAGTCCTGTGGGTGGTGCTCCGGGAATATGGAGTGCCGGACCCCTTGATAGGGGCCGTTCGGTCTCTGTATGACCGGTGCCAGAGTTTGGTCCGCATTGCCGGCAGTAAGTCGGATGCGTTTCCGGTGAGAGTTGGACTCCGTCAGGGCTGCCCTTTGTCACCGATTCTGTTCCTAACTTTTATGGACAGAATTTCTAGGCGGAGCCAGGGCGTTGAGGGTGTCCCATTTGGCGACCTCAGAATCGGGTCTCTGCTTTTTGCAGATGATGTGGTTCTGTTAGCGTCGTCAGGCCGTGACCTTCAGCTCTCACTGGAGTGATTCGCAGCCGAGTGTGAAGCGGCTGGGATGAGAATCAGCACCTCCAAATCCGAGACTATGGTTCTCAGCCGGAAAAGGGTGGAATGCTCTCTCCGGGTCGGGAATGAGATCCTTCCCCAAGAGGAGGAGTTCAAGTATCTCGGGGTCTTGTTCACGAGTGACGGACGAATGGAGCGGGAGATTGACGGGCGGATCGGTGCGGCGCCTGCAGTTGTTGTCACAACCCGTCGTTGTGAAGAGGGAGCTGAGCCAGAAGGCGAAGCTCTCTACTTACTGGTCAATCTACGTTCCAATCCTCACCTATGGTCACGAGTTGTGGGTAGTGACCGAAAGAACAAGATCGCGAATACAAGCGGCCGAAATGGGTTTCCTCCGCAGGGTGTCTGGGCTCTCCCTTAGAGATAGGGTGAGAAGCTCAGTCATCCGGGAGGGGCTCGGAGTAGAACCGCTGCTCCTCCGCATTGAGAGGAGTCAGATGAGGTGGCTCGGGCATCTGGTTAGGATGCCCCCTGGGCGCCTCCCTGGGAAGGTGTTCCGGGCACGTCCCACTGGGAGGAGACCCCGGGGGAGACCCAGGACACGTTGGAGAGACTATGTCTCTTGGCTGGCCTGGGAACGCCTCGGGGTCCCCCCGGAAGAGCTGGAGGAAGTGGCCGGGGACAGAGACGTCTGGGTTTCTCTGCTCAAGCTGCTGCCCCCGCGACCCGACCCCCGGATAAGCGGCAGATGATGGATGGATGGATAGATATATCCTCCACCAACCAGACTTACAACCCCCGACTAGGGTAGCAGAATTTCTAAGCATCTGTACCCCAAAACTACTATCAAAAATATATAAATTATTGTCTAAAATAGATGACACAATGTCTCTTCCATCCTCAAAATGGGAGGCAGATTTATCCATCAGTTCTGGTCATAGCTTCTAACCACAAATATGTTTGAACACCTTCATAAAGACTCGAAATCCTAATTTACAGCTCATACAATACAAAATCCTTCATAGAACACACTATACAGGACAAAGGATGTTCAGGATGGGTCTAACACACTCAAACATCTGCTCACATTGCACAGATAACACACCTGATGATTATGCACACGCTTTGTGGTTTTCTGCGCCTGTCCAGAAGTTCTGGCTTGAAGTCTGTGAGGACCTATCAACATGGCTAAAGTGTAGCATCCCTGCATGCCCCACACTGTGCATACTGGGTGACTTAGACAACATCAACATGGAAATTAACTCAAAACACATGGTTGTCACAGTGTTATGTATCGCAAAGAAAACTATTCTCATGAACTGGAAAGCGAAGAACAATCTGTGTATTAACCAGTTTAGAAATATTCTTTTAGATTATATTAGCATGGAAACAATGTCTGCCTCCTCAAAACATCAATTGGCTGAATTTCATTCTCTCTGGTCCCCTCTGATTAGTTTTATCACATAGTGGTGGTGGTGGGTTGCTGGGTGATGGTGGGTCTCAGGCCCGGGCTGCTGCGACTGGTGTGACCGGGTGGTTTGTTTGTTTGTTTTTTGATGTTGTTTGTTTGTTTTTTGTAGAGGTCCTCCTGGGTGGGGTTGGGTTGAGTGGGGTGGGGCGGGATGGGATGGGTACCTTCTGGGGGTACAGTAGCTCCCGGAATATGGTCACTGCAGGCCCCGAGCCTGGTGGACATCAGGCCCTCCTGCCCATTGTTGGCTCCCAGGTAGCGGGGATGCCTATTGCAGCCAGTCCCTGGCTGCCCTCTCTGGGGGAGAGTAGCTCCCCCGTTATATATCCCCATACCCCTCTCCCTTCTGGCTCCTGTACACAGCACACACTCACACATGAAGGGTTTTGGGGGCGTGTGTGTTCGGTGGGGTGTAGTGGATGGGGCCACGTAGGTGGTCCCCTTTGGTTGCACTCTGCAGTTCCCTGCCCCTGTTTTAATTACACCTTAGACATTACTACTTATCAAACACACTCACACACACACATTAGGTCTTGGGGGGTGGTTACACTGAGTGGCATCTGGTGGGCGGGGCTCTTTGGGTATGTAGGCTGCCCAGAGTGCCGCGCTCCCAGTTCTACAAGTTTGGCTGCCCCTCAATTTTAATTGCTCACTATTAGAAAATATTGAAGAGCCAGAAGGGTGAGGGGAGGGGTCTTCTTCGCACACCCCTGCTTCCTGGTGTCTGCTCGGGGCAGGAGGGGCCAGGAGGATTAATTAATTGTTCTGCTGGTTCGGGGTCTGTAGTGGCTGGGGGGTTGCTGGCCTCCTGGTGTGCCCGCTGCACTACACCCCAGCAGAGTCGAGGGAGGTAGGATGTGTGGATGTGTGGATGTATGGGACGTGAAAGTGTGTGTGGTAATGATTGGGCCTGGATCTGGGACTTGCTGTCGCCTGGCCTGCCTGTGTTTCTCCCGATGGGGCATCAGCGTTGCCTCTCCCCACTGCTCGCGACTTCACCCACCTGTGGGCACGTCTTGACTCCCAGGGCACTTGGCCAGGGGCGCTGGGGCAGGCGCTGACCCACTTTGTGGCTGTCTGGGGCGCTTGGCCCTCCTGGGTATTGGGTGGGGCCTCTGCCGGGGGGTTTGGGGGCGCTCGGGCTCCTGGGGCCCAGGTCCAGTGCACGGCCCATGTCTGGGCGGCTGGGGCCTGGCGGGGTCGGTGGGCTGTTGCCCCTGGTTCCCGGAGTGCCTCTGCCCTATGCTTATGGGGGCTCTTTCCGGGGGCTTCCTCTGCAGTCTTCTGGGTGGATGCGTGGTTGCCCCTGCGGTGGGCTGCCTGGGTTCTGTGCTCTGTGGGGGCTGCTGGTGGCCTGGGTCTTGTGGCCCTCTCTGCCTGCTTCTGATTGCTTGGGGGGGGGCTGTGGATTGTGGCCCTGTACGCTTATACACTCATAACTAAGCACGGTTATCATGTAGGTCCTGTGCCATGGGTGTTGCATGTTCTCACACACACACACACACATTCATTAGTCCAGTAGCATGGTCACTAAGCAGTTGATGTATTATCATGTCGTCTCAGGTCATCTATATCCACAGCTGTGTTGTATGCGATTGCCGCTTCTTGTGCTTGTTTTTGTTTGTTTGTGTGTTTGTTTTTTCTCTGCTTGTCTGCTTTCAGGTGCTCCTGGTGGCGCTAAGGCTGGATTCCCCTCATAGGCCATGGATTGTTGTCTGTTTTGTTTTTTACAGGTGTAGCAGCTGGTTGTCTGGTTTTTGTTTCTATTTTTGTTCTGTTTCCTCTTCTTTCCTCTTCTTCTTTCCTTGTCCCCCGGTCCGGTTCAGTTCAGTTCATGTCATATATTGTAAACAGAAATAAATAAATGGGCATCAAGGGGAGCTTTACATTTATAAAACTTCCCTTGGCAAAACAAATCTGTTTGGCATCAAAGGTATTCAGACTACAATTCTTCTGACATAATGCTGAACAGGACAAGGGGAAAAATAAGTAAAGAAGACAGTTCTGCCGAAAGCCAGGGATAGACCTGTTCTAAGTTCTATACTTTTTAAAAGGGGCGTGTTTATCAACTATGGAATTAGAAGATTTACAAAAATGGTCAAGTGCTAGATCTTCATCTGGGATTTTAACAGTGTCATATAACTATTCAACAGATCAGTTAAAAAAAAGCCTGCTCATGGAGATGTTTCAGGATCTGGATACCAAGCGTGGACCTAATGTTTTCATTTTTGCAATTCTGATACAGGCTATTGAGCAGTGATAACTAACACCAAGTTCAGATACTGCGGATTTTCTACCTTTGATTTGTTAAGATTGAGCCAATCAGGGACAACCTTGAAGGATCTCTTTGGTTTTGTAGGATCAGTAATTACCTGAGAAAGGTTGATATTGGTACACACCTTTTTTAAATGATCAGAGTTCAACTTGTTTAAATTAAAATTGCCACACAGAGATTGGGTTTAGGCCACATGCACACAGAATGACATCAACAAATATAAGAAATATTAAACATTTACACATAGATTTTTGAATATATGTAGAGGAATGATACTTTGAAATGTGCTCATTGCGGAGTTATGATCAGTTGAGTAATGAAGGTTGAACTATTCTGGGAAAGAGGTTCTATTCCCAGCATCATGATGGACACTCCTGATATAGAAGGTTTCGCTAACGCATTGGAATTGTTTTACTATTTTCATATGCATGTGCAATGAAGAATTGCTTGCTGCTGATAAATGCAAAGAAGAACAGCTTACACATAGATGCTCACATATAGGCTGCTGAATGCAATGAAGACCTGCTTATCAAGTAAAGTTCAATGTCAATGTGTAATATTCAATTAGGATTTGCAAAACAGTGAAGTTAAACAATGAATGGGTCCATAGTCGGTATGAGAAGACTACAGGAATATTTACCTGGGTGTACGTTCAAACAGAGATGAGAAAATTGCGATAAATAATTGTTTGTTTGTTTGTTAGTATGTATATGAATGTTATGTGTATAAACTGTGTTGAGTTATAGTTACTCAGTAGTGTCTCAGTGAAACAACCGACGGGGGAAGCCTTGCGGTGACAACAAAAGCAGTGTTTTACTGATCAGTCAAGTTGCTCCAGTGTACTCCATACAAACTGGTTGGCTACTGAAGGGATAGAAAATGGGGAATACTTGTTTTAAAGCAAACAAGGAATTAGATGGGAAAAATACATGTTTTAACGGGACCCAGACAATATTAAATACTCAGACAGATGGGAGAAGAAGTGTAGTTTTGTAGGAAATCACAAAATTATTACATAGAATTAGTGAAATCAATTGAAGAATGCCTTTCTGAAGAGCTGTTTACCATAGATGAGCAGCTTTGCGACCAAGCACATTGTAGATCGCTTTACTGCCAAAATGATCTAATTTAATGGATTGACATGCATAACAGCATTTTAAGAACAAAGAGAGAAACAAAAAGGGACAACGCTTCATGGTGGAAGGTGATGTATAAATAACTGTGTATATGATGAAGGGGGTGGCAACACCCATTCCGAAATCCAGCCATTCCGACATCCCGCTATTCCGACATCCCACCATTCCGACATACCACCATTCCGACATACCACCATTCCGACATGCAAACGTCCCACCATTCCGACATCCCACCATTGCGACATCCCGCTATTCTGACGTTCAAATGTCCCACCATTCCGACAAGGCTTTCCGTATAAGGAAATGTGTGTTACTCAACAGGTGAGTCCCTTCTTTCTGTTCATGCAATTTATATGTTTAACACATGTTTATAGACAAGCGTTATTAAAAACACAAAGTCTCGGCAACTGGAGGAGGAGAAGCAGTCCGCGGTGGTTTTTAATCACACACTCCAATGCCACTTGTTTCAACTTCCGAAAATTTAATCCAGGAAAAAAAGGCTTACAAACATGGACCAAAACGGCTCCATAACACGCACAAGAATCCAAAAGAAACGAAAGTTAACTAAAAGAAAGCAAATAAACAGTATGAAGTGGTCAAAATTGGTTTTACGCATGCCTATGTGCGTCTGGCACATGCGTCTTCGGGCTCTCCCACGTTGGTTTGTGGATGAAAGCTATATGTTCAGCTGTAATGTCATGTAAAAACAATCTCTACATGACATTTACTCCCAGGTGTGACCAGTTAGGTCCTTAAGATATCAACAGGCTGTATAAAGCTACAACCGTTGCGGCTGTGTGTTTGTGCCAAATGCGCAAAACCCATCCGCGCTTCCCAAAATTGGAGTGAGTACTCATAAATCACGTGAATAACATGAATAAACGTTTTTACTGAATTTTGTTGTGTTTTATACGTTCTATGCTGTCATTTCTCTCTTCTCCTATTGGCAAGGCAAGGCAGAGTGCTCGCAACTGTGTCCTGTGCAGTAGCCGTGATATCTGTAATTGCAATTATTACTTTTGCATATGATGACAGCGTGCAAAAGACGCATGGGCTCTGTGGAGAGCTCCGCTCCAGCTGGCTGCTGTGACAGCTCACTGACACTGTATTTCTGCTTAATCAGTTTCAGTCTCGCCAGAGTTACATTAATATCTGTATTTTTATATTTGAAATTCAGGGGATTTTGATAATAGATTATTAAAGTTTGTTTGCGAGGCTGTGGCCTCTGCATGTGCAAAGCTTGTGCGCCAAACTTTAGGGCGTATTTGCGCCGGCATATCATTAGTGCAAAATGTTTTGGGTAAAAAATAGGCTATTAAAAGGAACTGTCGGAATGTTAAAAAAAAAAAAAAAACATACCGCCATTCCGACCATAGGAGGAAAAAAGTGTCGGAATGGTGGGACGTTTGATAAAAAATTAAGTGTCGCCATTCCGACAATTGGAGACCCATGTCGGAATGGCGAGATGTCGGAATGGCAGCATGTAACCATGATGAAGGAGAGACCATTTGAGCAGCACAGCCATTTCGCAGCACAGGGACAGCAATCCAAGTTACAGGATCTCCCACGTGGTATCACCTGTCACATTGTGTCAAGGCATCAAAAGAAGAAAAAATCACCAAACTCAAGGACAAAAAGACAAAGACTCCGGTGAACGAAGACAGAGGACTGACAAACCAGAAATACAAAAGGATTCTCGATATCAAGATCCAGAAGAAGAGGCTAACAATGCCACGAACACTTACGATGCTGGGAATGATGCCAGCAATGAACAGAGAAGAAGATTCAGTGTCATCAATCTGCATTACGTGCCTCTAATGAGGGGGTGAATATAGAATCCTCAACGATTACAACGTCTCTGGGAACTGTGACAACAACAAGGTTTAAACCATTTTGATATATATTGTAACCTATTGTCTAAGGAATAGTGCTGAAAATGAGGTAAATCTAATCCACCACTGTCCTTGGTCTTCTGTAGGGTTTTTAAACTAATACGTGGTGGTTTGTTTTTCCACAGAAATTTGGAGATGCATGAATCTAGTGACTTAAACCAAGTAGCAGATGGTTTTATGGGGATCATTGAGTCAAACCATCAAATGCGGGAGCGGAAGTGTTCGGCTGTGAGTAGGTGTGAATGTCCGACCATAATTGCTGAAAAATGTATTAGAAGAGACTAGAATGCCGGACAAGACATCATCAAATGCGGGAGCGGAGTTGTTCGGCTGTGAGTAGGTGTGAATCTCCGAGCATAGTTTGTAAAAAGGGGGTAAGAATAGGTTCGAATGCCCGAACATACACTATCAAAACAAGGAGCTGAGGTGGCTCAGCTGCAAGGTGTGAATGTCTGACTATAGTTTGTAAATAAGGTGCGAATGCCCAACAATGTATAATCAAAAGAGGGAGCGGAGGTTTTCGGCTACAAGAAGGTTTGATTGTCCGACCATAGTTTGTAAAAAGCGGGTAAGAAAAGGTTCAAATGCCTGACTATACACCATCAAAAGCGGGAGCAGAGGTGTTCCGCTGTAAGACGGTGTGAATGTCCGACCATATTTGGTAAAAAGCGGGTAAGAAAAGGTTAAAATACCCGACTGTACACAATCAATAGCGGGAGAGGAGGTGTTCAGCTGCAAGAAGGTGTGAATGTCCACCCATAATTACTGAAAAATGGGTAAGAAAAGGTGCGAATGCCCAACCATACATTATCAAAAGCAGGTGTGAATGTCAGATCATAATTTGATAAAAGCTGATGAGAAAGGGTGAGAATGCCCGACTATACACCATCAAATGCGGGAGCGGAGTTGTTCGGCTGTGAGTAAGTGTGAATCTCCGACCATAATTGCTGAAAAATGTGTTAGAAAAGGTAAGAATGCCGGTCCATACATCATCAAAAGCGGGAGAGGTGGTGTTCGGCTGCAAGTAGGTGTGAATGTCCAGCCATAATTACTAACAAACGGGTAAGAAAAGGTAGTATTGCAAGACCATACATGATCAAAACAGGGAGCGGAGGTGGTTCAGCTGCAAGAAGGTGTGAATGTCCGACTAAAGTTCAAATATATTAACAAAAGCGGGAGGAGAGGTCTTCGGATGAGAGTGGTTGAGAATTTCCAACCATAATCTATAAAATGCGGTGAAAAAAAAGGTGTGATAGAACACTAAAAGGTGGAGCGGAAGTGTTCGGCTGCAAGAAGGTGTGAATGTCCTCCTATATTTGGTGAAAAGCAGGTGAATCAAGGTCTGAATGCCCAACCTTACATCATCAAAAGCGAGATAAGAGGTGTTTGGCTGCATGAAGGCCATAGTTTGCCAAAAGCGGGTAAGCTGCGAATGACCGACTAAATATCAACAAAAGGTCTTCGGATGCAAGTGGGTGTGAATATCCCACCATACAAGTATGGTGGAGAGGAAGCTGTGAACAGCCGACCATAGTTGGCAAAAAGCGGGTGAGAAAAGGTGCGAATGTCCAACCATACATGATCAAAACAGGGAGCGGAGGTGTTTGGCTGTGACAAGGTGTGAATGTCCACCCAAAATTAATGAAAAGCAGGCAACAAGTAGGTTTGAATGCCCAACCATACATCATCAAAAGCAGGAGTGGATATGTTCGGCTACAAGAAGGTTTGAATGTCCGAGCATAGTTTGTAAAAAGCGGGTAAGAAAAGGTTCGAATGCCCAAACATACACCATCAAAAGAGGGAGCGGAGGTGTTCCGCTGTAAGAAGGTGTGAATGTCCGACCATAGTTGGTAAAACACGGGTAAGAAAAGGTTAAAATACCCGACTGTACACAATCAATAGCGGGAGAGGAGGTGTTTGGCTACAAGAATGTGTGACAGTCCGACCATGGTTTGTAAAAAACGGGTAAGAAAAGGTGCGAATGCCCGACAATGTATGATCAAAAGAGGGAGCGGAGGTTTTCGGCTAGAAGAAGGTTTGAATGTCCGACCATAGTTGGTAAAACACGGGTAAGAAAAGGTTAAAATACCCGACTGTACACAATCAATAGCGGGAGAGGAGGTGTTTGGCTACAAGAATGTGTGACAGTCCGACCATGGTTTGTAAAAAACGGGTAAGAAAAGGTGCGAATGCCCGACAATGTATGATCAAAAGAGGGAGCGGAGGTTTTCGGCTAGAAGAAGGTTTGAATGTCCGACCATAGTTTGTAAAAAGCGGGTAAGAAAAGGTTCAAATGCCTGACTATACACCATCAAAAGCGGGAGCAGAGGTGTTCCGCTGTAAGATGGTGTGAATGTCCGACCATATTTGGTAAAAAGCGGGTAAGAAAAGGTTAAAATACCCGACTGTACACAATCAATAGCGGGAGAGGAGGTGTTCAGCTGCAAGAAGGTGTGAATGTCCACCCATAATTACTGAAAAATGGGTAAGAAAAGGTGCGAATGCCCAACCATACATTATCAAAAGCAGGTGTGAATGTCAGATCATAATTTGCAAAAAGCTGATGAGAAAGGGTGAGAATGCCCGACTATACACCATCAAATGCGGGAGCGGAGTTGTTCGGCTGTGAGTAAGTGTGAATCTCCGACCATAATTGCTGAAAAATGTGTTAGAAAAGGTAAGAATGCCGGTCCATACATCATCAAAAGCGGGAGAGGTGGTGTTCGGCTGCAAGTAGGTGTGAATGTCCAGCCATAATTACTAACAAACGGGTAAGAAAAGGTAGTATTGCAAGACCATACATGATCAAAACAGGGAGCGGAGGTGGTTCAGCTGCAAGAAGGTGTGAATGTCCGACTAAAGTTCAAATATATTAACAAAAGCGGGAGGAGAGGTCTTCGGATGAGAGTGGTTGAGAATTTCCAACCATAATCTATAAAATGCGGTGAAAAAAAAGGTGTGATAGAACACTAAAAGGTGGAGCGGAAGTGTTCGGCTGCAAGAAGGTGTGAATGTCCTCCTATATTTGGTGAAAAGCAGGTGAATCAAGGTCTGAATGCCCAACCTTACATCATCAAAAGCGAGATAAGAGGTGTTTGGCTGCATGAAGGCCATAGTTTGCCAAAAGCGGGTAAGCTGCGAATGACCGACTAAATATCAACAAAAGGTCTTCGGATGCAAGTGGGTGTGAATATCCCACCATACAAGTATGGTGGAGAGGAAGCTGTGATAAGCCGACCATAGTTGGCAAAAAGCGGGTGAGAAAAGGTGCGAATGTCCAACCATACATGATCAAAACAGGGAGCGGAGGTGTTTGGCTGGGACAAGGTGTGAATGTCCACCCAAAATTAATGAAAAGCAGGCAACAAGTAGGTTTGAATGCCCAACCATACATCATCAAAAGCAGGAGTGGATATGTTCGGCTACAAGAAGGTTTGAATGTCCGAGCATAGTTTGTAAAAAGCGGGTAAGAAAAGGTTCGAATGCCCAAACATACACCATCAAAAGAGGGAGCGGAGGTGTTCCGCTGTAAGAAGGTGTGAATGTCCGACCATAGTTGGTAAAACACGGGTAAGAAAAGGTTAAAATACCCGACTGTACACAATCAATAGCGGGAGAGGAGGTGTTTGGCTACAAGAATGTGTGACAGTCCAACCATGGTTTGTAAAAAACGGGTAAGAAAAGGTGCGAATGCCCGACAATGTATGATCAAAAGAGGGAGCGGAGGTTTTCGGCTAGAAGAAGGTTTGAATGTCCGACCATAGTTGGTATAACACGGGTAAGAAAAGGTTAAAATACCCGACTGTACACAATCAATAGCGGGAGAGGAGGTGTTTGGCTACAAGAATGTGTGACAGTCCGACCATGGTTTGTAAAAAACGGGTAAGAAAAGGTGCGAATGCCCAACAATGTATGATCAAAAGAGGGAGCGCAGGTTTTCGGCTAGAAGAAGGTTTGAATGTCCGACCATAGTTTGTAAAAAGCGGGTAAGAAAAGGTTCAAATGCCTGACTATACACCATCAAAAGCGGGAGCGGAGGTGTTTGGCTACAAGAAGGTGTGAAAGTTCAACCATGGTTTGTAAAAAGCTGCTAAGAAAAGGTTCGAATGCCCGAATATATACCATCAAAAGCGGAAGCGGAGGTGTTCAGCTGCAAGAAGGTGTGAACGTCCGACCAAAGTTTGTAAAAAGCAGTTAAGAAAAGGTTCGAATGCCCGAATATATACCATCAAAAGCGGGAGCAGAGCTGTTCGACTGCAAGTAGGTGTGAATGTCCAGCCATATTTACTCACAAACGGGTAGAAAAGGTAGTATTGCCAGACCATACATGATCAAAACAGGGAGCTGAGGTGGTTCAGCTGCAAGGTGTGAATGTCTGACTATAGTTTGTAAAAAGCGGGTAAGACAAGGTGCGAATGCCCGACAATGTATGATCAAAAGAGGGAGTGGAGGTCTTCGGCTGCAAGGTCTGAATGTCCAACCATAATTTCTAAAAACCGGGTAAGAAAAGGCTCGAAAGCCCGACTATACACAATCAAAAGCGGGAGCGGGAGGTTTTCAGCTGCAAATCCTTCACTCAAACCAAGTGAAAACTGCTTTGTCCTTCATATTTATCAATGTCTAGATCGACTTCAACAAAGAACAACATTGTACTTTGCAGTAAAGAAAGAGCAAATCAAAAGTTTTAGGAATCCGAGAATAAGCTTATTTTCATGAGTTCTGCACGATTATTGATTTTACTATAAATGAATGCCTTCACTCAAACTATGTTAAAACTGCTTTGTCCTTCATATTTATCAATGTCTAGATTGACTTGAACAAAGAACAACACTGGATTTTGCTGTAGAAGAAAGAGCAACACTGAAGGATCAGTAATCCGAGAATAAGCTTATTTTCATACGTTCTGCATGATTTGGGATTTTATGTATAAAATGAATTCCTTTACTCAAACTATGTTAAAACTGCTTTGTCCCTCATATTTATCAATGTCTAGATTGACTTCAACAAAGAGCAACATTGTATTTTGTAGTAGAAGAAATAGCAACACTGAAGGATCAGGAATCCGAAAACAAGCTTATTTTCATACGTTCTGCATGATTTGGGATTTTGCTATAGAATTAATTCCTTCACTCAAACAAAGTGGAAACTGCTTTGTCCTTCATATTTATCAATGTCTATATCGATTTCAACAAATAACAAGGCTGTATTTTGCAGTATAGGAAAGAGCAACACTGGAGGATCAGGAATCCGAGAATAAGCTTACTTTCATGAGTCCTGCACGATTTCGGATTTTCCTATAAAATGAATTGCTTTGCTCAAACCAAGTTAAAATTGCTTTGTCCTTCATAGTTATCCATGTCTAAAATGTATCAAGCATAAAGTTCCTCATATTACCCTGAATGAGAAAGAAGCATCCCTTTGGTTGAGCAATACGTTCCTTTTGCGGAGTTATGCATGATTACGGATTTTGCTATAAAATTCATTCCTTCACACCTTTTTTTTTCACCGCATTTTATAGATTATGGTTGGAAATTTCAACCACTCTAATCCGAAGACCTCTCCTCCCGCTTTTGTTAATATATTTGAACTTTAGTTGGACATTCACCCCTTTTTGCAGCTAAACCACCTCCGCTCCCTGTTTTGATCATGTATGGTCTGGCAATACTACATTTTCTTACCCGTTTGTGAGTAATTATGGCTGGATATTCACACCTACTTGCAGCTGAACACAATCTCTCTCGCTTTTAATTATGTTTGGATATTCGAAACTTTTCTTTACTGCTTTTTGCCAACTTTGGTCGGACGTTCACACCTTCTTGCAGCCGAACACCTCCGCTTCCGCTTTTGATGGTATATAGTCAGGCATTTGAACCTTTTCTTACCCGCTTTTTACAAACTATGGTCGGACATTCAAACCTTCTTGTAGCAAAAAACCTCTGCTCCCTCTTTTGATTATACATTGTCGGGCATTCGCACCTTATCTTACCCGCTTTTTACAAACTATAGTCAGACATTCACACCTTGGTGCTGAACCACCTCAGCTCCCTGTTTTGATCATGTATGGTCTGGAAATACTACCTTTTCTTACCCGTTTGTGAGTAATTATGGCTGGACATTCACACCTACTTGCAGTCGAACAGCTCTGCTCCCGCTTTTGATTATGTTTGGTTGGATATTCGAACCTTTTCTTAACTGCTTTTTACAAACTTTGGTCGGACGTTCACACCTTCTTGCAGCCGAACACCTCCACTTCCGCTTTTGATGGTATATATTCGGGCATTCGAACCTTTTCTTACCAGCTTTTTACAAACCATGGTTGGACTTTCACACCTTCTTGTAGCCGAACAACTCCGCTCCCCCTATTGATTGTGTACAGTCGGGTATTTTAACCTTTTCTTACCCGTTTTTTACCAACTATGGTCGGACATTCACACCTTCTTACAGCGGAACACCTCCGCTCCCTCTTTTGATGGTGTATGTTTGGGCATTCGAACCTTTTCTTACCCGCTTTTTACAAACTATGCTCGGACATTCAAACCTTCTTGTAGCCGAACACATCCACTCCTGCTTTTGATGATGTATGGTTGGGCATTCAAACCTACTTGTTGCCCACTTTTCATTAATTTTGGGTGGACATTCACACCTTGTCACAGCCAAACACCTCCGCTCCCTGTTTTGATCGTGTATGGTTGGACATTCGCACCTTTTCTCACCCGCTTTTTGCCAACTATGGTCGGCTGTTCACAGCTTCCTCTCCACCATACTTGTATGGTGGGATATTCACACCCACTTGCATCCGAAGACCTTTTGTTGATATTTAGTCGGTCATTCGCAGCTTACCCGCTTTTGGCAAACTATGGCCTTCATGCAGCCAAACACCTCTGATCTCGCTTTTGATGATGTAAGGTTGGGCATTCAGACCTTGCTTCACCTGCTTTTCACCAAATATAGGAGGACATTCACACCTTCTTGCAGCCGAACACTTCCGCTCCACCTTTTAGTGTTCTATCACACCTTTTTTTCACCGCATTTTATAGATTATGGTTGGAAATTCTCAACCACTCTCATCCGAAGACCTCTCCTCCCGCTTTTGTTAATATATTTGAACTTTAGTCGGACATTCACACCTTCTTGCAGCTGAACCACCTCCGCTCCCTGTTTTGATCATATATGGTATGGCAATACTACCTTTTCTTACCCGTTTGTTAGTAATTATGGCTGGACATTCACACCTACTTGCAGCCGAACACCACCTCTCCCGCTTTTGATGATGTATGGACCAGCATTCTTACCTTTTCTAACACATTTTTCAGCAATTATGGTCGGAGATTCACACTTACTCACAGCCGAACAACTCCGCTCCCGCATTTGATGGTGTATAGTCGGGCATTCTCACCCTTTCTCATCAGCTTTTTGCAAATTATGATCTGACATTCACACCTGCTTTTGATAATGTATGGTTGGGCATTCACACCTTTTCTTACCCATTTTTCAGTAATTATGGGTGGACATTCACACCTTCTTGCAGCTGAACACCTCCTCTCCCGCTATTGATTGTGTACAATCGGGTATTTTAACCTTTTCTTACCCGCTTTTTACCAAATATGGTCGGACATTCACACCGTCTTACAGCGGAACACCTCAGCTCCCTGTTTTGATAGTGTATGTTCGGGCATTCGAACCTATTCTTACCCCCTTTTGACAAACTATGGTCAGAGATTCACACCTACTCACAGCCGAACAACTCCGCTCCCGCATTTGATGATGTCTTGTCCGGCATTCTAGTCTCTTCTAACACATTTTTCAGTAATTATGGTTGGACATTCACACCTACTCACAGCCGAACACTTCCGCTCCCGCATTTGATGGTGTATAGCCGGGCATTCTCACCCTTTCTCATCAGCTTTTTGCAAATTATGATCTGACATTCACACCTACTTGCAGTCGAACAGCTCTGCTCCCGCTTTTGATTATGTTTGGTTGGATATTCGAACCTTTTCTTAACTGCTTTTTACAAACTATGGTCGGACGTTCACACCTTCTTGCAGCCGAACACCTCCGCTTCCGCTTTTGATGGTATATATTCGGGCATTCAAACCTTTTCTTACCAGCTTTTTACAAACCATGGTCGGACATTCAAACCTTCTTGTAGCCGAAAACCTCCGCTCCCTCTTTTGATTATACATTGTTGGGCATTCGCACCTTATTTACAAACTATAGTCACACATTCACACCTTGCAGCTGAGCCACCTCAGCTCCCTGTTTTGATAGTGTATGTTCGGGCATTCGAACCTATTCTTACCCCCTTTTTACAAACTATGGTCGGAGATTCACACCTACTCACAGCCGAACAACTCCGCTCCCGCATTTGATGATGTCTTGTCCGGCATTCTAGTCTCTTCTAACACATTTTTCAGTAATTATGGTTGGACATTCACACCTACTCACAGCCGAACACTTCCGCTCCCGCATTTGATGGTGTATAGCCGGGTATTCTCACCCTTTCTCATCAGCTTTTTGCAAATTATGATCTGACATTCACACCTACTTGCAGTCGAACAGCTCTGCTCCCGCTTTTGATTATGTTTGGTTGGATATTCGAACCTTTTCTTAACTGCTTTTTACAAACTATGGTCGGACGTTCACACCTTCTTGCAGCCGAACACCTCCGCTTCCGCTTTTGATGGTATATATTCGGGCATTCGAACCTTTTCTTACCAGCTTTTTACAAACCATGGTTGGACTTTCACACCTTCTTGTAGCCGAACAACTCCGCTCCCCCTATTGATTGTGTACAGTCGGGTATTTTAACCTTTTCTTACCCGCTTTTTACCAACTTTGGTCGGACATTCACACCGTCTTACAGCGGAACACCTCCGCTCCCGCTTTTGATGGTGTATAGTCAGGCATTTGAACCTTTTCTTACCCGCTTTTTACAAACTATGGTCGGACATTCAAACCTTCTTGTAGCCAAAAACCTCCGCTCCCTCTTTTGATCATACATTGTCGGGCATTCGCACCTTATCTTACCCGCTTTTTACAAACTATAGTCAGACATTCACACCTTGGTGCTGAACCACCTCAGCTCCCTGTTTTGATCATGTATGGTCTGGCAATACTACCTTTTCTTACCCGTTTGTGAGTAATTATGGCTGGACATTCACACCTACTTGCAGTCGAACAGCTCTGCTCCCGCTTTTGATTATGTTTGGTTGGATATTCGAACCTTTTCTTAACTGCTTTTTACAAACTTTGGTCGGACGTTCACACCTTCTTGCAGCCGAACACCTCCGCTTCCGCTTTTGATGGTATATATTCGGGCATTTGAACCTTTTCTTAGCAGCTTTTTACAAACCATGGTTGGACTTTCACACCTTCTTGTAGCCGAACAACTCCGCTCCCGCTATTGATTGTGTACAGTCAGGTATTTTAACCTTTTCTTACCCGCTTTTTACCAACTATGGTCGGACATTCACACCGTCTTACAGCGGAACACCTCCGCTCCCGCTTTTGATGGTGTATTGTCAGGCAGTTGAACCTTTTCTTACCCGCTTTTTACAAACTATGGTCGGACATTCAAACCTTCTTGTAGCCAAAAATCTCCGCTCCCTCTTTTGATCATACATTGTCGGGCATTCGCACCTTTTCTTACCCGTTTTTTACAAACCATGGTCGGACTTTCAAACCTTCTTGTAGCCCAACACATCCACTCCTTCTTTTGATGATGTATGTTTGGGCATTCGCACCTTTTCTTACCCATTTTTCCGTAATTATGGGTGGACATTCACACCTTCTTGCAGCTGAACACCTCCTCTCCCGCTTATGATGGTGTATAGTCGGGCTTTCAAGCCTTTTCTTACCCGGTTTTTACAAATTATAGTTGGACATTCAGACCTTCTTACAGCCGAAAACCTCCACTCCCTCTTTTGATCATACATTGTCGGGCATTAACACGTTTTCTTACCCGCTTTTTACAAACCATAGTCGGACTTTCACATCTTTCAGTAGCCGAACAACTCCGCTCCCGCTATTGATTGTGTACAGTCGGGTATTTTAACCTTTTCTTACCCGCTTTTTACCAACTATGGTCGGACATTCACACCGTCTTACAGCGGAACATCTCCGCTCTCGCTTTTGATGTTGTATAGTCAGGCATTTGAACCTTTTCTTACCCGCTTTTTACAAACTATGCTCGGACATTCAAACCTTCTTGTAGCAAAAAATCTCTGCTCCCTCTTTTGATTATACATTGTCGGGCATTCGCACCTTATCTTACCCGCTTTTTACAAACTATAGTCAGACATTCACACCTTGGTGCTGAACCACCTCAGCTCCCTGTTTTGATCATGTATGGTCTGGCAATACTACCTTTTCTTACCCGTTTGTGAGTAATTATGGCAGGACATTCACACCTACTTGCAGTCGAACAGCTCTGCTCCCGCTTTTGATTATGTTTGGTTGGATATTCGAACCTTTTCTTAACTGCTTTTTACAAACTTTGGTCGGACGTTCACACCTTCTTGCAGCCGAACACCTCCACTTCCGCTTTTGATGGTATATATTTCGGCATTCGAACCTTTTCTTACCAGCTTTTTACAAACCATGGTTGGACTTTCACACCTTCTTGTGGCCGAACAACTCCGCTCCCCCTATTGATTGTGTACAGTCGGGTATTTTAACCTTTTCTTACCCGTTTTTTACGAACTATGGTCGGACATTCACACCTTCTTACAGCGGAACACCTCCGCTCCCTCTTTTGATGGTGTATGTTTGGGCATTCGCACCTTTTCTTACCCGCTTTTTACAAACTATGCTCGGACATTCAAACCTTCTTGTAGCCGAACACATCCACTCCTGCTTTTGATGATGTATGGTTGGGCATTCAAACCTACTTGTTGCCCACTTTTCATTAATTTTGGGTGGACATTCACACCTTGTCACAGCCAAACACCTCCGCTCCCTGTTTTGATCGTGTATGGTTGGACATTCGCACCTTTTCTCACCCGCTTTTTGCCAACTATGGTCGGCTGTTCACAGCTTCCTCTCCACCATACTTGTATGGTGGGATATTCACACCCACTTGCATCCGAAGACCTTTTGTTGATATTTAGTCGGTCATTCGCAGCTTACCCGCTTTTGGCAAACTATGGCCTTCATGCAGCCAAACACCTCTGATCTCGCTTTTGATGATGTAAGGTTGGGCATTCAGACCTTGCTTCACCTGCTTTTCACCAAATATAGGAGGACATTCACACCTTCTTGCAGCCGAACACTTCCGCTCCACCTTTTAGTGTTCTATCACACCTTTTTTTCACCGCATTTTATAGATTATGGTTGGAAATTCTCAACCACTCTCATCCGAAGACCTCTCCTCCCGCTTTTGTTAATATATTTGAACTTTAGTCGGACATTCACACCTTCTTGCAGCTGAACCACCTCCGCTCCCTGTTTTGATCATATATGGTATGGCAATACTACCTTTTCTTACCCGTTTGTTAGTAATTATGGCTGGACATTCACACCTACTTGCAGCCGAACACCACCTCTCCCGCTTTTGATGATGTATGGACCGGCATTCTTACCTTTTCTAACACATTTTTCAGCAATTATGGTCGGAGATTCACACTTACTCACAGCCGAACAACTCCGCTCCCGCATTTGATGGTGTATAGTCGGGCATTCTCACCCTTTCTCATCAGCTTTTTGCAAATTATGATCTGACATTCACACCTGCTTTTGATAATGTATGGTTGGGCATTCACACCTTTTCTTACCCATTTTTCAGTAATTATGGGTGGACATTCACAACTTCTTGCAGCTGAACACCTCCTCTCCCGCTATTGATTGTGTACAGTCGGGTATTTTAACCTTTTCTTACCCGCTTTTTACCAAATATGGTCGGACATTCACACCGTCTTACAGCGGAACACCTCTGCTCCCGCTTTTGATGGTGTATAGTCAGGCGCTTGAACCTTTTCTTACCCGCATTTTACAAACTATGGTCGGACATTCAAACCTTCTTGTAGCCGAAAACCTCTGCTCCCTCTTTTGATTATACATTGTTGGGCATTCGCACCTTATTTACAAACTATAGTCACACATTCACACCTTGCAGCTGAGCCACCTCAGCTCCCTGTTTTGATAGTGTATGTTCGGGCATTCGAACCTATTCTTACCCCCTTTTTACAAACTATGGTCGGAGATTCACACCTACTCACAGCCGAACAACTCCGCTCCCGCATTTGATGATGTCTTGTCCGGCATTCTAGTCTCTTCTAACACATTTTTCAGTAATTATGGTTGGACATTCACACCTACTCACAGCCGAACACTTCCGCTCCCGCATTTGATGGTGTATAGCCGGGCATTCTCACCCTTTCTCATCAGCTTTTTGCAAATTATGATCTGACATTCACACCTACTTGCAGTCGAACAGCTCTGCTCCCGCTTTTGATTATGTTTGGTTGGATATTCGAACCTTTTCTTAACTGCTTTTTACAAACTTTGGTCGGACGTTCACACCTTCTTGCAGCCGAACACCTCCGCTTCCGCTTTTGATGGTATATATTCGGGCATTCGAACCTTTTCTTACCAGCTTTTTACAAACCATGGTTGGACTTTCACACCTTCTTGTAGCCGAACAACTCCGCTCCCCCTATTGATTGTGTACAGTCGGGTATTTTAACCTTTTCTTACCCGCTTTTTACCAACTATGGTCGGACAATCACACCGTCTTACAGCGGAACACCTCCGCTCCCGCTTTTGATGGTGTATAGTCAGGCATTTGAACCTTTTCTTACCCGCTTTTTACAAACTATGGTCGGACATTCAAACCTTCTTGTAGCCAAAAACCTCCGCTCCCTCTTTTGATCATATATTGTCGGGCATTCGCACCTTATCTTACCCGCTTTTTACAAACTATAGTCAGACATTCACACCTTGGTGCTGAACCACCTCAGCTCCCTGTTTTGATCATGTATGGTCTGGCAATACTACCTTTTCTTACCCGTTTGTGAGTAATTATGGCTGGACATTCACACCTACTTGCAGTCGAACAGCTCTGCTCCCGCTTTTGATTATGTTTGGTTGGGTATTCGAACCTTTTCTTAACTGCTTTTTACAAACTTTGGTCGGACGTTCACACCTTCTTGCAGCCGAACACCTCCGCTTCCGCTTTTGATGGTATATATTCGGGCATTCGAACCTTTTCTTAGCAGCTTTTTACAAACCATGGTTGGACTTTCACACCTTCTGGTAGCCGAACAACTCCGCTCCCGCTATTGATTGTGTACAGTCAGGTATTTTAACCTTTTCTTACCCGCTTTTTACCAACTATGGTCGGACATTCACACCGTCTTACAGCGGAACACCTCCGCTCCCGCTTTTGATCATACATTGTCGGGCATTCGCACCTTTTCTTACCCGTTTTTTACAAACCATGGTCGGACTTTCAAACCTTCTTGTAGCCCAACACATCCACTCCTTCTTTTGATGATGTATGTTTGGGCATTCGCACCTTTTCTTACCCATTTTTCAGTAATTATGGGTGGACATTCACACCTTCTTACAGCCGAAAACCTCCACTCCCTCTTTTGATCATACATTGTCGGGCATTAGCACCTTTTCTTACCCGCTTTTTACAAACAATAGTCTGACTTTCACATCTTTTAGTAGCCGGACAACTCCGCTCCCGCTATTGATTGTGTACAGTCGGGTATTTTAACCTTTTCTTACCCGCTTTTTACCAACTATGGTCGGACATTCACACCTTCTCACAGCGGAACACCTCCGCTCCCTCTTTTGATGGTGTATGTTCGGGCAGTCAAACCTTTTCTTACCTGCTTTTTACCAACTATGGTCGGACATTTACACCTTCTTACAGCGGAATACCTCCGGTCCCTCTTTTGATGGTCTATGTTCGGGCATTCGAACCTTTTCTTACCCGCTTTTTACAAACTATGGTCGGACATTCAAACCTTCTTGGAGCCGAACACATCCACTCCTGCTTTTGATGATGTATGGTTGGGCATTCGCACCTTTTCTTACCCATTTTTCAGTAATTATGGGTGTACATTCACACCTTCTTGCAGCCGAACACCTCCGCTCCCTCTTTTGATCATACATTTTCGGGCATTCGCACCTTTTCTTACCCGCTTTTTACAAACCATGGTCGGACTTTCACACCTTTTAGTAGCCGAACAACTCCGCACCCGCTACTGATTGTGTACAGTCGGGTATTTTAACCTTTTCTTACCCGTTTTTTACCAACTACGGGCGGACATTCACACCTTCTTACAGCGGAACACCTCCGCTCCCTCCTTTGATGGTGTATGTTCGGGCATTCGAACCTTTTCTTACCCGCTTTTTACAAACTATGGTCAGACGTTCAAACCTTCTTGTAGCCGAACATATCCACTCCTGCTTTTGATGATGTATGGTTGGGCATTCGAACCTACTTGTTGCCCGCTTTTCATTAATTATGGGTGGACATTCACACCTTGTCTCAGCCAAACACCTCCGCTCCCTGTTTTGATCATGTATGGTTTGACATTCGCACCTTTGCTTACCCTCTTTTTATACTGATTGCTCAAGATTAAGTTGTTCTTTCTCAAACTACAAAATTTTTTTAATTGTTGAAACTTGATTTGAAGTGGATAAATAAGGAAGACAAACAGTTTTAAGTCAGGCTGATAGCAATTAATTTTATAGCAAAATCTGTATTTCGTCATTTGTCGAGAGATGCTTATTGCTGAAGAAGTTCTTTCTCATTCTACAAAGTACAACGTTGTTTATCATTGAAACTTGATTAGACATGAATAAATATGAAGGACAAAGCAGTCTTAACTTGGTTTGAGTTAAGGAATTCGTTTTATAGGAGAATCCGAATTCGTGCATAACTCGTAAGATAGAGCTTATTTTCGGATTCCTGAAGAATGAGTCTGGTTCTTTCTCATAATACAAAGTTTGTGGTTTATTGTTGAAACTTCGTCAGACCGTTAGATATAGTCGGACTCATCTCGACGCACGGCTTGGGATCTGGAACCAGTACTCTTGAGAGGGGTTGGACTCTCTTCCACTCTGGAGTTGCCCGTGGTGAGAGGCGCAGAGCAGGTGTGGGCATACTTATTGCCCCCCGGCTGTGTGCCAGTACATTGGGGTTTACCCCAGTGAACGAGAGGGTAGCCTCCCTCCGCCTTGGGTGGGGGGACGAGTCCTGACTGTTGTTTGTGCCTATGCGCCAAACAGCAGTTCAGAGTACCTACCCTTTTTGGAGTCTCTGGGGGAGGCACTGGAGAATGCTCCTACCGGAGACTCCCTCATTCTGCTGGGGGACTTCAATGCTCACGTGGGCAATGACAGTGAGACCTGGAGGGGTGTGATTGGGAGGAACGGCCCCCCCGATCTGAATCAGAGTGGTGTTATGTTGTTGGACTTCTGTGCCAGTCATAGACTGTCCATAACGAACACCAAGTTCAGGCATAAGGGTGTCCATATGTGCACTTGGCACCAGGACACCCTTGGCCGCAGTTCGATGATCGACTTTGTGGTTGTATCATCGGACTTGCGGCCGTATGTCCTGGACACTCGGGTGAAGAGAGGGGCGGAGCTGTCAACTGATCACCACCTGGTGGTGAGTTGGCTCCGCTGGTGGGGGAGGATGCCGATCAGACCTGGCAGGCCCAAACGTATTGTGAGGGTCTGCTGGGAGCGTTTGTCAGAATCCCCCGTCAGAAGGAGCTTTAACTCCCACCTCCGGCAGAGCTTCAACCATATTTGAGGTGGGGGACATTGAATGGGCCATGTTCCGTGACTCCATTGCCGAGGCAGCTGGTCGGAGTTGTGGCCGTAAGGTGGTCTTTGCCTGTCGTGGCGGCAACCCTCGAACCTGCTGGTGGACACCAGTGGTGAGGGAAGCCGTCAAGCTGAAGAAGGAGTCCTATCGGGCCTTTTTGGTCAGTGGGACCCTGGAAGAAGCTGATAGGTACCGACGGGCCAGACGGGCCGCGGCTTCGGCGGTTGCTGAGGCAAAAACTCGGGCCTGGGAGGAGTTCAGTGAGACCATGGAGAACGATTTCCGGACGGCCTCGAAAAGATTCTGGTCCACCATCCGGCGTCTCAGGGGGGGGAAGCGGCTCACAGTCAACACTGTTTACAGTGGGGACGGGGCTTTGCTGACCTCAACTAGGGATGTTGTGAGTCGGTGGGGGGAGTACTTCGAGGAACTCCTCAATCCTACCAACACGTGCTCGGAAGAGGCAGAGTCGGAGAGCTCGGAGACGGGGCCTCCCATTTCTGGGGCTGAGGTTGCCGAGGTGGTCAAAAAGCTCCTCGGTAGCAAGGCCCCGGGGGTGGATGAGGTCCGTCCTGAGTTTCTCAAGGCTCTGGATGTTGTAGGGCTGTCTTGGCTGACACGCCTCTGCAGCATCGCGTGGACATCGGGGACAGTGCCTCTGGACTGACAGATTGGGGTGGTGGTCCCCCTCTTTAAAAAGGGGGACCGGAGGGTGTGTTCCAACTATAGGGGTATCACACTCCTCAGCCTCCCTGGTAAGGTCTATTCGGGGGTATTGGAGAGGAGGATCCGTCGGATAATCGAGCCTCGGATTCAGGAGATGCAGTGTGGCTTTCGTCCTGGCCGTGGAACAGTGGACCAGCTCTATACCCTCGGCAGGATCCTGGAGGGTGCATGGGAGTTCGCCCAACCAGTCTACATGTGTTTTGTGGACTTGGAGAAAGCGTTCGACCGTGTCCCTCGTGGAGTCCTGTGGGTGGTGCTCCGGGAATATGGAGTGCCGGACCCCTTGATATGGGCCGTTCGGTCTCTGTATGACCGGTGCCAGAGTTTGGTCCGCATTGCCGGCAGTAAGTCGGATACGTTTCCGGTGAGAGTTGGACTCCGTCAGGGCTGCCCTTTGTCACCGATTCTGTTCCTAACTTTTATGGACAGAATTTCTAGGCGGAGCCAGGGCGTTGAGGGTGTCCCATTTGGCGACCTCAGAATCGGGTCTCTGCTTTTTGCAGATGATGTGGTTCTGTTAGCGTCGTCAGGCCGTGACCTTCAGCTCTCACTGGAGTGATTTGCAGCCGAGTGTGAAGCGGCTGGGATGAGAATCAGCACCTCCAAATCCGAGACTATGGTTCTCAGCCGGAAAAGGGTGGAATGCTCTCTCCGGGTCGGGAATGAGATCCTTCCCCAAGAGGAGGAGTTCAAGTATCTCGGGGTCTTGTTCACGAGTGACGAACGAATGGAGCGGGAGATTGACGGACGGGTCGGTGCAGAGCCTGCAACACTGCTGTGAAGAGGGAGCTGAGCCAGAAGGCGAAGCTCTCTACTTACTGGTCAATCTACGTTCCCATCCTCACCTATGGTCACGAGTTGTGGGTAGTGACCGAAAGAACAAGATCGCGAATACAAGCGGCCGAAATGGGTTTCCTCCGCAGGGTGTCTGGGCTCTCCCTTAGAGATAGGGTGAGAAGCTCAGTCATCCGGGAGGGGCTCGGAGTAGAACCGCTGCTCCTCCGCATTGAGAGGAGTCAGATGAGGTGGCTCGGGCATCTGGTTAGGATGCCCCCTGGGCGCCTCCCTGGGGAGGTGTTCCGGGCACGTCCCACTGGGAGGAGACCCCGGGGGAGACCCAGGACACGTTGGAGAGACTATGTCTCTCGGCTGGCCTGGGAACGCCTCGGGGTCCCCCCGAAAGAGCTGGAGGAAGTGGCCGGGGACAGAGACGTCTGGGTTTCTCTGCTCAAGCTGCTGCCCCCGCGACCCGACCCCCGGATAAGCGGCAGATGATGGATGGATGGATGGATATATCCTCCACCAACCAGACTTACAACCCCCGACTAGGGTAGCAGAATTTCTAAGCATCTGTACCCCAAAACTACTATCAAAAATATATAAATTATTGTCTAAGATAGATGACGTGATGTAGTGGATGGGGCCACGTAGGTGGTCCCCTTTGGTTGCACTCTGCAGTTCCCTGCCCCTGTTTTAATTACACCTTAGACATTACTACTTATCAAACACACTCACACACACACATTAGGTCTTGGGGGGTGGTTACACTGAGTGGCATCTGGTGGGCGGGGCTCTTTGGGTATGTAGGCTGCCCAGAGTGCCGCGCTCCCAGTTCTACAAGTTTGGCTGCCCCTCAATTTTAATTGCTCACTATTAGAAAATATTGAAGAGCCAGAAGGGTGAGGGGAGGGGTCTTCTTCGCACACCCCTGCTTCCTGGTGTCTGCTCGGGGCAGGAGGGGCCAGGAGGATTAATTAATTTTTCTGCTGGTTCGGGGTCCGTGGTGGCTGGGGGGTTGCTGGCCTCCTGGTGTGCCCGCTGCACTACACCCCAGCAGAGTCGAGGGAGGTAGGATGTGTGGATGTGTGGATGTATGGGACGTGAAAGTGTGTGTGGTAATGATTGGGCCTGGATCTGGGACTTGCTGTCGCCTGGCCTGCCTGTGTTTCTCCCGATGGGGCATCAGCGTTGCCTCTCCCCACTGCTCGCGACTTCACCCACCTGTGGGCACGTCTTGACTCCCAGGGCACTTGGCCAGGGGCGCTGGGGCAGGCGCTGACCCACTTTGTGGCTGTCTGGGGCGCTTGGCCCTCCTGGGTATTGGGTGGGGCCTCTGCCGGGGGGTTTGGGGGCGCTCGGGCTCCTGGGGCCCAGGTCCCGGAGTGCCTCTGCCCTATGCTTATGGGGGCTCTTTCCGGGGGCTTCCTCTGCAGTCTTCTGGGTGGATGCGTGGTTGCCCCTGCGGTGGGCTGCCTGGGTCCTGTGCTCTGTGGGGGCTGCTGGTGGCCTGGGTCTTGTGGCCCTCTCTGCCTGCTTCTGATTGCTTGGGGGGGGGCTGTGGATTGTGGCCCTGTACGCTTATACACTCATAACTAAGCACGGTTATCATGTAGGTCCTGTGCCATGGGTGTTGCATGTTCTCACACACACACACACACACACATTCATTAGTCCAGTAGCATGGTCACTAAGCAGTTGATGTATTATCATGTCGTCTCAGGTCATCTATATCCACAGCTGTGTTGTATGCGATTGCCGCTTCTTGTGCTTGTTTTTGTTTGTCTGTTTGTTTTTTCTCTGCTTGTCTGCTTTCAGGTGCTCCTGGTGGCGCTAAGGCTGGATTCCCCTCATAGGCCATGGATTGTTGTCTGTTTTGTTTTTTACAGGTGTAGCAGCTGGTTGTCTGGTTTTTGTTTCTATTTTTGTTCTGTTTCCTCTTCTTTCCTCTTCTTCTTTCCTTGTCCCCCGGTCCGGTTCAGTTCAGTTCATGTCATATATTGTAAACAGAAATAAATAAATGGGCATCAAGGGGAGCTTTACATTTATAAAACTTCCCTTGGCAAAACAAATCTGTTTGGCATCAAAGGTATTCAGACTACAATTCTTCTGACATAATGCTGAACAGGACAAGGGGAAAAAAAAGTAAAGAAGACAGTTCTGCCGAAAGCCAGGGATAGACCTGTTCTAAGTTCTATACTTTTTAAAAGGGGCGTGTTTATCAACTATGGAATTAGAAGATTTACAAAAATGGTCAAGTGCTAGATCTTCATCTGGGATTTTAACAGTGTCATATAACTATTCAACAGATCAGTTAAAAAAAAGCCTGCTCATGGAGATGTTTCAGGATCTGGATACCAAGCGTGGACCTAATGTTTTCATTTTTGCAATTCTGATACAGGCTATTGAGCAGTGATAACTAACACCAAGTTCAGATACTGCGGATTTTCTACCTTTGATATGTTAAGATTGAGCCAATCAGGGACAACCTTGAAGGATCTCTTTGGTTTTGTAGGATCAGTAATTACCTGAGAAAGGTTGATATTGGTACACACTTTTTTTAAATGATCAGAGGCAGAGTTCAACTTGTTTAAATTAAAATTGCCATGGGTTTAGGCCACATGCACACAGAATGACATCAACAAATATAAGAAATATTAAACATTTACACATAGATTTTTGAATATATGTAGAGGAATGATACTTTGAAATGTGCTCATTGCGGAGTTATGATCAGTTGAGTAATGAAGGTTGAACTATTCTGGGAAAGAGGTTCTATTCCCAGCATCATGATGGACACTCCTGATATAGAAGGTTTCGCTAACGCATTGGAATTGTTTTACTATTTTCATATGCATGTGCAATGAAGAATTGCTTGCTGCTGATAAATGCAAATAAGAACAGCTTACACATAGATGCTCACATATAGGCTGCTGAATGCAATGAAGACCTGCTTATCAACTAAAGTTCAATGTCAATGTGTAATATTCAATTAGGATTTGCAAAACAGTGAAGTTAAACAATGAATGGGTCCATAGTCGGTATGAGAAGACTACAGGAATATTTACCTGGGTGTACGTTCAAACAGAGATGAGAAAATTGCGATAAATAATTGTTTGTTTGTTTGTTAGTATGTATATGAATGTTATGTGTATAAACTGTGTTGAGTTATAGTTACTCAGTAGTGTCTCAGTGAAACAACCGACGGGGGAAGCCTTGCGGTGACAACAAAAGCAGTGTTTTACTGATCAGTCAAGTTGCTCCAGTGTACTCCATACAAACTGGTTGGCTACTGAAGGGATAGAAAATGGGGAATACTTGTTTTAAAGCAAACAAGGAATTAGATGGGAAAGATACATGTTTTAACGGGACCCAGACAATATTAAATACTCAGACAGATGGGAGAAGAAGTGTAGTTTTGTAGGAAATCACAAAATTATTACATAGAATTAGTGAAATCAATTGAAGAATGCCTTTCTGAAGAGCTGTTTACCATAGATGAGCAGCTTTGCGACCAAGCACATTGTAGATCGCTTTACTGCCAAAATGATCTAATTTAATGGATTGGTTTAGACATGCATAACAGCATTTTAAGAACAAAGAGAGAAACAAAAAGGGACAACGCTTCATGGTGGAAGGTGATGTATAAATAACTGTGTATATGATGAAGGGGGTGGCAACACCCATTCCGAAATCCAGCCATTCCGACATCCCGCTATTCCGACATCCCACCATTCCGACATACCACCATTCCGACATGCAAACGTCCCACCATTCCGACATCCCACCATTGCGACATCCCGCTATTCTGACGTTCAAATGTCCCACATTTCCGACAAGGCTTTCCGTATAAGGAAATGTGTGTTACTCAACAGGTGAGTCCCTTCTTTCTGTTCATGCAATTTATATGTTTAACACATGTTTATAGACAAGCGTTATTAAAAACACAAAGTCTCGGCAACTGGAGGAGGAGAAGCAGTCCGCGGTGGTTTTTAATCACACACTCCAATGCCACTTGTTTCAACTTCCGAAAATTTAATCCAGGAAAAAAAGGCTTACAAACATGGACCAAAACGGCTCCATAACACGCACAAGAATCCAAAAGAAACGAAAGTTAACTAAAAGAAAGCAAATAAACAGTATGAAGTGGTCAAAATTGGTTTTACGCATGCCTATGTGCGTCTGGCACATGCGTCTTCGGGCTCTCCCACGTTGGTTTGTGGATGAAAGCTATATGTTCAGCTGTAATGTCATGTAAAAACAATCTCTACATGACATTTACTCCCAGGTGTGACCAGTTAGGTCCTTAAGATATCAACAGGCTGTATAAAGCTACAACCGTTGCGGCTGTGTGTTTGTGCCAAATGCGCAAAACCCATCCGCGCTTCCCAAAATTGGAGTGAGTACTCATAAATCACGTGAATAACATGAATAAACGTTTTTACTGCATTTTGTTGTGTTTTATACGTTCTATGCTGTCATTTCTCTATTCTCCTATTGGCAAGGCAAGGCAGAGTGCTCGCAACTGTGTCCTGTGCAGTAGCCGTGATATCTGTAATTGCAATTATTACTTTTGCATATGATGACAGCGTGCAAAAGACGCATGGGCTCTGTGGAGAGCTCCGCTCCAGCTGGCTGCTGTGACAGCTCACTGACACTGTATTTCTGCTTAATCAGTTTCAGTCTCGCCAGAGTTACATTAATATCTGTATTTTTATATTTGAAATTCAGGGGATTTTGATAATAGATTATTAAAGTTTGTTTGCGAGGATGTGGCCTCTGCATGTGCAAAGCTTGTGCGCCAAACTTTAGGGCGTATTTGCGCCGGCATATCATTAGTGCAAAATGTTTTGGGTAAAAAATAGGCTATTAAAAGGAACTGTCGGAATGTTAAAAAAAAACAAAAAACATACCGCCATTCCGACCATAGGAGGAAAAAAGTGTCGGAATGGTGGGACGTTTGATAAAAAATTAAGTGTCGCCATTCCGACAATTGGAGACCCATGTCGGAATGGCGAGATGTCGGAATGGCAGCATGTAACCATGATGAAGGAGAGACCATTTGAGCAGCACAGCCATTTCGCAGCACAGGGACAGCAATCCAAGTTACAGGATCTCCCACGTGGTATCACCTGTCACATTGTGTCAAGGCATCAAAAGAAGAAAAAATCACCAAACTCAAGGACAAAAAGACAAAGACTCCGGTGAACGAAGACAGATGACTGACAAACCAGAAATACAAAAGGATTCTCGATATCAAGATCCAGAAGAAGAGGCTAACAATGCCACGAACACTTACGATGCTGGGAATGATGCCAGCAATGAACAGAGAAGAAGATTCAGTGTCATCAATCTGCATTACGTGCCTCTAATGAGGGGGTGAATATAGAATCCTCAACGATTACAACGTCTCTGGGAACTGTGACAACAACAAGGTTTAAACCATTTTGATATATATTGTAAACCTATTGTCTAAGGAATAGTGCTGAAAATGAGGTAAATCTAATCCACCACTGTCCTTGGTCTTCTGTAGGGTTTTTAAACTAATTTGTTTGTGGTTTGTTTTTTCCACAGAAATTTGGAGATGCATGAATCTAGTGACTTCAACCAAGTAGCAGATGGTTTTATGGGGATCATTGAGAACAAATAGTTAACTTTTGGTAGTATCATCATTTTAATGGATGTAACTCTCCCCATAAGTGATATAGGTAAGGACTTCCAACGAGAGATCGTCCTCTACTGTCTTTAATAATTGCACATAATTTAGCTTTGTTAGCTCTGAGAGCCTGGAGGAAATGTTTATGCCTAAATATCTAATATTTCCTGACTGTAAAGTGATCGCAGGTATATTATGGACCCTACAGTTAATGGGCAGAACTGTGGTCTTAGACCAGTTGATAGAGTAGTCAGAAAGTGCTGAGAATTTATTTATGAGTGTGATCGTGTGACTGAGAGACGTCTGTGAGTTCTGAAGGAAAAGTAATACATCATCAGCATAAAGACTTATTTTATGCTCAATATTTTGGGATTAATTACTCACAAACGGGTAAGAAAAGGTAGTATTGCCAGACCATACATGATCAAAACAGGGAGCGGAGGTGGTTCAGCTGCAAGGTGTGAATGTCTGACTATAGTTTGTAAAAAGCGGGTAAGATAAGGTGCGAATGCCCGACAATGTATGATCAAAAGAGGAAGCGGAGGTTTTCGGCTGCAAGAAGGTCTGAATGTCCACCCAAAATTCCTGAAAAATGGGTAAAAAAAGGGTGCGAATGCCAAACCATACATCATCAAAAGCAGGAGTGGATGTGTTCGGCTACAAGAAGATTTGAATGTCCATCAATAATTGCTTTAAAACATGAAAGAAAATTTTCGAATATCAAACCGCACATGATCATAAGCGGGAGGGGAGTTGTTCAGCTGCAAGAAGGTGTGAATGTCCACCGATAATTACTGAAAAATGGGTAAGAAAAGGTGAAAATGCCCAACCATACATCATCAAAAGCAGGAGTGGATGTGTTCGGCTACAAGAAGGTTTGAATGTCCGACCATAGTTTGTAAAAAGCGGGTAAGAAAAGGTTCGAATGCCCGAACATAGACCATCAAAAGAGGGAGCGGAGGTGTTCCGCTGTAAGAAGGTGTAAATGTCCGACCATAGTTGGTAAAAAGCGGGTAAGAAAAGGTTAAAATACCCGACTGTACACAATCAATAGCGGGAGCGGAGTTGTTTGGCTACAAGAAGGTGTGAAAGTCCGACCAAAGTTTGTAAAAAGCAGTTAAGAAAAGGTTCGAATATCCAACCAAACATAATCAAAAGCGGGAGCAGAGCTGTTCGACTGCAAGTAGGTTTGAATGTCAGATCATAATTTGCAAAAAGCTGATGAGAAAGGGTGAGAATGCCCGGCTATACACCATCAAATGCGGGAGCGGAAGTGTTCGGCTGTGAGTAGTTGTGAATGTCCGACCATAATTGCTGAAAAATGTGTTAGAAGAGACTAGAATGCCGGACAAGACATCATCAAATGCGGGAGCAGAGTTGTTCGGCTGTGAGTAGGTGTGAATCTCCGAGCATAGTTTGTAAAAAGGGGGTAAGAATAGGTTCGAATGCCCGAACATACACTATCAAAACAGGGAGCTGAGGTGGCTCAGCTGCAAGGTGTGAATGTCTGACTATAGTTTGTAAATAAGGTGCGAATGCCCAACAATGTATAATCAAAGGAGGAAGCGGAGGTTTTCGGCTACAAGAAGGTTTGATTGTCCGACCATAGTTTGTAAAAAGCGGGTAAGAAAAGGTTCAAATGCCTGACTATACACCATCAAAAGCGGGAGCAGAGGTGTTCCGCTGTAAGACGGTGTGAATGTCCGACCATATTTGGTAAAAAGCGGGTAAGAAAAGGTTAAAATACCCGACTGTACACAATCAATAGCGGGAGAGGAGGTGTTCAGCTGCAAGAAGGTGTGAATGTCCACCCATAATTACTGAAAAATGGGTAAGAAAAGGTGCGAATGCCCAACCATACATTATCAAAAGCAGATGTGAATGTCAGATCATAATTTGCAAAAAGCTGATGAGAAAGGGTGAGAATGCCCGACTATACACCATCAAATGCGGGAGCGGAGTTGTTCGGCTGTGAGTAAGTGTGAATCTCCGACCATAATTGCTGAAAAATGTGTTAGAAAAGGTAAGAATGCCGGTCCATACATCATCAAAAGCAGGAGAGGTGGTGTTCGGCTGCAAGTAGGTGTGAATGTCCAGCCATAATTACTAACAAACGGGTAAGAAAAGGTAGTATTGCCAGACCATACATGATCAAAACAGGGAGCGGAGGTGGTTCAGCTGCAAGAAGGTGTGAATGTCCGACTAAAGTTCAAATATATTAACAAAAGCGGGAGGAGAGGTCTTCGGATGAGAGTGGTTGAGAATTTCCAACCATAATCTATAAAATGCGGTGAAAAAAAAGGTGTGATAGAACACTAAAAGGTGGAGCGGAAGTGTTCGGCTGCAAGAAGGTGTGAATGTCCGACTATATTTGGTGAAAAGCAGGTGAAGCAAGGTCTGAACGCCCAACCTTACATCATCAAAAGCGAGATCAGAGGTGTTTGGCTGCATGAAGGCCATAGTTTGCCAAAAGCGGGTAAGCTGCGAATGACCGACTAAATATCACCAAAAGGTCTTCAGATACAAGTGGGTGTGAATATCCTACCATACAAGTATGGTGGAGAGGAAGCTGTGAACAGCTGACCATAGTTGGCAAAAAGCGGGTGAGAAAAGGTGCGAATGTCCAACCATACATGATCAAAACAGGGAGCGGAGGTGTTTGGCTGTGACAAGGAGTGAATGTCCACCCAAAATTAATGAAAAGCAGGCAACAAGTAGGTTTGAATGCCCAACCATACATCATCAAAAGCAGGAGTGGATGTGTTCGGCTACAAGAAGGTTTGAATGTCCGAGCATAGTTTGTAAAAAGCGGGTAAGAAAAGGTTCGAATGCCCAAACATACACCATCAAAAGAGGGAGCGGAGGTGTTCCGCTGTAAGAAGGTGTGAATGTCCGACCATAGTTGGTAAAACACGGGTAAGAAAATGTTAAAATACCCGACGTACACAATCAATAGCGGGAGAGGAGGTGTTTGGCTACAAGAATGTGTGACAGTCCGACCATGGTTTGTAAAAAACGGGTAAGAAAAGGTGCGAATGCCCGACAATGTATGATCAAAAGAGGGAGCGGAGGTTTTCGGCTACAGGAAGGTTTGAATGTCCGACCATAGTTTGTAAAAAGCGGGTAAGAAAAGGTTCAAATGCCTGACTATACACCATCAAAAGCGGGAGCGGAGGTGTTCAGCTGCAAGAAGGTGTGAAAGTTCAACCATGGTTTGTAAAAAGCTGCTAAGAAAAGGTTCGAATGCCCGAATATATACCATCAAAAGCGGGAGCAGAGCTGTTCGACTGCAAGTAGGTGTGAATGTCCAGCCATATTTACTCACAAACGGGTAAGAAAAGGTAGTATTGCCAGACCATACATGATCAAAACAGGGAGCTGAGGTGGTTCAGCTGCAAGGTGTGAATGTCTGACTATAGTTTGTAAAAAGCAGGTAAGACAAGGTGCGAATGCCCGACAATGTATGATCAAAAGAGGGAGTGGAGGTATTCGGCTGCAAGGTCTGAATGTCCAACCATAATTTCTAAAAACCGGGGAAGAAAAGGCTCGAAAGCCCGACTATACACAATCAAAAGCGGGAGCGGGAGGTTTTCAGCTGCAAATCCTTCACTCAAACCAAGTGAAAACTGCTTTGTCCTTCATATTTATCAATGTCTAGATTGACTTCAACAAAGAACAACACTGGATTTTGCAGTAGAAGAAAGAGCAACACTGAAGGATCAGTAATCCGAGAATAAGCTTATTTTCATACGTTCTGCATGATTTGGGATTTTATGTATAAAATGAATTCCTTCACTCAAACCAAGTTAAAACTGCTTTGTCCTTCATATTTATCAATGTCTAGATTGACTTCAACAAAGAACAACATTGTATTTTGCAGTAGAAGAAAAAACAACACTGAAGGATCAGGAATCCGAGAATAAGCTTCTTTTCATACGTTCTGCATGATTTGGGATTTTATGTATAAAATTAATTCCTTCACTCAAACCAAGTGAAAACTGCTTTGTCCTTCATATTTATCAATGTCTAGATTTACTTCAACAAAGAACAACATTGTATTTTGCAGTAGTAGAAAGAGCAACACTGAAGGATCAGGAATTCGAGAATAAGCTTATTTTCATACGTTCTGCATGATTTGGGATTTTATGTATAAAATGAATTCCTTTACTCAAACTATGTTAAAACTGCTTTGTCCTTCATATTTATCAATGTCTAGATTGACTTCAACAAAGAACAACATTGTATTTTGTAGTAGAAGAAATAGCAACACTGAAGGATCAGGAATCCGAAAACAAGCTTATTTTCATACGTTCTGCATGATTTGGGATTTTGCTATAAAATTAATTCCTTCACTCAAACAAAGTGGAAACTGCTTTGTCCTTCATATTTATCAATGTCTATATCGATTTCAACAAAGAACAAGGCTGTATTTTGCAGTATAGGAAAGAGCAACACTGGAGGATCAGGAATCCGAGAATAAGCTTACTTTCATGAGTCCTGCACGATTTCGGATTTTCCTATAAAATGAATTGCTTTGCTCAAACCAAGTTAAAATTGCTTTGTCCTTCATAGTTATCCATGTCTAAAATGTATCAAGCATAAAGTTCCTCATATTACCCTGAATGAGAAAGAAGCATCCCTTTGGTTGAGCAATACGTTCCTTTTGCGGAGTTATGCATGATTTCGGATTTTGCTATAAAATTCATTCCTTCACACCTTTTTTTTCACCGCATTTTATAGATTATGGTTGGAAATTTCAACCACTCTATTCCGAAGACCTCTCCTCCCGCTTTTGTTAATATATTTTAACTTTAGTTGGACATTCACCCCTTTTTGCAGCTAAACCACCTCCGCTCCCTGTTTTGATCATGTATGGTCTGGCAATATTACATTTTCTTACCCGTTTGTGAGTAATTATGGCTGGATATTCACACCTACTTGCAGCTGAACACAATCTCTCTCGCTTTTAATTATGTTTGGAAATTCGAACCTTTTCTTTACTGCTTTTTGACAACTTTGGTCGGACGTTCACACCTTCTTGCAGCCGAACACCTCCGCTTCCGCTTTTGATGGTATATATTCGGGCATTCGAACCTTTTCTTACCAGCTTTTTACAAACGATGGTTGGACTTTCACACCTTCTTGTAGCCGAACAACTCCGCTCCCGCTATTGATTGTGTACAGTCGGGTATTTTAACCTTTTCTTACCCGCTTTTTACCAACTATGGTCGGACATTCACACCGTCTTACAGCGGAACATCTCCGCTCCCGCTTTTGATAGTGTATAGTCAGGCATTTGAACCTTTTCTTACCCGCTTTTTACAAACTATGGTCGGACATTCAAACCTTCTTGTAGCTGAAAACCTCTGCTCCCTCTTTTGATTATACATTGTCGGGCATTCGCACCTTATCTTACCCGCTTTTTACAAACTATAGTCAGACATTCACACCTTGGTGCTGAACCACCTCAGCTCCCTGTTTTGATCATGTATGGTCTGACAATACTACCTTTTCTTACCCGTTTGTGAGTAATTATGGCTGGACATTCACACCTACTTGCAGTCGAACAGCTCTGCTCCCGCTTTTGATTATGTTTGGTTGGATATTCGAACCTTTTCTTAACTGCTTTTTACAAACTTTGGTCGGACGTTCACACCTTCTTGCAGCCGAACACCTCCACTTCCGCTTTTGATGGTATATATTCGGGCATTCGAACCTTTTCTTATCAGCTTTTTACAAACCATGGTTGGACTTTCACACCTTCTTGTAGCCGAACAACTCCGCTCCCCCTATTGATTGTGTACAGTCGGGTATTTTAACCTTTTCTTACCCACTTTTTACCAACTATGGTCGGACATTCACACCTTCTTACAGCGGAACACCTCCGCTCCCTCTTTTGATGGTGTATGTTTGGGCATTCGAACCTTTTCTTACCCGCTTTTTACAAACTATGCTCGGACATTCAAACCTTCTTGTATCCGAACACATCCACTCCCGCTATTGATTGTGTACAGTCGGGTATTTTAACCTTTTCTTACCCACTTTTTACCAACTATGGTCGGACATTCACACCTTCTTACAGCGGAACACCTCCGCTCCCTCTTTTGATGGTGTATGTTTGGGCATTCGAACCTTTTCTTACCCGCTTTTTACAAACTATGGTCGGACATTCAAACCTTCTTGTAGCCGAACACATCCACTCCTTCTTTTGATGATGTATGCTTGGGCATTCAAACCTACTTTTTGCCCGATTTTCATTAATTTTGGGTGGACATTCACACCTTGTCACAGCCAAACACCTCCGCTCCCTGTTTTGATCATGTATGGTTGGACATTCGCACCTTGTCTCACCCGCTTTTTGCAAACTATGGTCGGCTGTTCACAGCTTCCTCTCCACCATACTTGTATGGTGAGATATTCACACCCACTTGCATCCGAAGACCTTTTGTTGATATTTAGTCGGTCATTCGCAGCTTACCCGCTTTTGGCAAACTATGGCCTTCATGCAGCCAAACACCTCTGATCTCGCTTTTGATGATGTAAGGTTGGGCATTCAGACCTTGCTTCACCTGCTTTTCACCAAATATAGTCGGACATTCACACCTTCTTGCAGCCGAACACTTCCGCTCCACCTTTTAGTGTTCTATCACACCTTTTTTTTCACCGCATTTTATAGATTATGGTCGGAAATTCTCAACCACTCTCATCCGAAGACCTCTCCTCCCGCTTTTGTTAATATATTTGAACTTTAGTCGGACATTCACACCTTCTTGCAGCTGAACCACCTCCGCTCCCTGTTTTGATCATGTATGGTCTGGCAATCCTACCTTTTCTTACCCGTTTGTTAGTAATTATGGCTGGACATTCACACCTACTTGCAGCCGAACACCACCTCTCCCGCTTTAGATGATGTATGGACCGGCATTCTTACCTTTTCTAACACATTTTTCATCAATTATGGTCGGAGATTCACACTTACTCACAGCCGAACAACTCCGCTCCCGCATTTGATGGTGTATAGTCGGGCATTCTCACCCTTTCTCATCAGATTTTTGCAAATTATGATCTGACATTCACATCTGCTTTTGATAATGTATGGTTGGGCATTCGCACCTTTTCTTACCCATTTTTCAGTAATTATGGGTGGACATTCACACCTTCTTGCAGCTGAACACCTCCTCTCCCGCTATTGATTGTGTACAGTCGGGTATTTTAACCTTTTCTTACCCGCTTTTTACAAACTATGGTCGGACATTCAAACCTTCTTGTAGCCGAAAACCTCCGCTCCCTCTTTTGATTATACATTGTTGGGCATTCGCACCTTATTTACAAACTATAGTCAGACATTCACACCTTGCAGCTGAGCCACCTCAGCTCCCTGTTTTGATAGTGTATGTTCGGGCATTCGAACCTATTCTTACCCCCTTTTTACAAACTATGCTCGGAGATTCACACCTACTCACAGCCGAACAACTCCGCTCCCGCATTTGATTATGTATTGTCCGGCATTCTAGTCTCTTCTAAAACATTTTTCAGCAATTATGGTCGGACATTCACACCTACTCACAGCCGAACACTTCCGCTCCCGCATTTGATGGTGTATAGCTGGGCATTCTCACCCTTTCTCATCAGCTTTTTGCAAATTATGATCTGACATTCACACCTACTTGCAGTCGAACAGCTCTGCTCCCGCTTTTGATTATGTTTGGTTGGATATTCGAAGCTTTTCTTAACTGCTTTTTACAAACTTTGGTCGGACGTTCACACCTTCTTGCAGCCGAACACATCCACTTCCGCTTTTGATGGTATATATTCGGGCATTCGAACCTTTTCTTACCCGCTTTTTACAAACCGTGGTCGGACTTTCACACCTTCTTGTAGCCAAACAACTCCGCTCCCGCTATTGATTGTGTACAGTCGGGTATTTTAACCTTTTCTTACCCGCTTTTTACCAACTATGGTCGGACATTTACACCTTCTTACAGCGGAACACCTCCGCTCCCTCTTTTGATGGTCTATGTTCGGGCATTCGAACCTTTTCTTACCCGCTTTTTACAAACTATGGTCGGACATTCAAATCTTCTTGTAGCCGAACACATCCACTCCTGCTTTTGATGATGTATGGTTTGGCATTCGCACCCTTTTTTTACCCATTTTTCAGGAATTTTGGGTGGACATTCAGACCTTCTTGCAGCCGAAAACCTCCGCTTCCTCTTTTGATCATACATTGTCGGGCATTCGCACCTTATCTTACCCGCTTTTTACAAACTATAGTCAGACATTCACACCTTGCAGCTGAACCACCTCCGCTCCCTGTTTTGATCATGTATGGTCTGGCAATACTACCTTTTCTTACCCGTTTGTGAGTAATTAATCCCAAAATATTGAGCATAAAATAAGTCTTTATGCTGATGATGTATTACTTTTCCTTCAGAACTCACAGACGTCTCTCAGTCACACGATCACACTCATAAATAAATTCTCAGCACTTTCTGACTACTCTATCAACTGGTCTAAGACCACAGTTCTGCCCATTAACTGTAGGGTCCATAATATACCTGCGATCACTTTACAGTCAGGAAATATTAGATATTTAGGCATAAACATTTCCTCCAGGCTCTCAGAGCTAACAAAGCTAAATTATGTGCAATTATTAAAGACAGTAGAGGACGATCTCTCGTTGGAAGTCCTTACCTATATCACTTATGGGGAGAGTTACATCCATTAAAATGATGATACTACCAAAAGTTAAATATTTGTTCTCAATGATCCCCATAAAACCATCTGCTACTTGGTTTAAGTCACTAGATTCATGCATCTCCAAATTTCTGTAGAAAAACAAACCACCACGTATTAGTTTAATAACCCTACAGAAGACCAAGGACAGTGGTGGATTAGATTTACCTCATTTTCAGCACTATTCCTTAGACAATAGGTTACAATATATATCAAAATGGTTTAAACCTTGTTGTTGTCACAGTTCCCAGAGACGTTGTAATCGTTGAGGATTCTATATTCAACCCCTCATTAGAGGCACGTAATGCAGATTGATGACACTGAATCTTCTTCTCTGTTCATTGCTGGCATCATTCCCAGCATCGTAAGTGTTCGTGGCATTGTTAGCCTCTTCTTCTGGATCTTGATATCGAGAATCCTTTTGTATTTCTGGTTTGTCAGTCCTCTGTCTTCGTTCACCGGAGTCTTTGTCTTTTTGTCCTTGAGTTTGGTGATTTTTTCTTCTTTTGATGCCTTGACACAATGTGACAGGTGATACCACGTGGGAGATCCTGTAACTTGGATTGCTGTCCCTGTGCTGCGAAATGGCTGTGCTGCTCAAATGGTCTCTCCTTCATCATGGTTACATGCTGCCATTCCGACATCTCGCCATTCCGACATGGGTCTCCAATTGTCGGAATGGCGACACTTAATTTTTTATCAAACGGGGTGTAGTGCAGCAACCCCCCAGCCACCACAGACCCCGAACCAGCAGAACAATTAATTAATCCTCCTGGCCCCTCCTGCCCCGAGCAGACACCAGGAAGCAGGGGTGTGCGAAGAAGACCCCTCCCCTCACCCTTCTGGCTCTTCAATATTTTCTAATAGTGAGCAATTAAAATTGAGGGGCAGCCAAACTTGTAGAACTGGGAGCGCGGCACTCTGGGCAGCCTACATACCCAAAGAGCCCCGCCCACCAGATGCCACTCAGTGTAACCACCCCCCAAGACCTAATGTGTGTGTGTGAGTGTGTTTGATAAGTAGTAATGTCTAAGGTGTAATTAAAACAGGGGCAGGGAACTGCAGAGTGCAACCAAAGGGGACCACCTACGTGGCCCCATCCACTACACCCCACCGAACACACACGCCCCCAAAACCCTTCATGTGTGAGTGTGTGCTGTGTACAGGAGCCAGAAGGGAGAGGGGTATGGGGATATATACCGGGGGAGCTACTCTCCCCCAGAGAGGGCAGCCAGGGACTGGCTGCAATAGGCATCCCCGCTACCTGGGAGCCAACAATGGGCAGGAGGGCCTGATGTCCACCAGGCTCGGGGCCTGCAGCGACCATATTCCGGGAGCTACTGTACCCCCAGAAGGTACCCATCCCGCCCCACCCCACTCAACCCAACCCCACCCAGGAGGACCACTACAAAAAACAAACAAACAACATCAAAAAACAAACAAACAAACAACCCGGTCACACCAGTCGCAGCAGCCCGGGCCTGAGACCCACCATCACCCAGCAACCCACCACCACCACTATGTGATAAAACTAATCAGAGGGGACCAGAGAGAATGAAATTCAGCCAATTGATGTTTTGAGGAGGCAGACATTGTTTCCATGCTAATATAATCTAAAAGAAAATTTCTAAACTGGTTAATACACAGATTGTTCTTCGCTTTCCAGTTCATGAGAATAGTTTTCTTTGCGATACATAACACTGTGACAACCATGTGTGCTGAGTTAATTTCCATGTTGATGTTGTCTAAGTCACCCAGTATGCACAGTGTGGGGCATGCAGGGATGCTACACTTTAGCCATGTTGATAGGTCCTCACAGACTTCAAGCCAGAACTTCTGGACAGGCGCAGAAAACCACAAAGCGTGTGCATAATCATCAGGTGTGTTATCTGTGCAATGTGAGCAGATGTTTGAGTGTGTTAGACCCATCCTGAACATCCTTTGTCCTGTATAGTGTGTTCTATGAAGGATTTTGTATTGTATGTGCTGTAAATTAGGATTTCAAGTCTTTATGAAGGTGTTCAAACATATTTGTGGTTAGAAGCTATGACCAGAACTGATGGATAAATCTGCCTCCCATTTTGAGGATGGAAGAGACATTGTGTCATCTATCTTAGACAATAATTTATATATTTTTGATAGTAGTTTTGGGGTACAGATGCTTAGAAATTCTGCTACCCTAGTCGGGGGTTGTAAGTCTGGTTGGTGGAGGATATATCCATCCATCCATCCATCATCTGCCGCTTATCCGGGGGTCGGGTCGCGGGGGCAGCAGCTTGAGCAGAGAAACCCAGACGTCTCTGTCCCCAGCCACTTCCTCCAGCTCTTCCGGGGGGACCCCGGGGCGTTCCCAGAACAGCCGAGAGACATAGTCTCTCCAACGTGTCCTGGGTCTCCCCCGGGGTCTCCTCCCAGTGCGACGTGCCCGGAACACCTCCCCAGGGAGGCGCCCAGGGGGCATCCTAACCAGATGCCCGAGCCACCTCATCTGACTCCTCTCAATGCGGAGGAGCAGCGGTTCTACTCCGAGCCCCTCCCGGATGACTGAGCTTCTCACCCTATCTCTAAGGGAGAGCCCAGACACCCTGCGGAGGAAACCCATTTCGGCCGCTTGTATTCGCGATCTTGTTCTTTCGGTCACTACCCACAACTCGTGACCATAGGTGAGGATGGGAACGTAGATTGACCAGTAAGTAGAGAGCTTCGCCTTCTGGCTCAGCTCCCTCTTCACAACGACGGGTCGGTGCAGAGCCTGCAACACTGCAGGCGCCGCACCGATCCGCCCGTCAATCTCCCGCTCCATTCGTCCGTCACTCGTGAACAAGACCCCGAGATACTGGAACTCCTCCTCTTGGGGAAGGATCTCATTCCCGACCCGGAGAGAGCATTCCACCCTTTTCCGGCTGAGAACCATAGTCTCGGATTTGGAGGTGCTGATTCTCATCCCAGCCGCTTCACACTCGGCTGCGAATCACTCCAGTGAGAGCTGAAGGTCACGGCCTGACGACGCTAACAGAACCACATCATCTGCAAAAAGCAGAGACCCGATTCTGAGGTCGCCAAATGGGACACTCTCAACGCCCTGGCTCCGCCTAGAAATTCTGTCCATAAAAGTTAGGAACAGAATCGGTGACAAAGGGCAGCACTGACGGAGTCCAACTCTCACCGGAAACGTATCCGACTTACTGCCGGCAATGCGGACCAAACTCTGGCACCGGTCATACAGAGACCGAACGGCCCCTATCAAGGGGTCCGGCACTCCATATTCCCGGAGCACCCCCCACAGGACTCCACGAGGGACACGGTCGAACGCTTTTTCCAAGTCCACAAAACACATGTAGACTGGTTGGGCGAACTCCCATGCACCCTCCAGGATCCTGCCGAGGGTATAGAGCTGGTCCACTGTTCCACGGCCAGGACGAAAGCCACACTGCATCTCCTGAATCCGAGGCTCGATTATCCGACGGATCCTCCTCTCCAATACCCCCGAATAGACCTTACCAGGGAGGCTGAGGAGTGTGATACCCCTATAGTTGGAACACACCCTCCGGTCCCCCTTTTTAAAGAGGGGGACCACCACCCCAATCTGCCAGTCCAGAGGCACTGTCCCCGATGTCCACGCGATACTGCAGAGGCGTGTCAGCCAAGACAGCCCTACAACATCCAGAGCCTTGAGAAACTCAGGACGGACCTCATCCACCCCCGGGGCCTTGCCACCGAGGAGCTTTTTAACCACCTCGGCAACCTCAGCCCCAGAAATGGGAGGCCCCGTCTCCGAGCTCTCCGACTCTGCCTCTTCCGAGCACGTGTTGGTAGGATTGTGGAGTTCCTCGAAGTACTCCCCCCACCGACTCACAACATCCCTAGTTGAGGTCAGCAAAGCCCTGTCCCCACTGTAAACAGTGTTGACTGTGAGCCGCTTCCCCCCCCCTGAGACGCCGGATGGTGGACCAGAATCTTTTCGAGGCCGTCCGGAAATCGTTCTCCATGGTCTCACCGAACTCCTCCCAGGCCCGAGTTTTTGCCTCAGCAACCGCCGAAGCCGTGGCCCGTCTGGCCCGTCGGTACCTATCAGCTTCTTCCAGGGTCCCACTGGCCAAAAAGGCCCGATAGGACTCCTTCTTCAGCTTGACGGCTTCCCTCACCACTGGTGTCCACCAGCAGGTTCGAGGGTTGCCGCCACGACAGGCACCGACCACCTTACGGCCACAACTCCGACCAGCTGCCTCGGCAATGGAGTCACGGAACATGGCCCATTCAATGTCCCCCACCTCAAATATGGTTGAAGCTCTGCCGGAGGTGGGAGTTAAAGCTCCTTCTGACGGGGGATTCTGACAAACGCTCCCAGCAGACCCTCACAATACGTTTGGGCCTGCCAGGTCTGATCGGCATCCTCCCCCACCAGCGGAGCCAACTCACCACCAGGTGGTGATCAGTTGACAGCTCCGCCCCTCTCTTCACCCGAGTGTCCAGGACATACGGCCGCAAGTCCGATGATACAACCACAAAGTCGATCATCGAACTGCGGCCAAGGGTGTCCTGGTGCCAAGTGCACATATGGACACCCTTATGCCTGAACATGGTGTTCGTTATGGACAGTCTATGACTGGCACAGAAGTCCAACAACATAACACCACTCTGATTCAGATCGGAGGGGCCGTTCCTCCCAATCACACCCCTCCAGGTCTCACTGTCATTGCCCACGTGAGCATTGAAGTCCCCCAGCAGAATGAGGGAGTCTCCGGTAGGAGCATTCTCCAGTGCCTCCCCCAGAGACTCCAAAAAGGGTAGGTACTCTGAACTGCTGTTTGGCGCATAGGCACAAACAACAGTCAGGACTCGTCCCCCCACCCAAGGCGGAGGGAGGCTACCCTCTCGTTCACTGGGGTAAACCCCAATGTACTGGCACACAGCCGGGGGGCAATAAGTATGCCCACACCTGCTCTGCGCCTCTCACCACGGGCAACTCCAGAGTGGAAGAGAGTCCAACCCCTCTCAAGAGTACTGGTTCCAGATCCCAAGCCGTGCGTCGAGATGAGTCCGACTATATCTAACGGTCTGACGAAGTTTCAACAATAAACCACAAACTTTGTATTATGAGAAAGAACCAGACTCATTCTTCAGGAATCCGAAAATAAGCTCTATTTTACGAGTTATGCACGAATTCGGATTCTCCTATAAAACGAATTCCTTAACTCAAACCAAGTTAAGACTGCTTTGTCCTTCATATTTATTCATGTCTAATCAAGTTTCAATGATAAACAACGTTGTACTTTGTAGAATGAGAAAGAACTTCTTCAGCAATAAGCATCTCTCGACAAATGACGAAATACAGATTTTGCTATAAAATTAATTGCTATCAGCCTGACTTAAAACTGTTTGTCTTCCTTATTTATCCACTTCAAATCAAGTTTCAACAATTAAAAAAATTTTGTAGTTTGAGAAAGAACAACTTAATCTTGAGCAATCAGTATAAAAAGAGGGTAAGCAAAGGTGCGAATGTCAAACCATACATGATCAAAACAGGGAGCGGAGGTGTTTGGCTGAGACAAGGTGTGAATGTCCACCCATAATTAATGAAAAGCGGGCAACAAGTAGGTTCGAATGCCCAACCATACATCATCAAAAGCAGGAGTGGATATGTTCGGCTACAAGAAGGTTTGAACGTCTGACCATAGTTTGTAAAAAGCGGGTAAGAAAAGGTTCGAATGCCCGAACATACACCATCAAAGGAGGGAGCGGAGGTGTAAGAAGGTGTGAATGTCCGCCCGTAGTTGGTAAAAAACGGGTAAGAAAAGGTTAAAATACCCGACTGTACACAATCAGTAGCGGGTGCGGAGTTGTTCGGCTACTAAAAGGTGTGAAAGTCCGACCATGGTTTGTAAAAAGCGGGTAAGAAAAGGTGCGAATGCCCGAAAATGTATGATCAAAAGAGGGAGCGGAGGTGTTCGGCTGCAAGAAGGTGTGAATGTACACCCATAATTACTGAAAAATGGGTAAGAAAAGGTGCGAATGCCCAACCATACATCATCAAAAGCAGGAGTGGATGTGTTCGGCTCCAAGAAGGGTTGAATGTCTGACCATAGTTTGTAAAAAGCAGGTAAGAAAAGGTTTGACTGCCCGAACATACACCATCAAAAGAGGGAGCGGAGGTGTTCCGCTGTGAGAAGGTGTGAATGTCCGACCATAGTTGGTAAAAAGCGGGTAAGAAAAGGTTAAAATACCCGACTGTACACAATCAATAGCGGGAGCGGAGTTGTTCGGCTACTAAAAGATGTGAAAGTCAGACTATTGTTTGTAAAAAGCGGGTAAGAAAAGGTGCTAATGCCCGACAATGTATGATCAAAAGAGGGAGTGGAGGTTTTCGGCTGTAAGAAGGTGTGAATGTCCACCCATAATTACTGAAAAATGGGTAAGAAAAGGTGCGAATGCCCAAACATACATCATCAAAAGAAGGAGTGGATGTGTTGGGCTACAAGAAGGTTTGAAAGTCCGACCATGGTTTGTAAAAAACGGGTAAGAAAAGGTGCGAATGCCCGACAATGTATGATCAAAAGCGGGAGCGGAGGTGTTCCGCTGTAAGACGGTGTGATTGTCCGACCATAGTTGGTAAAAAGCGGGTAAGAAAAGGTTAAAATACCCGACTGTACACAATCAATAGGGGGAGCGGAGTTGTTCGGCTACAAGAAGGTGTGAAAGTCCAACCATGGTTTGTAAAAAGCTGGTAAGAAAAGGTTCGAATGCCCGAATATATACCATCAAAAGCGGAAGCGGAGGTGTTCGGCTGCAAGAAGGTGTGAACGTCCGACCAAAGTTTGTAAAAAGCAGTTAAGAAAAGGTTCGAATATCCAACCAAACATAATCAAAAGCGGGAGCAGAGCTGTTCGACTGCAAGTAGGTGTGAATGTCAGATCATAATTTGCAAAAAGCTGATGAGAAAGGGTGAGAATGCCCGGCTATACACCATCAAATGCGGGAGCGGAAGTGTTCGGCTGTGAGTAGGTGTGAATGTCCAACCATAATTACTGAAAAATGTGTTAGAAGAGACTAGAATGCCGGACAAGACATCATCAAATGCGGGAGCGGAGTTGTTCGGCTGTGAGTAGGTGTGAATCTCCGACCATAGTTTGTAAAAAGGGGGTAAGAATAGGTTCGAATGCCCGAACATACACTATCAAAACAGGGAGCTGAGGTGGCTCAGCTGCAAGGTGTGAATGTGTGACTATAGTTTGTAAATAAGGTGCGAATGCCCAACAATGTATAATCAAAAGAGGGAGCGGAGGTTTTCGGCTACAAGAAGGTTTGAATGTCCGACCATAGTTTGTAAAATGCGGGTAAGAAAAGGTTCAAGCGCCTGACTATACACCATCAAAAGCGGGAGCAGAGGTGTTCCGCTGTAAGACGGTGTGAATGTCCGACCATATTTGGTAAAAAGCGGGTAAGAAAAGGTTAAAATACCCGACTGTACACAATCAATAGCGGGAGAGGTGTTCAGCTGCAAAAAGGTGTGAATGTCCACCCATAATTACTGAAAAATGGGTAAGAAAAGGTGTGAATGCCCAACCATACATTATCAAAAGCAGGTGTGAATGTCAGATCATAATTTGCAAAAAGCTGATGAGAAAGGGTGAGAATGCCCGACTATACACCATCAAATGCGGGAGCGGAGTTGTTCGGCTGTGAGTAAGTGTGAATCTCCGACCATAATTGCTGAAAAATGTGTTAGAAAAGGTAAGAATGCCGGTCCATACATCATCAAAAGCGGGAGAGGTGGTGTTCGGCTGCAAGTAGGTGTGAATGTCCAGCCATAATTACTAACAAACGGGTAAGAAAAGGTAGTATTGCCATACCATATATGATCAAAACAGGGAGCGGAGGTGGTTCAGCTGCAAGAAGGTGTGAATGTCCGACTAAAGTTCAAATATATTAACAAAAGCGGGAGGAGAGGTCTTCGGATGAGAGTGGTTGAGAATTTCCAACCATAATCTATAAAATGCGGTGAAAAAAAGGTGTGATAGAACACTAAAAGGTGGAGCGGAAGTGTTCGGCTGCAAGAAGGTGTGAATGTCCTCCTATATTTGGTGAAAAGCAGGTGAAGCAAGGTCTGAATGCCCAACCTTACATCATCAAAAGCGAGATCAGAGGTGTTTGGCTGCATGAAGGCCATAGTTTGCCAAAAGCGGGTAAGCTGCGAATGACCGACTAAATATCAACAAAAGGTCTTCGGATGCAAGTGGGTGTGAATATCCCACCATACAAGTATGGTGGAGAGGAAGCTGTGAACAGCCGACCATAGTTGGCAAAAAGCGGGTGAGAAAAGGTGCGAATGTCCAACCATACACGATCAAAACAGGGAGCGGAGGTGTTTGGCTGTGACAAGGTGTGAATGTCCACCCAAAATTAATGAAAAGTGGGCAACAAGTAGGTTTGAATGCCCAACCATACATCATCAAAAGCAGGAGTGGATGTGTTCGGCTACAAGAAGGTTTGAATGTCCGAGCATAGTTTGTAAAAAGCGGGTAAGAAAAGGTTCGAATGCCCAAACATACACCATCAAAAGAGGGAGCGGAGGTGTTCCGCTGTAAGAAGGTGTGAATGTCCGACCATAGTTCGTAAAAAACGGGTAAGAAAAGGTTAAAATACCCGACTGTACACAATCAATAGGGGGAGCGGAGTTGTTCGGCTACAAGAAGGTGTGAAAGTCCAACCATGGTTTGTAAAAAGCTGGTAAGAAAAGGTTCGAATGCCCAAATATATACCATCAAAAGCGGAAGTGGAGGTGTTCGGCTGCAAGAAGGTGTGAACGTCCGACCAAAGTTTGTAAAAAGCAGTTAAGAAAAGGTTCGAATATCCAACCAAACATAATCAAAAGCGGGAGCAGAGCTGTTCGACTGCAAGTAGGTGTGAATGTCCTGCCATAATTACTCACAAACGGGTAAGAAAAGGTAGTATTGCCAGACCATACATGATCAAAACAGGGAGCTGAGGTGGTTCAGCACCAAGGTGTGAATGTCTGACTATAGTTTGTAAAAAGCGGTTAAGATGAGGTGCGAATGCCCGACAATGTATAATCAAAAGAGGGAGCAGAGGTTTTTTGCTACAAGAAGGTTTGAATGTCCGACCATAGTTTGTAAAAAGCGGGTAAGAAAAGGTTCGAATGCCTGACTATACACCATCAAAAGCGGGAGCGGAGATGTTCCGCTGTAAGACGGTGTGAATGTCCGACCATAGTTGGTAAAAAGCAGGTAAGAAAAGGTTAAAATACCCGACTGTACACAATCAATAGCGGGAGCGGAGTTGTTCGGCTACTAAAAGATGTGAAAGTCCGACTATGGTTTGTAAAAAGCGGGTAAGAAAAGGTGTTAATGCCCGACAATGTATGATCAAAAGAGGGAGTGGAGGTTTTCGGCTGTAAGAAGGTCTGAATGTCCAACTATAATTTGTAAAAACCGGGTAAGAAAAGGCTTGAAAGCCCGATTATACACCATCATAAGCGGGAGAGGAGGTGTTCAGCTGCAAGAAGGTGTGAATGTCCACCCATAATTACTGAAAAATGGGTAAGAAAAGGTGCGAATGCCCAAACATACATCATCAAAAGAAGGAGTGGATGTGTTGGGCTACAAGAAGGTTTGAAAGTCCGACCATGGTTTGTAAAAAACGGGTAAGAAAAGGTGCGAATGCCCGACAATGTATGATCAAAAGAGGGAGCGGAGATTTTTGGCTACAAGGTTTGAATGTCCGACCATAGTTTGTAAAAAGCGGGTAAGAAAAGGTTCAACTGCCTGACAATACACCATCAAAAGCGGGAGCGGAGGTGTTCCGCTGTAAGACGGTGTGAATGTCCGACCATAGTTGGTAAAAAGCGGGTAAGAAAAGGTTAAAATACCTGACTGTACACAATCAATAGCGGGAGCGGAGTTGTTCGGCTACAAGAAGGTGTGAAAGTCCAACCATGGTTTGTAAAAAGCTGCTAAGAAAAGGTTCAAATGCCCGAATATATACCATCAAAAGCGGAAGCGGAGGTTTTCGGCTGCAAGAAGGTGTGAACGTCCGACCAAAGTTTGTAAAAAGCAGTTAAGAAAAGGTTCGAATATCCAACCAAACATAATCAAAAGCGGGAGCAGAGCTGTTCGACTGCAAGTAGGTGTGAATGTCCAGCCATAATTACTCACAAACGGGTAAGAAAAGGTAGTATTGCCAGACCATACATGATCAAAACAGGGAGCTGAGGTGGTTCAGCACCAAGGTGTGAATGTCTGACTATAGTTTGTAAAAAGCGGGTAAGATAAGGTGCGAATGCCCGACAATGTATGATCAAAAGAGGGAGCGGAGGTTTTTGGCTACAAGAAGGTTTGAATGTCCGACCATAGTTTGTAAAAAGCGGGTAAGAAAAGGTTCAAATGCCTGACTATACACCATCAAAAGCGGGAGCGGAGGTGTTCCGCTGTAAGACGGTGTGAATGTCCGACCATAGTTGGTAAAAAGCGGGTAAGAAAAGGTTAAAATACCCGACTGTACACAATCAATAGGGGGAGCGGAGTTGTTCGGCTACAAGAAGGTGTGAAAGTCCAACCATGGTTTGTAAAAAGCTGGTAAGAAAAGGTTCGAATGCCCGAATATATACCATCAAAAGCGGAAGCGGAGGTGTTCGGCTGCAAGAAGGTGTGAACGTCCGACCATAGTTTGTAAAAAGCAGTTAAGAAAAGGTTCGAATATCCAACCAAACATAATCAAAAGCGGGAGCAGAGCTGTTCGACTGCAAGTAGGTGTGAATGTCAGATCATAATTTGCAAAAAGCTGATGAGAAAGGGTGAGAATGCCCGGCTATACACCATCAAATGCGGGAGCGAAAGTGTTCGGCTGTGAGTAGGTGTGAATGTCCAACCATAATTACTGAAAAATGTGTTAGAAGAGACTAGAATGCCGGACAAGACATCATCAAATGCGGGAGCGGAGTTGTTCGGCTGTGAGTAGGTGTGAACGTCCGACCAAAGTTTGTAAAAAGCAGTTAAGAAAAGGTTCGAATATCCAACCAAACATAATCAAAAGCGGGAGCAGAGCTGTTCGACTGCAAGTAGGTGTGAATGTCAGATCATAATTTGCAAAAAGCTGATGAGAAAGGGTGAGAATGCCCGGCTATACACCATCAAATGCGGGAGCGGAAGTGTTCGGCTGTGAGTAGGTGTGAATGTCCAACCATAATTACTGAAAAATGTGTTAGAAGAGACTAGAATGCCGGACAAGACATCATCAAATGCGGGAGCGGAGTTGTTCGGCTGTGAGTAGGTGTGAATCTCCGACCATAGTTTGTAAAAAGGGGGTAAGAATAGGTTCGAATGCCCGAACATACACTATCAAAACAGGGAGCTGAGGTGGCTCAGCTGCAAGGTGTGAATGTGTGACTATAGTTTGTAAATAAGGTGCGAATGCCCAACAATGTATAATCAAAAGAGGGAGCGGAGGTTTTCGGCTACAAGAAGGTTTGAATGTCCAACCATGGTTTGTAAAAAGCGGGTAAGAAAAGGTTCGAATGCCCGAATATATACCATCAAAAGCGGAAGCGGAGGTGTTCGGCTGCAAGAAGGTGTGAACGTCCGACCATAGTTTGTAAAAAGCAGTTAAGAAAAGGTTCGAATATCCAACCAAACATAATCAAAAGCGGGAGCAGAGCTGTTCGACTGCAAGTAGGTGTGAATGTCAGATCATAATTTGCAAAAAGCTGATGAGAAAGGGTGAGAATGCCCGGCTATACACCATCAAATGCGGGAGCGGAAGTGTTCGGCTGTGAGTAGGTGTGAATGTCCAACCATAATTACTGAAAAATGTGTTAGAAGAGACTAGAATGCCGGACAAGACATCATCAAATGCGGGAGCGGAGTTGTTCGGCTGTGAGTAGGTGTGAATCTCCGACCATAGTTTGTAAAAAGGGGGTAAGAATAGGTTCGAATGCCCAAACATACACTATCAAAACAGGGAGCTGAGGTGTTCCGCTGTAAGACGGTGTGAATGTCCGACCATATTTGGTAAAAAGCGGGTAAGAAAAGGTTAAAATACCCGATTGTACACAATCAATAGCGGGAGAGGAGGTGTTCAGCTGCAAGAAGGTGTGAATGTCCACCCATAATTACTGAAAAATGGGTAAGAAAAGGTGTGAATGCCCAACCATACATTATCAAAAGCAGGTGTGAATGTCAGATCATAATTTGCAAAAAGCTGATGAGAAAGGGTGAGAATGCCCGACTATACACCATCAAATGCGGGAGCGGAGTTGTTCGGCTGTGAGTAAGTGTGAATCTCCGACCATAATTGCTGAAAAATGTGTTAGAAAAGGTAAGAATGCTGGTCCATACATCATCAAAAGCGGGAGAGGTGGTGTTCGGCTGCAAGTAGGTGTGAATGTCCAGCCATAATTACTAACAAACGGGTAAGAAAAGGTAGTATTGCCATACCATATATGATCAAAACAGGGAGCGGAGGTGGTTCAGCTGCAAGAAGGTGTGAATGTCCGACTAAAGTTCAAATATATTAACAAAAGCGGGAGGAGAGGTCTTCGGATGAGAGTGGTTGAGAATTTCCAACCATAATCTATAAAATGCGGTGAAAAAAAGGTGTGATAGAACACTAAAAGGTGGAGCGGAAGTGTTCGGCTGCAAGAAGGTGTGAATGTCCTCCTATATTTGGTGAAAAGCAGGTGAAGCAAGGTCTGAATGCCTCCACCTTACATCATCAAAAGCGAGATCAGAGGTGTTTGGCTGCAAGAAGGCCATAGTTTGCCAAAAGCGGGTAAGCTGCGAATGACCGACTAAATATCAACAAAAGGTCTTCGGATGCAAGTGGGTGTGAATATCCCACCATACAAGTATGGTGGAGAGGAAGCTGTGAACAGCCGACCATAGTTGGCAAAAAGCGGGTGAGAAAAGGTTCGAATGTCCAACCATACACGATCAAAACAGGGAGCGGAGGTGTTTGGCTGTGACAAGGTGTGAATGTCCACCCAAAATTAATGAAAAGTGGGCAACAAGTAGGTTTGAATGCCCAACCATACATCATCAAAAGCAGGAGTGGATGTGTTCGGCTACAAGAAGGTTTGAATGTCCGAGCATAGTTTGTAAAAAGCGGGTAAGAAAAGGTTCGAATGCCCAAACATACACCATCAAAAGAGGGAGCGGAGGTGTTCCGCTGTAAGAAGGTGTGAATGTCCGACCATAGTTGGTAAAAAACGGGTAAGAAAAGGTTAAAATACCCGACTGTACACAATCAATAGGGGGAGCGGAGTTGTTCGGCTACAAGAAGGTGTGAAAGTCCAACCATGGTTTGTAAAAAGCTGGTAAGAAAAGGTTCGAATGCCCGAATATATACCATCAAAAGCGGAAGTGGAGGTGTTCGGCTGCAAGAAGGTGTGAACGTCCGACCAAAGTTTGTAAAAAGCAGTTAAGAAAAGGTTCGAATATCCAACCAAACATAATCAAAAGCGGGAGCAGAGCTGTTCGACTGCAAGTAGGTGTGAATGTCCAGCCATAATTACTCACAAACGGGTAAGAAAAGGTAGTATTGCCAGACCATACATGATCAAAACAGGGAGCTGAGGTGGTTCAGCACCAAGGTGTGAATGTCTGACTATAGTTTGTAAAAAGCGGGTAAGATAAGGTGCGAATGCCCGACAATGTATAATCAAAAGAGGGAGCAGAGGTTTTTTGCTACAAGAAGGTTTGAATGTCCGACCATAGTTTGTAAAAAGCGGGTAAGAAAAGGTTCAAATGCCTGACTATATACCATCAAAAGCGGAAGCGGAGGTGTTCGGCTGCAAGAAGGTGTGAACGTCCGACCAAAGTTGGCAAAAAGCAGTAAAGAAAAGGTTCGAATATCCAAACATAATTAAAAGCGAGAGAGATTGTGTCCAGCTGCAAGTAGGTGTGAATATCCAGCCATAATTACTCACAAACGGGTAAGAAAATGTAGTATTGCCAGACCATACATGATCAAAACAGGGAGCGGAGGTGGTTTAGCTGCAAAAAGGGGTGAATGTCCAACTAAAGTTCAAATATATTAACAAAAGCGGGAGGAGAGGTCTTCGGATTAGAGTGGTTGAAATTTCCAACCATAATCTATAAAATGCGGTGAAAAAAAAAGGTGTGAAGGAATGAATTTTATAGCAAAATCCGAAATCATGCATAACTCCGCAAAAGGAACGTATTGCTCAACCAAAGGGATGCTTCTTTCTCATTCAGGGTAATATGAGGAACTTTATGCTTGATACATTTTAGACATGGATAACTATGAAGGACAAAGCAATTTTAACTTGGTTTGAGCAAAGCAATTCATTTTATAGGAAAATCCGAAATCGTGCAGGACTCATGAAAGTAAGCTTATTCTCGGATTCCTGATCCTCCAGTGTTGCTCTTTCCTATACTGCAAAATACAGCCTTGTTCTTTGTTGAAATCGATATAGACATTGATAAATATGAAGGACAAAGCAGTTTCCACTTTGTTTGAGTGAAGGAATTAATTTTATAGCAAAATCCCAAATCATGCAGAACGTATGAAAATAAGCTTGTTTTCGGATTCCTGATCCTTCAGTGTTGCTATTTCTTCTACTACAAAATACAATGTTGTTCTTTGTTGAAGTCAATCTAGACATTGATAAATATGAGGGACAAAGTAGTTTTAACATAGTTTGAGTAAAGGAATTCATTTTATACATAAAATCCCAAATCATGCAGAACGTATGAAAATAAGCTTATTCTCGGATTCCTGATCCTTCAGTGTTGCTCTTTCTTCTACTGCAAAATACAATGTTGTTCTTTGTTGAAGTCGATCTAGACATTGATAAATATGAAGGACAAAGCAGTTTTAACTTGGTTTGAGTGAAGGAATTCATTTTATACATAAAATCCCAAATCATGCAGAACGTATGAAAATAAGCTTATTCTCGGATTACTGATCCTTCAGTGTTGCTCTTTCTTCTACAGCAAAATCCAGTGTTGTTCTTTGTTGAAGTCAATCTAGACATTGATAAATATGAAGGACAAAGCAGTTTTAACATAGTTTGAGTGAAGGCATTCATTTATAGTAAAATCAATAATCGTGCAGAACTCATGAAAATAAGCTTATTCTCGGATTCCTAAAACTTTTGATTTGCTCTTTCTTTACTGCAAAGTACAATGTTGTTCTTTGTTGAAGTCGATCTAGACATTGATAAATATGAAGGACAAAGCAGTTTTCACTTGGTTTGAGTGAAGGATTTGCAGCTGAAAACCTCCCGCTCCCGCTTTTGATTGTGTATAGTCGGGCTTTCGAGCCTTTTCTTACCCGGTTTTTAGAAATTATGGTTGGACATTCAGACCTTGCAGCCGAAGACCTCCACTCCCTCTTTTGATCATACATTGTCGGGCATTCGCACCTTGTCTTACCCGCTTTTTACAAACTATAGTCAGACATTCACACCTTGCAGCTGAACCACCTCAGCTCCCTGTTTTGATCATGTATGGTCTGGCAATACTACCTTTTCTTACCCGTTTGTGAGTAAATATGGCTGGACATTCACACCTACTTGCAGTCGAACAGCTCTGCTCCCACTTTTGATGGTATATATTCGGGCATTCGAACCTTTTCTTAACTGCTTTTTACAAACTTTGGTCGGACGTTCACACCTTCTTGCAGCTGAACACCTCCGCTTCCGCTTTTGATGGTATATATTCGGGCATTCGAACCTTTTCTTAGCAGCTTTTTACAAACTATGGTCGGACATTCAAACCTTCTTCTAGCCGAAAACCTCCGCTCCCTCTTTTGATCATACATTGTCGGGCATTCGCACCTTTTCTTACCCGTTTTTTACAAACCATGGTCGGACTGTCACACATTCTTGTAGCCAAACACCTCCTCTCCCGCTATTGATTGTGTACAGTCGGGTATTTTAACCTTTTCTTACCCGTGTTTTACCAACTATGGTCGGACATTCAAACCTTCTTCTAGCCGAAAACCTCCGCTCCCTCTTTTGATCATACATTGTCGGGCATTCGCACCTTTTCTTACCCGTTTTTTACAAACCATGGTCGGACTGTCACACATTCTTGTAGCCAAACACCTCCTCTCCCCGCTATTGATTGTGTACAGTCGGGTATTTTAACCTTTTCTTACCCGTGTTTTACCAACTATGGTCGGACATTCACACCTTCTTACAGCGGAACACCTCCGCTCCCTCTTTTGATGGTGTATGTTTGGGCATTCGAACCTTTTCTTACCCGCTTTTTACAAACTATGCTCGGACATTCAAACCTTCTTGTAGCCGAACATATCCACTCCTGCTTTTGATGATGTATGGTTGGGCATTCAAACCTACTTGTTGCCTGCTTTTCATTAATTTTGGGTGGACATTCACACCTTGTCACAGCCAAACACCTCCGCTCCCTGTTTTGATCATGTATGGTTGGACATTCGCACCTTTTCTCACCCGCTTTTTGCCAACTATGGTCGGCTGTTCACAGCTTCCTCTCCACCATACTTGTATGGTGGGATATTCACACCCACTTGCATCCGAAGACCTTTTGTTGATATTTAGTCGGTCATTCGCAGCTTACCCGCTTTTGGCAAACTATGGCCTTCATGCAGCCAAACACCTCTTATCTCGCTTTTGATGATGTAAGGTTGGGCATTCAGACCTTGATTCACCTGCTTTTCACCAAATATAGGAGGACATTCACACCTTCTTGCAGCCGAACACTTCCGCTCCACCTTTTAGTGTTCTATCACACCTTTTTTTTCACCGCATTTTATAGATTATGGTTGGAAATTCTCAACCACTCTCATCCGAAGACCTCTCCTCCCGCTTTTGTTAATATATTTGAACTTTAGTCGGACATTCACACCTTCTTGCAGCTGAACCACCTCCGCTCCCTGTTTTGATCATGTATGGTCTTGCAATACTACCTTTTCTTACCCGTTTGTTAGTAATTATGGCTGGACATTCACACCTACTTGCAGCCGAACACCACCTCTCCCGCTTTTGATGATGTATGGACCGGCATTCTTACCTTTTCTAACACATTTTTCAGCAATTATGGTCGGAGATTCACACTTACTCACAGCCGAACAACTCCGCTCCCGCATTTGATGGTGTATAGTCGGGCATTCTCACCCTTTCTCATCAGCTTTTTGCAAATTATGATCTGACATTCACACCTGCTTTTGATAATGTATGGTTGGGCATTCGCACCTTTTCTTACCCATTTTTCAGTAATTATGGGTGGACATTCACACCTTCTTGCAGCTGAACACCTCCTCTCCCGCTATTGATTGTGTACAGTCAACACCTTTTCTTACCCGCTTTTTACAAACCATAGTCGGACTTTCACATCTTTTAGTAGCCGAACAACTCCGCTCCCGCTATTGATTGTGTACAGTCGGGTATTTTAACCTTTTCTTACCCGCTTTTTACCAAATATGGTCGGACATTCACACCGTCTTACAGCGGAACACCTCTGCTCCCGCTTTTGATGGTGTATAGTCAGGCATTTGAACCTTTTCTTACCCGCTTTTAACAAACTATGGTCGGACAATCAAACCTTCTTGTAGCCGAAAACCTCCGCTCCCTCTTTTGATTATACATTGTTGGGCATTCGCACCTTATTTACAAACTATAGTCACACATTCACACCTTGCAGCTGAGCCACCTCAGCTCCCTGTTTTGATAGTGTATGTTCGGGCATTTGAACCTATTCTTACCCCCTTTTTACAAACTATGCTCGGAGATTCACACCTACTCACAGCCGAACAACTCCGCTCCCGCATTTGATGATGTCTTGTCCGGCATTCTAGTCTCTTCTAATACATTTTTCAGCAATTATGGTCGGACATTCACACCTACTCACAGCCGAACACTTCCGCTCCCGCATTTGATGGTTTGACTCAATGATCCCCATAAAACCATCTGCTACTTGGTTTAAGTCACTAGATTCATGCATCTCCAAATTTCTGTGGAAAAACAAACCACCACGTATTAGTTTAAAAACCCTACAGAAGACCAAGGACAGTGGTGGATTAGATTTACCTCATTTTCAGCACTATTCCTTAGACAATAGGTTACAATATATATCAAAATGGTTTAAACCTTGTTGTTGTCACAGTTCCCAGAGAAGTTGTAATCGTTGAGGATTCTATATTCACCCCCTCATTAGAGGCACGTAATGCAGATTGATGACACTGAATCTTCTTCTCTGTTCATTGCTGGCATCATTCCCAGCATCGTAAGTGTTCGTGGCATTGTTAGCCTCTTCTTCTGGATCTTGATATCGAGAATCCTTTTGTATTTCTGGTTTGTCAGTCCTCTGTCTTCGTTCACCGGAGTCTTTGTCTTTTTGTCCTTGAGTTTGGTGATTTTTTCTTCTTTTGATGCCTTGACACAATGTGACAGGTGATACCACGTGGGAGATCCTGTAACTTGGATTGCTGTCCCTGTGCTGCGAAATGGCTGTGCTGCTCAAATGGTCTCTCCTTCATCATGGTTACATGCTGCCATTCCGACATCTCGCCATTCCGACATGGGTCTCCAATTGTCGGAATGGCGACACTTAATTTTTTATCAAACGTCCCACCATTCCGACACTTTTTTCCTCCTATGGTCGGAATGGCGGTATGTTTTTTGTTTTTTTTTAACATTCCGACAGTTCCTTTTAATAGCCTATTTTTTACCCAAAACATTTTGCACTAATGATATGCCGGCGCAAATACGCCCTAAAGTTTGGCGCACAAGCTTTGCACATGCAGAGGCCACAGCCTCGCAAACAAACTTTAATAATCTATTATCAAAATCCCCTGAATTTCAAATATAAAAATACAGATATTAATGTAACTCTGGCGAGACTGAAACTGATTAAGCAGAAATACAGTGTCAGTGAGCTGTCACAGCAGCCAGCTGGAGCGGAGCTCTCCACAGAGCCCATGCGTCTTTTGCACGCTGTCATCATATGCAAAAGTAATAATTGCAATTACAGATATCACGGCTACTGCACAGGACACAGTTGCGAGCACTCTGCCTTGCCTTGCCAATAGGAGAAGAGAGAAATGACAGCATAGAACGTATAAAACACAACAAAATGCAGTAAAAACGTTTATTCATGTTATTCACGTGATTTATGAGTACTCACTCCAATTTTGGGAAGCGCGGATGGGTTTTGCGCATTTGGCACAAACACACAGCCGCAACGGTTGTAGCTTTATACAGCCTGTTGATATCTTAAGGACCTAACTGGTCACACCTGGGAGTAAATGTCATGTAGAGATTGTTTTTACATGACATTACAGCTGAACATATAGCTTTCATCCACAAACCAACGTGGGAGAGCCCGAAGACGCATGTGCCAGACGCACATAGGCATGCGTAAAACCAATTTTGACCACTTCATACTGTTTATTTGCTTTCTTTTAGTTAACTTTCGTTTCTTTTGGATTCTTGTGCGTGTTATGGAGCCGTTTTGGTCCATGTTTGTAAGCCTTTTTTTCCTGGATTAAATTTTCGGAAGTTGAAACAAGTGGCATTGGAGTGTGTGATTAAAAACCACCGCGGACTGCTTCTCCTCCTCCAGTTGCCGAGACTTTGTGTTTTTAATAACGCTTGTCTATAAACATGTGTTAAACATATAAATTGCATGAACAGAAAGAAGGGACTCACCTGTTGAGTAACACACATTTCCTTATACGGAAAGCCTTGTCGGAATGGTGGGACATTTGAACGTCAGAATAGCGGGATGTCGCAATGGTGGGATGTCGGAATGGTGGGACGTTTGCATGTCGGAATGGTGGTATGTCGGAATGGTGGTATGTCGGAATGGTGGGATGTCGGAATAGCGGGATGTCGGAATGGCTGGATTTCGGAATGGGTGTTGCCACCCCCTTCATCATATACACAGTTATTTATACATCACCTTCCACCATGAAGCGTTGTCCCTTTTTGTTTCTCTCTTTGTTCTTAAAATGCTGTTATGCATGTCTAAACCAATCCATTAAATTAGATCATTTTGGCAGTAAAGCGATCTACAATGTGCTTGGTCGCAAAGCTGCTCATCTATGGTAAACAGCTCTTCAGAAAGGCATTCTTCAATTGATTTCACTAATTCTATGTAATAATTTTGTGATTTCCTACAAAACTACACTTCTTCTCCCATCTGTCTGAGTATTTAATATTGTCTGGGTCCCGTTAAAACATGTATTTTTCCCATCTAATTCCTTGTTTGCTTTAAAACAAGTATTCCCCATTTTCTATCCCTTCAGTAGCCAACCAGTTTGTATGGAGTACACTGGAGCAACTTGACTGATCAGTAAAACACTGCTTTTGTTGTCACCGCAAGGCTTCCCCCGTCGGTTGTTTCACTGAGACACTACTGAGTAACTATAACTCAACACAGTTTATACACATAACATTCATATACATACTAACAAACAAACAAACAATTATTTATCGCAATTTTCTCATCTCTGTTTGAACGTACACCCAGGTAAATATTCCTGTAGTCTTCTCATACCGACTATGGACCCATTCATTGTTTAACTTCACTGTTTTGCAAATCCTATTTGAATATTACACATTGACATTGAACTTTACTTGATAAGCAGGTCTTCATTGCATTCAGCAGCCTATATGTGAGCATCTATGTGTAAGCTGTTCTTCTTTGCATTTATCAGCAGCAAGCAATTCTTCATTGCACATGCATATGAAAATAGTAAAACAATTCCAATGCGTTAGCGAAACCTTCTATATCAGGAGTGTCCATCATGATGCTGGGAATAGAACCTCTTTCCCAGAATAGTTCAACCTTCATTACTCAACTGATCATAACTCCGCAATGAGCACATTTCAAAGTATCATTCCTCTACATATATTCAAAAATCTATGTGTAAATGTTTAATATTTCTTATATTTGTTGATGTCATTCTGTGTGCATGTGGCCTAAACCCAATCTCTGTGTGGCAATTTTAATTTAAACAAGTTGAACTCTGCCTCTGATCATTTAAAAAAGGTGTGTACCAATATCAACCTTTCTCAGGTAATTACTGATCCTACAAAACCAAAGAGATCCTTCAAGGTTGTCCCTGATTGGCTCAATCTTAACAAATCAAAGGTAGAAAATCCGCAGTATCTGAACTTGGTGTTAGTTATCACTGCTCAATAGCCTGTATCAGAATTGCAAAAATGAAAACATTAGGTCCACGCTTGGTATCCAGATCCTGAAACATCTCCATGAGCAGGCTTTTTTTTAACTGATCTGTTGAATAGTTATATGACACTGTTAAAATCCCAGATGAAGATCTAGCACTTGACCATTTTTGTAAATCTTCTAATTCCATAGTTGATAAACACGCCCCTTTTAAAAAGTATAGAACTTAGAACAGGTCTATCCCTGGCTTTCGGCAGAACTGTCTTCTTTACTTTTTTTTCCCCTTGTCCTGTTCAGCATTATGTCAGAAGAATTGTAGTCTGAATACCTTTGATGCCAAACAGATTTGTTTTGCCAAGGGAAGTTTTATAAATGTAAAGCTCCCCTTGATGCCCATTTATTTATTTCTGTTTACAATATATGACATGAACTGAACTGAACCGGACCGGGGGACAAGGAAAGAAGAAGAGGAAAGAAGAGGAAACAGAACAAAAATAGAAACAAAAACCAGACAACCAGCTGCTACACCTGTAAAAAACAAAACAGACAACAATCCATGGCCTATGAGGGGAATCCAGCCTTAGCGCCACCAGGAGCACCTGAAAGCAGACAAGCAGAGAAAAAACAAACACACAAACAAACAAAAACAAGCACAAGAAGCGGCAATCGCATACAACACAGCTGTGGATATAGATGACCTGAGACGACATGATAATACATCAACTGCTTAGTGACCATGCTACTGGACTAATGAATGTGTGTGTGTGTGTGTGAGAACATGCAACACCCATGGCACAGGACCTACATGATAACCGTGCTTAGTTATGAGTGTATAAGCGTACAGGGCCACAATCCACAGCCCCCCCGCAAGCAATCAGAAGCAGGCAGAGAGGGCCACAAGACCCAGGCCACCAGCAGCCCCCACAGAGCACAGAACCCAGGCAGCCCACCGCAGGGGCAACCACGCATCCACCCAGAAGACTGCAGAGGAAGCCTCCGGAAAGAGCCCCCATAAGCATAGGGCAGAGGCACTCCGGGAACCAGGGGCAACAGCCCACCGACCCCGCCAGGCCCCAGCCGCCCAGACATGGGCCGTGCACTGGACCTGGGCCCCAGGAGCCCGAGCGCCCCCAAACCCCCCGGCAGAGGCCCCACCCAATACCCAGGAGGGCCAAGCGCCCCAGACAGCCACAAAGTGGGTCAGCGCCTGCCCCAGCGCCCCTGGCCAAGTGCCCTGGGAGTCAAGACGTGCCCACAGGTGGGTGAAGTCGCGAGCAGTGGGGAGAGGCAACGCTGATGCCCCATCGGGAGAAACACAGGCAGGCCAGGCGACAGCAAGTCCCAGATCCAGGCCCAATCATTACCACACACACTTTCACGTCCCATACATCCACACATCCACACATCCTACCTCCCTCGACTCTGCTGGGGTGTAGTGCAGCGGGCACACCAGGAGGCCAGCAACCCCCCAGCCACTACAGACCCCGAACCAGCAGAACAATTAATTAATCCTCCTGGCCCCTCCTGCCCCGAGCAGACACCAGGAAGCAGGGGTGTGCGAAGAAGACCCCTCCCCTCACCCTTCTGGCTCTTCAATATTTTCTAATAGTGAGCAATTAAAATTGAGGGGCAGCCAAACTTGTAGAACTGGGAGCGCGGCAGTCTGGGCAGCCTACATACCCAAAGAGCCCCGCCCACCAGATGCCACTCAGTGTAACCACCCCCCAAGACCTAATGTGTGTGTGTGAGTGTGTTTGATAAGTAGTAATGTCTAAGGTGTAATTAAAACAGGGGCAGGGAACTGCAGAGTGCAACCAAAGGGGACCACCTACGTGGCCCCATCCACTACACCCCACCGAACACACACGCCCCCAAAACCCTTCATGTGTGAGCTACTCTCCCCCAGAGAGGGCAGCCAGGGACTGGCTGCAATAGGCATCCCCGCTACCTGGGAGCCAACAATGGGCAGGAGGGCCTGATGTCCACCAGGCTCGGGGCCTGCAGTGACCATATTCCGGGAGCTACTGTACCCCCAGAAGGTACCCATCCCATCCCGCCCCACCCCACTCAACCCAACCCCACCCAGGAGGACCTCTACAAAAAACAAACAAACAACATCAAAAAACAAACAAACAAACCACCCGGTCACACCAGTCGCAGCAGCCCGGGCCTGAGACCCACCATCACCCAGCAACCCACCACCACCACTATGTGATAAAACTAATCAGAGGGGACCAGAGAGAATGAAATTCAGCCAATTGATGTTTTGAGGAGGCAGACATTGTTTCCATGCTAATATAATCTAAAAGAAAATTTCTAAACTGGTTAATACACAGATTGTTCTTCGCTTTCCAGTTCATGAGAATAGTTTTCTTTGCGATACATAACACTGTGACAACCATGTGTGCTGAGTTAATTTCCATGTTGATGTTGTCTAAGTCACCCAGTATGCACAGTGTGGGGCATGCAGGGATGCTACACTTTAGCCATGTTGATAGGTCCTCACAGACTTCAAGCCAGAACTTCTGGACAGGCGCAGAAAAACCACAAAGCGTGTGCATAATCATCAGGTGTGTTATCTGTGCAATGTGAGCAGATGTTTGAGTGTGTTAGACCCATCCTGAACATCCTTTGTCCTGTATAGTGTGTTCTATGAAGGATTTTGTATTGTATGAGCTGTAAATTAGGATTTCGAGTCTTTATGAAGGTGTTCAAACATATTTGTGGTTAGAAGCTATGACCAGAACTGATGGATAAATCTGCCTCCCATTTTGAGGATGGAAGAGACATTGTGTCATCTATCTTAGACAATAATTTATATATTTTTGATAGTAGTTTTGGGGTACAGATGCTTAGAAATTCTGCTACCCTAGTCGGGGGTTGTAAGTCTGGTTGGTGGAGGATATATCCATCCATCCATCCATCATCTGCCGCTTATCCGGGGGTCGGGTCGCGGGGGCAGCAGCTTGAGCAGAGAAACCCAGACGTCTCTGTCCCCGGCCACTTCCTCCAGCTCTTCCGGGGGGACCCCGAGGCGTTCCCAGGCCAGCCAAGAGACATAGTCTCTCCAACGTGTCCTGGGTCTCCCCCGGGGTCTCCTCCCAGTGGGACGTGCCCGGAACACCTTCCCAGGGAGGCGCCCAGGGGGCATCCTAACCAGATGCCCGAGCCACCTCATCTGACTCCTCTCAATGCGGAGGAGCAGCGGTTCTACTCCGAGCCCCTCCCGGATGACTGAGCTTCTCACCCTATCTCTAAGGGAGAGCCCAGACACCCTGCGGAGGAAACCCATTTCGGCCGCTTGTATTCGCGATCTTGTTCTTTCGGTCACTACCCACAACTCGTGACCATAGGTGAGTCTTGGGGAAGGATCTCATTCCCGACCCGGAGAGAGCATTCCACCCTTTTCCGGCTGAGAACCATAGTCTCGGATTTGGAGGTGCTGATTCTCATCCCAGCCGCTTCACACTCGGCTGCGAATCACTCCAGTGAGAGCTGAAGGTCACGGCCTGACGACGCTAACAGAACCACATCATCTGCAAAAAGCAGAGACCCGATTCTGAGGTCGCCAAATGGGACACCCTCAACGCCCTGGCTCCGCCTAGAAATTCTGTCCATAAAAGTTAGGAACAGAATCGGTGACAAAGGGCAGCCCTGACGGAGTCCAACTCTCACCGGAAACGTATCCGACTTACTGCCGGCAATGCGGACCAAACTCTGGCACCGGTCATACAGAGACCGAACGGCCCCTATCAAGGGGTCCGGCACTCCATATTCCCGGAGCACCCCCCACAGGACTCCACGAGGGACACGGTCGAACGCTTTCTCCAAGTCCACAAAACACATGTAGACTGGTTGGGCGAACTCCCATGCACCCTCCAGGATCCTGCCGAGGGTATAGAGCTGGTCCACTGTTCCACGGCCAGGACGAAAGCCACACTGCATCTCCTGAATCCGAGGCTCGATTATCCGACGGATCCTCCTCTCCAATACCCCCGAATAGACCTTACCAGGGAGGCTGAGGAGTGTGATACCCCTATAGTTGGAACACACCCTCCGGTCCCCCTTTTTAAAGAGGGGGACCACCACCCCAATCTGCCAGTCCAGAGGCACTGTCCCCGATGTCCACGCGATACTGCAGAGGCGTGTCAGCCAAGACAGCCCTACAACATCCAGAGCCTTGAGAAACTCAGGACGGACCTCATCCACCCTTGCTTTGCCACCGAGGAGCTTTTTAACCACCTCGGCAACCTCAGCCCCAGAAATGGGAGGCCCCGTCTCCGAGCTCTCCGACTCTGCCTCTTCCGAGCACGTGTTGGTAGGATTGAGGAGTTCCTCGAAGTACTCCCCCCACCGACTCACAACATCCCGAGTTGAGGTCAGCAAAGCCCCGTCCCCACTGTAAACAGTGTTGACTGTGAGCCGCTTCCCCCCCCTGAGACGCCGGATGGTGGACCAGAATCTTTTCGAGGCCGTCCAGAAATCGTTCTCCATGGTCTCACCGAACTCCTCCCAGGCCCGAGTTTTTGCCTCAGCAACCGCCGAAGCCGCGGCCCGTCTGGCCCGTTGGTACCTATCAGCTTCTTCCAGGGTCCCACTGGCCAAAAAGGCCCGATAGGACTCCTTCTTCAGCTTGACGGCTTCCCTCACCACTGGTGTCCACCAGCAGGTTCGAGGGTTGCCGCCACGACAGGCACCGACCACCTTACGGCCACAACTCCGACCAGCTGCCTCGGCAATGGAGTCACGGAACATGGCCCATTCAATGTCCCCCACCTCAAATATGGTTGAAGCTCTGCCGGAGGTGGGAGTTAAAGCTCCTTCTGACGGGGGATTCTGACAAACGCTCCCAGCAGACCCTCACAATACGTTTGGGCCTGCCAGGTCTGATCGGCATCCTCCCCCACCAGCGGAGCCAACTCACCACCAGGTGGTGATCAGTTGACAGCTCCGCCCCTCTCTTCACCCGAGTGTCCAGGACATACGGCCGCAAGTCCAATGATACAACCACAAAGTCGATCATCGAACTGCGGCCAAGGGTGTCCTGGTGCCAAGTGCACATATGGACACCCTTATGCCTGAACATGGTGTTCGTTATGGACAGTCTATGACTGGCACAGAAGTCCAACAACATAACACCACTCTGATTCAGATCGGGGGGGCCGTTCCTCCCAATCACACCCCTCCAGGTCTCACTCTCATTGCCCACGTGAGCATTGAAGTCCCCCAGCAGAATGAGGGAGTCTCCGGTAGGAGCATTCTCCAGTGCCTCCCCCAGAGACTCCAAAAAGGGTAGGTACTCTGAACTGCTGTTTGGCGCATAGGCACAAACAACAGTCAGGACTCGTCCCCCCACCCAAAGGCGGAGGGAGGCTACCCTCTCGTTCACTGGGGTAAACCCCAATGTACTGGCACACAGCCGGGGGGCAATAAGTATGCCCACACCTGCTCTGCGCCTCTCACCACGGGCAACTCCAGAGTGGAAGAGAGTCCAACCCCTCTCAAGAGTACTGGTTCCAGATCCCAAGCCGTGCGTCGAGGTGAGTCCGACTATATCTAACGGTCTGATGAAGTTTCAACAATAAACAACAAACTTTGTATTATGAGAAAGAACCAGACTCATTCTTTAGAATTCCGAAAATAAGCTCTATTTTACGAGTTATGCACGAATTCGGATTCTCCTATAAAACGAATTCCTTAACTCAAACCAAGTTAAGACTGCTTTGTCCTTCATATTTATTCATGTCTAATCAAGTTTCAATGATAAACAAAGTTGTACTTTTTAGAATGAGAAAGAACTTCTTCAGCAATAAGCATCTCTCGACAAATGACGAAATACAGATTTTGCTATAAAATTAATTGCTATCAGCCTGACTTAAAACTGTTTGTCTTCCTTATTTATCCACTTCAAATCAAGTTTCAACAATTAAAAAAATTTTGTAGTTTGAGAAAGAACAACTTAATCTTGAGCAATCAGTATAAAAAGAAGGTAAGCAAAGGTGCGAATGTCAAACCATACATGATCAAAACAGGGAGCGGAGGTGTTTGGCTGGGACAAGGTGTGAATGTCCACCCATAATTAATGAAAAGCGGGCAACAAGTAGGTTCGAATGCCCAACCATACATCATCAAAAGCAGGAGTGGATATGTTCGGCTACAAGAAGGTTTGAACGTCTGACCATAGTTTGTAAAAAGCGGGTAAGAAAAGGTTCGAATGCCCGAACATACACCATCAAAGGAGGGAGCGGAGGTGTTCCGCTGTAAGAAGGTGTTAATGTCCGACCATAGTTGGTAAAAAACGGGTAAGAAAAGGTTAAAATACCCGACTGTACACAATCAGTAGCGGGTGCGGAGTTGTTCGGCGACTAAACGGTGTGAAAGTCCGACCATGGTTTGTAAAAAGCGGGTAAGAAAAGGTGCGAATGCCCGAAAATGTATGATCAAAAGAGGGAGCGGAGGTGTTCGGCTGCAAGAAGGTGTGAATGTACACCCATAATTACTGAAAAATGGGTAAGAAAAGGTGCGAATGCCCAACTATACATAATCAAAAGCAGGAATCGATGTGTTCGGCTCCAAGAAGGGTTGAATGTCTGACCATAGTTTGTAAAAAGCAGGTAAGAAAAGGTTTGACTGCCCGAACATACACCATCAAAAGAGGGAGCGGAGGTGTTCCGCTGTAAGAAGGTGTGAATGTCCGACCATAGTTGGTAAAAAGCGGGTAAGAAAAGGTTAAAATACCCGACTGTACACAATCAAAAGCAGGAGCGGAGTTGTTCGGCTACTAAAAGATGTGAAAGTCCGACTATGGTTTGTAAAAAGCGGGTAAGAAAAGGTGCTAATGCCCGACAATGTATGATCAAAAGAGGGAGTGGAGGTTTTCGGCTGTAAGAAGGTCTGAATGTCCAACTATATTTTGTAAAAACCGGGTAAGAAAAGGCTTGAAAGCCCGACTATACACCATCATAAGCGGGAGAGGAGGTGTTCAGCTGCAAGAAGGTGTGAATGTCCACCCATAATTACTGAAAAATGGGTATGAAAAGGTGCGAATGCCCAAACATACATCATCAAAAGCAGGAGTGGATGTGTTGGGCTACAAGAAGGTTTGAAAGTCCCACCATGGTTTGTAAAAAACGGGTAAGAAAAGGTGCGAATGCCCGACAATGTATGATCAAAAGAGGGAGCGGAGGTTTTTGGCTACAAGAAGGTTTGAATGTCCGACCATAGTTTGTAAAAAGCGGGTAAGAAAAGGTTCAAATGCCTGACAATACACCATCAAAAGCGGGAGCGGAGTTGTTCCGCTGTAAGACGGTGTGAATGTCCGACCATAGTTGGTAAAAAGCGGGTAAGAAAAGGTTCAAATGCCTGACAATACACCATCAAAAGCGGGAGCGGAGATGTTCCGCTGTAAGACGGTGTGAATGTCCGACCATAGTTGGTAAAAAGCGGATAAGAAAAGGTTAAAATACCCGACTGTACACAATCAATAGGGGGAGCGGAGTTGTTCGGCTACAAGAAGGTGTGAAAGTCCAACCATGGTTTGTAAAAAGCTGCTAAGAAAAGCTTCGAATGCCCGAATATATACCATCAAAAGCGGAAGCGGAGGTGTTCGGCTGCAAGAAGGTGTGAACGTCCGACCAAAGTTTGTAAAAAGCAGTTAAGAAAAGGTTCGAATATCCAACCAAACATAATCAAAAGCGGGAGCAGAGCTGTTCGACTGCAAGTAGGTGTGAATGTCCAGCCATAATTACTCACAAACGGGTAAGAAAAGGTAGTATTGCCAGACCATACATGATCAAAACAGGGAGCTGAGGTGGTTCAGCACCAAGGTGTGAATGTCTGACTATAGTTTGTAAAAAGCGGGTAAGCTGCGAATGACCGACTAAATATCAACAAAAGGTCTTCGGATGCAAGTGGTTGTGAATATCCCACCATACAAGTATGGTGGAGAGGAAGCTGTGAACAGCCGACCATAGTTTGCAAAAAGCGGGTGAGACAAGGTGCGAATGTCCAACCATACATGATCAAAACAGGGAGCGGAGGTGTGAATGTCCACCCAAAATTAATGAAAAGCGGGCAAAAAGTAGGTTTGAATGCCCAAGCATACATCATCAAAAGAAGGAGTGGATGTGTTCGGCTACAAGAAGGTTTGAATGTCCGAGCATAGTTTGTAAAAAGCGGGTAAGAAAAGGTTCGAATGCCCAAACATACACCATCAAAAGAGGGAGCGGAGGTGTTCCGCTGTAAGAAGGTGTGAATGTCCGACCATAGTTGGTAAAAAGTGGGTAAGAAAAGGTTAAAATACCCGACTGTACACAATCAATAGGGGGAGTGGAGTTGTTCGGCTACAAGAAGGTGTGAAAGTCCAACCATGGTTTGTAAAAAGCTGGTAAGAAAAGGTTCGAATGCCCGAATATATACCATTAAAAGCGGAAGCGGAGGTGTTCGGCTGCAAGAAGGTGTGAACGTCCGACCAAAGTTTGTAAAAAGCAGTTAAGAAAAGGTTCGAATATCCAACCAAACATAATCAAAAGCGGGAGCAGAGCTGTTCGACTGCAAGTAGGTGTGAATGTCCTGCCATAATTACTCACAAACGGGTAAGAAAAGGTAGTATTGCCAGACCATACATGATCAAAACAGGGAGCTGAGGTGGTTCAGCACCAAGGTGTGAATGTCTGACTATAGTTTGTAAAAAGCGGGTATGATAAGGTGCGAATGCCCAACAATGTATAATCAAAAGAGGGAGAAGAGGTTTTCGGCTACAAGACGGTGTGAATGTCCGACCATAGTTCGTAAAAAGCGGGTAAGAAAAGGTTAAAATACCCGACTGTACACAATCAATAGCGGGAGCGGAGTTGTTCGGCTACAAGAAGGTGTGAAAGTCCAACCATCGTTTGTAAAAAGCTGGTAAGAAAAGGTTCGAATGCCCGAATATATACCATCAAAAGCGGAAGCGGAGGTGTTCGGCTGCAAGAAGGTGTGAACGTCCGACCAAAGTTGGCAAAAAGCAGTAAAGAAAAGGTTCGAATATCCAAACATAATCAAAAGCGAGAGAGATTGTGTTCAGCTGAAAGTAGGTGTGAATATCCAGCCATAATTACTCACAAACGGGTAAGAAAATGTAGTATTGCCAGACCATACATGATCAAAACAGGGAGCGGAGGTGGTTTAGCTGCAAAAAGGGGTGAATGTCCAACTAAAGTTCAAATATATTAACAAAAGCGGGAGGAGAGGTCTTCGGATTAGAGTGGTTGAAATTTCCAACCATAATCTATAAAATGTGGTGAAAAAAAAAGGTGTGAAGGAATTAATTTTATAGCAAAATCCGAAATCATGCATAACTCCGCAAAAGGAACGTATTGCTCGACCAAAGGGATGCTTCTTTCTCATTCAGGGTAATATGAGGAACTTTATGCTTGATACATTTTAGACATGGATAAATATGAAGGACAAAGCAATTTTAACTTGGTTTGAGCAAAGCAATTCATTTTATAGGAAAATCCGAAATCGTGCAGGACTCATGAAAGTAAGCTTATTCTCGGATTCCTGATCCTCCAGTGTTGCTCTTTCCTATACTGCAAAATACAGCCTTGTTCTTTGTTGAAATCGATATAGACATTGATAAATATGAAGGACAAAGCAGTTTCCACTTTGTTTGAGTGAATGAATTAATTTTATAGCAAAATCCCAAATCAAGCAGAACGTATGAAAATAAGCGTGTTTTCGGATTCCTGATCCTTCAGTGTTGCTATTTCTTCTACTGCAAAATACAATGTTGTTCTTTGTTGAAGTCAATCTAGACATTGATAAATATGAAGGACAAAGCAGTTTTAACATAGTTTGAGTAAAGGAATTCATTTTATACATAAAATCCCAAATCATGCAGAACGTATGAAAAGAAGCTTATTCTCGGATTCCTGATCCTTCAGTGTTGCTTTTTCTTCTACTGCAAAATACAATGTTGTTCTTTGTTGAAGTCGATCTAGACATTGATAAATATGAAGGACAAAGCAGTTTTAACTTGGTTTGAGTGAAGGAATTCATTTTATACATAAAATCCCAAATCATGCAGAACGTATGAAAATAAGCTTATTCTCGGATTACTGATCCTTCAGTGTTGCTCTTTCTTCTACTGCAAAATCCAGTGTTGTTCTTTGTTGAAGTCAATCTAGACATTGATAAATATGAAGGACAAAGCAGTTTTAACATAGTTTGAGTGAAAGCATTCATTTATAGTAAAATCAATAATCGTGCAGAACTCATGAAAATAAGCTTATTCTCGGATTCCTAAACCTTTTGATTTGCTCTTTCTTTACTGCAAAGTACAATGTTGTTCTTTGTTGAAGTCGATCTAGACATTGATAAATATGAAGGACAAAGCAGTTTTCACTTGGTTTGAGTGAAGGATTTGCAGCTGAAAACCTCCCGCTCCCGCTTTTGATTGTGTATAGTCGGGCTTTCGAGCCTTTTCTTACCCGGTTTTTAGAAATTATGGTTGGACATTCAGACCTTGCAGCTGAACCACCTCAGCTCCCTGTTTTGATCATGTATGGTCTGGCAATACTACCTTTTCTTACCCGTTTGTGAGTAATTATGGCTGGACATTCACACCTACTTGCAGTCGAACAGCTCTGCTCCCGCTTTTGATGGTATATATTCGGGCATTCTAACCTTTTCTTAACTGCTTTTTGCAAACTTTGGTCGGACGTTCACACCTTCTTGCAGCCGAACACCTCCGCTTCCACTTTTGATGGTATATATTCGGGCATTCGAACCTTTTCTTAGCAGCTTTTTACAAACCATGGTTGAACTTTCACACCTTCTTGTTGCCGAACACCTCCGCTCCCGCTTTTGATGGTGTATAGTCAGGCATTTGAACCTTTTCTTACCCGCTTTTTACAAACTATGGTCGGACATTCAAACCTTCTTGTAGCCAAAAACCTCCACTCCCTCTTTTGATCATACATTGTCGGGCATTCGCACCTTTAATTACCCGTTTTTTACAAACCATGGTCGGACTGTCACACATTCTTGTAGCCAAACACATCCGCTCCCGCTATTGATTGTGTACAGTCGGGTATTTTAACCTTTTCTTACCCGCTTTTTACCAACTATGGTCGGACATTCACACCGTCTTACAGCGGAACACCTCCGCTCCCGCTTTTGATGGTGTATAGTCAGGCATTTGAACCTTTTCTTACCCGCTTTTTACAAACTATGGTCGGACATTCAAACCTTCTTGTAGCCGAAAACCTCCGCTCCCTCTTTTGATCATACATTGTCGGGCATTCGCACCTTTTCTTACCCATTTTTTACAAACCTTGGTCGGACTGTCACACATTCTTGTAGCCAAACACATCCGCTCCCGCTATTGATTGTGTACAGTCGGGTATTTTAACCTTTTCTTACCCGTTTTTTACCAACTATGGTCGGACATTCACACCTTCTTACAGCGGAACACCTCCGCTCCCTCTTTTGATGGTGTATGTTTGGGCATTCGAACCTTTTCTTACCCGCTTTTTACAAACTATGCTCGGACATTCAAACCTTCTTGTAGCCGAACACATCCACTCCTGCTTTTGATGATGTATGGTTGGGCATTCAAACCTACTTGTTGCCCGCTTTTCATTAATTTTGGGTGGACATTCACACCTTGTCACAGCCAAACACCTCCGCTCCCTGTTTTGATCATGTATGGTTGGACATTCGCACCTTTTCTCACCCGCTTTTTGCCAACTATGGTCGGCTGTTCACAGCTTCCTCTCCACCATACTTGTATGGTGGGATATTCACACCCACTTGCATCCGAAGACCTTTTGTTGATATTTAGTCGGTCATTCGCAGCTTACCCGCTTTTGGCAAACTATGGCCTTCATGCAGCCAAACACCTCTGATCTCGCTTTTGATGATGTAAGGTTGGGCATTCAGACCTTGCTTCACCTGCTTTTCACCAAATATAGTCGGACATTCACACCTTCTTGCAGCCGAACACTTCCGCTCCACCTTTTAGTGTTCTATCACACCTTTTTTTTCACCGCATTTTATAGATTATGGTTGGAAATTCTCAACCACTCTCATCCGAAGACCTCTCCTCCCGCTTTTGTTAATATATTTGAACTTTAGTCGGACATTCACACCTTCTTGCAGCTGAACCACCTCCGCTCCCTGTTTTGATCATGTATGGTCTGGCAATACTACCTTTTCTTACCCGTTTGTTAGTAATTATGGCTGGACATTCACACCTACTTGCAGCCGAACACCACCTCTCCCGCTTTTGATGATGTATGGACCGGCATTCTTACCTTTTCTAACACATTTTTCAGCAATTATGGTCGGAGATTCACACTTACTCACAGCCGAACAACTCCGCTCCCGCATTTGATGGTGTATAGTCGGGCATTCTCACCCTTTCTCATCAGCTTTTTGCAAATTATGATCTGACATTCACACCTGCTTTTGATAATGTATGGTTTGGCATTCGCACCTTTTCTTACCCATTTTTCAGTAATTATGGGTGGACATTCACACCTTCTTGCAGCTGAACACTCTCCCGCTATTGATTGTGTACAGTCGGGTATTTTAACCTTTTCTTACCCGCTTTTTACCAAATATGGTCGGACATTCACACCGTCTTACAGCGGAACACCTCTGCTCCCGCTTTTGATGGTGTATAGTCAGGCATTTGAACCTTTTCTTACCCGCTTTTTACAAACTATGGTCGGACATTCAAACCTTCTTGTAGCCGAAAACCTCCGCTCCCTCTTTTGATTATACATTGTTGGGCATTCGCACCTTATTTACAAACTATAGTCAGACATTCACACCTTGGAGCTGAGCCACCTCAGCTCCCTGTTTTGGTAGTGTATGTTCGGGCATTCGAACCTATTCTTACCCCCTTTTTACAAACTATGCTCGGAGATTCACACCTACTCACAGCCGAACAACTCCGCTCCCGCATTTGATGATGTCTTGGCCGGCATTCTAGTCTCTTCTAACACATTTTTCAGCAATTATGGTTGGACATTCACACCTACTCACAGCCGAACACTTCCGCTCCCGCATTTGATGGTGTATAGCCGGGCATTCTCACCCTTTCTCATCAGCTTTTTACAAATTATGATCTGACATTCACACCTACTTGCAGTCGAACTTTCACACCTTCTTGTAGCCGAACACCTCCGCTCCCGCTTTTGATGGTGTATAGTCAGGCATTTGAACCTTTTCTTACCCGCTTTTTACAAACTATGGTCGGACATTCAAACCTTCTTGTAGCCAAAAACCTCCGCTCCCTCTTTTGATCATACATTGTCGGGCATTCGCACCTTATCTTACCCGCTTTTTACAAACTATAGTCAGACATTCACACCTTGCAGCTGAACCACCTCCGCTCCCTGTTTTGATCATGTATGGTCTGGCAATACTACCTTTTCTTACCCGTTTGTGAGTAATTAATCCCAAAATATTGAGCATAAAATAAGTCTTTATGCTGATGATGTATTACTTTTCCTTCAGAACTCACAGACGTCTCTCAGTCACACGATCACACTCATAAATAAATTCTCAGCACTTTCTGACTACTCTATCAACTGGTCTAAGACCACAGTTCTGTCCATTAACTGTAGGGTCCATAATATACCTGCGATCACTTTACAGTCAGGAAATATTAGATATTTAGGCATAAACATTTCCTCCAGGCTCTCAGAGCTAACAAAGCTAAATTATGTGCAATTATTAAAGACAGTAGAGGACGATCTCTCGTTGGAAGTCCTTACCTATATCACTTATGGGGAGAGTTACATCCATTAAAATGATGATACTACCAAAAGTTAACTATTTGTTCTCAATGATCTGGTTTAAGTCACTAGATTCATGCATCTCCAAATTTCTGTGGAAAAACAAACCACCACGTCTTAGTTTAAAAACCCTACAGAAGACCAAGGACAGTGGTGGATTAGATTTACCTCATTTTCAGCACTATTCCTTAGACAATAGGTTACAATATATATCAAAATGGTTTAAACCTTGTTGTTGTCACAGTTCCCAGAGACGTTGTAATCGTTGAGGATTCTATATTCACCCCCTCATTAGAGGCACGTAATGCAGATTGATGACACTGAATCTTCTTCTCTGTTCATTGGTGGCATCATTCCCAGCATCGTAAGTGTTCGTGGCATTGTTAGCCTCTTCTTCTGGATCTTGATATCGAGAATCCTTTTGTATTTCTGGTTTGTCAGTCATCTGTCTTCGTTCACCGGAGTCTTTGTCTTTTTGTCCTTGAGTTTGGTGATTTTTTCTTCTTTTGATGCCTTGACACAATGTGACAGGTGATACCACGTGGGAGATCCTGTAACTTGGATTGCTGTCCCTGTGCTGCGAAATGGCTGTGCTGCTCAAATGGTCTCTCCTTCATCATGGTTACATGCTGCCATTCCGACATCTCGCCATTCCGACATGGGTCTCCAATTGTCGGAATGGCGACACTTAATTTTTTATCAAACGTCCCACCATTCCGACACTTTTTTCCTCCTATGGTCGGAATGGCGGTATGTTTTTTGTTTTTTTTAACATACCGCCATTCCGACAGTTCCTTTTAATAGCCTATTTTTTACCCAAAACATTTTGCACTAATGATATGCCGGCGCAAATACGCCCTAAAGTTTGGCGCACAAGCTTTGCACATGCAGAGGCCACAGCCTCGCAAACAAACTTTAATAATCTATTATCAAAATCCCCTGAATTTCAAATATAAAAATACAGATATTAATGTAACTCTGGCGAGACTGAAACTGATTAAGCAGAAATACAGTGTCAGTGAGCTGTCACAGCAGCCAGCTGGAGCGGAGCTCTCCACAGAGCCCATGCGTCTTTTGCACGCTGTCATCATATGCAAAAGTAATAATTGCAATTACAGATATCACGGCTACTGCACAGGACACAGTTGAGAGCACTCTGCCTTGCCTTGCCAATAGGAGAAGAGAGAAATGACAGCATAGAACGTATAAAACACAACAAAATGCAGTAAAAACGTTTATTCATGTTATTCACGTGATTTATGAGTACTCACTCCAATTTTGGGAAGCGCGGATGGGTTTTGCGCATTTGGCACAAACACACAGCCGCAACGGTTGTAGCTTTATACAGCCTGTTGATATCTTAAGGACCTAACTGGTCACACCTGGGAGTAAATGTCATGTAGAGATTGTTTTTACATGACATTACAGCTGAACATATAGCTTTCATCCACAAACCAACGTGGGAGAGCCCGAAGACGCATGTGCCAGACGCACATAGGCATGCGTAAAACCAATTTTGACCACTTCATAATGTTTATTTGCTTTCTTTTAGTTAACTTTCGTTTCTTTTGGATTCTTGTGCGTGTTATGGAGCCGTTTTGGTCCATGTTTGTAAGCCTTTTTTTCCTGGATTAAATTTTCGGAAGTTGAAACAAGTGGCATTGGAGTGTGTGATTGAAAACCACCGCGGACTGCTTCTCCTCCTCCAGTTGCCGAGACTTTGTGTTTTTAATAACGCTTGTCTATAAACATGTGTTAAACATATAAATTGCATGAACAGAAAGAAGGGACTCACCTGTTGAGTAACACACATTTCCTTATACGGAAAGCCTTGTCGGAATGGTGGGACATTTGAACGTCAGAATAGCGGGATGTCGCAATGGTGGGATGTCGGAATGGTGGGACGTTTGCATGTCGGAATGGTGGTATGTCGGAATGGTGGTATGTCGGAATGGTGGGATGTCGGAATAGCGGGATGTCGGAATGGCGGGATTTCGGAATGGGTGTTGCCACCCCCTTCATCATATACACAGTTATTTATACATCACCTTCCACCATGAAGCGTTGTCCCTTTTTGTTTCTCTCTTTGTTCTTAAAATGCTGTTATGCATGTCTAAACCAATCCATTAAATTAGATCATTTTGGCAGTAAAGCGATCTACAATGTGCTTGGTCACAAAGCTGCTCATCTGTGGTAAACAGCTCTTCAGAAAGGCATTCTTCAATTGATTTCACTAATTCTATGTAATAATTTTGTGATTTCCTACAAAACTACACTTCTTCTCCCATCTGTCTGAGTATTTAATATTGTCTGGGTCCCGTTAAAACATGTATTTTTCCCATCTAATTCCTTGTTTGCTTTAAAACAAGTATTCCCCATTTTCTATCCCTTCAGTAGCCAACCAGTTTGTATGGAGTACACTGGAGCAACTTGACTGATCAGTAAAACACTGCTTTTGTTGTCACCGCAAGGCTTCCCCCGTCGGTTGTTTCACTGAGACACTACTGAGTAACTATAACTCAACACAGTTTATACACATAACATTCATATACATACTAACAAACAAACAAACAATTATTTATCGTAATTTTCTCATCTCTGTTTGAACGTACACCCAGGTAAATATTCCTGTAGTCTTCTCATACCGACTATGGACCCATTCATTGTTTAACTTCACTGTTTTGCAAATCCTAATTGAATATTACACATTGACATTGAACTTTACTTGATAAGCAGGTCTTCATTGCATTCAGCAGCCTATATGTGAGCATCTATGTGTAAGCTGTTCTTCTTTGCATTTATCAGCAGCAAGCAATTCTTCATTGCACATGCATATGAAAATAGTAAAACAATTCCAATGCGTTAGCGAAACCTTCTATATCAGGAGTGTCCATCATGATGCTGGGAATAGAACCTCTTTCCCAGAATAGTTCAACCTTCATTACTCAACTGATCATAACTCCGCAATAAGCACATTTCAAAGTATCATTCCTCTACATATATTCAAAAATCTATGTGTAAATGTTTAATATTTCTTATATTTGTTGATGTCATTCTGTGTGCATGTGGCCTAAACCCAATCTCTGTGTGGCAATTTTAATTTAAACAAGTTGAACTCTGCCTCTGATCATTTAAAAAAGATGTGTACCAATATCAACCTTTCTCAGGTAATTACAGATCCTACAAAACCAAAGAGATCCTTCAAGGTTGTCCCTGATTGGCTCAATCTTAACAAATCAAAGGTAGAAAATCCGCAGTATCTGAACTTGGTGTTAGTTATCACTGCTCAATAGCCTGTATCAGAATTGCCAAAAATGAAAACATTAGGTCCACGCTTGGTATCCAGATCCTGAAACATCTCCATGAGCAGGCTTTTTTTTAACTGATCTGTTGAATAGTTATATGACACTGTTAAAATCCCAGATGAAGATCTAGCACTTGACCATTTTTGTAAATCTTCTAATTCCATAGTTGATAAACATGCCCCTTTTAAAAAGTATAGAACTTAGAACAGGTCTATCCCTGGCTTTCGGCAGAACTGTCTTCTTTACTTTTTTTTCCCCTTGTCCTGTTCAGCATTATGTCAGAAGAATTGTAGTCTGAATACCTTTGATGCCAAACAGATTTGTTTTGCCAAGGGAAGTTTTATAAATGTAAAGCTCCCCTTGATGCCAATTTATTTATTTCTGTTTACAATATATGACATGAACTGAACTGAACCGGACCGGGGGACAAGGAAAGAAGAAGAGGAAAGAAGAGGAAACAGAACAAAAATAGAAACAAAAACCAGACAACCAGCTGCTACACCTGTAAAAAACAAAACAGACAACAATCCATGGCCTATGAGGGGAATCCAGCCTTAGCGCCACCAGGAGCACCTGAAAGCAGACAAGCAGAGAAAAAACAAACACACAAACAAACAAAAACAAGCACAAGAAGCGTCAATCGCATACAACACAGCTGTGGATATAGATGACCTGAGACGACATGATAATACATCAACTGCTTAGTGACCATGCTACTGGACTAATGAATGTGTGTGTGTGTGTGTGAGAACATGCAACACCCATGGCACAGGACCTACATGATAACCGTGCTTAGTTATGAGTGTATAAGCGTACAGGGCCACAATCCACAGCCCCCCCCCCAAGCAATCAGAAGCAGGCAGAGAGGGCCACAAGACCCAGGCCACCAGCAGCCCCCACAGAGCACAGAACCCAGGCAGCCCACCGCAGGGGCAACCACGCATCCACCCAGAAGACTGCAGAGGAAGCCCCCGGAAAGAGCCCCCATAAGCATAGGGCAGAGGCACTCCGGGAACCAGGGGCAACAGCCCACCGACCCCGCCAGGCCCCAGCTGCCCAGACATGGGCCGTGCACTGGACCTGGGCCCCAGGAGCCCGAGCGCCCCCAAACCCCCCGGCAGAGGCCCCACCCAATACCCAGGAGGGCCAAGCGCCCCAGACAGCCACAAAGTGGGTCAGCGCCTGCCCCAGCGCCCCTGGCCAAGTGCCCTGGGAGTCAAGACGTGCCCACAGGTGGGTGAAGTCGCGAGCAGTGGGGAGAGGCAACGCTGATGCCCCATCGGGAGAAACACAGGCAGGCCAGGCGACAGCAAGTCCCAGATCCAGGCCCAATCATTACCACACACACTTTCACGTCCCATACATCCACACATCCACACATCCTACCTCCCTCGACTCTGCTGGGGTGTAGTGCAGCGGGCACACCAGGAGGCCAGCAACCCCCCAGCCACCACAGACCCCGAACCAGCAGAACAATTAATTAATCCTCCTGGCCCCTCCTGCCCCGAGCAGACACCAGGAAGCAGGGGTGTGCGAAGAAGACCCCTCCCCTCACCCTTCTGGCTCTTCAATATTTTCTAATAGTGAGCAATTAAAATTGAGGGGCAGCCAAACTTGTAGAACTGGGAGCGCGGCACTCTGGGCAGCCTACATACCCAAAGAGCCCCGCCCACCAGATGCCACTCAGTGTAACCATCCCCCAAGACCTAATGTGTGTGTGTGAGTGTGTTTGATAAGTAGTAATGTCTAAGGTGTAATTAAAACAGGGGCAGGGAACTGCAGAGTGCAACCAAAGGGGACCACCTACGTGGCCCCATCCACTACACCCCACCGAACACACACGCCCCCAAAACCCTTCATGTGTGAGTGTGTGCTGTGTACAGGAGCCAGAAAGGAGAGGGGTATGGGGATATATACCGGGGGAGCTACTCTCCCCGAGAGAGGGCAGCCAGGGACTGGCTGCAATAGGCATCCCCGCTACCTGGGAGCCAACAATGGGCAGGAGGGCCTGATGTCCACCAGGCTGGGGGCCTGCAGCGACCATATTCCGGGAGCTACTGTACCCCCAGAAGGTACCCATCCCGCCCCACCCCACTCAACCCAACCCCACCCAGGAGGACCTCTACAAAAAACAAACAAACAAACCACCCGGTAACACCAGTTGCAGCAGCCCGGGCCTGAGACCCACCATCACCCAGCAACCCACCACCACCACTATGTGATAAAACTAATCAGAGGGGACCAGAGAGAATGAAATTCAGCCAATTGATGTTTTGAGGAGGCAGACATTGTTTCCATGCTAATATAATCTAAAAGAAAATTTCTAAACTGGTTAATACACAGATTGTTCTTCGCTTTCCAGTTCATGAGAATAGTTTTCTTTGCGATACATAACACTGTGACAACCATGTGTGCTGAGTTAATTTCCATGTTGATGTTGTCTAAGTCACCCAGTATGCACAGTGTGGGGCATGCAGGGATGCTACACTTTAGCCATGTTGATAGGTCCTCACAGACTTCAAGCCAGAACTTCTGGACAGGCGCAGAAAACCACAAAGCGTGTGCATAATCATCAGGTGTGTTATCTGTGCAATGTGAGCAGATGTTTGAGTGTGTTAGACCCATCCTGAACATCCTTTGTCCTGTATAGTGTGTTCTATGAAGGATTTTGTATTGTATGAGCTGTAAATTAGGATTTCGAGTCTTTATGAAGGTGTTCAAACATATTTGTGGTTAGAAGCTATGACCAGAACTGATGGATAAATCTGCCTCCCATTTTGAGGATGGAAGAGACATTGTGTCATCTATCTTAGACAATAATTTATATATTTTTGATAGTAGTTTTGGGGTACAGCTGCTTAGAAATTCTGCTACCCTAGTCGGGGGTTGTAAGTCTGGTTGGTGGAGGATATATCCATCCATCCATCCATCATCTGCCGCTTATCCGGGGGTCGGGTCGCGGGGGCAGCAGCTTGAGCAGAGAAACCCAGACGTCTCTGTCCCCGGCCACTTCCTCCAGCTATTCCGGGGGGACCCCAAGGCGTTCCCAGGCCAGCCGAGAGACATAGTCTCTCCAACGTGTCCTGGGTCTCCCCCGGGGTCTCCTCCCAGTGGGACGTGCCCGGAACACCTCCCCAGGGAGGCGCCCAGGGGGCATCCTAACCAGATGCCCGAGCCACCTCATCTGACTCCTCTCAATGCGGAGGAGCAGCGGTTCTACTCCGAGCCCCTCCCGGATGACTGAGCTTCTCACCCTATCTCTAAGGGAGAGCCCAGACACCCTGCGGAGGAAATCCATTTTGGCCGCTTGTATTCGCGATCTTGTTCTCTCGGTCACTACCCACAACTCGTGACCATAGGTGAGGATGGGAACGTAGATTGACCAGTAAGTAGAGAGCTTCGCCTTCTGGCTCAGCTCCCTCTTCACAACGACGGGTCGGTGCAGAGCCTGCAACACTGCAGGCGCCGCACCGATCCGCCCGTCAATCTCCCGCTCCATTCGTCCGTCACTCGTGAACAAGACCCCGAGATACTTGAACTCCTCCTCTTGGGGAAGGATCTCATTCCCGACCCGGAGAGAGCATTCCACCCTTTTCCGGCTGAGAACCATAGTCTCGGATTTGGAGGTGCTGATTCTCATCCCAGCCGCTTCACACTCGGCTGCGAATCACTCCAGTGAGAGCTGAAGGTCACGGCCTGACGACGCTAACAGAACCACATCATCTGCAAAAAGCAGAGACCCGATTCTGAGGTCGCCAAATGGGACACCCTCAACGCCCTGGCTCCGCCTAGAAATTCTGTCCATAAAAGTTAGGAACAGAATCGGTGACAAAGGGCAGCCCTGACAGAGTCCAACTCTCACCGGAAACGTATCCGACTTACTGCCGGCAATGCGGACCAAACTCTGGCACCGGTCATACGGTCATATTCCCGGAGCACCCCCCACAGGACTCCACGAGGGACACGGTCGAACGCTTTCTCCAAGTCCACAAAACACATGTAGACTGGTTGGGCGAACTCCCATGCACCCTCCAGGATCCTGCCGAGGGTATAGAGCTGGTCCACTGTTCCACGGCCAGGACGAAAGCCACACTGCATCTCCTGAATCCGAGGCTCGATTATCCGACGGATCCTCCTCTCCAATACCCCCGAATAGACCTTACCAGGGAGGCTGAGGAGTGTGATACCCCTATAGTTGGAACACACCCTCCGGTCCCCCTTTTTAAAGAGGGGGACCACCACCCCAATCTGCCAGTCCAGAGGCACTGTCCCCGATGTCCACGCGATACTGCAGAGGCGTGTCAGCCAAGACAGCCCTACAACATCCAGAGCCTTGAGAAACTCAGGACGGACCTCATCCACCCCCGGGGCCTTGCCACCGAGGAACTTTTTAACCACCTCGGCAACCTCAGCCCCAGAAATGGGAGGCCCCGTCTCCGAGCTCTCCGACTCTGCCTCTTCCGAGCACGTGTTGGTAGGATTGAGGAGTTCCTCGAAGTACTCCCCCCACCGACTCACAACATCCCTAGTTGAGGTCAGCAAAGCCCCGTCCGCACTGTAAACAGTGTTGACTGTGAGCCGCTTCCCCCCCCTGAGACGCCGGATGGTGGACCAGAATCTTTTCGAGGCCGTCCGGAAATCGTTCTCCATGGTCTCACCGAACTCCTCCCAGGCCCGAGTTTTTGCCTCAGCAACCGCCGAAGCCGCGGCCCGTCTGGCCCGTCGGTACCTATCAGCTTCTTCCAGGGTCCCACTGGCCAAAAAGGCCCGATAGGACTCCTTCTTCAGCTTGACGGCTTCCCTCACCACTGGTGTCCGCCAGCAGGTTCGAGGGTTGCCGCCATGACAGGCACCGACCACCTTACGGCCACAACTCCGACCAGCTGCCTCGGCAATGGAGTCACGGAACATGGCCCATTCAATGTCCCCCACCTCAAATATGGTTGAAGCTCTGCCGGAGGTGGGAGTTAAAGCTCCTTCTGACGGGGGATTCTGACAAACGCTCCCAGCAGACCCTCACAATACGTTTGGGCCTGCCAGGTCTGATCGGCATCCTCCCCCACCAGCGGAGCCAACTCACCACCAGGTGGTGATCAGTTGACAGCTCCGCCCCTCTCTTCACCCGAGTGTCCAGGACATACGGCCGCAAGTCTGATGATATAACCACAAAGTCGATCATCGAACTGCGGCCAAGGGTGTCCTGGTGCCAAGTGCACATATGGAGACCCTTATGCCTGAACATGGTGTTCGTTATGGACAGTCTATGACTGGCACAGAAGTCCAACAACATAACACCACTCTGATTCAGATCGGGGGGGCCGTTCCTCAGCAGAATGAGGGAGTCTCCGGTAGGAGCATTCTCCAGTGCCTCCCCCAGAGACTCCAAAAAGGGTAGGTACTCTGAACTGCTGTTTGGCGCATAGGCACAAACAACAGTCAGGACTCGTCCCCCCACCCAAGGCGGAGGGAGGCTACCCTCTCGTTCACTGGGGTAAACCCCAATGTACTGGCACACAGCCGGGGGGCAATAAGTATGCCCACACCTGCTCTGCGCCTCTCACCACGGGCAACTCCAGAGTGGAAGAGAGTCCAACCCCTCTCAAGAGTACTGGTTCCAGATCCCAAGCCGTGCGTCGAGGTGAGTCCGACTATATCTAACGGTCTGATGAAGTTTCAACAATAAACAACAAACTTTGTATTATGAGAAAGAACCAGACTCATTCTTCAGGAATCCGAAAATAAGCTCTATTTTACGAGTTATGCACGAATTCGGATTCTCCTATAAAACGAATTCCTTAACTCAAACCAAGTTAAGACTGCTTTGTCCTTCATATTTATTCATGTCTAATCAAGTTTCAATGATAAACAACGTTGTACTTTGTAGAATGAGAAAGAACTTCTTCAGCAATAAGCATCTCTCGACAAATGACGAAATACAGATTTTGCTATAAAATGAATTGCTATCAGCCTGACTTAAAACTGTTTGTCTTCCTTATTTATCCACTTCAAATCAAGTTTCAACAATTAAAAAATTTTTGTAGTTTGAGAAAGAACAACTTAATCTTGAGCAATCAGTATAAAAAGAAGGTAAGCAAAGGTGCGAATGTCAAACCATACATGATCAAAACAGGGAGCGGAGGTGTTTGGCTGAGACAAGGTGTGAATGTCCACCCATAATTAATGAAAAGCGGGCAACAAGTAGGTTCGAATGCCCAACCATACATCATCAAAAGCAGGAGTGGATATGTTCGGCTACAAGAAGGTTTGAACGTCTGACCATAGTTTGTAAAAAGCGGGTAAGAAAAGGTTCAAATGCCCGAACATACACCATCAAAGGAGGGAGCGGAGGTGTTCCGCTGTAAGAAGGTGTGAATGTCCGACCATAGTTGGTAAAAAACGGGTAAGAAAAGGTTAAAATACCCGACTGTACACAATCAGTAGCGGGTGCGGAGTTGTTCGGCTACTAAAAGGTGTGAAAGTACGACCATGGTTTGTAAAAAGCGGGTAAGAGAAGGTGCGAATGCCCGAAAATGTATGATCAAAAGAGGGAGCGGAGGTGTTCGGCTGCAAGAAGGTGTGAATGTACACCCATAATTACTGAAAAATGGGTAAGAAAAGGTGCGAATGCCTAACTATACATAATCAAAAGCAGGAGTGGATGTGTTCGGCTCCAAGAAGGGTTGAATGTCTGACCATAGTTTGTAAAAAGCAGGTAAGAAAAGGTTTGACTGCCCGAACATACACCATCAAAAGAGGGAGCGGAGGTGTTCCGCTGTAAGAAGGTGTGAATGTCCGACCATAGTTGGTAAAAAGCGGGTAAGAAAAGGTTAAAATACCCGACTGTACACAATCAATAGCGGGCGCGGAGTTGTTCGGCTACTAAAAGATGTGAAAGTCCGACTATAATTTGTAAAAACCGGGTAAGAAAAGGCTTGAAAGCCCGACTATACACCATCATAAGCGGGAGAGGAGGTGTTCAGCTGCAAGAAGGTGTGAATGTCCACCCATAATTACTGAAAAATGGGTAAGAAAAGATGCGAATGCCCAAACATACATCATCAAAAGCAGGAGTGGATGTGTTGGGCTACAAGAAGGTTTGAAAGTCCGACCATAGTTTGTAAAAAACGGGTAAGAAAAGGTTCAAATGCCCGAACATACACCATCAAAGGAGGGAGCGGAGGTGTTCCGCTGTAAGAAGGTGTGAATGTCCGACCATAGTTGGTAAAAAACGGGTAAGAAAAGGTTAAAATACCCGACTGTACACAATCAGTAGCGGGTGCGGAGTTGTTCGGCTACTAAAAGGTGTGAAAGTACGACCATGGTTTGTAAAAAGCGGGTAAGAGAAGGTGCGAATGCCCGAAAATGTATGATCAAAAGAGGGAGCGGAGGTGTTCGGCTGCAAGAAGGTGTGAATGTACACCCATAATTACTGAAAAATGGGTAAGAAAAGGTGCGAATGCCTAACTATACATAATCAAAAGCAGGAGTGGATGTGTTCGGCTCCAAGAAGGGTTGAATGTCTGACCATAGTTTGTAAAAAGCAGGTAAGAAAAGGTTTGACTGCCCGAACATACACCATCAAAAGAGGGAGCGGAGGTGTTCCGCTGTAAGAAGGTGTGAATGTCCGACCATAGTTGGTAAAAAGCGGGTAAGAAAAGGTTAAAATACCCGACTGTACACAATCAATAGCGGGCGCGGAGTTGTTCGGCTACTAAAAGATGTGAAAGTCCGACTATAATTTGTAAAAACCGGGTAAGAAAAGGCTTGAAAGCCCGACTATACACCATCATAAGCGGGAGAGAAGGTGTTCAGCTGCAAGAAGGTGTGAATGTCCACCCATAATTACTGAAAAATGGGTAAGAAAAGATGCGAATGCCCAAACATACATCATCAAAAGCAGGAGTGGATGTGTTGGGCTACAAGAAGGTTTGAAAGTCCGACCATAGTTTGTAAAAAACGGGTAAGAAAAGGTGCGAATGCCCGACAATGTATGATCAAAAGAGGGAGCGGAGGTTTTTGGCTACAAGAAGGTTTGAATGTCCGACCATAGTTGGTAAAAAGCAGGTAAGAAAAGGTTCAAATGCCTGACAATACACCATCAAAAGCGGGAGCGGAGGTGTTCCGCTGTAAGACGGTGTGAATGTCCGACCATAGTTGGTAAAAAGCGGGTAAGAAAAGGTTAAAATACCCGACTGTACACAATCAATAGCGGGAGCGGAGTTGTTCAGCTACAAGAAGGTGTGAAAGTCCAACCATGGTTTGTAAAAAGCTGCTAAGAAAAGGTTCGAATGCCCGAATATATACCATCAAAAGCGGAAGCGGAGGTGTTCGGCTGCAAGAAGGTGTGAACGTCCGACCAAAGTTTGTAAAAAGCAGTTAAGAAAAGGTTCGAATATCCAACCAAACATAATCAAAAGCGGGAGCAGAGCTGTTCGACTGCAAGTAGGTGTGAATGTCCAGCCATAATTACTCACAAACGGGTAAGAAAAGGTAGTATTGCCAGACCATACATGATCAAAACAGGGAGCTGAGGTGGTTCAGCACCAAGGTGTGAATGTCTGACTATAGTTTGTAAAAAGCGGGTAAGATAAGGTGCGAATGCCCGACAATGTATGATCAAAAGAGGGAGCAGAGGTTTTCGGCTGCAAGAAGGTCTGAATGTCCATCCAAAATTCCTGAGAAATGGGTAAAAAATAGGTGCGAATGCCAAACCATACATCATCAAAAGCAGGAGTGGATGTGTTCGGCTACAAGAAGATTTGAATGTCCATCAATAATTGCTTTAAAACATGAAAGAAAATTTTCGAATATCAAACCGCAAATGATCATAAGCGGGAGAGGAGTTGTTCAGCTGCAAGAAGGTGTGAATGTCCACCCATAATTACTGAAAAATGGGTAAGAAAAGGTGAAAATGCCCAACCATACATCATCAAAAGCAGGAGTGGATGTGTTCGGTTACAAGAAGGTTTGAATGTCTGACCATAGTTTGTAATAAGCGGGTAAGAAAAGGTTCGAACGCCCCGAACATAGACCATCAAAAGAGGGAGCGGAGGTGTTCCGCTGTAAGAAGGTGTAAATGTCCGACCATAGTTGGTAAAAAGCGGGTAAGAAAAGGTTAAAATACCCGACTGTACACAATCAATAGCGGGAGCGGAGTTGTTTGGCTACAAGAAGGTGTGAAAGTCCGACCACGAATTGTAAAAAGCGGGTAAGAAAAGGTTCGAATGCCCGAATATATACCATCAAAAGTGGAAGTGGATGTGTTCGGCTGCAAGAACGTGTGAACGTCCGACCAAAGTTTGTAAAAAGCAGTTAAGAAAAGGTTCGAATATCCAACCAAACATAATCAAAAGCGGGAGCAGAGCTGTTCGACTGCAAGTAGGTGTGAATGTCCAGCCATAATTACTCACAAACGGGTAAGAAAAGGTAGTATTGCCAGACCATACATGATCAAAACAGGGAGCTGAGGTGGTTCAGCACCAAGGTGTGAATGTCTGACTATAGTTTGTAAAAAGCGGGTAAGATAAGGTGCGAATGCCCGACAATGTATGATCAAAAGAGGGAGCAGAGGTTTTCGGCTGCAAGAAGGTCTGAATGTCCATCCAAAATTCCTGAGAAATGGGTAAAAAATAGGTGCGAATGCCAAACCATACATCATCAAAAGCAGGAGTGGATGTGTTCGGCTACACGAAGATTTGAATGTCCATCAATAATTGCTTTAAAACATGAAAGAAAATTTTCGAATATCAAACCGCACATGATCATAAGCGGGAGAGGAGTTGTTCAGCTGCAAGAAGGTGTGAATGTCCACTCATAATTACTGAAAAATGGGTAAGAAAAGGTGAAAATGCCCAACCATACATCATCAAAAGCAGGAGCGGAGGTGTTCCGCTGTAAGAAGGTGTAAATGTCCGACCATAGTTGGTAAAAAGCGGGTAAGAAAAGGTTAAAATACCCGACTGTACACAATCAATAGCGGGAGCGGAGTTGTTTGGCTACAAGAAGGTGTGAAAGTCCGACCACGATTTGTAAAAAGCGGGTAAGAAAAGGTTCGAATGCCCGAATATATACCATCAAAAGTGGAAGTGGATGTGTTCGGCTGCAAGAAGGTGTGAACGTCCGACCAAAGTTTGTAAAAAGCAGTTAAGAAAAGGTTCGAATATCCAACCAAACATAATCAAAAGCGGGAGCAGAGCTGTTCGACTGCAAGTAGGTGTGAATGTCAGATCATAATTTGCAAAAAGCTGATGAGAAAGGGTGAGAATGCCCGGCTATACACCATCAAATGCGGGAGTGGAAGTGTTCGGCTGTGAGTAGGTGTGAAAGTCCGACCATAATTGCTGAAAAATGTGTTAGAAGAGACTAGAATGCCGGACAAGACATCATCAAATGCGGGAGCGGAGTTGTTCGGCTGTGAGTAGGTGTGAATCTCCGAGCATAGTTTGTAAAAAGGGGGTAAGAATAGGTTCGAATGCCCGAACATACACTATCAAAACAGGGAGCTGAGGTGGCTCAGCTGCAAGGTGTGAATGTCCGACCATAGTTTGTAAAAAGCGGGTAAGAAAAGGTTCAAGCGCCTGACTATACACCATCAAAAGCGGGAGCAGAGGTGTTCCGCTGTAAGACGGTGTGAATGTCCGACCATATTTGGTAAAAAGCGGGTAAGAAAAGGTTAAAATACCCGACTGTACACAATCAATAGCGGGAGAGGAGGTGTTCAGCTGCAAGAAGGTGTGAATGTCCACCCATAATTACTGAAAAATGGGTAAGAAAAGGTGCGAATGCCCAACCATACATTATCAAAAGCAGGTGTGAATGTCAGATCATAATTTGCAAAAAGCTGATGAGAAAGGGTGAGAATGCCCGACTATACACCATCAAATGCGGGAGCGGAGTTGTTCGGCTGTGAGTAAGTGTGAATGTCCGACCATATTTGCTGAAAAATGTGTTAGAAAAGGTAAGAATGCCGGTCCATACATCATCAAAAGCGGGAGAGGTGGTGTTCGGCTGCAAGTAGGTGTGAATGTCCAGCCATAATTACTAACAAACGGGTAAGAAAAGGTAGTATTGCCATACCATACATGATCAAAACAGGGAGCGGAGGTGGTTCAGCTGCAAGAAGGTGTGAATGTCCGACTAAAGTTCAAATATATTAAAAAAAGCGGGAGGAGAGGTCTTCGGATGAGAGTGGTTGAGAATTTCCAAAAATAATCTATAAAATGCGGTGAAAAAAAAGGTGTGATAGAACACTAAAAGGTGGAGCGGAAGTGTTCGGCTGCAAGAAGGTGTGAACGTCCGACCAAAGTTTGTAAGAAGCAGTTAAGACAAGGTTCGAATATCCAACCAAACATAATCAAAAGCGGTAGCAGAGCTGTTCGACTGCAAGTAGGTGTGAATGTCCAGCCATAATTACTCACAAACGGGTAAGAAAAGGTAGTATTGCCAGACCATACATGATCAAAACAGGGAGCTGAGGTGGTTCAGCACCAAGGTGTGACTGTCTGACTATAGTTTGTAAAAAGCGGGTAAGATAAGGTGCGAATGCCCGACAATGTATGATCAAAAGAGGGAGCAGAGGTTTTCGGCTGCCAGAAGGTCTGAATGTCCACCCAAAATTCCTGAGAAATGGGTAAAAAATAGGTGCGAATGCCAAACCATACATCATCAAAAGCAGGAGTGGATGTGTTCGGCTACAAGAAGATTTGAATGTCCATCAATAATTGCTTTAAAACATGAAAGAAAATTTTCGAATATCAAACCGCACATGATCATAAGCGGGAGAGGAGTTGTTCAGCTGCAAGAAGGTGTGAATGTCCACCCATAATTACTGAAAAATGGGTAAGAAAAGGTGAAAATGCCCAACCATACATCATCAAAAGCAGGAGTGGATGTGTTCGGCTACAAGAAGGTTTGAATGTCTGACCATAGTTTGTAATAAGCGGGTAAGAAAAGGTTCGAATGCCCGAACATAGACCATCAAAAGAGGGAGCGGAGGTGTTCCGCTGTAAGAAGGTGTAAATGTCCGACCATAGTTGGTAAAAAGCGGGTAAGAAAAGGTTAAAATACCCGACTGTACACAATCAATAGCGGGAGCGGAGTTGTTCGGCTACAAGAAGGTGTGAAAGTCCAACCATCGTTTGTAAAAAGCTGGTAAGAAAAGTTTCGAATGCCCGAATATATACCATCAAAAGCGGAAGCGGAGGTGTTCGGCTGCAAGAAGGTGTGAACGTCCGACCAAAGTTGGCAAAAAGCAGTAAAGAAAAGGTTCGAATATCCAAACATAATTAAAAGCAATAGAGATTGTGTTCAGCTGCAAGTAGGTGTCAATATCCAGCCATTATTACTCACAAACGGGTAAGAAAATGTAGTATTGCCAGACCATACATGATCAAAACAGGGAGCGGAGGTGGTTTAGCTGCAAAAAGGGGTGAATGTCCAACTAAAGTTCAAATATATTAACAAAAGCGGGAGGAGAGGTCTTCGGATTAGAGTGGTTTAAATTTCCAACCATAATCTATAAAATGCGGTGAAAAAAAAAGGTGTGAAGGAATGAATTTTATAGCAAAATCCGAAATCATGCATAACTCTGCATAAGGAACGTATTGCTCAACCAAAGGGATGCTTCTTTCTCATTCAGGGTAATATGAGGAACTTTATGCTTGATACATTTTAGACATGGATAACTATGAAGGACAAAGCAATTTTAACTTGGTTTGAGCAAAGCAATTCATTTTATAGGAAAATCCGAAATCGTGCAGGACTCATGAAAGTAAGCTTATTCTCGGATTCCTGATCCTCCAGTGTTGCTCTTTCCTATACTGCAAAATACAGCCTTGTTCTTTGTTGAAATCGATATAGACATTGATAAATATGAAGGACAAAGCAGTTTCCACTTTGTTTGAGTGAAGGAATTAATTTTATAGCAAAATCCCAAATCAAGCAGAACGTATGAAAATAAAGCGTGTTTTCGGATTCCTGATCCTTCAGTGTTGCTATTTCTTCTACTGCAAAATACAATGTTGTTCTTTGTTGAAGTCAATCTAGACATTGATAAATATGAAGGACAAAGCAGTTTTAACATAGTTTGAGTAAAGGAATTCATTTTATACATAAAATCCCAAATCATGCAGAACGTATGAAAATAAGCTTATTCTCGGATTCCTGATCCTTCAGTGTTGCTTTTTCTTCTATTGCAAAATACAATGTTGTTCTTTGTTGAAGTAAATCTAGACATTGATAAATATGAAGGACAAAGCAGTTTTCACTTGGTTTGAGTGAAGGAATTCATTTTATACATAAAATCCCAAATCATGCAGAACGTATGAAAAGAAGCTTATTCTCGGATTCCTGATCCTTCAGTGTTGCTTTTTCTTCTACTGCAAAATACAATGTTGTTCTTTGTTGAAGTCGATCTAGACATTGATAAATATGAAGGACAAATCAGTTTTAACTTGGTTTGAGTGAAGGAATTCATTTTATACATAAAATCCCAAATCATGCAGAACGTATGAAAATAAGCTTATTCTCGGATTACTGATCCTTCAGTGTTGCTCTTTCTTCTACTGCAAAATCCAGTGTTGTTCTTTGTTGAAGTCAATCTAGACATTGATAAATATGAAGGACAAAGCAGTTTTAACATAGTTTGAGTGAAGGCATTCATTTATAGTAAAATCAATAATCGTGCAGAACTCATGAAAATAAGCTTATTCTCGGATTCCTAAAACTTTTGATTTGCTCTTTCTTTACTGCAAAGTACAATGTTGTTCTTTGTTGAAGTCGATCTAGACATTGATAAATATGAATGACAAAGCAGTTTTCACTTGGTTTGAGTGAAGGATTTGCAGCTGAAAACCTCCCGCTCCCGCTTTTGATTGTGTATAGTCGGAATTTCGAGCCTTTTCTTACCCGGTTTTTAGAAATTATGGTTGGACATTCAGACCTTGCAGCCGAAGATCTCTACTCCCTCTTTTGATCATATATTGTCGGGCATTCGCACCTTGTCTTACCCGCTTTTTACAAACTATAGTCAGACATTCACACCTTGCAGCTGAACCACCTCAGCTCCCTGTTTTGATCATGTATGGTCTGGCAATACTACCATTTCTTACCCGTTTGTGATTAATTATGGCTGGACATTCACACCTACTTGCAGTCGAACACCTCCGCTTCCGCTTTTGATGGTATATATTCGGGCATTCGAACCTTTTCTTACCCGCTTTTTACAAACCGTGGTCGGACTTTCACACCTTCTTGTAGCCAAACAACTCCGCTCCCCCTATTGATTGTGTACAGTCGGGTATTTTAACCTTTTCTTACCCGTTTTTTACCAACTATGGTCGGACATTCACACCTTCTTACAGCGGAACACCTCCGCTCCCTCTTTTGATGGTGTATGTTTGGGCATTCGAACCTTTTCTTACCCGCTTTTTACAAACTATGCTCGGACATTCAAACCTTCTTGTAGCCGAACACATCCACTCCTGCTTTTGATGATGTATGGTTGGGCATTCAAACCTACTTGTTGCCCGCTTTTCATTAATTTTGGGTGGACATTCACACCTTGTCACAGCCAAACACCTCCGCTCCCTGTTTTGATCATGTATGGTTGGACATTCGCACCTTTTCTCACCCGCTTTTTGCCAACTATGGTCGGCTGTTCACAGCTTCCTCTCCACCATACTTGTATGGTGGGATATTCACACCCACTTGCATCCGAAGACCTTTTGTTGATATTTAGTCGGTCATTCGCAGCTTACCCGCTTTTGGCAAACTATGGCCTTCATGCAGCCAAACACCTCTGATCTCACTTTTGATGATGTAATGTTGGGCATTCAGACCTTGCTTCACCTGCTTTTCACCAAATATAGTCGGACATTCACACCTTCTTGCAGCCGAACACTTCCGCTCCACCTTTTAGTGTTCTATCACACCTTTTTTTTCACCGCATTTTATAGATTATGGTTGGAAATTCTCAACCACTCTCATCCGAAGACCTCTCCTCCCGCTTTTGTTAATATATTTGAACTTTAGTCGGACATTCACACCTTCTTGCAGCTGAACCACCTCCGCTCCCTGTTTTGATCATGTATGGTCTGGCAATACTACCTTTTCTTACCCGTTTGTTAGTAATTATGGCTGGACATTCACACCTACTTGCAGCCGAACACCACCTCTCCCGCTTCTGATGATGTATGGACTGGCATTCTTACCTTTTCTAACACATTTTTCATTAATTATGGTCGGAGATTCACACTTACTCACAGCCGAACAACTCCGCTCCCGCATTTGATGGTGTATAGTCGGGCATTCTCACCCTTTCTCATCAGCTTTTTGCAAATTATGATCTGACATTCACACCTGCTTTTGATAATGTATGGTTTGGCATTCGCACCTTTTCTTACCCATTTTTCAGTAATTATGGGTGGACATTCACACCTTCTTTCAGCTGAACACCTCCTCTCCCGCTATTGATTGTGTACAGTCGGGTATTTTAACCTTTTCTTACCCGCTTTTTACCAAATATGGTCGGACATTCACACCGTCTTACAGCGGAACACCTCTGCTCCCGCTTTTGATGGTGTATAGTCAGGCATTTGAACCTTTTCTTACCCGCTTTTTACAAACTATGGTCGGACATTCAAACCTTCTTGTAGCCGAAAACCTCCGCTCCCTCTTTTGATTATACATTGTTGGGCATTCGCACCTTATTTACAAACTATAGTCAGACATTCACACCTTGCAGCTGAGCCACCTCAGCTCCCTGTTTTGATAGTGTATGTTCGGGCATTCGAACCTATTCTTACCCCCTTTTTACAAACTATGCTCGGAGATTCACACCTACTCACAGCCGAACAACTCCGCTCCCGCATTTGATGATGTCTTGTCCGGCATTCTAGTCTCTTCTAACACATTTTTCAACAATTATGGTTGGACATTCACACCTACTCACAGCCGAACAGTTCCGCTCCCGCATTTGATGGTGTATAGCCGGGCATTCTCACCCTTTCTCATCAGCTTTTTGCAAATTATGATCTGACATTCACACCTACTTGCAGTCGAACAGCTCTGCTCCCGCTTTTGATTATGTTTGGTTGGATATTCGAACCTTTTCTTAACTGCTTTTTACTAACTTTGGTCGGACGTTCACACCTTCTTGCAGCCGAACACATCCACTTCCACTTTTGATGGTATATATTCGGGCATTCGAACTTTTCTTACCCGCTTTTTACAAACCGTGGTCGGACTTTCACACCTTCTTGTAGCCAAACAACTCCGCTCCCCCTATTGATTGTGTACAGTCGGGTATTTTAACCTTTTCTTACCCGTTTTTTACCAACTATGGTCGGACATTTACACCTTCTTACAGCGGAACACCTCCGCTCCCTCTTTTGAATGTCTATGTTCGGGCATTCGAACCTTTTCTTACCCGCTTTTTACAAACTATGGTCGGACATTCAAACTTTCTTGTAGCCGAACACATCCACTCCTGCTTTTGATGATGTATGGTTGGGCATTTTCACCTTTTCTTACCCATTTTTCAGTAATTATGGGTGGACATTCACACCTTCTTGCAGCTGAACAACTCCTCTCCCGCTTATGATCATGTGCGGTTTGATATTCGAAAATTTTCTTTCATGTTTTAAAGCAATTATTGATGGACATTCAAATCTTCTTGTAGCCGAACACATCCACTCCTGCTTTTGATGATGTATGGTAACCTTATCTTACCCGCTTTTTACAAACTATAGTCAGACATTCACACCTTGCAGCTGAACCACCTCCGCTCCCTGTTTTGATCATGTATGGTCTGGCAATACTACCTTTTCTTACCCGTTTGTGAGTAATTAATCCCAAAATATTGAGCATAAAATAAGTCTTTATGCTGATGATGTATTACTTTTCCTTCAGAACTCACAGACGTCTCTCAGTCACACGATCACAGTCATAAATAAATACTCAGCACTTTCTGACTACTCTATCAACTGGTCTAAGACCACAGTTCTGCCCATTAACTGTAGGGTCCATAATATACCTGCGATCACTTTACAGTCAGGAAATATTAGATATTTAGGCATAAACATTTCCTCCAGGCTCTCAGAGCTAACAAAGCTAAATTATGTGCTATTATTAAAGACAGTAGAGGACGATCTCTCGTTGGAAGTCCTTACCTATATCACTTATGGGGAGAGTTACATCCATTAAAATGATGATACTACCAAAAGTTAACTATTTGTTCTCAATGATCCCCATAAAACCATCTGCTACTTGGTTTAAGTCACTAGATTCATGCATCTCCAAATTTCTGTGGAAAAACAAACCACCACGTCTTAGTTTAAAAACCCTACAGAAGACCAAGGACAGTGGTGGATTAGATTTACCTCATTTTCGGCACTATTCCTTAGACAATAGGTTACAATATATATCAAAATGGTTTAAACCTTGTTGTTGTCACAGTTCCCAGAGACGTTGTAATCGTTGAGGATTCTATATTCACCCCCTCATTAGAGGCACGTAATGCAGATTGATGACACTGAATCTTCTTCTCTGTTCATTGCTGGCATCATTCCCAGCATCGTAAGTGTTCGTGGCATTGTTAGCCTCTTCTTCTGGATCTTGATATCGAGAATCCTTTTGTATTTCTGGTTTGTCAGTCCTCTGTCTTCGTTCACCGGAGTCTTTGTCTTTTTGTCCTTGAGTTTGGTGATTTTTTCTTCTTTTGATGCCTTGACACAATGTGACAGGTGATACCACGTGGGAGATCCTGTAACTTGGATTGCTGTCCCTGTGCTGCGAAATGGCTGTGCTGCTCAAATGGTCTCTCCTTCATCATGGTTACATGCTGCCATTCCGACATCTCGCCATTCCGACATGGGTCTCCAATTGTCGGAATGGCGACACTTAATTTTTTATCAAACGTCCCACCATTCCGACACTTTTTTCCTCCTATGGTCGGAATGGCGGTATGTTTTTTGTTTTTTTTAACCTACCGCCATTCCGACAGTTCCTTTTAATAGCCTATTTTTTACCCAAAACAATTTGCACTAATGATATGCCGGCGCAAATACGCCCTAAAGTTTGTCGCACAAGCTTTGCACATGCAGAGGCCACAGCCTCGCAAACAAACTTTAATAATCTATTATCAAAATCCCCTGAATTTCAAATATAAAAATACAGATATTAATGTAACTCTGGCGAGACTGAAACTGATTAAGCAGAAATACAGTGTCAGTGAGCTGTCACAGCAGCCAGCTGGAGCGGAGCTCTCCACAGAGCCCATGCGTCTTTTGCACGCTGTCATCATATGCAAAAGTAATAATTGCAATTACAGATATCACGGCTACTGCACAGGACACAGTTGCGAGCACTCTGCCTTGCCTTGCCAATAGGAGAAGATAGAAATGACAGCATAGAACGTATAAAACACAACAAAATGCAGTAAAAACGTTTATTCATGTTATTCACGTGATTTATGAGTACTCACTCCAATTTTGGGAAGCGCGGATGGGTTTTGCGCATTTGGCACAAACACACAGCCTCAACGGTTGTAGCTTTATACAGCCTGTTGATATCTTAAGGACCTAACTGGTCACACCTGGGACTAAATGTCATGTAGAGATTGTTTTTACATGACATTACAGCTGAACATATAGCTTTCATCCACAAACCAACGTGGGAGAGCCCAAAGACGCATGTGCCAGACGCACATAGGCATGCGTAAAACCAATTTTGACCACTTCATACTGTTTATTTGCTTTCTTTTAGTTAACTTTCGTTTCTTTTGGATTCTTGTGCGTGTTATGGAGCCGTTTTGGTCCATGTTTGTAAGCCTTTTTTTCCTGGATTAAATTTTCGGAAGTTGAAACAAGTGGCATTGGAGTGTGTGATTGAAAACCACCGCGGACTGCTTCTCCTCCTCCAGTTGCCGAGACTTTGTGTTTTTCATAACGCTTGTCTATAAACATGTTAAACATATAAATTGCATGAACAGAAAGAAGGGACTCACCTGTTGAGTAACACACATTTCCTTATACGGAAAGCCTTGTCGGAATGGTGGGACATTTGAACGTCAGAATAGCGGGATGTCGCAATGGTGGGATGTCGGAATGGTGGGACGTTTGCATGTCGGAATGGTGGTATGTCGGAATGGTGGTATGTCGGAATGGTGGGATGTCGGAATAGCGGGATGTCGGAATGGCGGGATTTCGGAATGGGTGTTGCCACCCCCTTCATCATATACACAGTTATTTATACATCACCTTCCACCATGAAGCGTTGTCCCTTTTTGTTTCTCTCTTTGTTCTTAAAATGCTGTTATGCATGTCTAAACCAATCCATTAAATTAGATCATTTTGGCAGTAAAGCGATCTACAATGTGCTTGGTCGCAAAGCTGCTCATCTGTGGTAAACAGCTCTTCAGAAAGGCATTCTTCAATTGATTTCACTAATTCTATGTAATAATTTTGTGATTTCCTACAAAACTACACTTCTTCTCCCATCTGTCTGAGTATTTAATATTGTCTGGGTCCCGTTAAAACATGTATTTTTCCCATCTAATTCCTTGTTTGCTTTAAAACAAGTATTCCCCATTTTCTATCCCTTCAGTAGCCAACCAGTTTGTATGGAGTACACTGGAGCAACTTGACTGATCAGTAAAACACTGCTTTTGTTGTCACCGCAAGGCTTCCCCCGTCGGTTGTTTCACTGAGACACTACTGAGTAACTATAACTCAACACAGTTTATACACATAACATTCCTATACATACTAACAAACAAACAAACAATTATTTATCGCAATTTTCTCATCTCTGTTTGAACGTACACCCAGGTAAATATTCCTGTAGTCTTCTCATACCGACTATGGACCCATTCATTGTTTAACTTCACTGTTTTGCAAATCCTAATTGAATATTACACATTGACATTGAACTTTACTTGATAAGCAGGTCTTCATTGCATTCAGCAGCCTATATGTGAGCATCTATGTGTAAGCTGTTCTTCTTTGCATTTATCAGCAGCAAGCAATTCTTCATTGCACATGCATATGAAAATAGTAAAACAATTCCAATGCGTTAGCGAAACCTTCTATATCAGGAGTGTCCATCATGATGCTGGGAATAGAACCTCTTTCCCAGAATAGTTCAACCTTCATTACTCAACTGATCATAACTCCGCAATGAGCACATTTCAAAGTATCATTCCTCTACATATATTCAAAAATCTATGTGTAAATGTTTAATATTTCTTATATTTGTTGATGTCATTCTGTGTGCATGTGGCCTAAACCCAATCTCTGTGTGGCAATTTTAATTTAAACAAGTTGAACTCTGCCTCTGATCATTTAAAAAAGATGTGTACCAATATCAACCTTTCTCAGGTAATTACAGATCCTACAAAACCAAAGAGATCCTTCAAGGTTGTCCCTGATTGGCTCAATCTTAACAAATCAAAGGTAGAAAATCCGCAGTATCTGAACTTGGTGTTAGTTATCACTGCTCAATAGCCTGTATCAGAATTGCAAAAATGAAAACATTAGGTCCACGCTTGGTATCCAGATCCTGAAACATCTCCATGAGCAGGCTTTTTTTTAACTGATCTGTTGAATAGTTATATGACACTGTTAAAATCCCAGATGAAGATCTAGCACTTGACCATTTTTGTAAATCTTCTAATTCCATAGTTGATAAACAGCCCCTTTTAAAAAGTATAGAACTTAGAACAGGTCTATCCCTGGCTTTCGGCAGAACTGTCTTCTTTACTTTTTTTTCCCCTTGTCCTGTTCAGCATTATGTCAGAAGAATTGTAGTCTGAATACCTTTGATGCCAAACAGATTTGTTTTGCCAAGGGAAGTTTTATAAATGTAAAGCTCCCCTTGATGCCCATTTATTTATTTCTGTTTACAATATATGACATGAACTGAACTGAACCGGACCGGGGGACAAGGAAAGAAGAAGAGGAAAGAAGAGGAAACAGAACAAAAATAGAAACAAAAACCAGACAACCAGCTTCTACACCTGTAAAAAACAAAACAGACAACAATCCATGGCCTATGAGGGGAATCCAGCCTTAGCGCCACCAGGAGCACCTGAAAGCAGACAAGCAGAGAAAAAACAAACACACAAACAAACAAAAACAAGCACAAGAAGCGGCAATCGCATACAACACAGCTGTGGATATAGATGACCTGAGACGACATGATAATACATCAACTGCTTAGTGACCATGCTACTGTACTAATGAATGTGTGTGTGTGTGTGTGAGAACATGCAACACCCATGGCACAGGACCTACATGATAACCGTGCTTAGTTATGAGTGTATAAGCGTACAGGGCCACAATCCACAGCCCCCCCCCCCAAGCAATCAGAAGCAGGCAGAGAGGGCCACAAGACCCAGGCCACCAGCAGCCCCCACAGAGCACAGAACCCAGGCAGCCCACCGCAGGGGCAACCACCCAGAAGTGTGATACCCCTATAGTTGGAACACACCCTCCGGTCCCCCTTTTTAAAGAGGGGGACCACCACCCCAATCTGCCAGTCCAGAGGCACTGTCCCCGATGTCCACGCGATACTGCAGAGGCGTGTCAGCCAAGACAGCCCTACAACATCCAGAGCCTTGAGAAACTCAGGACGGACCTCATCCACCCCCGGGGCCTTGCCACCGAGGAGCTTTTTAACCACCTCGGCAACCTCAGCCCCAGAAATGGGTGGCCCCGTCTCCGAGCTCTCCGACTCTGCCTCTTCCGAGCACGTGTTGGTAGGATTGAGGAGTTCCTCGAAGTACTCCCCCCACCGACTCACAACATCCCTAGTTGAGGTCAGCAAAGCCCCGTCCCCACTGTAAACAGTGTTGACTGTGAGCCGCTTCCCCCCCCCTGAGACGCCGGATGGTGGACCAGAATCTTTTCGAGGCCGTCCGGAAATCGTTCTCCATGGTCTTGCCGAACTCCTCCCAGGCCCGAGTTTTTGCCTCACAACCGCCGAAGCCGTGGCCCGTCTGGCCCGTCGGTACCTATCAGCTTCTTCCAGGGTCCCACTGGCCAAAAAGGCCCGATAGGACTCCTTCTTCAGCTTGACGGCTTCCCTCACCACTGGTGTCCACCAGCAGGTTCGAGGGTTGCCGCCACGACAGGCACCGACCACCTTACGGCCACAACTCCGACCAGCTGCCTCGGCAATGGAGTCACGGAACATGGCCCATTCGGACTCAATGTCCCCCACCTCAAATATGGTTGAAGCTCTGCCAGAGGTGGGAGTTAAAGCTCCTTCTGACGGGGGATTCTGACAAACGCTCCCAGCAGACCCTCACAATACGTATGGGCCTGCCAGGTCTGATCGGCATCCTCCCCCACCAGCGGAGCCAACTCACCACCAGGTGGTGATCAGTTGACAGCTCCGCCCCTCTCTTCACCCGAGTGTCCAGGACATACGGCCGCAAGTCCGATGATACAACCACAAAGTCGATCATCGAACTGCGGCCAAGGGTGTCCTGGTGCCAAGTGCACATATGGACACCCTTATGCCTGAACATGGTGTTCGTTATGGACAGTCTATGACTGGCACAGAAGTCCAACAACATAACACCACTCTGATTCAGATCGGGGGGGCCGTTCCTCCCAATCACACCCCTCCAGGTCTCACTCTCATTGCCCACGTGAGCATTGAAGTCCCCCAGCAGAATGAGGGAGTCTCCGGTAGGAGCATTCTCCAGTGCCTCCCCCAGAGACTCCAAAAAGGGTAGGTACTCTGAACTGCTGTTTGGCGCATAGGCACAAACAACAGTCAGGACTCGTCCCCCCACCCAAAGGCGGAGGGAGGCTACCCTCTCGTTCACTGGGGTAAACCCCAATGTACTGGCACACAGCCGGGGGGCAATAAGTATGCCCACACCTGCTCTGCGCCTCTCACCACGGGCAACTCCAGAGTGGAAGAGAGTCCAACCCCTCTCAAGAGTACTGGTTCCAGATCCCAAGCCGTGCGTCGAGGTGAGTCCGACTATATCTAACGGTCTGATGAAGTTTCAACAATAAACAACAAACTTTGTATTATGAGAAAGAACCAGACTCATTCTTCAGGAATCCGAAAATAAGCTCTATTTTACGAGTTATGCACGAATTCGGATTCTCCTATAAAACGAATTCCTTAACTCAAACCATGTTAAGACTGCTTTGTCCTTCATATTTATTCATGTCTAATCAAGTTTCAATGATAAACAACGTTGTACTTTGTAGAATGAGAAAGAACTTCTTCAGCAATAAGCATCTCTCGACAAATGACGAAATACAGATTTTGCTATGAAATTAATTGCTATCAGCCTGACTTAAAACTGTTTGTCTTCCTTATTTATCCACTTCAAATCAAGTTTCAACAACTAAAAAAATTTTGTAGTTTGAGAAAGAACAACTTAATCTTGAGCAATCAGTATAAAAAGAGGGTAAGCAAAGGTGCGAATGTCAAACCATACATGATCAAAACAGGGAGCGGAGGTGTTTGGCTGAGACTAGGTGTGAATGTCCACCCATAATTAATGAAAAGCGGGCAACAAGTAGGTTCGAATGCCCAACCATACATCATCAAAAGCAGGAGTGGATATGTTCGGCTACAAGAAGGTTTGAACGTCTGACCATAGTTTGTAAAAAGCGGGTAAGAAAAGGTTCGAATGCCCGAACATACACCATCAAAGGAGGGAGCGGAGGTGTTCCGCTGTAAGAAGGTGTGAATGTCCGACCATAGTTGGTAAAAAACGGGTAAGAAAAGGTTAAAATACCCGACTGTACACAATCAGTAGCGGGTACGGAGTTGTTCGGCTACTAAAAGGTGTGAAAGTCCGACCATGGTTTGTAAAAAGCGGGTAAGAAAAGGTGATAATGCCCGACAATGTATGATCAAAAGAGGGAGTGGAGGTTTTCGGCTGTAAGAAGGTCTGAATGTCCAACTATAATTTGTAAAAACCGGGTAAGAAAAGGCTTGAAAGCCCGACTATACACCATCATAAGCGGGAGAGGAGGTGTTCAGCTGTAAGAAGGTGTGAATGTCCACCCATAATTACTGAAAAATGGGTAAGAAAAGGTGCGAATGCCCAAACATACATCATCAAAAGCAGGAGTGGATGTGTTGGGCTACAAGAAGGTTTGAAAGTCTGACCATGGTTTGTAAAAAACGGGTAAGAAAAGGTGCGAATGCCCGACAATATATGATCAAAAGAGGGAGCGGAGGTTTTTGGCTACAAGAAGGTTTGAATGTCAGACCATAGTTTGTAAAAAGCGGGTAAGAAAAGGTTCAAATGCCTGACAATACACCATCAAAAGCGGGAGCGGAGGTGTTCCGCTGTAAGACGGTGTGAATGTCCGACCATAGTTGGTAAAAAGCGGGTAAGAAAAGGTTAAAATACCCGACTGTACACAATCAATAGCGGGAGCGGAGTTGTTCGGCTACAAGAAGGTGTGAAAGTCCAACCATGGTTTGTAAAAAGCTGCTAAGAAAACGTTCGAATGTCCGAATATATACCATCAAAAGCGGAAGCGGAGGTGTTCGGCTGCAAGAAGGTGTGAACGTCCGACCAAAGTTTGTAAAAAGCAGTTAAGAAAAGGTTCGAATATCCAACCAAACATAATCAAAAGCGGGAGCAGAGCTGTTCGACTGCAAGTAGGTGTGAATGTCAGACCATAATTACTCACAAACGGGTAAGAAAAGGTAGTATTGCCAGACCATACATGATCAAAACAGGGAGCTGAGGTGGTTCAGCACCAAGGTGTGAATGTCTGACTATAGTTTGTAAAAAGCGGGTAAGCTGCGAATGACCGACTAAATATCAACAAAAGGTCTTCAGATGCAAGTGGGTGTGAATATCCCACCATACAAGTATGGTGGAGAGGAAGCTGTGAACAGCCGACCATAGTTTGCAAAAATCGGGTGAGACAAGGTGCGAATGTCCAACCATACATGATCAAAACAGGGAGCGGAGGTGTTTGGCTGTGACAAGGTGTGAATGTCCACCCAAAATTAATGAAAAGCGGGCAAAAAGTAGGTTTGAATGCCCAAGCATACATCATCAAAAGAAGGAGTGGATGTGTTCGGCTACAAGAAGGTTTGAATGTCCGAGCATAGTTTGTAAAAAGCGGGTAAGAAAAGGTTCGAATGCCCAAACATACACCATCAAAAGAGGGAGCGGAGGTGTTCCGCTGTAAGAAGGTGTGAATGTCCGACCATAGTTGGTAAAAAGTGGGTAAGAAAAGGTTAAAATACCCGACTGTACACAATCAATAGGGGGAGCGGAGTTGTTCGGCTACAAGAAGGTGTGAAAGTCCAACCATGGTTTGTAAAAAGCTGGTAAGAAAAGGTTCAAATGCCCGAATATATACCATCAAAAGCGGAAGCGGAGGTGTTCGGCTGCAAGAAGGTGTGAACGTCCGACCAAAGTTTGTAAAAAGCAGTTAAGAAAAGGTTCGAATATCCAACCAAACATAATCAAAAGCGGGAGCAGAGCTGTTCGACTGCAAGTAGGTGTGAATGTCCAGCCATAATTACTCACAAACGGGTAAGAAAATGTAGTATTGCCAGACCATACATGATCAAAACAGGGAGCTGAGGTGGATCAGCACCAAGGTGTGAATGTTTGACTATAGTTTGTAAAAAGCGGGTACGATAAGGTGCGAATGCCCGACAATGTATTATCAAAAGAGGGAGCAGAGGTTTTCGGCTACAAGAAGGTTTGAATGTCCGACCATAGTTTGTAAAAAGCGGGTAAGAAAAGGTTCAAATGCCTGACTATACACCATCAAAAGCGGGAGCGGAGATGTTCCGCTGTAAGACGGTGTGAATGTCCGACCATAGTTGGTAAAAAGCGGGTAAGAAAAGGTTAACATACCCGACTGTACATAATCAATAGCGGGAGCGGAGTTGTTCGGCTACAAGAAGGTGTGAAAGTCCAACCATGGTTTGTAAAAAGCTGCTAAGAAAAGGTTCGAATGCCCGAATATATACCATCAAAAGTGGAAGCGGAGGTGTTCGGCTGCAAGAAGGTGTGAACGTCCAACCAAAGTTTGTAAAAAGCAGTTAAGAAAAGGTTCGAATATCCAACCAAACATAATCAAAAGCGGGAGCAGAGCTGTTCGACTGCAAGTAGGTGTGAATGTCCAGCCATAATTACTCACAAACGGGTAAGAAAAGGTAGTATTGCCAGACCATACATGATCAAAACAGGGAGCTGAGGTGGTTCAGCACCAAGGTGTGAATGTCTGACTATAGTTTGTAAAAAGCGGGTACGATAAGGTGCGAATGCTCGACAATGTATAATCAAAAGAGGGAGCAGAGGTTTTCGGCTACAAGAAGGTGTGAATGTCCACCCATAATTACTGAAAAATGGGTAAGAAAAGGTGAAAATGCCCAACCATACATCATCAAAAGCAGGAGCGGAGGTGTTCCGCTGTAAGAAGGTGTAAATGTCCGACCATAGTTGGTAAAAAGTGGGTAAGAAAAGGTTAAAATACCCGACTGTACACAATCAATAGCGGGAGCGGAGTTGTTCGGCTACAAGAAGGTGTGAAAGTCCAACCATCGTTTGTAAAAAGCTGGTAAGAAAAGGTTCGAATGCCCGAATATATACCATCAAAAGCGGAAGCGGAGGTGTTCGGCTGCAAGAAGGTGTGAACGTCCGACCAAAGTTGGCAAAAAGCAGTAAAGAAAAGGTTCGAATATCCAACCAAACATAATTAAAAGCGAGAGAGATTGTGTTCAGCTGCAAGTAGGTGTGAATATCCAGCCATAATTACTCACAAACGGGTAAGAAAATGTAGTATTGCCAGACCATACATGATCAAAACAGGGAGCGGAGGTGGTTTAGCTGCAAAAAGGGGTGAATGTCCAACTAAAGTTCAAATATATTAACAAAAGCGGGAGGAGAGGTCTTCGGATTAGAGTGGTTGAAATTTCCAACCATAATCTATAAAATGCGGTGAAAAAAAAAGGTGTGAAGGAATGAATTTTATAGCAAAATCCGAAATCATGCATAACTCCGCAAAAGGAACGTATTGCTCAACCAAAGGGATGCTTCTTTCTCATTCAGGGTAATATGAGGAACTTTATGCTTGATACATTTTAGACATGGATAACTATGAAGGACAAAGCAATTTTAACTTGGTTTGAGCAAAGCAATTAATTTTATAGGAAAATCCGAAATCGTGCAGGACTCATGAAAGTAAGCTTATTCTCGGATTCCTGATCCCCCAGTGTTGCTCTTTCCTATACTGCAAAATACAGCCTTGTTCTTTGTTGAAATATATATAGACATTGATAAATATGAAGGACAAAGCAGTTTCCACTTTGTTTGAGTGAAGGAATTAATTTTATAGCAAAATCCCAAATCAAGCAGAACGTATGAAAATAAGCGTGTTTTCGGATTCCTGATCCTTCAGTGTTGCTATTTCTTCTACTGCAAAATACAATGTTGTTCTTTGTTGAAGTCAATCTAGACATTGATAAATATGAAGGACAAAGCAGTTTTAACATAGTTTGAGTAAAGGAATTCATTTTATACATGAAATCCCACATCATGCAGAACGTATGAAAATAAGCTTATTCTCGGATTCCTGTTCCTTCAAGTGTTGCTCTTTCTACTACTGCAAAATACAATGTTGTTCTTTGTTGAAGTAAATCTAGACATTGATAAATATGAAGGACAAAGCAGTTTTCACTTGATTTGAGTGAAGGAATTCATTTTATACATAAAATCCCAAATCAAGGAGAACGTATGAAAAGAAGCTTATTCTCGGATTCCTGATCCTTCAGTGTTGCTTTTTCTTCTACTGCAAAATACAATGTTGTTCTTTGTTGAAGTCGATCTAGACATTGATAAATATGAAGGACAAAGCAGTTTTCACTTGGTTTGAGTGAAGGAATTCATTTTATACATAAAATCCCAAATCATGCAGAACGTATGAAAAGAAGCTTATTCTCGGATTCCTGATCCTTCAGTCTTGCTTTTTCTTCTACTGCAAAATACAATGTTGTTCTTTGTTGAAGTCGATCTAGACATTGATAAATATGAAGGACAAATCAGTTTTAACTTGGTTTGAGTGAAGGAATTCATTTTATACATAAAATCCCAAATCATGCAGAACGTATGAAAATAAGATTATTCTCGGATTACTGATCCTTCAGTGTTGCTCTTTCTTCTACTGCAAAGTCCAGTGTTGTTCTTTGTTGAAGTCAATCTAGACATTGATAAATATGAAGGACAAAGGAGTTTTAACATAGTTTGAGTGAAGGCATTCATTTATGGTAAAATCAATAATCGTGCAGAACTCATGAAAATAAGCTTATTCTCGGATTCCTAAAACTTTTGATTTGCTCTTTCTTTACTGCAAAGTACAATGTTGTTCTTTGTTGAAGTCGATCTAGACATATGAAGGACAAAGCAGTTTTCACTTGGTTTGAGTGAAGGATTTGCAGCTGAAAACCTCCCGCTCCCGCTTTTGATTGTGTATAGTCGGAATTTCGATCCTTTTCTTACCCGGTTTTTAGAAATTATGGTTGGACATTCAGACCTTGCAGCCGAAGACCTCCACTCCCTCTTTTGATCATACATTGTCGGGCATTCGCACCTTGTCTTACCCGCTTTTTACAAACTATAGTCAGACATTCACACCTTGCAGCTGAACCACCTCAGCTCCCTGTTTTGATCATGTATGGTCTGGCAATACTACCTTTTCTTACCCGTTTGTGAGTAATTATGGCTGGACATTCACACCTACTTGCAGTCGAACAGCTCTGCTCCCGCTTTTGATGGTATATATTCGGGCATTCGAACCTTTTCTTAACTGCTTTTTGCAAACTTTGGTCGGACGTTCACACCTTCTTGCAGCCGAACACCTCCGCTCCCTCTTTTGATGGTATATATTCGGGCATTCGAACCTTTTCTTAACTGCTTTTTGCAAACTTTGGTCGGACGTTCACACCTTCTTGCAGCCGAACACCTCCGCTTCCGCTTTTGATGGTATATATTCGGGCATTCGAACCTTTTCTTACCCGCTTTTTACAAACTATGGTCGGACATTCAAACCTTCTTGTAGCCGAACACCTCCGCTCCCGCTTTTGATGGTGTATAGTCAGGCATTTGAACCTTTTCTTACCCGCTTTTTACAAACTATGGTCGGACATTCAAACCTTCTTGTAGCCGAAAACCTCCGCTCCCTCTTTTGATCATACATTGTTTGGCATTCACACCTTTTCTTACCCGTTTTTTACAAACCATGGTCGGACTGTCACACATTCTTGTAGCCAAACACATCCGCTCCCGCTATTGATTGTGTACAGTCGGGTATTTTAACCTTTTCTTACCCGTTTTTTACCAACTATGGTGGGACATTCACACCTTCTTACAGCGGAACACCTCCGCTCCCTCTTTTGATGGTGTATGTTTGGGCATTTGAACCTTTTCTTACCCGCTTTTTACAAACTATGCTCGGACATTCAAACCTTCTTGTAGCCGAACACATCCACTCCTGCTTTTGATGATGTATGCTTGGGCATTCAAACCTACTTTTTGCCCGCTTTTCATTAATTTTGGGTGGACATTCACACCTTGTCACAGCCAAACACCTCCGCTCCCTGTTGTGATCATGTATGGTTGGACATTCGCACGTTGTCTCACCCGCTTTTTGCAAACTATGGTCGGCTTTTCACAGCTTCCTCTCCACCATACTTGTATGGTGGGATGTTCACACCCAGTTGCATCCGAAGACCTCCGCCCCCACTTTTGTTGATGTTTAGTCGGTCATTCGCAGCTTACCCGCTTTTGGCAAACTATGGCCTTCATGCAGCCAAACACCTCTGATCTCGCTTTTGATGATGTAAGGTTGGGCATTCAGACCTTGCTTCACCTGCTTTTCACCAAATATAGTCGGACATTCACACCTTCTTGCAGCCGAACACTTCCGCTCCACCTTTTAGTGTTCTATCACACCTTTTTTTTCACCGCATTTTATAGATTATGGTTGGAAATTCTCAACCACTCTCATCCGAAGACCTCTCCTCCCGCTTTTGTTAATATATTTGAACTTTAGTCGGACATTCACTACTTCTTGCAGCTGAACCACCTCCGCTCCCTGTTTTGATCATGTATGGTCTGGCAATACTACCTTTTCTTACCCGTTTGTTAGTAATTATGGCTGGATATTCACACCTACTTGCAGTCGAACACCACCTCTCCCGCTTTTGATGATGTATGGACCGGCATTCTTACCTTTTCTAAAACATTTTTCAGCAATTATGGTCGGATATTCACACTGACTAACAGCCGAACAACTCCGCTCCCGCATTTGATGGTGTATAGTCGGGCATTCTCACCCTTTCTCATCAGCTTTTTGCAAATTATGATCTGACATTCACACCTGCTTTTGATAATGTATCGTTTGGCATTCGCACCTTTTCTTACCCATTTTTCAGTAATTATGGGTGGACATTCACACCTTCTTGCAGCTGAACACCTCCTCTCCCGCTATTGATTGTGTACAGTCGGGTATTTTAACCTTTTCTTACCCGCTTTTTACCAATATGGTCGGACATTCACACCGTCTTACAGCGGAACACCTCTGCTCCCGCTTTTGATGGTGTATAGTCAGGCATTTGAACCTTTTCTTACCCGCTTTTTACAAACTATGGTCGGACATTCAAACCTTCTTGTAGCCGAAAACCTCCGCTCCCTCTTTTGATTATACATTGTTGGGCATTCGCACCTTATTTACAAACTATAGTCAGACATTCACACCTTGCAGCTGAGCCACCTCAGCTCCCTGTTTTGATAGTGTATGTTCGGGCATTCGAACCTATTCTTACCCCCTTTTTACAAACTATGCTCGGAGATTCACACCTACTCACCTAGTCTCTTCTAACACACTTTTCAGCAATTATGGTTGGACATTCACACCTACTCACAGCCGAACACTTCCGCTCCCACATTTGATGGTGTATAGCCGACATTCTCACCCTTTCTCATCAGCTTTTTGCAAATTATGATCTGACATTCACACCTACTTGCAGTCGAACAGCTCTGCTCCCGCTTTTGATTATGTTTGGTTGGATATTCGAACCTTTTCTTAACTGCTTTTTACAAACTTTGGTCGGACGTTCACACCTTCTTGCAGCCGAACACATCCACTTCCACTTTTGAAGGTATATATTCGGGCATTCGAACCTTTTCTTACCCGCTTTTTACAAACCGTGGTCGGACTTTCACACCTTCTTGTAGCCAAACACATCCACTCCTACTTTTGATGATGTATGGTTGGGCATTTTCACCTTTTCTTACCCATTTTTCAGTAATTATGGGTGGACATTCACACCTTCTTGCAGCTGAACAACTCCTCTCCCGCTTATGATCATGTGCGGTTTGATATTCGAAAATTTTCTTTCATGTTTTAAAGCAATTATTGATGGACATTCAAATCTTCTTGTAGCCGAACACATCCACTCCTGCTTTTGATGATGTATGGTAACCTTTTCTTACCCGCTTTTTACAAACTATGGTCGGACATTCAAACCTTCTTGTAGTCAAAACCCTCCGCTCCCTCTTTTGATCATACATTGTCGGGCATTCGCACCTTATCTTACCCGCTTTTTACAAACTATAGTCAGACATTCACACCTTGCAGCTGAACCACCTCCGCTCCCTGTTTTGATCATGTATGGTCTGGCAATACTACCTTTTCTTACCCGTTTGTGAGTTATTAATCCCAAAATATTGAGCATAAAATAAGTCTTTATGCTGATGATGTATTACTTTTCCTTCAGAACTCACAGACGTCTCTCAGTCACACGATCACACTCATAAATAAATTCTCAGCACTTTCTGACTACTCTATCAACTGGTCTAAGACCACAGTTCTGCCCATTAACTGTAGGGTCCATAATATACCTGCGATCACTTTACAGTCAGGAAATATTAGATATTTAGGCATAAACATTTCCTCCAGGCTCTCAGAGCTAACAAAGCTAAATTATGTGCAATTATTAAAGACAGTAGAGGACGATCTCTCGTTGGAAGTCCTTACCTATATCACTTAAGTGTTCGTGGCATTGTTAGCCTCTTCTTCTGGATCTTGATATCGAGAATCCTTTTGTATTTCTGGTTTGTCAGTCCTCTGTCTTCGTTCACCGGAGTCTTTGTCTTTTTGTCCTTGAGTTTGGTGATTTTTTCTTCTTTTGATGCCTTGACACAATGTGACAGGTGATACCACGTGGGAGATCCTGTAACTTGGATTGCTGTCCCTGTGCTGCGAAATGGCTGTGCTGCTCAAATGGTCTCTCCTTCATCATGGTTACATGCTGCCATTCCGACATCTCGCCATTCCGACATGGGTCTCCAATTGTCGGAATGGCGACACTTAATTTTTTATCAAACGTCCCACCATTCCGACACTTTTTTCCTCCTATGGTCGGAATGGCGGTATGTTTTTTGTTTTTTTTAACATACCGCCATTCCGACAGTTCCTTTTAATAGCCTATTTTTTACCCAAAACATTTTGCACTAATGATATGCCGGCGCAAATACGCCCTAAAGTTTGGCGCACAAGCTTTGCACATGCAGAGGCCACAGCCTCGCAAACAAACTTTAATAATCTATTATCAAAATCCCCTGAATTTCAAATATAAAAATACAGATATTAATGTAACTCTGGCGAGACTGAAACTGATTAAGCAGAAATACAGTGTCAGTGAGCTGTCACAGCAGCCAGCTGGAGCGGAGCTCTCCACAGAGCCCATGCGTCTTTTGCACGCTGTCATCATATGCAAAAGTAATAATTGCAATTACAGATATCACGGCTACTGCACAGGACACAGTTGCGAGCACTCTGCCTTGCCTTGCCAATAGGAGAAGATAGAAATGACGGCATAGAACGTATAAAACACAACAAAATGCAGTAAAAACGTTTATTCATGTTATTCACGTGATTTATGAGTACTCACTCCAATTTTGGGAAGCGCGGATGGGTTTTGCGCATTTGGCACAAACACACAGCCGCAACGGTTGTAGCTTTATACAGCCTGTTGATATCTTAAGGACCTAACTGGTCACACCTGGGAGTAAATGTCATGTAGAGATTGTTTTTACATGACATTACAGCTGAACATATAGCTTTCATCCACAAACCAACGTGGGAGAGCCCGAAGACGCATGTGCCAGACGCACATAGGCATGCGTAAAACCAATTTTGACCACTTCATACTGTTTATTTGCTTTCTTTTAGTTAACTTTCGTTTCTTTTGGATTCTTGTGCGTGTTATGGAGCCGTTTTGGTCCATGTTTGTAAGCCTTTTTTTCCTGGATTAAATTTTCGGAAGTTGAAACAAGTGGCATTGGAGTGTGTGATTGAAAACCACCGCGGACTGCTTCTCCTCCTCAAGTTGCCGAGACTTTGTGTTTTTAATAACGCTTGTCTATAAACATGTTAAACATATAAATTGCATGAACAGAAAGAAGGGACTCACCTGTTGAGTAACACACATTTCCTTATACGGAAAGCCTTGTCGGAATGGTGGGACATTTGAACGTCAGAATAGCGGGATGTCGCAATGGTGGGATGTCGGAATGGTGGGACGTTTGCATGTCGGAATGGTGGTATTACGGAATGGTTGTATGTCGGAATGGTGGGATGTCGGAATAGCGGGATGTCGGAATGGCGGGATTTCGGAATGGGTGTTGCCACCCCCTTCATCATATACACAGTTATTTATACATCACCTTCCACCATGAAGCGTTGTCCCTTTTTGTTTCTCTCTTTGTTCTTAAAATGCTGTTATGCATGTTTAAACCAATCCATTAAATTAGATCATTTTGGCAGTAAAGCGATCTACAATGTGCTTGGTCGCAAAGCTGCTCATCTGTGGTAAACAGCTCTTCAGAAAGGCATTCTTCAATTGATTTCACTAATTCTATGTAATAATTTTGTGATTTCCTACAAAACTACACTTCTTCTCCCATCTGTCTGAGTATTTAATATTGTCTGGGTCCCGTTAAAACATGTATTTTTCCCATCTAATTCCTTGTTTGCTTTAAAACAAGTATTCCCCATTTTCTATCCCTTCAGTAGCCAACCAGTTTGTATGGAGTACACTGGAGCAACTTGACTGATCAGTAAAACACTGCTTTTGTTGTCACCGCAAGGCTTCCCCCGTCAGTTGTTTCACTGAGACACTACTGAGTAACTATAACTCAACACAGTTTATACACATAACATTCATATACATACTAACAAACAAACAAACAATTATTTATCGCAATTTTCTCATCTCTGTTTGAACGTACACCCAGGTAAATATTCCTGTAGTCTTCTCATACCGACTATGGACCCATTCATTGTTTAAATTCACTGTTTTGCAAATCCTAATTGAATATTACACATTGACATTGAACTTTACTTGATAAGCAGGTCTTCATTGCATTCAGCAGCCTATATGTGAGCATCTATGTGTAAGCTGTTCTTCTTTGCATTTATCAGCAGCAAGCAATTCTTCATTGCACATGCATATGAAAATAGTAAAACAATTCCAATGCGTTAGCGAAACCTTCTATATCAGGAGTGTCCATCATGATGCTGGGAATAGAACCTCTTTCCCAGAATAGTTCAACCTTCATTACTCAACTGATCATAACTCCGCAATGAGCACATTTCAAAGTATCATTCCTCTACATATATTCAAAAATCTATGTGTACTGCCACTTATTAGTCAAAACGTAAAACATCACAAATGTTTCAAAAGCATTAACATCAGCACCTCTCTGACAGCCTGGTGGGAATTTCTTAAAATAAGAAAGTCTTCAATTGTCCCATGTAAGCTTACACCCATCTGGAACAATCCTGACATACTGCAAAACAAAAAAATGCTAAACTTTACTCTGTGGAAGATCAAAGGAATCAAACATCTGGAACATATAATCCAAAATGGAAATTTTATTTCATTTGATGAGCTCATATCACAACATGAGATAGGCAGCAATAAATTCCTAGAATATCAACAACTTAAGTCTATAATAACAAAGAAATATATCCCCCACCAACCAGACTTACAACTCCCGACTAGGGTAGCAGAATTTCTAAGCATCTGCACCCCAAAACTACTATCAAAAATATATAAATTATTGTCTAAAATAGATGACACAATGTCTCTACCGTCCTCAAAATGGGAGGCAGATTTATCCATCAGTTCTAGTCATAGCTTCTGGCCACAAATATGTTTGAACACCTTTAGAATGACTCAGAATTCTAATTTACAGCTCATACAATACAAAATCCTTCATAGAACACACTATACAGGACAAAGGATGTTCAGGATGGGTCTGACACACTCAAACATCTGCTCACATTGCACAGATAACACACCTGATGATTATGCACACGCTTTGTGGTTCTGTGCGCCTGTCCAGAAGTTCTGGCTTGAAGTCTGTGCGGACCTATCAACATGGCTAAAGTGTAGCATTCCTGCATGCCCCACACTGTGCATACTGGGTGACTTAGACAACATCAACATGGAAATTAACTCAGCACACATGGTTCTCACAGTGTTATGTATCGCAAAGAAAACTATTCTCATGAACTGGAAAGCGAAGAACAATCTGTGTATTAACCAGTTTAGAAATTTTCTTTTAGATTATATTAGCATGGAAACAATGTCTGCCTCCTCAAAACATCAATTGGCTGAATTTCATTCTCTCTGGTCCCCTCTGATTAGTTTTATCACATAGTGGTGGTGGTGGGTTGCTGGGTGATGGTGGGTCTCAGGCCCGGGCTGCTGCGACTGGTGTGACCGGGTGGTTTGTTTGTTTGTTTTTTGTAGAGGTCCTCCGGGGTGGGGTTGGGTTGAGTGGGGTGGGGCGGGATGGGTACCTTCTGGGGGTACAGTAGCTCCCGGAATATGGTCGCTGCAGGCCCCGAGCCTGGTGGACATCAGGCCCTCCTGCCCATTGTTGGGTCCCAGGTAGCGGGGATGCCTATTGCAGCCAGTCCCTGGCTGCCCTCTCTGGGGGAGAGTAGCTCCCCCGGTATATATCCCCATACCCCTCTCCCTTCTGGCTCCTGTACACAGCACACACTCACACATGAAGGGTTTTGGGGGCGTGTGTGTTCGGTGGGGTGTAGTGGATGGGGCCACGTAGGTGGTCCCCTTTGGTTGCACTCTGCAGTTCCCTGCCCCTGTTTTAATTACACCTTAGACATTACTACTTATCAAACACACTCACACACACATTAGGTCTTGGGGGGTGGTTACACTGAGTGGCATCTGGTGGGCGGGGCTCTTTGGGTATGTAGGCTGCCCAGACTGCCACGCTCCCAGTTCTACAAGTTTGGCTGCCCCTCAATTTTAATTGCTCACTATTAGAAAATATTGAAGAGCCAGAAGGGTGAGGGGAGGGGTCTTCTTCGCACACCCCTGCTTCCTGGTGTCTGCTCGGGGCAGGAGGGGCCAGGAGGATTAATTAATTGTTCTGCTGGTTCGGGGTCTGTAGTGGCTGGGGGGTTGCTGGCCTCCTGGTGTGCCCGCTGCACTACACCCCAGCAGAGTCGAGGGAGGTAGGATGTGTGGATGTGTGGATGTATGGGACGTGAAAGTGTGTGTGGTAATGATTGGGCCTGGATCTGGGACTTGCTGTCGCCTGGCCTGCCTGTGTTTCTCCCGATGGGGCATCAGCATTGCCTCTCCCCACTGCTCGCGACTTCACCCACCTGTGGGCACGTCTTGACTCCCAGGGCACTTGGCCAGGGGCGCTGGGGCAGGCGCTGACCCACTTTGTGGCTGTCTGGGGCGCTTGGCCCTCCTGGGTATTGGGTGGGGCCTCTGCCGGGGGGTTTGGGGGCGCTCGGGCTCCTGGGGCCCAGGTCCAGTGCACGGCCCATGTCTGGGCGGCTGGGGCCTGGCGGGGTCGGTGGGCTGTTGCCCCTGGTTCCCGGAGTGCCTCTGCCCTATGCTTATGGGGGCTCTTTCCGGGGGCTTCCTCTGCAGTCTTCTGGGTGGATGCGTGGTTGCCCCTGCGGTGGGCTGCCTGGGTTCTGTGCTCTGTGGGGGCTGCTGGTGGCCTGGGTCTTGTGGCCCTCTCTGCCTGCTTCTGATTGCTTGGGGGGGGGCTGTGGATTGTGGCCCTGTACGCTTATACACTCATAACTAAGCACGGTTATCATGTAGGTCCTGTGCCATGGGTGTTGCATGTTCTCACACACACACACACACACATTCATTAGTCCAGTAGCATGGTCACTAAGCAGTTGATGTATTATCATGTCGTCTCAGGTCATCTATATCCACAGCTGTGTTGTATGCGATTGCCGCTTCTTGTGCTTGTTTTTGTTTGTTTGTGTGTTTGTTTTTTCTCTGCTTGTCTGCTTTCAGGTGCTCCTGGTGGCGCTAAGGCTGGATTCCCCTCATAGGCCATGGATTGTTGTCTGTTTTATTTTTTACAGGTGTAGCAGCTGGTTGTCTGGTTTTTGTTTCTATTTTTGTTCTGTTTCCTCTTCTTTCCTCTTCTTCTTTCCTTGTCCCCCGGTCCGGTTCAGTTCAGTTCATGTCATATATTGTAAACAGAAATAAATAAATGGGCATCAAGGGGAGCTTTACATTTATAAAACTTCCCTTGGCAAAACAAATCTGTTTGGCATCAAAGGTATTCAGACTACAATTCTTCTGACATAATGCTGAACAGGACAAGGGGAAAAAAAAGTAAAGAAGACAGTTCTGCCGAAAGCCAGGGATAGACCTGTTCTAAGTTCTATACTTTTTAAAAGGGGCGTGTTTATCAACTATGGAATTAGAAGATTTACAAAAATGGTCAAGTGCTAGATCTTCATCTGGGATTTTAACAGTGTCATATAACTATTCAACAGATCAGTTAAAAAAAAGCCTGCTCATGGAGATGTTTCAGGATCTGGATACCAAGCGTGGACCTAATGTTTTCATTTTTGCAATTCTGATACAGGCTATTGAGCAGTGATAACTAACACCAAGTTCAGATACTGCGGATTTTCTACCTTTGATTTGTTTAGATTGAGCCAATCAGGGACAACCTTGAAGGATCTCTTTGGTTTTGTAGGATCAGTAATTACCTGAGAAAGGTTGATATTGGTACACACCTTTTTTAAATGATCAGAGGCAGAGTTCAACTTGTTTAAATTAAAATTGCCACACAGAGATTGGGTTTAGGCCACATGCACACAGAATGACATCAACAAATATAAGAAATATTAAACATTTACACATAGATTTTTGAATATATGTAGAGGAATGATACTTTGAAATGTGCTCATTGCGGAGTTATGATCAGTTGAGTAATGAAGGTTGAACTATTCTGGGAAAGAGGTTCTATTCCCAGCATCATGATGGACACTCCTGATATAGAAGGTTTCGCTAACGCATTGGAATTGTTTTACTATTTTCATATGCATGTGCAATGAAGAATTGCTTGCTGCTGATAAATGCAAAGAAGAACAGCTTACACATAGATGCTCACATATAGGCTGCTGGATGCAATGAAGACCTGCTTATCAAGTAAAGTTCAATGTCAATGTGTAATATTCAATTAGGATTTGCAAAACAGTGAAGTTAAACAATGAATGGGTCCATAGTCGGTATGAGAAGACTACAGGAATATTTACCTGGGTGTACGTTCAAACAGAGATGAGAAAATTGCGATAAATAATTGTTTGTTTGTTTGTTAGTATGTATATGAATGTTATGTGTATAAACTGTGTTGAGTTATAGTTACTCAGTAGTGTCTCAGTGAAACAACTGACGGGGGAAGCCTTGCGGTGACAACAAAAGCAGTGTTTTACTGATCAGTCAAGTTGCTCCAGTATACTCCATACAAACTGGTTGGCTACTGAAGGGATAGAAAATGGGGAATACTTGTTTTAAAGCAAACAAGGAATTAGATGGGAAAAATACATGTTTTAACGGGACCCAGACAATATTAAATACTCAGACAGATTGGAGAAGAAGTGTAGTTTTGTAGGAAATCACAAAATTATTACATAGAATTAGTGAAATCAATTGAAGAATGCCTTTCTGAAGAGCTGTTTACCACAGATGAGCAGCTTTGCGACCAAGCACATTGTAGATCACTTTACTGCCAAAATGATCTAATTTAATGGATTGGTTTAAACATGCATAACAGCATTTTAAGAACAAAGAGAGAAACAAAAAGGGACAACGCTTCATGGTGGAAGGTGATGTATAAATAACTGTGTATATGATGAAGGGGGTGGCAACACCCATTCCGAAATCCCGCCATTCCGACATCCCGCTATTCCGACATCCCACCATTCCGACATACCACCATTCCGACATACCACCATTCCGACATGCAAACGTCCCACCATTCCGACATCCCACCATTGCGACATCCCGCTATTCTGACGTTCAAATGTCCCACCATTCCGACAAGGCTTTCCGTATAAGGAAATGTGTGTTACTCAACAGGTGAGTCCCTTCTTTCTGTTCATGCAATTTATATGTTTAACATGTTTATAGACAAGCGTTATTAAAAACACAAAGTCTCGGCAACTTGAGGAGGAGAAGCAGTCCGCGGTGGTTTTCAATCACACACTCCAATGCCACTTGTTTCAACTTCCGAAAATTTAATCCAGGAAAAAAAGGCTTACAAACATGGACCAAAACGGCTCCATAACACGCACAAGAATCCAAAAGAAACGAAAGTTAACTAAAAGAAAGCAAATAAACAGTATGAAGTGGTCAAAATTGGTTTTACGCATGCCTATGTGCGTCTGGCACATGCGTCTTCGGGCTCTCCCACGTTGGTTTGTGGATGAAAGCTATATGTTCAGCTGTAATGTCATGTAAAAACAATCTCTACATGACATTTACTCCCAGGTGTGACCAGTTAGGTCCTTAAGATATCAACAGGCTGTATAAAGCTACAACCGTTGCGGCTGTGTGTTTGTGCCAAATGCGCAAAACCCATCCGCGCTTCCCAAAATTGGAGTGAGTACTCATAAATCACGTGAATAACATGAATAAACGTTTTTACTGTTTTTTGTTGTGTTTTATACGTTCTATGCTGTCATTTCTATCTTCTCCTATTGGCAAGGCAAGGCAGAGTGCTCGCAACTGTGTCCTGTGCAGTAGCCGTGATATCTGTAATTGCATTTATTACTTTTGCATATGATGACAGCGTGCAAAAGACGCATGGGCTCTGTGGAGAGCTCCGCTCCAGCTGGCTGCTGTGACAGCTCACTGACACTGTATTTCTGCTTAATCAGTTTCAGTCTCGCCAGAGTTACATTAATATCTGTATTTTTATATTTGAAATTCAGGGGATTTTGATAATAGATTATTAAAGTTTGTTTGCGAGGCTGTGGCCTCTGCATGTGCAAAGCTTGTGCGCCAAACTTTAGGGCGTATTTGCGCCGGCATATCATTAGTGCAAAATGTTTTGGGTAAAAAATAGGCTATTAAAAGGAACTGTCGGAATGGCGGTATGTTAAAAAAAAACAAAAAACATACCGCCATTCCGACCATAGGAGGAAAAAAGTGTCGGAATGGTGGGACGTTTGATAAAAAATTAAGTGTCGCCATTCCGACAATTGGAGACCCATGTCGGAATGGCGAGATGTCGGAATGGCAGCATGTAACCATGATGAAGGAGAGACCATTTGAGCAGCACAGCCATTTCGCAGCACAGGGACAGCAATCCAAGTTACAGGATCTCCCACGTGGTATCACCTGTCACATTGTGTCAAGGCATCAAAAGAAGAAAAAATCACCAAACTCAAGGACAAAAAGACAAAGACTCCGGTGAACGAAGACAGAGGACTGACAAACCAGAAATACAAAAGGATTCTCGATATCAAGATCCAGAAGAAGAGGCTAACAATGCCACGAACACTTAAGTGATATAGGTAAGGACTTCCAACGAGAGATCGTCCTCTACTGTCTTTAATAATTGCACATAATTTAGCTTTGTTAGCTCTGAGAGCCTGGAGGAAATGTTTATGCCTAAATATCTAATATTTCCTGACTGTAAAGTGATCGCAGGTATATTATGGACCCTACAGTTAATGGGCAGAACTGTGGTCTTAGACCAGTTGATAGAGTAGTCAGAAAGTGCTGAGAATTTATTTATGAGTGTGATCGTGTGACTGAGAGACGTCTGTGAGTTCTGAAGGAAAAGTAATACATCATCAGCATAAGGACTTATTTTATGCTCAATATTTTGGGATTAATAACTCACAAACGGGTAAGAAAAGGTAGTATTGCCAGACCATACATGATCAAAACAGGGAGCGGAGGTGGTTCAGCTGCAAGGTGTGAATGTCTGACTATAGTTTGTAAAAAGCGGGTAAGATAAGGTGCGAATGCCCGAAAATGTATGATCAAAAGAGGGAGCGGAGGGTTTTGGCTACAAGAAGGTTTGAATGTCCGACCATAGTTTGTAAAAAGCGGGTAAGAAAAGGTTACCATACATCATCAAAAGCAGGAGTGGATGTGTTCGGCTACAAGAAGATTTGAATGTCCATCAATAATTGCTTTAAAACATGAAAGAAAATTTTCGAATATCAAACCGCACATGATCATAAGCGGGAGAGGAGTTGTTCAGCTGCAAGAAGGTGTGAATGTCCACCCATAATTACTGAAAAATGGGTAAGAAAAGGTGAAAATGCCCAACCATATATCATCAAAAGTAGGAGTGGATGTGTTCGGCTACAAGAAAGTTTGAATGTCCGACCATAGTTTGTAAAAAGCGGGTAAGAAAAGGTTCGAATGCCCGAACATAGACCATCAAAAGAGGGAGCGGAGGTGTTCCGCTGTAAGAAGGTGTAAATGTCCGACCATAGTTGGTAAAAAGCGGGTAAGAAAAGGTTAAAATACCCGACTGTACAAAATCAATAGCGGGAGCGGAGTTGTTTGGCTTCAAGAAGGTGTGAAAGTCCGACCACGGTTTGTAAAAAGCGGGTAAGAAAAGGTTCGAATGCCCGAATATATACCATCAAAAGTGGAAGTGGATGTGTTCGGCTGTAAGAAGGTGTGAACGTCCGACCAAAGTTTGTAAAAAGCAGTTAAGAAAAGGTTCGAATATCCAACCAAACATAATCAAAAGCGGGGTGTGAATGTCAGATCATAATTTGCAAAAAGCTGATGAGAAAGGGTGAGAATGCCCGGCTATACACCATCAAATGTGGGAGCGGAAGTGTTCGGCTGTGAGTAGGTGTGAATGTCCAACCATAATTGCTGAAAAGTGTGTTAGAAGAGACTAGAATGCCGGACAAGACATCATCAAATGCGGGAGCGGAGTTGTTCGGCTGTGAGTAGGTGTGAATCTCCGAGCATAGTTTGTAAAAAGGGGGTAAGAATAGGTTCGAATGCCCGAACATACACTATCAAAACAGGGAGCTGAGGTGGCTCAGCTGCAAGGTGTGAATGTCTGACTATAGTTTGTAAATAAGGTGCGAATGCCAAACAATGTTTGATCAAAAGAGGGAGCGGAGGTTTTCGGCTACAAGGTTTGAATGTCCGACCATAGTTTGTAAAAAGCGGGTAAGAAAAGGTTCAAATGCCTGACTATACACCATCAAAAGCGGGAGCGGAGGTGTTCGGCTACAAGAAAGTGTGAAAGTTCAACCATGGTTTGTAAAAAGCAGCTAAGAAAAGGTTCGAATGCCCGAATATATACCATCAAAAGCGGAAGCGGAGGTGTTCGGCTGCAAGAAGGTGTGAACGTCCGACCAAAGTTTGCAAAAAGCAGTTAAGAAAAGGTTCGAATGCCCGAATATATACCATCAAAAGCGGGAGTGGAGGTGTTCGGCTGCAAGAAGGTGTGAACGTCCGACCAAAGTTTGCAAAAAGCAGTTAAGAAAAGGTTCGAATGCCCGAATACCATCAAAAGCGGGAGCAGAGCTGTTCGACTGCAAGTAGGTGTGAATGTCCAGCCATAATTACTCACAAACGGGTAAGAAAAGGTAGTATTGCCAGACCATACATGATCAAAACAGGGAGCTGAGGTGGTTCAGCTGCAAGGTGTGAATGTCTGACTATAGTTTGTAAAAAGCGGGTAAGACAAGGTGCGAATGCCCGACAATGTATGATCAAAAGAGGGAGTGGAGGTCTTCGGCTGCAAGGTCTGAATGTCCAACCATAATTTCTAAAAACCGGGTAAGAAAAGGCTCGAAATTCCGACTATACACAATAGAAAGCGGGAGCGGGAGGTTTTCAGCTGCAAATCCTTCACTCAAACCAAGTGAAAACTGCTTTGTCCTTCATATGTCTAGATCGACTTCAACAAAGAACAACATTGTACTTTGCAGTAAAGAAAGAGCAAATCAAAAGTTTTAGGAATCCGAGAATAAGCTTATTTTCATGAGTTCTGCACGATTATTGATTTTTACCATAAATGAATGCCTTCACTCAAACTATGTTAAAACTCCTTTGTCCTTCATATTTATCAATGTCTAGATTGACTTCAACAAAGAACAACACTGGACTTTGCAGTAGAAGAAAGAGCAACACTGAAGGATCAGTAATCCGAGAATAAGCTTATTTTCATACGTTCTGCATGATTTGGGATTTTATGTATAAAATGAATTCCTTCACTCAAACCAAGTTAAAACTGCTTTGTCCTTCATATTTATCAATGTCTAGATCGACTTCAACAAAGAACAACATTGTATTTTGCAGTAGAAGAAAAAGCAAGACTGAAGGATCAGGAATCCGAGAATAAGCTTCTTTTCATACGTTCTGCATGATTTGGGATTTTATGTATAAAATGAATTCCTTCAGTCAAACCAAGTGAAAACTGCTTTGTCCTTCATATTTATCAATGTCTAGATCGACTTCAACAAAGAACAACATTGTATTTTGCAGTAGAAGAAAAAGCAAGACTGAAGGATCAGGAATCCGAGAATAAGCTTCTTTTCATACGTTCTGCATGATTTGGGATTTTATGTATAAAATGAATTCCTTCACTCAAACCAAGTGAAAACTGCTTTGTCCTTCATATTTATCAATGTCTAGATTTACTTCAACAAAGAACAACATTGTATTTTGCAGTAGTAGAAAGAGCAACACTTGAAGGAACAGGAATCCGAGAATAAGCTTATTTTCATACGTTCTGCATGATGTGGGATTTCATGTATAAAATGAATTCCTTTACTCAAACTATGTTAAAACTGCTTTGTTCTTCATATTTATCAATGTTTAGATTGACTTCAACAAAGAACAACATTGTATTTTGCAGTAGAAGAAATAGCAACACTGAAGGATCAGGAATCCGAAAACACGCTTATTTTCATACGTTCTGCTTGATTTGGGATTTTGCTATAAAATTAATTCCTTCACTCAAACAAAGTGGAAACTGCTTTGTCCTTCATATTTATCAATGTCTATATCGATTTCAACAAAGAACAAGGCTGTATTTTGCAGTATAGGAAAGAGCAACACTGGGGGATCAGGAATCCGAGAATAAGCTTACTTTCATGAGTCCTGCACGATTTCGGATTTTCCTATAAAATGAATTGCTTTGCTCAAACCAAGTTAAAATTGCTTTGTCCTTCATAGTTATCCATGTCTAAAATGTATCAAGCATAAAGTTCCTCATATTACCCTGAATGAGAAAGAAGCATCCCTTTGGTTGAGCAATACGTTCCTTTTGCGGAGTTATGCATGATTTCGGATTTTGCTATAAAATTCATTCCTTCACACCTTTTTTTTTCACCGCATTTTATAGATTATGGTTGGAAATTTCAACCACTCTAATCCGAAGACCTCTCCTCCCGCTTTTGTTAATATATTTGAACTTTAGTTGGACATTCACCCCTTTTTGCAGCTAAACCACCTCCGCTCCCTGTTTTGATCATGTATGGTCTGGCAATACTACATTTTCTTACCCGTTTGTGAGTAATTATGGCTGGATATTCACACCTACTTGCAGCTAAACACAATCTCTCTCGCTTTTAATTATGTTTGGATATTCGAACCTTTTCTTTACTGCTTTTTGCCAACTTTGGTCGGACGTTCACACCTTCTTGCAGCCGAACAACTCCGCTCCCGCTATTGATTGTGTACAGTCGGGTATTTTAAACTTTTCTTACCCGCTTTTTACCAACTATGGTCGGACATTCACACCGTCTTACAGCGGAACATCTCCACTCCCACTTTTGATGGTGTATAGTCAGGCATTTGAACCTTTTCTTACCCGCTTTTTACAAACTATGGTCGGACATTCAAACCTTCTTGTAGCCGAAAACCTCTGCTCCCTCTTTTGATTATACATTGTCGGGCATTCGCACCTTATTGTACCCATTTTTTACAAACTATAGTCAGACATTCACACCTTGGTGCTGAACCACCTCAGCTCCCTGTTTTGATCATGTATGGTCTGGCAATACTACCTTTTCTTACCCGTTTGTGAGTAATTATGGCTGGACATTCACACCTACTTGCAGTCGAACAGCTCTGCTCCCGCTTTTGATTTTGTTTGGTTGGATATTCGAACCTTTTCTTAACTGCTTTTTACAAACTTTGGTCGGACGTTCACACCTTCTTGCAGCCGAACACCTCCGCTTCCGCTTTTGATGGTATATATTCGGGCATTCGAACCTTTTCTTACCAGCTTTTTACAAACCATGGTTGGACTTTCACACCTTCTTGTAGCCGAACAACTCCGCTCCCCCTATTGATTGTGTACAGTCGGGTATTTTAACCTTTTCTTACCCACTTTTTACCAACTATGGTCGGACATTCACACCTTCTTACAGCGGAACACCTCCGCTCCCTCTTTTGATGGTGTATGTTTGGGCATTCGAACCTTTTCTTACCCGCTTTTTACAAACTATGCTCGGACATTCAAACCTTCTTGTAGCCGAACACATCCACTCCTTCTTTTGATGATGTATGCTTGGGCATTCAAACCTACTTTTTGCCCTTTTTTCATTAATTTTGGGTGGATATTCACACCTTGTCACAGCCAAACACCTCCGCTCCCTGTTTTGATCATGTATGGTTGGACATTCGCACCTTGTCTCACCCGATTTTTGCAAACTATGGTCGGCTGTTCACAGCTTCCTCTCCACCATACTTGTATGGTGGGATATTCACACCCACTTGCATCTGAAGACCTTTTGTTGATATTTAGTCGGTCATTCGCAGCTTAGCCGCTTTTTACAAACTATAGTCAGACATTCACACCTTGGTGCTGAACCACCTCAGCTCCCTGTTTTGATCATGTATGGTCTGGCAATACTACCTTTTCTTACCCGTTTGTGAGTAATTATGGTCTGACATTCACACCTACTTGCAGTCGAACAGCTCTGCTCCCGCTTTTGATTATGTTTGGTTGGATATTCGAACCTTTTCTTAACTGCTTTTTACAAACTTTGGTCGGACGTTCACACCTTCTTGCAGCCGAACACCTCCGCTTCCGCTTTTGATGGTATATATTCGGACATTCGAACGTTTTCTTAGCAGCTTTTTACAAACCATGGTTGGACTTTCACACCTTCTTGTAGCCGAACAACTCCGCTCCCGCTATTGATTGTGTACAGTCGGGTATTTTAACCTTTTCTTACCCGCTTTTTACCAACTATGGTCGGACATTCACACCGTCTTACAGCGGAACACCTCCGCTCCCGCTTTTGATGGTGTATTGTCAGGCATTTGAACCTTTTCTTACCCGCTTTTTACAAACTATGGTCGGACATTCAAACCTTCTTGTAGCCAAAAACCTCCGCTCCCTCTTTTGATCATATATTGTCGGGCATTCGCACCTTTTCTTACCCGTTTTTCACAAACCATGGTCGGACTTTCAAACCTTCTTGTAGCCCAACACATCCACTCCTGCTTTTGATGATGTATGTTTGGGCATTCGCACCTTTTCTTACCCATTTTTCAGTAATTATGGGTGGACATTCACACCTTCTTACAGCTGAACACCTCCTCTCCCGCTTATGATGGTGTATAGTCGGGCTTTCAAGCCTTTTCTTACCCGGTTTTTACAAATTATAGTTGGACATTCAGACCTTCTTACAGCCGAAAACCTCCACTCCCTCTTTTGATCATACATTGTCGGGCATTATCACCTTTTCTTATCCGCTTTTTACAAACCATGGTCGGACTTTCACACCTTTTAGTAGCCGAACAACTCCGTACCCGCTACTGATTGTGTACAGTCGGGTATTTTAACCTTTTCTTACCCGTTTTTTACCAACTATGGTCGGACATTCACACCTTCTTACAGCGGAACACCTCCGCTCCCTCCTTTGATGGTGTATGTTCGGGCATTCGAACCTTTTCTTACCCGCTTTTTACAAACTATGGTCAGACGTTCAAACCTTCTTGTAGCCGAACATATCCACTCCTGCTTTTGATGATGTATGGTTGGGCATTCGAACCTACTTGTTGCCCGCTTTTCATTAATTATGGGTGGACATTCACACCTTGTCTCAGCCAAACACCTCCGCTCCCTGTTTTGATCATGTATGGTTTGACATTCGCACCTTTGCTTACCCTCTTTTTATACTGATTGCTCAAGATTAAGTTGTTCTTTCTCAAACTACAAAATTTTTTTAGTTGTTGAAACTTGATTTGAAGTGGATAAATAAGGAAGACAAACAGTTTTAAGTCAGGCTGATAGCAATTAATTTTATAGCAAAATCTGTATTTCGTCATTTGTCGAGAGATGCTTATTGCTGAAGAAGTTCTTTCTCATTCTACAAAGTACAACGTTGTTTATCATTGAAACTTGATTAGACATGAATAAATATGAAGGACAAAGCAGTCTTAACATGGTTTGAGTTAAGGAATTCGTTTTATAGGAGAATCCGAATTCGTGCATAACTCGTAAAATAGAGCTTATTTTCGGATTCCTGAAGAATGAGTCTGGTTCTTTCTCATAATACAAAGTTTGTTGTTTATTGTTGAAACTTCATCAGACCGTTAGATATAGTCGGACTCACCTCGACGCACGGCTTGGGATCTGGAACCAGTACTCTTGAAAGGGGTTGGACTCTCTTCCACTCTGGAGTTGCCCGTGGTGAGAGGCGCAGAGCAGGTGTGGGCATACTTATTGCCCCCCGGCTGTGTGCCAGTACATTGGGGTTTACCCCAGTGAACGAGAGGGTAGCCTCCCTCCGCCTTTGGGTGGGGGGACGAGTCCTGACTGTTGTTTGTGCCTATGCGCCAAACAGCAGTTCAGAGTACCTACCCTTTTTGGAGTCTCTGGGGGAGGCACTGGAGAATGCTCCTACCGGAGACTCCCTCATTCTGCTGGGGGACTTCAATGCTCACGTGGGCAATGAGAGTGAGACCTGGAGGGGTGTGATTGGGAGGAACGGCCCCCCCGATCTGAATCAGAGTGGTGTTATGTTGTTGGACTTCTGTGCCAGTCATAGACTGTCCATAACGAACACCATGTTCAGGCATAAGGGTGTCCATATGTGCACTTGGCACCAGGACACCCTTGGCCGCAGTTCGATGATCGACTTTGTGGTTGTATCATCGGACTTGCGGCCGTATGTCCTGGACACTCGGGTGAAGAGAGGGGCGGAGCTGTCAACTGATCACCACCTGGTGGTGAGTTGGCTCCGCTGGTGGGGGAGGATGCCGATCAGACCTGGCAGGCCCATACGTATTGTGAGGGTCTGCTGGGAGCGTTTGTCAGAATCCCCCGTCAGAAGGAGCTTTAACTCCCACCTCTGGCAGAGCTTCAACCATATTTGAGGTGGGGGACATTGAGTCCGAATGGGCCATGTTCCGTGACTCCATTGCCGAGGCAGCTGGTCGGAGTTGTGGCCGTAAGGTGGTCGGTGCCTGTCGTGGCGGCAACCCTCGAACCTGCTGGTGGACACCAGTGGTGAGGGAAGCCGTCAAGCTGAAGAAGGAGTCCTATCGGGCCTTTTTGGCCAGTGGGACCCTGGAAGAAGCTGATAGGTACCGACGGGCCAGACGGGCCACGGCTTCGGCGGTTGTGAGGCAAAAACTCGGGCCTGGGAGGAGTTCGGCAAGACCATGGAGAACGATTTCCGGACGGCCTCGAAAAGATTCTGGTTCACCATCCGGCGTCTCGGGGGGGGGAAGCGGCTCACAGTCAACACTGTTTACAGTGGGGACGGGGCTTTGCTGACCTCAACTAGGGATGTTGTGAGTCGGTGGGGGGAGTACTTCGAGGAACTCCTCAATCCTACCAACACGTGCTCGGAAGAGGCAGAGTCGGAGAGCTCGGAGACGGGGCCACCCATTTCTGGGGCTGAGGTTGCCGAGGTGGTTAAAAAGCTCCTCGGTGGCAAGGCCCCGGGGGTGGATGAGGTCCGTCCTGAGTTTCTCAAGGCTCTGGATGTTGTAGGGCTGTCTTGGCTGACACGCCTCTGCAGTATCGCGTGGACATCGGGGACAGTGCCTCTGGACTGGCAGATTGGGGTGGTGGTCCCCCTCTTTAAAAAGGGGGACCGGAGGGTGTGTTCCAACTATAGGGGTATCACACTCCTCAGTCTCCCTGGTAAGGTCTATTCGGGGGTATCGGAGAGGAGGATCCGTCGGATAATCGAGCCTCGGATTCAGGAGATGCAGTGTGGCTTTCGTCCTGGCCGTGGAACAGTGGACCAGCTCTATACCCTCGGCAGGATCCTGGAGGGTGCATGGGAGTTCGCCCAACCAGTCTACATGTGTTTTGTGGACTTGGAGAAAGCGTTCGACCGTGTCCCTCGTGGAGTCCTGTGGGGGGTGCTCCGGGAATATGGAGTGCCGGACCCCTTGATAGGGGCCGTTCGGTCTCTGTATGACCGGTGCCAGAGTTTGGTCCGCATTGCCGGCAGTAAGTCGGATACGTTTCCGGTGAGAGTTGGACTCCGTCAGGGCTGCCCTTTGTCACCGATTCTGTTCCTAACTTTTATGGACAGAATTTCTAGGCGGAGCCAGGGCGTTGAGGGTGTCCCATTTGGCGACCTCAGAATCGGGTCTCTGCTTTTTGCAGATGATGTGGTTCTATTAGCGTCGTCAGGCCGTGACCTTCAGCTCTCACTGGAGTGATTCGCAGCCGAGTGTGAAGCGGCTGGGATGAGAATCAGCACCTCCAAATCCGAGACTATGGTTCTCAGCCGGAAAAGGGTGGAATGCTCTCTCCGGGTCGGGAATGAGATCCTTCCCCAAGAGGAGGAGTTCAAGTATCTCGGGGTCTTGTTCACGAGTGACGGACGAATGGAGCGGGAGATTGACGGGCGGATCGGTGCGGCGCCTGCAGTGTTGCAGGCTCTGCGTACTTACTGGTCAATCTACGTTCCCAACTCACCTATGGTCACGAGTTGTGGGTAGTGACCGAAAGAACAAGATCGCGAATACAAGCGGCCGAAATGGGTTTCCTCCGCAGGGTGTCTGGGCTCTCCCTTAGAGATGGGGTGAGAAGCTCAGTCATCCGGGAGGGGCTCGGAGTAGAACCGCTGCTCCTCCGCATTGAGAGGAGTCAGATGAGGTGGCTCGGGCATCTGGTTAGGATGCACCCTGGGCGCCTCCCTGGGGAGGTGTTCCGGGCACGTCCCACTGGGAGGAGACCCCGGGGGAGACCCAGGACACGTTGGAGAGACTATGTCTCTCGGCTGGCCTGGGAACGCCTCGGGGTCCCCCCGGAAGAGCTGGAGGAAGTGGCCGGGGACAGAGACGTCTGGGTTTCTCTGCTCAAGCTGCTGCCCCCGCGACCCGACCCCCGGATAAGCGACAGATGATGGATGGATGGATGGATATATCCTCCACCAACCAGACTTACAACCCCCGACTAGGGTAGCAGAATTTCTAAGCATCTGTACCCCAAAACTACTATCAAAAATATATAAATTATTGTCTAAGATAGATGACACAATGTCTCTTCCATCCTCAAAATGGGAGGCAGATTTATCCATCAGTTCTGGTCATAGCTTCTAACCACAAATATGTTTGAACACCTTCATAAAGACTCGAAATCCTAATTTACAGCTCATACAATACAAAATCCTTCATAGAACACACCATACAGGACAAAGGATATTCAGGATGGGTCTAACACACTCAAACATCTGCTCACATTGCACAGATAACACACCTGATGATTATGCACACGCTTTGTGGTTTTTCTGCGCCTGTCCAGAAGTTCTGGCTTGAAGTCTGTGAGGACCTATCAACATGGCTAAAGTGTAGCATCCCTGCATGCCCCACACTGTGCATACTGGGTGACTTAGACAACATCAACATGGAAATTAACTCAGCACACATGGTTGTCACAGTGTTATGTATCGCAAAGAAAACTATTCTCATGAACTGGAAAGCGAAGAACAATCTGTGTATTAACCAGTTTAGAAATTTTCTTTTAGATTATATTAGCATGGAAACAATGTCTGCCTCCTCAAAACATCAATTGACTGAATTTCATTCTCTCTGGTCCCCTCTGATTAGTTTTATTACATAGTGGTGGTGGTGGGTTGCTGGGTGATGGTGGGTCTCAGGCCCGGGCTGCTGCGACTGGTGTGACCGGGTGGTTTGTTTGTTTGTTTTTTGATGTTGTTTGTTTGTTTTTTGTAGAGGTCCTCCTGGGTGGGGTTGGGTTGAGTGGGGTGGGGCGGGATGGGTACCTTCTGGGGGTACAGTAGCTCCCGGAATATGGTCGCTGCAGGCCCCGAGCCTGGTGGACATCAGGCCCTCCTGCCCATTGTTGGCTCCCAGGTAGCGGGGATGCCTATTGCAGCCAGTCCCTGGCTGCCCTCTCTGGGGGAGAGTAGCTCCCCCGTTATATATCCCCATACCCCTCTCCCTTCTGGCTCCTGTACACAGCACACACTCACACATGAAGGGTTTTGGGGGCGTGTGTGTTCGGTGGGGTGCAGTGGATGGGGCCACGTAGGTGGTCCCCTTTGGTTGCACTCTGCAGTTCCCTGCCCCTGTTTTAATTACACCTTAGACATTAGTACTTATCAAACACACTCACACACACACATTAGGTCTTGGGGGGTGGTTACACTGAGTGGCATCTGGTGGGCGGGGCTCTTTGGGTATGTAGGCTGCCCAGAGTGCCGCGCTCCCAGTTCTACAAGTTTGGCTGCCCCTCAATTTTAATTGCTCACTATTAGAAAATATTGAAGAGCCAGAAGGGTGAGGGGAGGGGTCTTCTTCGCACACCCCTGCTTCCTGGTGTCTGCTCGGGGCAGGAGGGGCCAGGAGGATTAATTAATTGTTCTGCTGGTTCGGGGTCTGTGGTGGCTGGGGGGTTGCTGGCCTCCTGGTGTGCCCGCTGCACTACACCCCAGCAGAGTCGAGGGAGGTAGGATGTGTGGATGTGTGGATGTATGGGACGTGAAAGTGTGTGTGGTAATGATTGGGCCTGGATCTGGGACTTGCTGTCGCCTGGCCTGCCTGTGTTTCTCCCGATGGGGCATCAGCGTTGCCTCTCCCCACTGCTCGCGACTTCACCCACCTGTGGGCACGTCTTGACTCCCAGGGAACTTGGCCAGGGGCGCTGGGGCAGGCGCTGACCCACTTTGTGGCTGTCTGGGGCGCTTGGCCCTCCTGGGTATTGGGTGGGGCCTCTGCCGGGGGGTTTGGGGGCGCTCGGGCTCCTGGGGCCCAGGTCCAGTGCACGGCCCATGTCTGGGCGGCTGGGGCCTGGCGGGGTCGGTGGGCTGTTACCCCTGGTTCCCGGAGTGCCTCTGCCCTATGCTTATGGGGGCTCTTTCCGGGGGCTTCCTCTGCAGTCTTCTGGGTGGATGCGTGGTTGCCCCTGCGGTGGGCTGCCTGGGTTCTGTGCTCTGTGGGGGCTGCTGGTGGCCTGGGTCTTGTGGCCCTCTCTGCCTGCTTCTGATTGCTTGGGGGGGGGGGCTGTGGATTGTGGCCCTGTACGCTTATACACTCATAACTAAGCACGGTTATCATGTAGGTCCTGTGCCATGGGTGTTGCATGTTCTCACACACACACACACACATTCATTAGTCCAGTAGCATGGTCACTAAGCAGTTGATGTATTATCATGTCGTCTCAGGTCATCTATATCCACAGCTGTGTTGTATGCGATTGCCGCTTCTTGTGCTTGTTTTTGTTTGTTTGTGTGTTTGTTTTTTCTCTGCTTGTCTGCTTTCAGGTGCTCCTGGTGGCGCTAAGGCTGGATTCCCCTCATAGGCCATGGATTGTTGTCTGTTTTGTTTTTTACAGGTGTAGCAGCTGGTTGTCTGGTTTTTGTTTCTATTTTTGTTCTGTTTCCTCTTCTTTCCTCTTCTTCTTTCCTTGTCCCCCGGTCCGGTTCAGTTCAGTTCATGTCATATATTGTAAACAGAAATAAATAAATGGGCATCAAGGGGAGCTTTACATTTATAAAACTTCCCTTGGCAAAACAAATCTGTTTGGCATCAAAGGTATTCAGACTACAATTCTTCTGACATAATGCTGAACAGGACAAGGGGAAAAAAAAGTAAAGAAGACAGTTCTGCCGAAAGCCAGGGATAGACCTGTTCTAAGTTCTATACTTTTTAAAAGGGGCGTGTTTATCAACTATGGAATTAGAAGATTTACAAAAATGGTCAAGTGCTAGATCTTCATCTGGGATTTTAACAGTGTCATATAACTATTCAACAGATCAGTTAAAAAAAAGCCTGCTCATGGAGATGTTTCAGGATCTGGATACCAAGCGTGGACCTAATGTTTTCATTTTTGCAATTCTGATACAGGCTATTGAGCAGTGATAACTAACACCAAGTTCAGATACTGCGGATTTTCTACCTTTGATTTGTTAAGATTGAGCCAATCAGGGACAACCTTGAAGGATCTCTTTGGTTTTGTAGGATCTGTAATTACCTGAGAAAGGTTGATATTGGTACACATCTTTTTTAAATGATCAGAGGCAGAGTTCAACTTGTTTAAATTAAAATTGCCACACAGAGATTGGGTTTAGGCCACATGCACACAGAATGACATCAACAAATATAAGAAATATTAAACATTTACACATAGATTTTTGAATATATGTAGAGGAATGATACTTTGAAATGTGCTCATTGCGGAGTTATGATCAGTTGAGTAATGAAGGTTGAACTATTCTGGGAAAGAGGTTCTATTCCCAGCATCATGATGGACACTCCTGATATAGAAGGTTTCGCTAACGCATTGGAATTGTTTTACTATTTTCATATGCATGTGCAATGAAGAATTGCTTGCTGCTGATAAATGCAAAGAAGAACAGCTTACACATAGATGCTCACATATAGGCTGCTGAATGCAATGAAGACCTGCTTATCAAGTAAAGTTCAATGTCAATGTGTAATATTCAATTAGGATTTGCAAAACAGTGAAGTTAAACAATGAATGGGTCCATAGTCGGTATGAGAAGACTACAGGAATATTTACCTGGGTGTACGTTCAAACAGAGATGAGAAAATTGCGATAAATAATTGTTTGTTTGTTTGTTAGTATGTATAGGAATGTTATGTGTATAAACTGTGTTGAGTTATAGTTACTCAGTAGTGTCTCAGTGAAACAACCGACGGGGGAAGCCTTGCGGTGACAACAAAAGCAGTGTTTTACTGATCAGTCAAGTTGCTCCAGTGTACTCCATACAAACTGGTTGGCTACTGAAGGGATAGAAAATGGGGAATACTTGTTTTAAAGCAAACAAGGAATTAGATGGGAAAAATACATGTTTTAACGGGACCCAGACAATATTAAATACTCAGACAGATGGGAGAAGAAGTGTAGTTTTGTAGGAAATCACAAAATTATTACATAGAATTAGTGAAATCAATTGAAGAATGCCTTTCTGAAGAGCTGTTTACCACAGATGAGCAGCTTTGCGACCAAGCACATTGTAGATCGCTTTACTGCCAAAATGATCTAATTTAATGGATTGGTTTAGACATGCATAACAGCATTTTAAGAACAAAGAGAGAAACAAAAAGGGACAACGCTTCATGGTGGAAGGTGATGTATAAATAACTGTGTATATGATGAAGGGGGTGGCAACACCCATTCCGAAATCCCGCCATTCCGACATCCCGCTATTCCGACATCCCACCATTCCGACATACCACCATTCCGACATACCACCATTCCGACATGCAAACGTCCCACCATTCCGACATCCCACCATTGCGACATCCCGCTATTCTGACGTTCAAATGTCCCACCATTCCGACAAGGCTTTCCGTATAAGGAAATGTGTGTTACTCAACAGGTGAGTCCCTTCTTTCTGTTCATGCAATTTATATGTTTAACATGTTTATAGACAAGCGTTATGAAAAACACAAAGTCTCGGCAACTGGAGGAGGAGAAGCAGTCCGCGGTGGTTTTCAATCACACACTCCAATGCCACTTGTTTCAACTTCCGAAAATTTAATCCAGGAAAAAAAGGCTTACAAACATGGACCAAAACGGCTCCATAACACGCACAAGAATCCAAAAGAAACGAAAGTTAACTAAAAGAAAGCAAATAAACAGTATGAAGTGGTCAAAATTGGTTTTACGCATGCCTATGTGCGTCTGGCACATGCGTCTTCGGGCTCTCCCACGTTGGTTTGTGGATGAAAGCTATATGTTCAGCTGTAATGTCATGTAAAAACAATCTCTACATGACATTTAGTCCCAGGTGTGACCAGTTAGGTCCTTAAGATATCAACAGGCTGTATAAAGCTACAACCGTTGCGGCTGTGTGTTTGTGCCAAATGCGCAAAACCCATCCGCGCTTCCCAAAATTGGAGTGAGTACTCATAAATCACGTGAATAACATGAATAAACATTTTTACTGCATTTTGTTGTGTTTTATACGTTCTATGCTGTCATTTCTATCTTCTCCTATTGGCAAGGCAAGGCAGAGTGCTCGCAACTGTGTCCTGTGCAGTAGCCGTGATATCTCTAATTGCAATTATTACTTTTGCATATGATGACAGCGTGCAAAAGACGCATGGGCTCTGCTACTTGGTTTAAGTCACTAGATTCATGCATCTCCAAATTTCTGTGGAAAAACAAACCACCACGTATTAGTTTAAAAACCCTACAGAAGACCAAGGACAGTGGTGGATTAGATTTACCTCATTTTCAGCACTATTCCTTAGACAATAGGTTACAATATATATCAAAATGGTTTAAACCTTGTTGTTGTCACAGTTCCCAGAGACGTTGTAATCGTTGAGGATTCTATATTCACCCCCTCATTAGAGGCACGTAATGCAGATTGATGACACTGAATCTTCTTCTCTGTTCATTGCTGGCATCATTCCCAGCATCGTAAGTGTTCGTGGCATTGTTAGCCTCTTCTTCTGGATCTTGATATCGAGAATCCTTTTGTATTTCTGGTTTGTCAGTCCTCTGTCTTCGTTCACCGGAGTCTTTGTCTTTTTGTCCTTGAGTTTGGTGATTTTTTCTTCTTTTGATGCCTTGACACAATGTGACAGGTGATACCACGTGGGAGATCCTGTAACTTGGATTGCTGTCCCTGTGCTGCGAAATGGCTGTGCTGCTCAAATGGTCTCTCCTTCATCATGGTTACATGCTGCCATTCCGACATCTCGCCATTCCGACATGGGTCTCCAATTGTCGGAATGGCGACACTTAATTTTTTATCAAACGTCCCACCATTCCGACACTTTTTTCCTCCTATGGTCGGAATGGCGGTATGTTTTTTGTTTTTTTTTAACATTCCGACAGTTCCTTTTAATAGCCTATTTTTTACCCAAAACATTTTGCACTAATGATATGCCGGCGCAAATACGCCCTAAAGTTTGGCGCACAAGCTTTGCACATGCAGAGGCCACATCCTCGCAAACAAACTTTAATAATCTATTATCAAAATCCCCTGAATTTCAAATATAAAAATACAGATATTAATGTAACTCTGGCGAGACTGAAACTGATTAAGCAGAAATACAGTGTCAGTGAGCTGTCACAACAGCCAGCTGGAGCGGAGCTCTCCACAGAGCCCATGCGTCTTTTGCACGCTGTCATCATATGCAAAAGTAATAATTGCAATTACAGATATCACGGCTACTGCACAGGACACAGTTGCGAGCACACTGCCTTGCCTTGCCAATAGGAGAAGAGAGAAATGACAGCATAGAACGTATAAAACACAACAAAATTCAGTAAAAACGTTTATTCATGTTATTCACGTGATTTATGAGTACTCACTCCAATTTTGGGAAGCGCGGATGGGCTTTGCGCATTTGGCACAAACACACAGCCGCAACGGTTGTAGCTTTATACAGCCTGTTGATATCTTAAGGACCTAACTGGTCACACCTGGGAGTAAATGTCATGTAGAGATTGTTTTTACATGACATTACAGCTGAACATATAGCTTTCATCCACAAACCAACGTGGGAGAGCCCGAAGACGCATGTGCCAGACGCACATAGGCATGCGTAAAACCAATTTTGACCACTTCATACTGTTTATTTGCTTTCTTTTAGTTAACTTTCGTTTCTTTTGGATTCTTGTGCATGTTATGGAGCCGTTTTGGTCCATGTTTGTAAGCCTTTTTTTCCTGGATTAAATTTTCGGAAGTTAAAACAAGTGGCATTGGAGTGTGTGATTGAAAACCACCGCGGACTGCTTCTCCTCCTCCAGTTGCCGAGACTTTGTGTTTTTAATAACGCTTGTCTATAAACATGTGTTAAACATATAAATTGCATGAACAGAAAGAAGGGACTCACCTGTTGAGTAACACACATTTCCTTATACGGAAAGCCTTGTCGGAATGGTGGGACATTTGAACGTCAGAATAGCGGGATGTCGCAATGGTGAGATGTCGGAATGGTGGGACGTTTGCATGTCGGAATGGTGGTTTGTCGGAATGGTGGTATGTCGGAATGGTGGTATGTCGGAATGGTGGGATGTCGGAATAGCGGGATGTCGGAATGGCGAAATTTCGGAATGGGTGTTGCCACCCCCTTCATCATATACACAGTTATTTATACATCACCTTCCACCATGAAGCGTTGTCCCTTTTTGTTTCTCTCTTTGTTCTTAAAATGCTGTTATGCATGTCTAAACCAATCCATTAAATTAGATCATTTTGGCAGTAAAGCGATCTACAATGTGCTTGGTCGCAAAGCTGCTCATCTGTGGTAAACAGCTCTTCAGAAAGGCATTCTTCAATTGATTTCACTAATTCTATGTAATAATTTTGTGATTTCCTACAAAACTACACTTCTTCTCCCATCTGTCTGAGTATTTAATATTGTCTGGGTCCCGTTAAAACATGTATTTTTCCCATCTAATTCCTTGTTTGCTTTAAAACAAGTATTCCCCATTTTCTATCCCTTCAGCAGCCAACCAGTTTGTATGGAGTACACTGGAGCAACTTGACTGATCAGTAAAACACTGCTTTTGTTGTCACCGCAAGGCTTCCCCCGTCGGTTGTTTCACTGAGACACTACTGAGTAACTATAACTCAACACAGTTTATACACATAACATTCCTATACATACTAACAAACAAACAAACCATTATTTATCGCAATTTTCTCATCTCTGTTTGAACGTACACCCAGGTCAATATTCCTGTAGTCTTCTCATACCGACTATGGACCCATTCATTGTTTAACTTCACTGTTTTGCAAATCCTAATTGAATATTACACATTGACATTGAACTTTACTTGATAAGCAGGTCTTCATTGCATTCAGCAGCCTATATGTGAGCATCTATGTGTAAGCTGTTCTTCTTTGCATTTATCAGCAGCAAGCAATTCTTCATTGCACATGCATATGAAAATAGTAAAACAATTCCAATGCGTTAGCGAAACCTTCTATATCAGGAGTGTCCATCATGATGCTGGGAATAGAACCTCTTTCCCAGAATAGTTCAACCTTCATTACTCAACTGATCATAACTCCGCAATGAGCACATTTCAAAGTATCATTCCTCTACATATATTCAAAAATCTATGTATAAATGTTTAATATTTCTTATATTTGTTGATGTCATTCTGTGTGCATGTGGCCTAAACCCAATCTCTGTGTGGCAATTTTAATTTAAACAAGTTGAACTCTGCCTCTGATCATTTAAAAAAGGTGTGTACCAATATCAACCTTTCTCAGGTAATTACTGATCCTACAAAACCAAAGAGATCCTTCAAGGTTGTCCCTGATTGGCTCAATCTTAACAAATCAAAGGTAGAAAATCCGCAGTATCTGAACTTGGTGTTAGTTATCACTGCTCAATAGCCTGTATCAGAATTGCAAAAATGAAAACATTAGGTCCACGCTTGGTATCCAGATCCTGAAACATCTCCATGAGCAGGCTTTTTTTTAACTGATCTGTTGAATAGTTATATGACACTGTTAAAATCCCAGATGAAGATCTAGCACTTGACCATTTTTGTAAATCTTCTAATTCCATAGTTGATAAACACGCCCCTTTTAAAAAGTATAGAACTTAGAACAGGTCTATCCCTGGCTTTCGGCAGAACTGTCTTCTTTACTTTTTTTTCCCCTTGTCCTGTTCAGCATTATGTCAGAAGAATTGTAGTCTGAATACCTTTGATGCCAAACAGATTTGTTTTGCCAAGGGAAGTTTTATAAATGTAAAGCTCCCCTTGATGCCCATTTATTTATTTCTGTTTACAATATATGACATGAACTGAACTGAACCGGACCGGGGGACAAGGAAAGAAGAAGAGGAAAGAAGAGGAAACAGAACAAAAATAGAAACAAAAACCAGACAACCAGCTGCTACACCTGTAAAAAACAAAACAGACAACAATCCATGGCCTATGAGGGGAATCCAGCCTTAGCGCCACCAGGAGCACCTGAAAGCAGACAAGCAGAGAAAAAACAAACACACAAACAAACAAAAACAAGCACAAGAAGCGGCAATCGCATACAACACAGCTGTGGATATAGATGACCTGAGACGACATGATAATACATCAACTGCTTAGTGACCATGCTACTGGACTAATGAATGTGTGTGTGTGTGTGTGAGAACATGCAACACCCATGGCACAGGACCTACATGATAACCGTGCTTAGTTATGAGTGTATAAGCGTACAGGGCCACAATCCACAGCCCCCCCCCAAGCAATCAGAAGCAGGCAGAGAGGGCCACAAGACCCAGGCCACCAGCAGCCCCCACAGAGCACAGAACCCAGGCAGCCCACCGCAGGGGCAACCACGCATCCACCCAGAAGACTGCAGAGGAAGCCCCCGGAAAGAGCCCCCATAAGCATAGGGCAGAGGCACTCCGGGAACCAGGGGCAACAGCCCACCGACCCCGCCAGGCCCCAGCCGCCCAGACATGGGCCGTGCACTGGACCTGGGCCCCAGGAGCCCGAGCGCCCCCAAACCCCCCGGCAGAGGCCCCACCCAATACCCAGGAGGGCCAAGCGCCCCAGACAGCCACAAAGTGGGTCAGCGCCTGCCCCAGCGCCCCTGGCCAAGTGCCCTGGGAGTCAAGACGTGCCCACAGGTGGGTGAAGTCGCGAGCAGTGGGGAGAGGCAACGCTGATGCCCCATCGGGAGAAACACAGGCAGGCCAGGCGACAGCAAGTCCCAGATCCAGGCCCAATCATTACCACACACACTTTCACGTCCCCCACACATCCACACATCCTACCTCCCTCGACTCTGCTGGGGTGTAGTGCAGCGGGCACACCAGGAGGCCAGCAACCCCCCAGCCACCACAGACCGCGAACCAGCAGAACAATTAATTAATCCTCCTGGCCCCTCCTGCCCCGAGCAGACACCAGGAAGCAGGGGTGTGCGAAGAAGACCCCTCCCCTCACCCTTCTGGCTCTTCAATATTTTCTAATAGTGAGCAATTAAAATTGAGGGGCAGCCAAACTTGTAGAACTGGGAGCGCGGCACTCTGGGCAGCCTACATACCCAAAGAGCCCCGCCCACCAGATGCCACTCAGTGTAACCACCCCCCAAGACCTAATGTGTGTGTGTGAGTGTGTTTGATAAGTAGTAATGTCTAAGGTGTAATTAAAACAGGGGCAGGGAACTGCAGAGTGCAACCAAAGGGGACCACCTACGTGGCCCCATCCACTACACCCCACCGAACACACACGCCCCCAAAACCCTTCATGTGTGAGTGTGTGCTGTGTACAGGAGCCAGAAGGGAGAGGGGTATGGGGATATATACCGGGGGAGCTACTCTCCCCCAGAGAGGGCAGCCAGGGACTGGCTGCAATAGGCATCCCCGCTACCTGGGAGCCAACAATGGGCAGGAGGGCCTGATGTCCACCAGGCTCGGGGCCTGCAGCGACCATATTCCGGGAGCTACTGTACCCCCAGAAGGTACCCATCCCGCCCCACCCCACTCAACCCAACCCCACCCAGGAGGACCTCTACAAAAAACAAACAAACAACATCAAAAAACAAACAAACAAACCACCCGGTCACACCAGTCGCAGCAGCCCGGGCCTGAGACCCATCACCCAGCAACCCACCACCACCACTATGTGATAAAACTAATCAGAGGGGACCAGAGAGAATGAAATTCAGCCAATTGATGTTTTGAGGAGGCAGACATTGTTTCCATGCTAATATAATCTAAAAGAAAATTTCTAAACTGGTTAATACACAGATTGTTCTTCGCTTTCCAGTTCATGAGAATAGTTTTCTTTGCGATACATAACAATGTGACAACCATGTGTGCTGAGTTAATTTCCATGTTGATGTTGTCTAAGTCACCCAGTATGCACAGTGTGGGGCATGCAGGGATGCTACACTTTAGCCATGTTGATAGGTCCTCACAGACTTCAAGCCAGAACTTCTGGACAGGCGCAGAAAAACCACAAAGCGTGTGCATAATCATCAGGTGTGTTATCTGTGCAATGTGAGCAGATGTTTGAGTGTGTTAGACCCATCCTGAACATCCTTTGTCCTGTATAGTGTGTTCTATGAAGGATTTTGTATTGTATGAGCTGTAAATTAGGATTTCGAGTCTTTATGAAGGTGTTCAAACATATTTGTGGTTAGAAGCTATGACCAGAACTGATGGATAAATCTGCCTCCCATTTTGAGGATGGAAGAGACATTGTGTCATCTATCTTAGACAATAATTTATATATTTTTGATAGTAGTTTTGGGGTACAGATGCTTAGAAATTCTGCTACCCTAGTCGGGGGTTGTAAGTCTGGTTGGTGGAGGATATATCCATCCATCCATCCATCATCTGCCGCTTATCCGGGGGTCGGGTCGCGGGGGCAGCAGCTTGAGCAGAGAAACCCAGACGTCTCTGTCCCCGGCCACTTCCTCCAGCTCTTCCCCGAGGCGTTCCCAGGCCAGCCGAGAGACATAGTCTCTCCAACGTGTCCTGGGTCTCCCCCGGGGTCTCCTCCCAGTGGGACGTGCCCGGAACACCTCCCCAGGGAGGCGCCCAGGGGGCATCCTAACCAGATGCCCGAGCCACCTCATCTGACTCCTCTCAATGCGGAGGAGCAGCGGTTCTACTCCGAGCCCCTCCCGGATGACTGAGCTACTCACCCTATCTCTAAGGGAGAGCCCAGACACCCTGCGGAGGAAACCCATTTCGGCCGCTTGTATTCGCGATCTTGTTCTTTCGGTCACTACCCACAACTCGTGACCATAGGTGAGGATGGGAACGTAGATTGACCAGTAAGTAGAGAGCTTCGCCTTCTGGCTCAGCTCCCTCTTCACAACGACGGGGTCGGTGCAGAGCCTGCAACACTGCAGGCGCCGCACCGATCCGCCCGTCAATCTCCCGCTCCATTCGTCCGTCACTCGTGAACAAGACCCCGAGATACTTGAACTCCTCCTCCTGGGGAAGGATCTCATTCCCGACCCGGAGAGAGCATTGCACCCTTTTCCGGCTGAGAACCATAGTCTCGGATTTGGAGGTGCTGATTCTCATCCCAGCCGCTTCACACTCGGCTGCGAATCACTCCAGTGAGAGCTGAAGGTCACGGCCTGACGACGCTAACAGAACCACATCATCTGCAAAAAGCAGAGACCCGATTCTGAGGTCGCCAAATGGGACACCCTCAACGCCCTGGCTCCGCCTAGAAATTCTGTCCATAAAAGTTAGGAACAGAATCGGTGACAAAGGGCAGCCCTGACGGAGTCCAACTCTCACCGGAAACGTATCCGACTTACTGCCGGCAATGCGGACCAAACTCTGGCACCGGTCATACAGAGACCGAACGGCCCCTATCAAGGGGTCCGGCACTCCATATTCCCGGAGCACCCCCCACAGGACTCCACGAGGGACACGGTCGAACGCTTTCTCCAAGTCCACAAAACACATGTAGACTGGTTGGGCGAACTCCCATGCACCCTCCAGGATCCTGCCGAGGGTATAGAGCTGGTCCACTGTTCCACGGCCAGGACGAAAGCCACACTGCATCTCCTGAATCCGAGGCTCGATTATCCGACGGATCCTCCTCTCCAATACCCCCGAATAGACCTTACCAGGGAGGCTGAGGAGTGTGATACCCCTATAGTTGGAACACACCCTCCGGTCCCCCTTTTTAAAGAGGGGGACCACCACCCCAATCTGCCAGTCCAGAGGCACTGTCCCCGATGTCAACGCGATACTGCAGAGGCGTGTCAGCCAAGACAGCCCTACAACATCCAGAGCCTTGAGAAACTCAGGACGGACCTCATCCACCCCCGGGGCCTTGCCACCGAGGAGCTTTTTAACCACCTCGGCAACCTCAGCCCCAGAAATGGGAGGCCCCGTCTCCGAGCTCTCCGACTCTGCCTCTTCCGAGCACGTGTTGGTAGGATTGAGGAGTTCCTCGAAGTACTCCCCCCACCGACTCACAACATCCCTAGTTGAGGTCAGCAAAGCCCCGTCCCCACTGTAAACAGTGTTGACTGTGAGCCGCTCCCCCCCCCCTGAGACGCCGGATGGTGGACCAGAATCTTTTCGAGGCCGTCCGGAAATCGTTCTCCATGGTCTCACCGAACTCCTCCCAGGCCCGAGTTTTTGCCTCACAACCGCCGAAGCCGTGGCCCGTCTGGCCCGTCGGTACCTATCAGCTTCTTCCAGGGTCCCACTGGCCAAAAAGGCCCGATAGGACTCCTTCTTCAGCTTGACGGCTTCCCTCACCACTGGTGTCCACCAGCAGGTTCGAGGGTTGCCGCCACGACAGGCACCGACCACCTTACGGCCACAACTCCGACCAGCTGCCTCGGAAATGGAGTCACGGAACATGGCCCATTCGGACTCAATGTCCCCCACCTCAAATATGGTTGAAGCTCTGCCGGAGGTGGGAGTTAAAGCTCCTTCTGACGGGGGATTCTGACAAACGCTCCCAGCAGACCCTCACAATACGTATGGGCCTGCCAGGTCTGCCAGGTGGTGATCAGTTGACAGCTCCGCCCCTCTCTTCACCCGAGTGTCCAGGACATACGGCCGCAAGTCCGATGATACAACCACAAAGTCGATCATCGAACTGCGGCCAAGGGTGTCCTGGTGCCAAGTGCACATATGGACACCCTTATGCCTGAACATGGTGTTCGTTATGGACAGTCTATGACTGGCACAGAAGTCCAACAACATAACACCACTCTGATTCAGATCGGGGGGGCCGTTCCTCCCAATCACACCCCTCCAGGTCTCACTGTCATTGCCCACGTGAGCATTGAAGTCCCCCAGCAGAATGAGGGAGTCTCCGGTAGGAGCATTCTCCAGTGCCTCCCCCAGAGACTCCAAAAAGGGTAGGTACTCTGAACTGCTGTTTGGCGCATAGGCACAAACAACAGTCAGGACTCGTCCCCCCACCCAAAGGCGGAGGGAGGCTACCCTCTCGTTCACTGGGGTAAACCCCAATGTACTGGCACACAGCCGGGGGGCAATAAGTATGCCCACACCTGCTCTGCGCCTCTCACCACGGGCAACTCCAGAGTGGAAGAGAGTCCAACCCCTCTCAAGAGTACTGGTTCCAGATCCCAAGCCGTGCGTCGAGGTGAGTCCGACTATATCTAACGGTCTGATGAAGTTTCAACAATAAACAACAAACTTTGTATTATGAGAAAGAACCAGACTCATTCTTCAGGAATCCGAAAATAAGCTCTATTTTACGAGTTATGCACGAATTCGGATTCTCCTATAAAACGAATTCCTTAACTCAAACCATGTTAAGACTGCTTTGTCCTTCATATTTATTCATGTCTAATCAAGTTTCAATGATAAACAACGTTGTACTTTGTAGAATGAGAAAGAACTTCTTCAGCAATAAGCATCTCTCGACAAATGACGAAATAAAGATTTTGCTATAAAATTAATTGCTATCAGCCTGACTTAAAACTGTTTGTCTTCCTTATTTATCCACTTCAAATCAAGTTTCAACAATTAAAAAAATTTTGTAGTTTGAGAAAGAACAACTTAATCTTGAGCAATCAGTATAAAAAGAGGGTAAGCAAAGGTGCGAATGTCCAACCATACATGATCAAAACAGGGAGCGGAGGTGTTTGGCTGAGACAAGGTGTGAATGTCCACCCATAATTAATGAAAAGCGGGAAACAAGTAGGTTCAAATGCCCAACCATACATCATCAAAAGCAGTAGTGGATATGTTCGGCTACAAGAAGGTTTGAACGTCTGACCATAGTTTGTAAAAAGCGGGTAAGAAAAGGTTCGAATGCCCGAACATACACCATCAAAGGAGGGAGCGGAGGTGTTCCGCTGTAAGAAGGTGTGAATGTCCGACCATAGTTGGTAAAAAACGGGTAAGAAAAGGTTAAAATACCCGACTGTACACAATCAGTAGCGGGTGCGGAGTTGTTCGGCTACTAAAAGGTGTGAAAGTCCGACCATGGTTTGTAAAAAGCGGGTAAGAAAAGGTGCGAATGCCCGAAAATGTATGATCAAAAGAGGGAGCGGAGGTGTTTGGCTGCAAGAAGGTGTGAATGTACACCCATAATTACTGAAAAATGGGTAAGAAAAGGTGCGAATGCCCAACTATACATAATCAAAAGCAGGAGTGGATGTGTTCGGCTCCAAGAAGGGTTGAATGTCTGACCATAGTTTGTAAAAAGCAGGTAAGAAAAGGTTTGACTGCCCGAACATACACCATCAAAAGAGGGAGCGGAGGTGTTCCGCTGTAAGAAGGTGTGAATGTCCGACCATAGTTGGTAAAAAGCGGGTAAGAAAAGGTTAAAATACCCGACTGTACACAATCAATAGCGGGAGCGGAGTTGTTCGGCTACTAAAAGATGTGAAAGTCCGACTATGGTTTGTAAAAAGCGGGTAAGAAAAGGTGCTAATGCCCGACAATGTATGATCAAAAGAGGGAGCGGAGGTGTTCGGCTGCAAGAAGGTCTGAATGTCCAACCATAATTTGTAAAAACCGGGAAGGAAAGGCTCGAAAGCCCGACTATACACCATCAAAAGCGGGAGCAGAGTGGTTCAGCTGCAAGAAGGTCTGAATGTCCATCAATAATTGCTTTAAAACATGAAAGAAAATTTTCGAATATCATCCGCACATGATCATAAGAAGGAGAGGAGGTGTTCAGCTGCAAGAAGGTGTGAATGTCCACCCATAATTCCTGAAAAATGGGTAAAAAAAGGTGCGAATGCCCAAACATACATTATCAAAAGCAGGTGTGAATGTCAGATCATAATTTGCAAAAAGCTGATGAGAAAGGGTGAGAATGCCCGACTATACACCATCAAATGCGGGAGCGGAGGTGTTCGGCTCTGAGTAGGTGTGAATGTCCGACCATAATTGCTGAAAAATGTGTTAGAAAAGGAAAGAATGCCGGACCATACATCATCAAAAGCGAGAGAGGTGGTGTTTGGCTGCAAAAAGGTGTAAATGTTCGACTAAAGTTTGTAAAAAGCGGGTAAGACATGGTGCGAATGCCTGACAAGGTATGATCAAAAGCAGGAGCGGAGGTTTTCAGCTGCAAGAAGGTCTAAATATCCATCAATAATTGCTAGAAAACATGAAAGAAAATTTTCGAAAATCAAACCGCACATGATCATAAGTGGGAGAGGAGGTGTTCAGCTGCAAGAAGGTGTGAATGTCCACCCATTATTCCTGACAAATGGGTAAAAAAAAGGTGCGAATGCCCAACCATACATCATCAAAAGCAGGAGTGGATGTGTTCGTGTACAAGAAGGTGTGAACGTCCAACAAAAATTTGTAAAAAGCAGTTAAGAAAAGGTTTGAATATCCAACCAAACATAATCAAAAGCGGGAGCATAGCTTTTCGACTGCAAGTAGGTGTGAATGTCAGATCATAATTTGCAAAAAGCTGATGAGAAAGGGTGAGAATTTCCGACTGCACACCATCAAATGCGGGAGCGGAGTTGTTCGGCTGTGAGTAGGTGTGAATCTCCGACCGTAATTTCTGAAAAATGTGTTAGAAAAGGTAAGAATGCCGGTCCATACATCATCAAAAGCGAGAGAGGTGGTGTTCGGCTGCAAGTAGGTGTGAATGTCCAGCCATAATTACTCACAAACGGGTAAGAAAAGGTAGTATTGCCAGACCATACATGATCAAAACAGGGAGCGGAGGTGGTTCAGCTGCAAGAAGGTGTGAATGTCTCACTAAAGTTCAAATATATTAACAAAAGCGGGAGGAGAGGTCTTCGGATGAGAGTGGTTGAGAATTTCCAACCATAATCTATAAAATTCGGTGAAAAAAAGGTGTGATAGAACACTAAAAGGTGGAGCGGAAGTGTTCGGCTGCAAGAAGGTTTGAATGTCCGACTATATTTGGTGAAAAGCAGGTGAAGCAAGGTCTGAATGCCCAACCTTACATTATCAAAAGCGAGATCAGAGGTGTTTGGCTGCAAGAAGGCCATAGTTTGCCAAAAGCGGGTAAGCTGCGAATGACCAACTAAATATCAACAAAAGTGGGGGCGGAGGTCTTCGGATGCAACTGGGTGTGAACATCCCACCATACAAGTATGGTGGAGAGGAAGCTGTGAACAGCCGACCATAGTTTGCAAAAAGCGGGTGAGACAAGGTGCGAATGTCCAACCATACATGATCAAAACAGGGAGCAGAGGTGTTTGGCTGTGACAAGGTGTGAATGTCCACCCAAAATTAATGAAAAGCGGGCAAAAAGTAGGTTTGAATGCCCAAGCATACATCATCAAAAGAAGGAGTGGATGTGTTCGGCTACAAGAAGGTTTCAATGTCCGAGCATAGTTTGTAAAAAGCGGGTAAGAAAAGGTTCGAATGCCCAAACATACACCATCAAAAGAGGGAGCGGAGGTGTTCCGCTGTAAGAAGGTGTGAATGTCCGACCATAGTTGGTAAAAAGTGGGTAAGAAAAGGTTAAAATACCCGACTGTACACAATCAATAGGGGGAACGGAGTTGTTCGGCTACAAGAAGATGTGAAAGTCCAACCATGGTTTGTAAAAAGCTGGTAAGAAAAGGTTCGAATGCCCGAATATATACCATCAAAAGCGGAAGCGGAGGTGTTCGGCTGCAAGAAGGTGTGAACGTCCGACCAAAGTTTGTAAAAAGTAGTTAAGAAAAGGTTCGAATATCCAACCAAACATAATCAAAAGCGGGAGCAGAGCTGTTCGACTGCAAGTAGGTGTGAATGTCCAGCCATAATTACTCACAAAGGGGTAAGAAAAGGTAGTATTGCCAGACCATACATGATCAAAACAGGGAGCTGAGGTGGTTCAGCTGCAAGGTGTGAATGTCTGACTATAGTTTGTAAAAAGCGGGTAAGATAAGGTGCGAATGCCCGACAATGTATAATCAAAAGAGGGAGCAGAGGTTTTCGGCTACACGAAGGTTTGAATGTCCGACCATAGTTTGTAAAAAGCGGGTAAGAAAAGGTTCAAATGCCTGACTATACACCATCAAAAGCGGGAGCGGAGATGTTCCGCTGTAAGACGGTGTGAATGTCCGACCATAGTTGGTAAAAAGCGGGTAAGAAAAGGTTCAAATACCCGACTGTACACAATTAATAGCGGGAGCGGAGTTGTTCGGCTACAAGAAGGTGTGAAAGTCCAACCATCGTTTGTAAAAAGCTGGTAAGAAAAGGTTCGAATGCCCGAATATATACCATCAAAAGCGGAAGCGGAGGTGTTCGGCTGCAAGAAGGTGTGAACGTCCGACCAAAGTTGGCAAAAAGCAGTAAAGAAAAGGTTCGAATATCCAAACATAATTAAAAGCGAGAGAGATTGTGTTCAGCTGCAAGTAGGTGTGAATATCCAGCCATAATTACTCACAAACGGGTAAGAAAATGTAGTATTGCCAGACCATACATGATCAAAACAGGGAGCGGAGGTGGTTTAGCTGCAAAAAGGGGTAAATGTCCAACTAAAGTTCAAATATATTAACAAAAGCGGGAGGAGAGGTCTTCGGATTAGAGTGGTTGAAATTTCCAACCATAATCTATAAAATGCGGTGAAAAAAAAAGGTGTGAAGGAATTAATTTTATAGCAAAATCCGAAATCATGCATAACTCCGCAAAAGGAACGTATTGCTCAACCAAAGGGATGCTTCTTTCTCATTCAGGGTAATATGAGGAACTTTATGCTTGATACATTTTAGACATGGATAACTATGAAGGACAAAGCAATTTTAACTTGGTTTGAGCAAAGCAATTCATTTTATAGGAAAATCCGAAATCGTGCAGGACTCATGAAAGTAAGCTTATTCTCGGATTCCTGATCCTCCAGTGTTGCTCTTTCCTATACTGCAAAATACAGCCTTGTTCTTTGTTAAAATCGATATAGACATTGATAAATATGAAGGAAAAAGCAGTTTCCACTTTGTTTGAGTGAAGGAATTAATTTTATAGCAAAATCCCAAATCAAGCAGAACGTATGAAAATAAGCGTGTTTTCGGATTCCTGATCCTTCAGTGTTGCTATTTCTTCTACTGCAAAATACAATGTTGTTGTTTGTTGAAGTCAATCTAGACATTGATAAATATGAAGGACAAAGCAGTTTTAACATAGTTTGAGTAAAGGAATTCATTTTATACATAAAATCCCAAATCATGCAGAACGTATGAAAATAAGCTTATTCTCGGATTCCTGTTCCTTCAAGTGTTGCTTTTTCTTCTACTGCAAAATACAATGTTGTTCTTTGTTGAAGTCGATCTAGACATTGATAAATATGAAGGACAAAGCAGTTTTAACTTGGTTTGAGTGAAGGAATTCATTTTATACATAAAATCCCAAATCATGCAGAACGTATGAAAATAAGCTTATTCTCGGATTACTGATCCTTCAGTGTTGCTCTTTCTTCTACTGCAAAATCCAGTGTTGTTCTTTGTTGAAGTCAATCTAGACATTGGTAAATATGAAGGACAAAGCAGTTTTAACATAGTTTGAGTGAAGGCATTCATTTATAGTAAAATCAATAATCGTGCAGAACTCATGAAAATAAGCTTATTCTCGGATTCCTAAAACTTTTGATTTGCTCTTTCTTTACTGCAAAGTACAATGTTGTTCTTTGTTGAAGTCGATCTAGACATTGATAAATATGAAGGACAAAGCAGTTTTCACTTGGTTTGAGTGAAGGATTTGCAGCTGAAAACCTCCCGCTCCCGCTTTTGATTGTGTATAGTCGGGCTTTCGAGCCTTTTCTTACCCGGTTTTTAGAAATTATGGTTAGACATTCAGACCTTGCAGCCGAAGACCTCCACTCCCTCTTTTGATCATACATTGTCGCGCATTCGCACCTTGTCTTACCCGCTTTTTACAAACTATAGTCAGACATTCACACCTTGCAGCTGAACCACCTCAGCTCCCTGTTTTGATCATGTATGGTCTGGCAATACTACCTTTTCTTACCCGTTTGTGAGTAATTATGGCTGGACATTCACACCTACTTGCAGTCGAACAGCTCTGCTCCCGCTTTTGATGGTATATATTCGGGCATTCGAACCTTTTCTTAACTGCTTTTTGCAAACTTTGGTCGGACGTTCACACCTTCTTGCAGCCGAACACCTCCGCTTCCACTTTTGATGGTATATATTCGGGCATTCGAACCTTTTCTTAGCAGCTTTTTACAAACCATGGTTGAACTTTCACACCTTCTTGTAGCCGAAAACCTCCGCTCCCGCTTTTGATGGTGTATAGTCAGGCATTTGAACCTTTTCTTACCCGCTTTTTACAAACTATGGTCGGACATTCAAACCTTCTTGTAGCCGAAAACCTCCGCTCCGTCTTTTGATCATACATTGTCGGGCATTCGCACCTTTTCTTACCCGTTTTTTACAAACCATGGTCGGACTGTCACACATTCTTGTAGCCAAACACATCCGCTCCCGCTATTGATTGTGTACAGTTGGGTATTTTAACCTTTTCTTACCCGTTTTTTACCAACTATGGTCGGACATTCACACCTTCTTACAGCGGAACACCTCCGCTCCCTCTTTTGATGGTGTATGTTTGGGCATTCGAACCTTTTCTTACCCGCTTTTTACAAACTATGCTCGGACATTCAAACCTTCTTGTAGCCGAACACATCCACTCCTGCTTTTGATGATGTATGGTTGGGCATTCAAACCTACTTGTTGCCCGCTTTTCATTAATTTTGGGTGGACATTCACACCTTGTCACAGCCAAACACCTCCGCTCCCTGTTTTGATCATGTATGGTTGGACATTCGCACCTTTTCTCACCCGCTTTTTGCCAACTATGGTCGGCTGTTCACAGCTTCCTCTCCACCATACTTGTATGGTGGGATATTCACACCCACTTGCATCCGAAGACCTTTTGTTGATATTTAGTCGGTCATTCGCAGCTTACCCGCTTTTGGCAAACTATGGCCTTCATGCAGCCAAACACCTCTGATCTCGCTTTTGATGATGTAAGGTTGGGCATTCAGACCTTGCTTCACCTGCTTTTCACCAAATATAGTCGGACATTCACACCTTCTTGCAGCCGAACACTTCCGCTCCACCTTTTAGTGTTCTATCACACCTTTTTTTTCACCGCATTTTATAGATTATGGTTGGAAATTCTCAACCACTCTCATCCGAAGACCTCTCCTCCCGCTTTTGTTAATATATTTGAACTTTAGTCGGACATTCACACCTTCTTGCAGCTGAACCACCTCCGCTCCCTGTTTTGATCATGTATGGTCTGGCAATACTACCTTTTCTTACCCGTTTGTTAGTAATTATGGCTGGACATTCACACCTACTTGCAGCCGAACACCACCTCTCCCGCTTTTGATGATGTATGGACCGGCATTCTTACCTTTTCTAACACATTTTTCAGAAATTACGGTCGGAGATTCACACCTACTCACAGCCGAACAACTCCGCTCCCGCATTTGATGGTGTGCAGTCGGAAATTCTCACCCTTTCTCATCAGCTTTTTGCAAATTATGATCTGACATTCACACCTACTTGCAGTCGAAAAGCTATGCTCCCGCTTTTGATTATGTTTGGTTGGATATTCAAACCTTTTCTTAACTGCTTTTTACAAATTTTTGTTGGACGTTCACACCTTCTTGTACCCGAACACATCCACTCCTGCTTTTGATGATGTATGGTTGGGCATTCGCACCTTTTTTTTACCCATTTGTCAGGAATAATGGGTGGACATTCACACCTTCTTGCAGCTGAACACCTCCTCTCCCACTAATGATCATGTGCGGTTTGATTTTCGAAAATTTTCTTTCATGTTTTCTAGCAATTATTGATGGATATTTAGACCTTCTTGCAGCTGAAAACCTCCGCTCCTGCTTTTGATCATACCTTGTCAGGCATTCGCACCATGTCTTACCCGCTTTTTACAAACTTTAGTCGAACATTTACACCTTTTTGCAGCCGAACACCACCTCTCTCGCTTTTGATGATGTATGGTCCGGCATTCTTTCCTTTTCTAACACATTTTTCAGCAATTATGGTCGGACATTCACACCTACTCAGAGCCGAACACCTCCGCTCCCGCATTTGATGGTGTATAGTCGGGCATTCTCACCCTTTCTCATCAGCTTTTTGCAAATTATGATCTGACATTCACACCTGCTTTTGATAATGTATGGTTGGGCATTCGCACCTTTTTTTACCCATTTTTCAGGAATTATGGGTGGACATTCACACCTTCTTGCAGCTGAACACCTCCTCTCCTTCTTATGATCATGTGCGGATGATATTCGAAAATTTTCTTTCATGTTTTAAAGCAATTATTGATGGACATTCAGACCTTCTTGCAGCTGAACCACTCTGCTCCCGCTTTTGATGGTGTATAGTCGGGCTTTCGAGCCTTTCCTTCCCGGTTTTTACAAATTATGGTTGGACATTCAGACCTTCTTGCAGCCGAACACCTCCGCTCCCTCTTTTGATCATACATTGTCGGGCATTAGCACCTTTTCTTACCCGCTTTTTACAAACCATAGTCGGACTTTCACATCTTTTAGTAGCCGAACAACTCCGCTCCCGCTATTGATTGTGTACAGTCGGGTATTTTAACCTTTTCTTACCCGTTTTTTACCAACTATGGTCGGACATTCACACCTTCTTACAGCGGAACACCTCCGCTCCCTCCTTTGATGGTGTATGTTCGGGCATTCGAACCTTTTCTTACCCGCTTTTTACAAACTATGGTCAGACGTTCAAACCTTCTTGTAGCCGAACATATCCACTCCTGCTTTTGATGATGTATGGTTGGGCATTTGAACCTACTTGTTGCCCGCTTTTCATTAATTATGGGTGGACATTCACACCTTGTCTCAGCCAAACACCTCCGCTCCCTGTTTTGATCATGTATGGTTGGACATTCGCACCTTTGCTTACCCTCTTTTTATACTGATTGCTCAAGATTAAGTTGTTCTTTCTCAAACTACAAAATTTTTTTAATTGTTGAAACTTGATTTGAAGTGGATAAATAAGGAAGACAAACAGTTTTAAGTCAGGCTGATAGCAATTAATTTTATAGCAAAATCTTTATTTCGTCATTTGTCGAGAGATGCTTATTGCTGAAGAAGTTCTTTCTCATTCTACAAAGTACAACGTTGTTTATCATTGAAACTTGATTAGACATGAATAAATATGAAGGACAAAGCAGTCTTAACATGGTTTGAGTTAAGGAATTCGTTTTATAGGAGAATCCGAATTCGTGCATAACTCGTAAAATAGAGCTTATTTTCGGATTCCTGAAGAATGAGTCTGGTTCTTTCTCATAATACAAAGTTTGTTGTTTATTGTTGAAACTTCATCAGACCGTTAGATATAGTCGGACTCACCTCGACGCACGGCTTGGGATCTGGAACCAGTACTCTTGAGAGGGGTTGGACTCTCTTCCACTCTGGAGTTGCCCGTGGTGAGAGGCGCAGAGCAGGTGTGGGCATACTTATTGCCCCCCGGCTGTGTGCCAGTACATTGGGGTTTACCCCAGTGAACGAGAGGGTAGCCTCCCTCCGCCTTTGGGTGGGGGGACGAGTCCTGACTGTTGTTTGTGCCTATGCGCCAAACAGCAGTTCAGAGTACCTACCCTTTTTGGAGTCTCTGGGGGAGGCACTGGAGAATGCTCCTACCGGAGACTCCCTCATTCTGCTGGGGGACTTCAATGCTCACGTGGGCAATGACAGTGAGACCTGGAGGGGTGTGATTGGGAGGAACGGCCCCCCCGATCTGAATCAGAGTGGTGTTATGTTGTTGGACTTCTGTGCCAGTCATAGACTGTCCATAACGAACACCATGTTCAGGCATAAGGGTGTCCATATGTGCACTTGGCACCAGGACACCCTTGGCCGCAGTTCGATGATCGACTTTGTGGTTGTATCATCGGACTTGCGGCCGTATGTCCTGGACACTCGGGTGAAGAGAGGGGCGGAGCTGTCAACTGATCACCACCTGGCAGACCTGGCAGGCCCATACGTATTGTGAGGGTCTGCTGGGAGCGTTTGTCAGAATCCCCCGTCAGAAGGAGCTTTAACTCCCACCTCCGGCAGAGCTTCAACCATATTTGAGGTGGGGGACATTGAGTCCGAATGGGCCATGTTCCGTGACTCCATTGCCGAGGCAGCTGGTCGGAGTTGTGGCCGTAAGGTGGTCGGTGCCTGTCGTGGCGGAAACCCTCGAACCTGCTGGTGGACACCAGTGGTGAGGGAAGCCGTCAAGCTGAAGAAGGAGTCCTATCGGGCCTTTTTGGCCAGTGGGACCCTGGAAGAAGCTGATAGGTACCGACGGGCCAGACGGGCCACGGCTTCGGCGGTTGTGAGGCAAAAACTCGGGCCTGGGAGGAGTTCGGTGAGACCATGGAGAACGATTTCCGGACGGCCTCGAAAAGATTCTGGTCCACCATCCGGCGTCTCAGGGGGGGGGGAGCGGCTCACAGTCAACACTGTTTACAGTGGGGACGGGGCTTTGCTGACCTCAACTAGGGATGTTGTGAGTCGGTGGGGGGAGTACTTCGAGGAACTCCTCAATCCTACCAACACGTGCTCGGAAGAGGCAGAGTCGGAGAGCTCGGAGACGAGGCCTCCCATTTCTGGGGCTGAGGTTGCCGAGGTGGTTAAAAAGCTGAAAGGATGAGGTCCGTCCTGAGTTTCTCAAGGCTCTGGATGTTGTAGGGCTGTCTTGGCTGACACGCCTCTGCAGTATCGCGTTGACATCGGGGACAGTGCCTCTGGACTGGCAGATTGGGGTGGTGGTCCCCCTCTTTAAAAAGGGGGACCGGAGGGTGTGTTCCAACTATAGGGGTATCACACTCCTCAGCCTCCCTGGTAAGGTCTATTCGGGGGTATTGGAGAGGAGGATCCGTCGGATAATCGAGCCTCGGATTCAGGAGATGCAGTGTGGCTTTCGTCCTGGCCGTGGAACAGTGGACCAGCTCTATACCCTCGGCAGGATCCTGGAGGGTGCATGGGAGTTCGCCCAACCAGTCTACATGTGTTTTGTGGACTTGGAGAAAGCGTTCGACCGTGTCCCTCGTGGAGTCCTGTGGGGGGTGCTCCGGGAATATGGAGTGCCGGACCCCTTGATAGGGGCCGTTCGGTCTCTGTATGACCGGTGCCAGAGTTTGGTCCGCATTGCCGGCAGTAAGTCGGATACGTTTCCGGTGAGAGTTGGACTCCGTCAGGGCTGCCCTTTGTCACCGATTCTGTTCCTAACTTTTATGGACAGAATTTCTAGGCGGAGCCAGGGCGTTGAGGGTGTCCCATTTGGCGACCTCAGAATCGGGTCTCTGCTTTTTGCAGATGATGTGGTTCTGTTAGCGTCGTCAGGCCGTGACCTTCAGCTCTCACTGGAGTGATTCGCAGCCGAGTGTGAAGCGGCTGGGATGAGAATCAGCACCTCCAAATCCGAGACTATGGTTCTCAGCCGGAAAAGGGTGCAATGCTCTCTCCGGGTCGGGAATGAGATCCTTCCCCAAGAGGAGGAGTTCAAGTATCTCGGGGTCTTGTTCACGAGTGACGGACGAATGGAGCGGGAGATTGACGGGCGGATCGGTGCGGCGCCTGCAGTGTTGCAGGCTCTGCACCGACCCGTCGTTGTGAAGAGGGAGCTGAGCCAGAAGGCGAAGCTCTCTACTTACTGGTCAATCTACGTTCCCATCCTCACCTATGGTCACGAGTTGTGGGTAGTGACCGAAAGAACAAGATCGCGAATACAAGCGGCCGAAATGGGTTTCCTCCGCAGGGTGTCTGGGCTCTCCCTTAGAGATAGGGTGAGTAGCTCAGTCATCCGGGAGGGGCTCGGAGTAGAACCGCTGCTCCTCCGCATTGAGAGGAGTCAGATGAGGTGGCTCGGGCATCTGGTTAGGATGCCCCCTGGGCGCCTCCCTGGGGAGGTGTTCCGGGCACGTCCCACTGGGAGGAGACCCCGGGGGAGACCCAGGACACGTTGGAGAGACTATGTCTCTCGGCTGGCCTGGGAACGCCTCGGGGTCCCCCCGGAAGAGCTGGAGGAAGTGGCCGGGGACAGAGACGTCTGGGTTTCTCTGCTCAAGCTGCTGCCCCCGCGACCCGACCCCCGGATAAGCGGCAGATGATGGATGGATGGATGGATATATCCTCCACCAACCAGACTTACAACCCCCGACTAGGGTAGCAGAATTTCTAAGCATCTGTACCCCAAAACTACTATCAAAAATATATAAATTATTGTCTAAGATAGATGACACAATGTCTCTTCCATCTTCAAAATGGGAGGCAGATTTATCCATCAGTTCTGGTCATAGCTTCTAACCACAAATATGTTTGAACACCTTCATAAAGACTCGAAATCCTAATTTACAGCTCATACAATACAAAATCCTTCATAGAACACACTATACAGGACAAAGGATGTTCAGGATGGGTCTAACACACTCAAACATCTGCTCACATTGCACAGATAACACACCTGATGATTATGCACACGCTTTGTGGTTTTTCTGCGCCTGTCCAGAAGTTCTGGCTTGAAGTCTGTGAGGACCTATCAACATGGCTAAAGTGTAGCATCCCTGCATGCCCCACACTGTGCATACTGGGTGACTTAGACAACATCAACATGGAAATTAACTCAGCACACATGGTTGTCACATTGTTATGTATCGCAAAGAAAACTATTCTCATGAACTGGAAAGCGAAGAACAATCTGTGTATTAACCAGTTTAGAAATTTTCTTTTAGATTATATTAGCATGGAAACAATGTCTGCCTCCTCAAAACATCAATTGGCTGAATTTCATTCTCTCTGGTCCCCTCTGATTAGTTTTATCACATAGTGGTGGTGGTGGGTTGCTGGGTGATGGTGGGTCTCAGGCCCGGGCTGCTGCGACTGGTGTGACCGGGTGGTTTGTTTGTTTGTTTTTTGATGTTGTTTGTTTGTTTTTTGTAGAGGTCCTCCTGGGTGGGGTTGGGTTGAGTGGGGTGAGGCGGGATGGGTACCTTCTGGGGGTACAGTAGCTCCCGGAATATGGTCGCTGCAGGCCCCGAGCCTGGTGGACATCAGGCCCTCCTGCCCATTGTTGGCTCCCAGGTAGCGGGGATGCCTATTGCAGCCAGTCCCTGGCTGCCCTCTCTGGGGGAGAGTAGCTCCCCCGGTATATATCCCCATACCCCTCTCCCTTCTGGCTCCTGTACACAGCACACACTCACACATGAAGGGTTTTGGGGGCGTGTGTGTTCGGTGGGGTGTAGTGGATGGGGCCACGTAGGTGGTCCCCTTTGGTTGCACTCTGCAGTTCCCTGCCCCTGTTTTAATTACACCTTAGACATTAGTACTTATCAAACACACTCACACACACACATTAGGTCTTGGGGGGTGGTTACACTGAGTGGCATCTGGTGGGCGGGGCTCTTTGGGTATGTAGGCTGCCCAGAGTGCCGCGCTCCCAGTTCTACAAGTTTGGCTGCCCCTCAATTTTAATTGCTCACTATTAGAAAATATTGAAGAGCCAGAAGGGTGAGGGGAGGGGTCTTCTTCGCACACCCCTGCTTCCTGGTGTCTGCTCGGGGCAGGAGGGGCCAGGAGGATTAATTAATTGTTCTGCTGGTTCGCGGTCTGTGGTGGCTGGGGGGTTGCTGGCCTCCTGGTGTGCCCGCTGCACTACACCCCAGCAGAGTCGAGGGAGGTAGGATGTGTGGATGTGTGGATGTAGGGGACGTGAAAGTGTGTGTGGTAATGATTGGGCCTGGATCTGGGACTTGCTGTCGCCTGGCCAGCCTGTGTTTCTCCCGATGGGGCATCAGCGTTGCCTCTCCCCACTGCTCGCGACTTCACCCACCTGTGGGCACGTCTTGACTCCCAGGGCACTTGGCCAGGGGCGCTGGGGCAGGCGCTGACCCACTTTGTGGCTGTCTGGGGCGCTTGGCCCTCCTGGGTATTGGGTGGGGCCTCTGCCGGGGGGTTTGGGGGCGCTCGGGCTCCTGGGGCCCAGGTCCAGTGCACGGCCCATGTCTGGGCGGCTGGGGCCTGGCGGGGTCGGTGGGCTGTTACCCCTGGTTCCCGGAGTGCCTCTGCCCTATGCTTATGGGGGCTCTTTCCGGGGGCTTCCTCTGCAGTCTTCTGGGTGGATGCGTGGTTGCCACTGCAGTGGGGTGCCTGGGTTCTGTGCTCTGTGGGGGCTGCTGGTGGCCTGGGTCTTGTGGCCCTCTCTGCCTGCTTCTGATTGCTTGGGGGGGGGGGGCTGTGGATTGTGGCCCTGTACGCTTATACACTCATAACTAAGCACGGTTATCATGTAGGTCCTGTGCCATGGGTGTTGCATGTTCTCACACACACACACACACATTCATTAGTCCAGTAGCATGGTCACTAAGCAGTTGATGTATTATCATGTCGTCTCAGGTCATCTATATCCACAGCTGTGTTGTATGCGATTGCCGCTTCTTGTGCTTGTTTTTGTTTGTTTGTGTGTTTGTTTTTTCTCTGCTTGTCTGCTTTCAGGTGCTCCTGGTGGCGCTAAGGCTGGATTCCCCTCATAGGCCATGGATTGTTGTCTGTTTTGTTTTTTACAGGTGTAGCAGCTGGTTGTCTGGTTTTGGTTTCTATTTTTGTTCTGTTTCCTCTTCTTTCCTCTTCTTCTTTCCTTGTCCCCCGGTCCGGTTCAGTTCAGTTCATGTCATATATTGTAAACAGAAATAAATAAATGGGCATCAAGGGGAGCTTTACATTTATAAAACTTCCCTTGGCAAAACAAATCTGTTTGGCATCAAAGGTATTCAGACTACAATTCTTCTGACATAATGCTGAACAGGACAAGGGGAAAAAAAAGTAAAGAAGACAGTTCTGCCGAAAGCCAGGGATAGACCTGTTCTAAGTTCTATACTTTTTAAAAGGGGCGTGTTTATCAACTATGGAATTAGAAGATTTACAAAAATGGTCAAGTGCTAGATCTTCATCTGGGATTTTAACAGTGTCATATAACTATTCAACAGATCAGTTAAAAAAAAGCCTGCTCATGGAGATGTTTCAGGATCTGGATACCAAGCGTGGACCTAATGTTTTCATTTTTGCAATTCTGATACAGGCTATTGAGCAGTGATAACTAACACCAAGTTCAGATACTGCGGATTTTCTACCTTTGATTTGTTAAGATTGAGCCAATCAGGGACAACCTTGAAGGATCTCTTTGGTTTTGTAGGATCAGTAATTACCTGAGAAAGGTTGATATTGGTACACACCTTTTTTAAATGATCAGAGGCAGAGTTCAACTTGTTTAAATTAAAATTGCCACACAGAGATTGGGTTTAGGCCACATGCACACAGAATGACATCAACAAATATAAGAAATATTAAACATTTACACATAGATTTTTGAATATATGTAGAGGAATGATACTTTGAAATGTGCTCATTGCGGAGTTATGATCAGTTGAGTAATGAAGGTTGAACTATTCTGGGAAAGAGGTTCTATTCCCAGCATCATGATGGACACTCCTGATATAGAAGGTTTCGCTAACGCATTGGAATTGTTTTACTATTTTCATATGCATGTGCAATGAAGAATTGCTTGCTGCTGATAAATGCAAAGAAGAACAGCTTACACATAGATGCTCACATATAGGCTGCTGAATGCAATGAAGACCTGCTTATCAAGTAAAGTTCAATGTCAATGTGTAATATTCAATTAGGATTTGCAAAACAGTGAAGTTAAACAATGAATGGGTCCATAGTCGGTATGAGAAGACTACAGGAATATTGACCTGGGTGTACGTTCAAACAGAGATGAGAAAATTGCGATAAATAATGGTTTGTTTGTTTGTTAGTATGTATAGGAATGTTATGTGTATAAACTGTGTTGAGTTATAGTTACTCAGTAGTGTCTCAGTGAAACAACCGACGGGGGAAGCCTTGCGGTGACAACAAAAGCAGTGTTTTACTGATCAGTCAAGTTGCTCCAGTGTACTCCATACAAACTGGTTGGCTGCTGAAGGGATAGAAAATGGGGAATACTTGTTTTAAAGCAAACAAGGAATTAGATGGGAAAAATACATGTTTTAACGGGACCCAGACAATATTAAATACTCAGACAGATGGGAGAAGAAGTGTAGTTTTGTAGGAAATCACAAAATTATTACATAGAATTAGTGAAATCAATTGAAGAATGCCTTTCTGAAGAGCTGTTTACCACAGATGAGCAGCTTTGCGACCAAGCACATTGTAGATCGCTTTACTGCCAAAATGATCTAATTTAATGGATTGGTTTAGACATGCATAACAGCATTTTAAGAACAAAGAGAGAAACAAAAAGGGACAACGCTTCATGGTGGAAGGTGATGTATAAATAACTGTGTATATGATGAAGGGGGTGGCAACACCCATTCCGAAATTTCGCCATTCCGACATCCCGCTATTCCGACATCCCACCATTCCGACATACCACCATTCCGACATACCACCATTCCGACAAACCACCATTCCGACATGCAAACGTCCCACCATTCCGACATCTCACCATTGCGACATCCCGCTATTCTGACGTTCAAATGTCCCACCATTCCGACAAGGCTTTCCGTATAAGGAAATGTGTGTTACTCAACAGGTGAGTCCCTTCTTTCTGTTCATGCAATTTATATGTTTAACACATGTTTATAGACAAGCGTTATTAAAAACACAAAGTCTCGGCAACTGGAGGAGGAGAAGCAGTCCGCGGTGGTTTTCAATCACACACTCCAATGCCACTTGTTTTAACTTCCGAAAATTTAATCCAGGAAAAAAAGGCTTACAAACATGGACCAAAACGGCTCCATAACACGCACAAGAATCCAAAAGAAACGAAAGTTAACTAAAAGAAAGCAAATAAACAGTATGAAGTGGTCAAAATTGGTTTTACGCATGCCTATGTGCGTCTGGCACATGCGTCTTCGGGCTCTCCCACGTTGGTTTGTGGATGAAAGCTATATGTTCAGCTGTAATGTCATGTAAAAACAATCTCTACATGACATTTACTCCCAGGTGTGACCAGTTAGGTCCTTAAGATATCAACAGGCTGTATAAAGCTACAACCGTTGCGGCTGTGTGTTTGTGCCAAATGCGCAAAGCCCATCCGCGCTTCCCAAAATTGGAGTGAGTACTCATAAATCACGTGAATAACATGAATAAACGTTTTTACTGAATTTTGTTGTGTTTTATACGTTCTATGCTGTCATTTCTCTCTTCTCCTATTGGCAAGGCAAGTTAGAGTGCTCGCAACTGTGTCCTGTGCAGTAGCCGTGATATCTGTAATTGCAATTATTACTTTTGCATATGATGACAGCGTGCAAAAGACGCATGGGCTCTGTGGAGAGCTCCGCTCCAGCTGGCTGTTGTGACAGCTCACTGACACTGTATTTCTGCTTAATCAGTTTCAGTCTCGCCAGAGTTACATTAATATCTGTATTTTTATATTTGAAATTCAGGGGATTTTGATGATAGATTATTAAAGTTTGTTTGCGAGGCTGTGGCCTCTGCATGTGCAAAGCTTGTGCGCCAAACTTTAGGGCGTATTTGCGCCGGCATATCATTAGTGCAAAATGTTTTGGGTAAAAAATAGGCTATTAAAAGGAACTGTCGGAATGGCGGTATGTTAAAAAAAACAAAAAACATACCGCTATTCCGACCATAGGAGGAAAAAAGTGTCGGAATGGTGGGACGTTTGATAAAAAATTAAGTGTCGCCATTCCGACAATTGGAGACCCATGTCGGAATGGCGAGATGTCGGAATGGCAGCATGTAACCATGATGAAGGAGAGACCATTTGAGCAGCACAGCCATTTCGCAGCACAGGGACAGCAGTCCAAGTTACAGGATCTCCCACGTGGTATCACCTGTCACATTGTGTCAAGGCATCAAAAGAAGAAAAAATCACCAAACTCAAGGACAAAAAGACAAAGACTCCGGTGAACGAAGACAGAGGACTGACAAACCAGAAATACAAAAGGATTCTCGATATCAAGATCCAGAAGAAGAGGCTAACAATGCCACGAACACTTACGATGCTGGGAATGATGCCAGCAATGAACAGAGAAGAAGATTCAGTGTCATCAATCTGCATTACTTGCCTCTAATGAGGGGGTGAATATAGAATCCTCAACGATTACAACGTCTCTGGGAACTGTGACAACAACAAGGTTTAAACCATTTTGATATATATTGTAACCTATTGTCTAAGGAATAGTGCCGAAAATGAGGTAAATCTAATCCACCACTGTCCTTGGTCTTCTGTAGGGTTTTTAAACTAATACGTGGTGGTTTGTTTTTCCACAGAAATTTGGAGATGCATGAATCTAGTGACTTAAACCAAGTAGCAGATGGTTTTATGGGGATCATTGAGAACAAATAGTTAACTTTTGGTAGAATCATCATTTTAATGGATGTAACTCTCCCCATAAGTGATATAGGTAAGGACTTCCAACGAGAGATCGTCCTCTACTGTCTTTAATAATTGCACATAATTTAGCTTTGTTAGCTCTGAGAGCCTGGAGGAAATGTTTATGCCTAAATATCTAATATTTCCTGACTGTAAAGTGATCGCAGGTATATTATGGACCCTACAGTTAATGGGCAGAACTGTGGTCTTAGACCAGTTGATAGAGTAGTCAGAAAGTGCTGAGAATTTATTTATGAGTGTGATCGTGTGACTGAGAGACGTCTGTGAGTTCTGAAGGAAAAGTAATACATCATCAGCATAAAGACTTATTTTAGGCTCAATATTTTGGGATTAATTACTCACAAACGGGTAAGAAAAGGTAGTATTGCCAGACCATACATGATCAAAACAGGGAGCGGAGGTGGTTCAGCTGCAAGAAGGTGTGAATGTCCGACTAAAGTTCAAATATATTAACAAAAGCGGGAGGAGAGGTCTTCGGATGAGAGTGGTTGAGAATTTCCAACCATAATCTATAAAATGCGGTGAAAAAAAAGGTGTGATAGAACACTAAAAGGTGGAGCGGAAGTGTTCGGCTGCAAGAAGGTGTGAATGTCCGAATATATTTGGTGAAAAGCAGGTGAAGCAAGGTCTGAATGCCCAACCTTACATCATCAAAAGCGAGATCAGAGGTGTTTGGCTGCATGAAGGCCATAGTTTGCCAAAAGCGGGTAAGCTGCGAATGACCGACTAAATATCAACAAAAGGTCTTCGGATGCAAGTGGGTGTGAATATCCCACCATACAAGTATGGTGGAGAGGAAGCTGTGAACAACCGACCATAGTTAGCAAAAAGCGGGTGAGACAAGGTGCGAATGTCCAACCATACATGATCAAAACAGGGAGCGGAGGTGTTTGGCTGTGACAAGGTGTGAATGTCCACCCAAAATTAATGAAAAGCGGGCAACAAGTAGGTTTGAATGCCCAACCATACATCATCAAAAGCAGGAGTGGATGTGTTCGGCTACAAGGTTTGAATGTCCGAGCATAGTTTGTAAAAAGCGGGTAAGAAAAGGTTCGAATGCCCAAACATACACCATCAAAAGAGGGAGCGGAGGTGTTCCGCTGTAAGAAGGTGTGAATGTCCGACCATAGTTGGTAAAAAACGGGTAAGAAAAGGTTAAAATACCCGACTGTACACAATCAATAGCGGGAGCGGATGTGTTTGGCTACAAGAATGTGTGACAGTCCGACCATGGTTTGTAAAAAAACGGGTAAGAAAAGGTGCGAATGCCAGACAATGTATGATCAAAAGAGGGAGCGGAGGTTTTCGGCTACAAGAAGGTTTGAATGTCCGACCATAGTTGGTAAAAAGCGGGTAAGAAAAGGTTAAAATACCCGACTGTACACAATCAATAGCGGGAGCGGAGTTGTTCGGCTACAAGAAGGTGTGAACGTCCGACCAAAGTTTGTAAAAAGCAGTTAAGAAAAGGTTCGAATATCCAACCAAACATAATCAAAAGCGGGAGCAGAGCTGTTCGACTGCAAGTAGGTGTGAATGTCCAGCCATAATTACTCACAAACGGGTAAGAAAAGGTAGTATTGCCTGACCATACATGATCAAAACAGGGAGCTGAGGTGGTTCAGCACCAAGGTGTGAATGTCTGACTATAGTTTGTAAAAAGCGGGTAAGATAAGGTGCGAATGCCCGACAATGTATGATCAAAAGAGGGAGCAGAGGTTTTCAGCTGCAAGAAGGTCTGAATGTCCACCCAAACTTCCTGAGAAATGGGTAAAAAATAGGTGCGAATGCCAAACCATACATCATGAAAAGCAGGAGTAGATGTGTTCGGCTACAAGAAGATTTGAATGTCCATCAATAATTGCTTTAAAACATGAAAGAAAATTTTCGAATATCAAACCGCACATGATCATAAGCGGGAGAGGAGTTGTTCAGCTGCAAGAAGGTGTGAATGTCCACCCATAATTACTGAAAAATGGGTAAGAAAAGGTGAAAATGCCCAACCATACATCATCAAAAGCAGGAGTGGATGTGTTCGGCTACAAGAAGGTTTGAATGTCCGAGCATAGTTTGTAAAAAGCGGGTAAGAAAAGGTTCGAATGCCCAAACATACACCATCAAAAGAGGGAGAGGAGGTGTTCCGCTGCAAGAAGGTGTGAATGTCCGACCATAGTTGGTAAAAAACTGGTAAGAAAAGGTTAAAATACCCGACTGTACACAATCAATAGCGGGAGCGGATGTGTTTGGCTACAAGAATGTGTGACAGTCCGACCATGGTTTGTAAAAAACGGGTAAGAGAAGGTGCGAATGCCCGACAATGTATGATCAAAAGAGGGAGCGGAGGTTTTCGGCTACAAGAAGGTTTGAATGTCCGACCATAGTTTGTAAAAAGCGGGTAAGAAAAGGTTCAAATGCCTGACTATACACCATCAAAAGCGGGAGCGGAGGTGTTCCGCTGTAAGACGATGTGAATGTCCAACCATAGTTGGTAAAAAGTGGGTAAGAAAAGGTTAAAATACCTGACTGTACATAATCAATAGCGGGAGCGGAGTTGTTCGGCTACAAGAAGGTGTGAAAGTTCAACCATGGTTTGTAAGAAGCTGCTAAGAAAAGGTTCGAATGCCGGAATATATACCATCAAAAGCGGAAGCGGAGGTGTTCGGCTGCAAGAAGGTGTGAACGTCCGACCAAAGTTTGCAAAAAGCAGTTAAGAAAAGGTTCGAATGCCCGAATATATACCATCAAAAGCGGGAGCAGAGCTTTTTCGACTGCAAGTAGGTGTGAATGTCCAGCCATAATTACTCACAAACGGGTAAGGAAAGGTAGTATTGCCAGACCATACATGATCAAAACAGGGAGCTGAGGTGGTTCAGCTGCAAGGTGTGAATGTCTGACTATAGTTTGTAAAAAGCGGGTAAGACAAGGTGCGAATGCCCAACAATGTATGATCAAAAGAGGGAGTGGATGTCTTCGGCTGCAAGGTCTGAATGTCCAACCATAATTTCTAAAAACCGGGTAAGAAAAGGCTCGAAAGCCCGACAATACACAATCAAAAGCGGGAGCGGGAGGTTTTCAGCTGCAAATCCTTCACTCAAACCAAGTGAAAACTGCTTTGTCCTTCATATTTATCAATGTCTAGATCGACTTCAACAAAGAACAACATTGTACTTTGCAGTAAAGAAAGAGCAAATCAAAAGTTTTAGGAATCCGAGAATAAGCTTATTTTCATGAGTTCTGCACGATTATTGATTTTACTATAAATGAATGCCTTCACTCAAACTATGTTAAAACTGCTTTGTCCTTCATATTTATCAATGTCTAGATTGACTTCAACAAAGAACAACACTGGATTTTGCAGTAGAAGAAAGAGCAACACTGAAGGATCAGTAATCCGAGAATAAGCTTATTTTCATACGTTCTGCATGATTTGGGATTTTATGTATAAAATGAATTCCTTCACTGAAACCAAGTTAAAACTGCTTTGTCCTTCATATTTATCAATGTCTAGATCGACTTCAACAAAGAACAACATTGTATTTTGCAGTAGAAGAAAAAGCAACACTGAAGGATCAGGAATCCGAGAATAAGCTTCTTTTCATACGTTCTGCATGATTTGGGATTTTATGTATAAAATGAATTCCTTCACTCAAACCAAGTGAAAACGTCTTTGTCCTTCATATTTATCAATGTCTAGATTGACTTCAACAAAGAACAACATTGTATTTTGCAGTAGAAGAAATAGCAACACTGAAGGATCAGGAATCCGAAAACAAGCTTATTTTCATACGTTCTGCTTGATTTGGGATTTTGCTATAAAATTAATTACTTCACTCAAACAAAGTGGAAACTGCTTTGTCCTTCATATTTATCAATGTCTATATCGATTTCAACAAAGAACAAGGCTGTATTTTGCTGTATAGGAAAGAGCAACACTGGAGGATCAGGAATCCGAGAATAAGCTTACTTTCATGAGTCCTGCACGATTTCGGATTTTCCTATAAAATGAATTGCTTTGCTCAAACCAAGTTAAAATTGCTTTGTCCTTCATAGTTATCCATGTCTAAAATGTATCAAGCATAAAGTTCCTCATATTACCCTGAATGAGAAAGAAGCATCCCTTTGGTTGAGCAATACGTTCCTTTTGCGGAGTAATGCATGATTTCGGATTTTGCTATAAAATTCATTCCTATTGATTGTGTACAGTCGGGTATTTTAACCTTTTCTTACCCGCTTTTTACCAACTATGGTCGGACATTCAAACCTTCTTGTAGCCGAAAACCTCTGCTCCTTCTTTTGATTATACATTGTCGGGCATTCGCACCTTATCTTACCCGCTTTTTACAAACTATAGTCAGACATTCACACCTTGGTGCTGAACCACCTCAGCTCCCATTTTGATCATGTATGGTCTGGCAATACTACCTTTTCTTACCCGTTTGTGAGTAATTATGGCTGGACATTCACACCTACTTGCAGTCGAACAGCTCTGCTCCCGCTTTTGATTGTGTACAGTCGGGTATTTTAACCTTTTCTTACCCGCTTTTTACCAACTATGGTCGGACATTCACACCGTCTTACAGCGGAACACCTCCGCTCCCGCTTTTGATGGTGTATAGTCAGGCATTTGAACCTTTTCTTACCCGCTTTTTACAAACTATGGTCGGACATTCAAACCTTCTTGTAGCCAAAAACCTCCGCTCCCTCTTTTGATCATACATTGTCGGGCATTCGCACCTTTTCTTACCCGTTTTTTACAAACCATGGTCGGACTTTCACACATTCTTGTAGCCAAACACATCCGCTCCCACTATTGATTGTGTACAGTCGGGTATTTTAACCTTTTCTTACCCACTTTTTACGAACTATGGTCGGACATTCACACCGTCTTACAGCGGAACATCTCCGCTCCCGCTTTTGATGGTGTATAGTCAGGCATTTGAACCTTTTCTTACCCGCTTTTTACAAACTATGGTCGGACATTCAAACCTTCTTGTAGCCGAAAACCTCTGCTCCCTCTTTTGATTATACATTGTCGGGCATTCGCACCTTATCTTACCCGCTTTTTACAAACTATAGTCAGACATTCACACCTTGGTGCTGAACCACTTCAGCTCCCTGTTTTGATCATGTATGGTCTGGCAATACTAGCTTTTCTTACCCGTTTGTGAGTAAGCATGGCTGGACATTCACACCTACTTGCAGTCGAACAGCTCTGCTCCCGCTTTTGATTATGTTTGGTTGGATATTCGAACCTTTTCTTAACTGCTTTTTACAAACTTTGGTCGGACGTTCACACCTTCTTGCAGCCGAACGCCTCCGCTTCCGCTTTTGATGGTATATATTCGGGCATTCGAACCTTTTCTTAGCAGCTTTTTACAAACCATGGTTTGACTTTCACACCTTCTTGTAGCCGAACAACTCCGCTCCCGCTATTGATTGTGTACAGTCAGGTATTTTAACCTTTTCTTACCCGCTTTTTACCAACTATGGTCGGACATTCACACCGTCTTACAGCGGAACACCTCCGCTCCCGCTTTTGATGGTGTATTGTCAGGCATTTGAACCTTTTCTTACCCGCTTTTTACAAACTATGGTCGGACATTCAAACCTTCTTGTAGCCAAAAACCTCCGCTCCCTCTTTTGATCATACATTGTCGGGCATTTTCACCTTTTCTTACCCGTTTTTTACAAACCATGGTCGGACTTTCAAACCTTCTTGTAGCCCAACACATCCACTCCTGCTTTTGATGATGTATGTTTGGGCATTCGCACCTTTTCTTACCCATTTTTCAGTAATTATGGGTGGACATTCACACCTTCTTGCAGCTGAACACCTCCTCTCCCACTTATGATGGTGTATAGTCGGGCTTTCAAGCCTTTTCTTACCCGGTTTTTACAAATTATAGTTGGACATTCAGACCTTCTTACAGCCGAAAACCTCCACTCCCTCTTTTGATCATACATTATGAAGGACAAAGCAGTCTTAACTTGGTTTGAGTTAAGGAATTCGTTTTATAGGAGAATCCGAATTCGTGCATAACTCGTAAAATAGAGCTTATTTTCGGATTCCTGAAGAATGAGTCTGGTTCTTTCTCATAATACAAAGTTTGTGGTTTATTGTTGAAACTTCATCAGACCGTTAGATATAGTCGGACTCATCTCGACGCATGGCTTGGGATCTGGAACCAGTACTCTTGAGAGGGGTTGGACTCTCTTCCACTCTGGAGTTGCCCGTGGTGAGAGGCGCAGAGCAGGTGTGGGCATACTTATTGCCCCCCGGCTGTGTGCCAGTACATTGGGGTTTACCCCAGTGAACGAGAGGGTAGCCTCCCTCCGCCTTGGGTGGGGGGACGAGTCCTGACTGTTGTTTGTGCCTATGCGCCAAACAGCAGTTCAGAGTACCTACCCTTTTTGGAGTCTCTGGGGGAGGCACTGGAGAATGCTCCTACCGGAGACTCCCTCATTCTGCTGGGGGACTTCAATGCTCACGTGGGCAATGACAGTGAGACCTGGAGGGGTGTGATTGGGAGGAACAGCCCCCCCCGATCTGAATCAGAGTGGTGTTATGTTGTTGGACTTCTGTGCCAGTCATAGACTGTCCATAACGAACACCATGTTTAGGCATAAGGGTGTCCATATGTGCACTTGGCACCAGGACACCCTTGGCCGCAGTTCGATGATCGACTTTGTGGTTGTATCATCGGACTTGCGGCCGTATGTCCTGGACACTCGGGTGAAGAGAGGGGCGGAGCTGTCAACTGATCACCACCTGGTGGTGAGTTGGCTCCGCTGGTGGGGGAGGATGCCGATCAGACCTGGCAGGCCCAAACGTATTGTGAGGGTCTGCTGGGAGCGTTTGTCAGAATCCCCCATCAGAAGGAGCTTTAACTCCCACCTCCGGCAGAGCTTCAACCATATTTGAGGTGGGGGACATTGAATGGGCCATGTTCCGTGACTCCATTGCCGAGGCAGCTGGTCGGAGTTGTGGCCGTAAGGTGGTCGGTGCCTGTCGTGGCGGCAACCCTCGAACCTGCTGGTGGACACCAGTGGTGAGGGAAGCCGTCAAGCTGAAGAAGGAGTCCTATCGGGCCTTTTTGGCCAGTGGGACCCTGGAAGAAGCTGATAGGTACCGACGGGCCAGACGGGCCGCGGCTTCGGCGGTTGCTGAGGCAAAAACTCGGGCCTGGGAGGAGTTCGGTGAGACCATGGAGAACGATTTCCGGACGGCCTCGAAAAGATTCTGGTCCACCATCCGGCGTCTCAGGGGGGGGGAAGCGGCTCACAGTCAACACTGTTTACAGTGGGGACGGGGCTTTGCTGACCTCAACTCGGGATGTTGTGAGTCGGTGGGGGGAGTACTTCGAGGAACTCCTCAATCCTACCAACACGTGCTCGGAAGAGGCAGAGTCGGAGAGCTCGGAGACGGGGCCTCCCATTTCTGGGGCTGAGGTTGTCGAGGTGGTTAAAAAGCTCCTCGGTGGCAAGGCAAGGGTGGATGAGGTCCGTCCTGAGTTTCTCAAGGCTCTGGATGTTGTAGGGCTGTCTTGGCTGACACGCCTCTGCAGTATCGCGTGGACATCGGGGACAGTGCCTCTGGACTGGCAGATTGGGGTGGTGGTCCCCCTCTTTAAAAAGGGGGACCGGAGGGTGTGTTCCAACTATAGGGGTATCACACTCCTCAGCCTCCCTGGTAAGGTCTATTCGGGGGTATTGGAGAGGAGGATCCGTCGGATAATCGAGCCTCGGATTCAGGAGATGCAGTGTGGCTTTCGTCCTGGCCGTGGAACAGTGGACCAGCTCTATACCCTCGGCAGGATCCTGGAGGGTGCATGGGAGTTCGCCCAACCAGTCTACATGTGTTTTGTGGACTTGGAGAAAGCGTTCGACCGTGTCCCTCGTGGAGTCCATTGGGGGGTGCTCCGGGAATATGGAGTGCCGGACCCCTTGATAGGGGCCGTTCGGTCTCTGTATGACCGGTGCCAGAGTTTGGTCCGCATTGCCGGCAGTAAGTCGGATACGTTTCCGGTGAGAGTTGGACTCCGTCAGGGCTGCCCTTTGTCACCGATTCTGTTCCTAACTTTTATGGACAGAATTTCTAGGCGGAGCCAGGGCGTTGAGGGTGTCCCATTTGGCGACCTCAGAATCGGGTCTCTGCTTTTTGCAGATGATGTGGTTCTGTTAGCGTCGTCAGGCCGTGACCTTCAGCTCTCACTGGAGTGATTCGCAGCCGAGTGTGAAGCGGCTGGGATGAGAATCAGCACCTCCAAATCCGAGACTATGGTTCTCAGCCGGAAAAGGGTGGAATGCTCTCTCCGGGTCGGGAATGAGATCCTTCCCCAAGAGGAGGAGTTCAAGTATCTCGGGGTCTTGTTCACGAGTGACGGACGAATGGAGCGGGAGATTGACGGGCGGATCGGTGCGGCGCCTGCAGTGTTGCAGGCTCTGCACCGACCCGTCGTTGTGAAGAGGGAGCTGAGCCAGAAGGCGAAGCTCTCTACTTACTGGTCAATCTACGTTCCCATCCTCACCTATGGTCACGAGTTGTGGGTAGTGACCGAAAGAACAAGATCGCGAATACAAGCGGCCGAAATGGGTTTCCTCCGCAGGGTGTCTGGGCTCTCCCTTAGAGATAGGGTGAGAAGGTCAGTCATCCGGGAGGGGCTCGGAGTAGAACTGCTGCTCCTCCGCATTGAGAGGAGTCAGATGAGGTGGCTCGGGCATCTGGTTAGGATGCCCCCTGGGCGCCTCCCTGGGGAGGTGTTCCGGGCACGTCCCACTGGGAGGAGACCCCGGGGGAGACCCAGGACACGTTGGAGAGACTATGTCTCTTGGCTGGCCTGGGAACGCCTCGGGGTCCCCCCGGAAGAGCTGGAGGAAGTGGCCGGGGACAGAGACGTCTGGGTTTCTCTGCTCAAGCTGCTGCCCCCGCGACCCGACCCCCGGATAAGCGGCAGATGATGGATGGATGGATGGATATATCCTCCACCAACCAGACTTACAACCCCCGACTAGGGTAGCAGAATTTCTAAGCATCTGTACCCCAAAACTACTATCAGAAATATATAAATTATTGTCTAAGATAGTGGTGATGTAGTGATGTAGTGGATGGGGCCACGTAGGTGGTCCCCTTTGGTTGCACTCTGCAGTTTCCTGCCCCTGTTTTAATTACACCTTAGACATTACTACTTATCAAACACACTCACACACACACATTAGGTCTTGGGGTGTGGTTACACTGAGTGGCATCTGGTGGGCGGGGCTCTTTGGGTATGTAGGCTGCCCAGAGTGCCGCGCTCCCAGTTCTACAAGTTTGGCTGCCCCTCAATTTTAATTGCTCACTATTAGAAAATATTGAAGAGCCAGAAGGGTGAGGGGAGGGGTCTTCTTCGCACACCCCTGCTTCCTGGTGTCTGGCTTTTGTCTCACTTTGTGGCTGTCTGGGGCGCTTGGCCCTCCTGGGTATTGGGTGGGGCCTCTGCCGGGGGGTTTGGGGGTGCTCGGACTCCTGGGGCCCAGGTCCCGGAGTGCCTCTGCCCTATGCTTATGGGGGCTCTTTCCGGGGGCTTCCTCTGCAGTCTTCTGGGTGGATGCGTGGTTGCCCCTGCGGTGGGCTAGCTGGGTTCTGTGCTCTGTGGGGGCTGCTGGTGGCCTGGGTCTTGTGGCCCTCTCTGCCTGCTTCTGATTGCTTGGGGGGGGCTGTGGATTGTGGCCCTGTACGCTTATACACTCATAACTAAGCACGGTTATCATGTAGGTCCTGTGCCATGGGTGTTGCATGTTCTCACACACACACACACACATTCATTAGTCCAGTAGCATGGTCACTAAGCAGTTGATGTATTATCATGTCGTCTCAGGTCATCTATATCCACAGCTGTGTTGTATGCGATTGCCGCTTCTTGTGCTTGTTTTTGTTTGTTTGTCTGTTTGTTTTTTCTCTGCTTGTCTGCTTTCAGGTGCTCCTGGTGGCGCTAAGGCTGGGTTCCCCTCATAGGCCATGGATTGTTGTCTGTTTTGTTTTTTACAGGTGTAGCAGCTGGTTGTCTGGTTTTTGTTTCTATTTTTGTTCTGTTTCCTCTTCTTTCCTCTTCTTCTTTCCTTGTCCCCCGGTCCGGTTCAGTTCAGTTCATGTCATATATTGTAAACAGAAATAAATAAATGGGCATCAAGGGGAGCTTTACATTTATAAAACTTCCCTTGGCAAAACAAATCTGTTTGGCATCAAAGGTATTCAGACTACAATTCTTCTGACATAATGCTGAACAGGACAAGGGGAAAAAAAAGTAAAGAAGACAGTTCTGCCGAAAGCCAGGGATAGACCTGTTCTAAGTTCTATACTTTTTAAAAGGGGCGTGTTTATCAACTATGGAATTAGAAGATTTACAAAAATGGTCAAGTGCTAGATCTTCATCTGGGATTTTAACAGTGTCATATAATTATTCAACAGATCAGTTAAAAAAAAGCCTGCTCATGGAGATGTTTCAGGATCTGGATACCAAGCGTGGACCTAATGTTTTCATTTTTGCAATTCTGATACAGGCTATTGAGCAGTGATAACTAACACCAAGTTCAGATACTGCGGATTTTCTACCTTTGATTTGTTAAGATTGAGCCAATCAGGGACAACCTTGAAGGATCTCTTTGGTTTTGTAGGATCAGTAATTACCTGAGAAAGGTTGATATTGGTACACACCTTTTTTAAATGATCAGAGGCAGAGTTCAACTTGTTTAAATTAAAATTGCCACACAGAGATTGGGTTTAGGCCACATGCACACAGAATGACATCAACAAATATAAGAAATATTAAACATTTACACATAGATTTTTGAATATATGTAGAGGAATGATACTTTGAAATGTGCTCATTGCGGAGTTATGATCAGTTGAGTAATGAAGGTTGAACTATTCTGGGAAAGAGGTTCTATTCCCAGCATCATGATGGACACTCCTGATATAGAAGGTTTCGCTAACGCATTGGAATTGTTTTACTATTTTCATATGCATGTGCAATGAAGAATTGCTTGCTGCTGATAAATGCAAAGAAGAACAGCTTACACATAGATGCTCACATATAGGCTGCTGAATGCAATGAAGACCTGCTTATCAAGTAAAGTTCAATGTCAATGTGTAATATTCAATTAGGATTTGCAAAACAGTGAAGTTAAACAATGAATGGGTCCATAGTCGGTATGAGAAGACTACAGGAATATTTACCTGGGTGTACGTTCAAACAGAGATGAGAAAATTGCGATAAATAATTGTTTGTTTGTTTGTTAGTATGTATATGAATGTTATGTGTATAAACTGTGTTGAATTATAGTTACTCAGTAGTGTCTCAGTGAAACAACCGACGGGGGAAGCCTTGCGGTGACAACAAAAGGAGTGTTTTACTGATCAGTCAAGTTGCTCCAGTGTACTCCATACAAACTGGTTGGCTACTGAAGGGATAGAAAATGGGGAATACTTGTTTTAAAGCAAACAAGGAATTAGATGGGAAAAATACATGTTTTAACGGGACCCAGACAATATTAAATACTCAGACAGATGGGAGAAGAAGTGTAGTTTTGTAGGAAATCACAAAATTATTACATAGAATTAGTGAAATCAATTGAAGAATGCCTTTCTGAAGAGCTGTTTACCATAGATGAGCAGCTTTGCGACCAAGCACATTGTAGATCGCTTTACTGCCAAAATGATCTAATTTAATGGATTGGTTTAGACATGCATAACAGCATTTTAAGAACAAAGAGAGAAACAAAAAGGGACAATGCTTCATGGTGGAAGGTGATGTATAAATAACTGTGTATATGATGAAGGGGGTGGCAACACCCATTCCGAAATCCAGCCATTCCGACATCCCGCTATTCCGACATCCCACCATTCCGACATACCACCATTCCGACATGCAAACGTCCCACCATTCCGACATCCCACCATTGCGACATCCCGCTATTCTGACGTTCAAATGTCCCACATTTCCGACAAGGCTTTCCGTATAAGGAAATGTGTGTTACTCAACAGGTGAGTCCCTTCTTTCTGTTCATGCAATTTATATGTTTAACACATGTTTATAGACAAGCGTTATTAAAAACACAAAGTCTCGGCAACTGGAGGAGGAGAAGCAGTCCGCGGTGGTTTTTAATCACACACTCCAATGCCACTTGTTTCAACTTCCGAAAATTTAATCCAGGAAAAAAAGGCTTACAAACATGGACCAAAACGGCTCCATAACACGCACAAGAATCCAAAAGAAACGAAAGTTAACTAAAAGAAAGCAAATAAACAGTATGAAGTGGTCAAAATTGGTTTTACGCATGCCTATGTGCGTCTGGCACATGCGTCTTCGGGCTCTCCCACGTTGGTTTGTGGATGAAAGCTATATGTTCAGCTGTAATGTCATGTAAAAACAATCTCTACATGACATTTACTCCCAGGTGTGACCAGTTAGGTCCTTAAGATATCAACAGGCTGTATAAAGCTACAACCGTTGCGGCTGTGTGTTTGTGCCAAATGCGCAAAACCCATCCGCGCTTCCCAAAATTGGAGTGAGTACTCATAAATCACGTGAATAACATGAATAAACGTTTTTACTGCATTTTGTTGTGTTTTATACGTTCTATGCTGTCATTTCTCTCTTCTCCTATTGGCAAGGCAAGGCAGAGTGCTCGCAACTGTGTCCTGTGCAGTAGCCGTGATATCTGTAATTGCAATTATTACTTTTGCATATGATGACAGCGTGCAAAAGACGCATGGGCTCTGTGGAGAGCTCCGCTCCAGCTGGCTGCTGTGACAGCTCACTGACACTGTATTTCTGCTTAATCAGTTTCAGTCTCGCCAGAGTTACATTAATATCTGTATTTTTATATTTGAAATTCAGGGGATTTTGATAATAGATTATTAAAGTTTGTTTGCGAGGATGTGGCCTCTGCATGTGCAAAGCTTGTGCGCCAAACTTTAGGGCGTATTTGCGCCGGCATATCATTAGTGCAAAATGTTTTGGGTAAAAAATAGGCTATTAAAAGGAACTGTCGGAATGTTAAAAAAAAACAAAAAACATACCGCCATTCCGACCATAGGAGGAAAAAAGTGTCGGAATGGTGGGACGTTTGATAAAAAATTAAGTGTCGCCATTCCGACAATTGGAGACCCATGTCGGAATGGCGAGATGTCGGAATGGCAGCATGTAACCATGATGAAGGAGAGACCATTTGAGCAGCACAGCCATTTCGCAGCACAGGGACAGCAATCCAAGTTACAGGATCTCCCACGTGGTATCACCTGTCACATTGTGTCAAGGCATCAAAAGAAGAAAAAATCACCAAACTCAAGGACAAAAAGACAAAGACTCCGGTGAACGAAGACAGAGGACTGACAAACCAGAAATACAAAAGGATTCTCGATATCAAGATCCAGAAGAAGAGGCTAACAATGCCACGAACACTTACGATGCTGGGAATGATGCCAGCAATGAACAGAGAAGAAGATTCAGTGTCATCAATCTGCATTACGTGCCTCTAATGAGGGGGTGAATATAGAATCCTCAACGATTACAACGTCTCTGGGAACTGTGACAACAACAAGGTTTAAACCATTTTGATATATATTGTAACCTATTGTCTAAGGAATAGTGCTGAAAATGAGGTAAATCTAATCCACCACTGTCCTTGGTCTTCTGTAGGGTTTTTAAACAAATACGTGGTGGTTTGTTTTTCCACAGAAATTTGGAGATGCATGAATCTAGTGACTTAAACTAAGTAGCAGATGGTTTTATGGGGATCATTGAGAACAAATAGTTAACTTTTGGTAGTATCATCATTTTAATGGATGTAACTCTCCCCATAAGTGATATAGGTAAGGACTTCCAACGAGAGATCGTCCTCTACTGTCTTTAATAATTGCACATAATTTAGCTTTGTTAGCTCTGAGAGCCTGGAGGAAATGTTTATGCCTAAATATCTAATATTTCCTGACTGTAAAGTGATCGCAGGTATATTATGGACCCTACAGTTAATGGGCAGAACTGTGGTCTTAGACCAGTTGATAGAGTAGTCAGAAAGTGCTGAGAATTTATTTATGAGTGTGATCGTGTGACTGAGAGACGTCTGTGAGTTCTGAAGGAAAAGTAATACATCATCAGCATAAAGACTTATTTTATGCTCAATATTTTGGGATTAATTACTCACAAACGGGTAAGAAAAGGTAGTATTGCCAGACCATACATGATCAAAACAGGGAGCGGAGGTGGTTCAGCTGCAAGGTGTGAATGTCTGACTATAGTTTGTAAAAAGCGGGTAAGATAAGGTGCGAATGCCCGACAATGTATTATCAAAAGAGGGAGCGGAGGTTTTCGGCTGCAAGAAGGTCTGAATGTCCACCCAAAATTCCTGAAAAATGGGTAAAAAAAGGGTGCGAATGCCAAACCATACATCATCAAAAGCAGGAGTGGATGTGTTCGGCTACAAGAAGATTTGAATGTCCATCAATAATTGCTTTAAAACATGAAAGAAAATTTTCGAATATCAAACCGCACATGATCATAAGCGGGAGAGAAGTTGTTCAGCTGCAAGAAGGTGTGAATGTCCACCCATAATTACTTAAAAATGGGTAAGAAAAGGTGAAAATGCCCAACCATACATCATCAAAAGCGGGAGTGGATGTGTTCGGCTACAAGAAGGTTTGAATGTCCGACCATAGTTTGTAAAAAGCGGGTAAGAAAAGGTTCGAATGCCCGAACATAGACCATCAAAAGAGGGAGCGGAGGTGTTCCGCTGTAAGAAGGTGTAAATGTCCGACCATAGTTGGTAAAAAGCGGGTAAGAAAAGGTTAAAATACCCGACTGTACACAATCAATAGCGGGAGCGGAGTTGTTTGGCTACAAGAAGGTGTGAAAGTCCGACCAGAGTTTGTAAAAAGCAGTTAAGAAAAGGTTCGAATATCCAACCAAACATAATCAAAAGCGGGAGCAGAGCTGTTCGACTGCAAGTAGGTTTGAATGTCAGATCATAATTTGCAAAAAGCTGATGAGAAAGGGTGAGAATGCCCGGCTATACACCATCAAATGCGGGAGCGGAAGTGTTCGGCTGTGAGTAGGTGTGAATGTCCGACCATAATTGCTGAAAAATGTGTTAGAAGAGACTAGAATGCCGGACAAGACATCATCAAATGCGGGAGCGGAGTTGTTCGGCTGTGAGTAGGTGTGAATCTCCGAGCATAGTTTGTAAAAAGGGGGTAAGAATAGGTTCGAATGCCCGAACATACACTATCAAAACAGGGAGCTGAGGTGGCTCAGCTGCAAGGTGTGAATGTCTGACTATAGTTTGTAAATAAGGTGCGAATGCCCAACAATGTATAATCAAAGGAGGAAGCGGAGGTTTTCGGCTACAAGAAGGTTTGATTGTCCGACCATAGTTTGTAAAAAGCGGGTAAGAAAAGGTTCAAATGCCTGACTATACACCATCAAAAGCGGGAGCAGAGGTGTTCCGCTGTAAGACGGTGTGAATGTCCGACCATATTTGGTAAAAAGCGGGTAAGAAAAGGTTAAAATACCCGACTGTACACAATCAATAGCGGGAGAGGAGGTGTTCAGCTGCAAGAAGGTGTGAATGTCCACCCATAATTACTGAAAAATGGGTAAGAAAAGGTGCGAATGCCCAACCATACATTATCAAAAGCAGATGTGAATGTCAGATCATAATTTGCAAAAAGCTGATGAGAAAGGGTGAGAATGCCCGACTATACACCATCAAATGCGGGAGCGGAGTTGTTCGGCTGTGAGTAAGTGTGAATCTCCGACCGTAATTTCTGAAAAATGTGTTAGAAAAGGTAAGAATGCCGGTCCATACATCATCAAAAGCGAGAGAGGTGGTGTTCGGCTGCAAGTAGGTGTGAATGTCCAGCCATAATTACTCACAAACGGGTAAGAAAAGGTAGTATTGCCAGACCATACATGATCAAAACAGGGAGCGGAGGTGGTTCAGCTGCAAGAAGGTGTGAATGTCCGACTAAAGTTCAAATATATTAACAAAAGCGGGAGGAGAGGTCTTCGGATGAGAGTAGTTGAGAATTTCCAACCATAATCTATAAAATTCTGTGAAAAAAAGGTGTGATAGAACACTAAAAGGTGGAGCGGAAGTGTTCGGCTGCAAGAAGGTGTGAATGTCCGACTATATTTGGTGAAAAGCAGGTGAAGCAAGGTCTGAATGCCCAACCTTACATTATCAAAAGCGAGATCAGAGGTGTTTGGCTGCAAGAAGGCCATAGTTTGCCAAAAGCGGGTAAGCTGCGAATGACCAACTAAATATCAACAAAAGTGGGGGCGGAGGTCTTCGGATGCAACTGGGTGTGAACATCCCACCATACAAGTATGGTGGAGAGGAAGCTGTGAACAGCCGACCATAGTTTGCAAAAAGCGGGTGAGACAAGGTGCGAATGTCCAACCATACATGATCAAAACAGGGAGCGGAGGTGTTTGGCTGTGACAAGGTGTGAATGTCCACCCAAAATTAATGAAAAGCGGGCAAAAAGTAGGTTTGAATTCCCAAGCATACATCATCAAAAGAAGGAGTGGATGTATTCGGCTACAAGAAGGTTTGAATGTCCGAGCATAGTTTGTAAAAAGCGGGTAAGAAAAGGTTCGAATGCCCAAACATACACCATCAAAAGAGGGAGCGGAGGTGTTCCGCTGTAAGAAGGTGTGAATGTCCGACCATAGTTGGTAAAAAGTGGGTAAGAAAAGGTTCGAATATCCAACCAAACATAATCGAAAGCGGGAGCAGAGCTGTTCGACTGCAAGTAGGTGTGAATGTCCAGCCATAATTACTCACAAACGGGTAAGTAAAGGTAGTATTGCCAGACCATACATGATCAAAAAAGGGAGCTGAGGTGGTTCAGCACCAAGGTGTGAATGTCTGACTATAGTTTGTAAAAAGCGGGTAAGATAAGGTGCGAATGCCCGACAATGTATAATCAAAAGAGGGAGCAGAGGTTTTCGGCTACAAGAAGGTTTGAATGTCCGACCGTAGTTTGTAAAAAGCGGGTAAGAAAAGGTTCAAATGCCTGACTATACACCATCAAAAGCGGGAGCGGAGATGTTCCGCTGTAAGACGGTGTGAATGTCCAACCATAGTTGGTAAAAAGCGGGTAAGAAAAGGTTAAAATACCCAACTGTACACAATCAATAGCGGGAGTGGAGTTGTTCGGCTACAAGAAGGTGTGAAATTCCAACCATCGTTTGTAAAAAGCTGGTATGAAAAGGTTCGAATGCCCGAATATATACCATCAAAAGCGGATGCGGAGGTGTTCGGCTGCAAGAAGGTGTGAACGTCCGACCAAAGTTTGCAAAAAGCAGTAAAGAAAAGGTTCGAATATCCAAACATAATTAAAAGCGAGAGAGATTGTGTTCAACTGCAAGTAGGTGTGAATATCCAGCCATAATTACTCACAAACGGGTAAGAAAATGTAGTATTGCCAGACCATACATGATCAAAACAGGGAGCGGAGGTGGTTTAGCTGCAAAAAGGGGTGAATGTCCAACTAAAGTTCAAATATATTAACAAAAGCGGGAGGAGAGGTCTTCTGATTAGAGTGGTTGAAATTTCCAACCATAATCTATAAAATGCGGTGAAAAAAAAGGTGTGAAGGAATGAATTTTATAGCAAAATCCGAAATCATGCATAACTCCGCAAAAGGAACGTATTGCTCAACCAAAGGGATGCTTCTTTCTCATTCAGTGTAATATGAGGAACTTTATGCTTGATACATTTTAGACATGGATAACTATGAAGGACAAAGCAATTTTAACTTGGTTTGAGCAAAGCAATTCATTTTATAGGAAAATCCGAAATCGTGCAGGACTCATGAAAGTAAGCTTATTCTCGGATTCCTGATCCTCCAGTGTTGCTCTTTCCTATACTGCAAAATAAAGCCTTGTTCTTTGTTGAAATCGATATAGACATTGATAAATATGAAGGACAAAGCAGTTTCCACTTTGTTTGAGTGAAGGAATTAATTTTATAGCAAAATCCCAAATCAAGCAGAACGTATGAAAAAAAGCTTGTTTTCGGATTCCTGATCCTTCAGTGTTGCTATTTCTTCTACTGAAAAATACAATGTTGTTCTATGTTGAAGTCAATCTAGACATTGATAAATATGAAGGACAAAGCAGTTTTAACATAGTTTGAGTAAAGGAATTCATTTTATACATAAAATCCCAAATCATGCAGAACGTATGAAAATAAGCTTATTCTCGGATTCCTGTTCCTTCAAGTGTTGCTCTTTCTACTACTGCAAAATACAATGTTGTTCTTTGTTGAAGTAAATCTAGACATTGATAAATATGAAGGACAAAGCAGTTTCCACTTTGTTTGAGTGAAGGAATTAATTTTATAGCAAAATCCAAAATCAAGCAGAACGTATGAAAAAAAGCTTGTTTTCGGATTCCTGATCCTTCAGTGTTGCTATTTCTTCTACTGAAAAATACAATGTTGTTCTTTGTTGAAGTCAATCTAGACATTGATAAATATGAAGGACAAAGCAGTTTTAACATAGTTTGAGTAAAGGAATTCATTTTATACATAAAATCCCAAATCATGCAGAACGTATGAAAATAAGCTTATTCTCGAATTCCTGTTCCTTCAAGTGTTGCTCTTTCTACTACTGCAAAATACAATGTTGTTCTTTGTTGAAGTCGATCTAGACATTGATAAATATGAAGGACAAAGCAGTTTTCACTTGGTTTGAGTGAAGGATTTGCAGCTGAAAACCTCCCGCTCCCGCTTTTGATTGTGTATAGTCGGGCTTTCGAGCCTTTTCTTACCCGGTTTTTAGAAATTATGGTTGGACATTCAGACCTTGCAGCCGAAGACATCCACTCCCTCTTTTGATCATACATTGTCGGGCATTCGCACCTTGTCTTACCCGCTTTTGACAAACTATAGTCAGACATTCACACCTTGCAGCTGAACCACCTCAGCTCCCTGTTTTGATCATGTATGGTCTGGCAATACTACCTTTTCTTACCCGTTTGTGAGTAATTATGGCTGGACATTCACACCTACTTGCAGTCGAACAGCTCTGCTCCCGCTTGTGATGGTATATATTCGGGCATTCGAACCTTTTCTTAGCAGCTTTTTACAAACCATGGTTGAACTTTCACACCTTCTTGTAGCCGAACACCTCCACTCCCGCTTTTGATGGTGTATATTCAGGCATTTGAACCTTTTCTTACCCGCTTTTTACAAACTATGGTCGGACATTCAAACCTTCTTGTAGCCGAAAACCTCCGCTCCCTCTTTTGATCATACATTGTCGGGCATTCGCACCTTTTCTTACCCGTTTTTTACAAACCATGGTCGGACTGTCACACATTCTTGTAGCCAAACACATCCGCTCCCGCTATTGATTGTGTACAGTCGGGTATTTTAACCTTTTCTTACCCGTTTTTTACCAACTATGGTCGGACATTCACACCTTCTTACAGCGGAACACCTCCGCTCCCTCTTTTGATGGTGTATGTTTGGGCATTCGAACCTTTTCTTACCCGCTTTTTACAAACTATGCTCGGACATTCAAACCTTCTTGTAGCCGAACACATCCACTCTTGCTTTTGATGATGTATGGTTGGGCATTCAAACCTACTTGTTGCCCGCTTTTCATTAATTTTGGGTGGACATTCACACCTTGTCACAGCCAAACACCTCCGCTCCCTGTTTTGATCATGTATGGTTGGACATTCGCACCTTTTCTCACCCGCTTTTTGCCAACTATGGTCGGCTGTTCACAGCTTCCTCTCCACCATACTTGTATGGTGGGATATTCACACCCACTTGCATCCGACGACCTTTTGTTGATATTTAGTCGGTCATTCGCAGCTTACCCGCTTTTGGCAAACTATGGCCTTCATGCAGCCAAATACCTCTGATCTCGCTTTTGATGATGTAAGGTTGGGCATTCAGACCTTGCTTCACCTGCTTTTCACCAAATATAGTCGGACATTCACACCTTCTTGCAGCCGAACACTTCCGCTCCACCTTTTAGTGTTCTATCACACCTTTTTTTTCACCGCATTTTATAGATTATGGTTGGAAATTCTCAACCACTCTCATCCGAAGACCTCTCCTCCCGCTTTTGTTAATATATTTGAACTTTAGTCGGACATTCACACCTTCTTGCAGCTGAACCACCTCCGCTCCCTGTTTTGATCATGTATGGTCTGGCAATACTACCTTTTCTTACCCGTTTGTGAGTAATTATAGCTGGACATTCACACCTACTTGCATTCGAACACCACCTCTCCCGCTTTTTATGATGTATGGACCGGCATTTTTACCTTTTCTAACACATTTTTCAGCAATTATGGTCGGAGATTCACACTTACTCACAGCCGAACAACTCCGCTCCCGCATTTGATGGTGTATAGTCGGGAATTCTCACCCTTTCTCATCAGCTTTTTGCAAATTATGATCTGACATTCACACCTGCTTTTGATAATGTATGGTTGGACATTCGCACCTTTTCTTACCCATTTTTCAGTAATTATGGGTGGACATTCACACCTTCTTGCAGCTGAGCACCTCCTCTCCCGCTATTGATTGTGTACAGTCGGGTATTTTAACCTTTTCTTACCCGCTTTTTACCAAATATTGTTGGACATTCACACCGTCTTACAGCGGAACACCTCTGCTCCCGCTTTTGATGGTGTATAGTCAGGCATTTGAACCTTTTCTTACCCGCTTTTTACAAACTATGGTCGGACATTCAAACCTTCTTGTAGCCGAAAACCTCCGCTCCCTCTTTTGATTATACATTGTTGGGCATTTGCACCTTATTTACAAACTATAGTCAGACATTCACACCTTGCAGCTGAGCCACCTCAGCTCCCTGTTTTGATAGTGTATGTTCGGGCATTCGAACCTATTCTTACCCCCTTTTTACAAACTATGCTCGGAGATTCACACCTACTCACAGCCGAACAACTCCGCTCCCGCATTTGATGATGTCTTGTCCGGCATTCTAGTCTCTTCTAACACATTTTTCAGCAATTATGGTCGGACATTCACACCTACTCACAGCCGAACACTTCCGCTCCCGCATTTGATGGTGTATAGCCGGGCATTCTCACCCTTTCTCATCAGCTTTTTGCAAATTATGATCTGACATTCACACCTACTTGCAGTCGAACAGCTCTGCTCCCGCTTTTGATTATGTTTGGTTGGATATTCGAACCTTTTCTTAACTGCTTTTTACAAACTTTGGTCGGACGTTCACACCTTCTTGCAGCCGAACACATCCACTTCCACTTTTGATGGTATATATTTCGGCATTCGAACCTTTTCTTACCCGCTTTTTACAAACCGTGGTCGGACATTCACACCTTCTTGTAGCCAAACAACTCCGCTCCCGCTATTGATTGTGTACAGTCGGGTATTTCAACCTTTTCTTAGCCGCTTTTTACCAACTATGGTCGGACATTTACACCTTCTTACAGCGGAACACCTCCGCTCCCTCTTTTGATGGTCTATGTTCGGGCATTCAAACCTTTTCTTACCCGCTTATTACAAACTATGGTCGGATATTCAAACCTTCTTGTAGCCGAACACATCCACTCCTGCTTTTGATGATGTATGGTTGGGCATTTTCATCTTTTCTTACCTATTTTTCAGTAATTATGGGTGGACATTCACACCTTCTTGCAGCTGAACAACTCCTCTCCCGCTTATGATCATGTGTGGTTTGATATTCGAAAATTTTCTTTCATGTTTTAAAGCAATTATTGATGGACATTCAAATCTTCTTGTAGCCGAACACATCCACTCCTGCTTTTGATGATGTATGGTTTGGCATTCGCACCCTTTTTTTACCCATTTTTCAGGAATTTTGGGTGGACATTCAGACCTTCTTGCAGCCGAAAACCTCCGCTCCCTCTTTTGATCATACATTGTCGGGCATTCGCACCTTATCTTACCCGCTTTTTACAAACTATAGTCAGACATTCACACCTTGCAGCTGAACCACCTCCGCTCCCTGTTTTGATCATATATGGTCTGGCAATACTACCTTTTCTTACCCGTTTGTGAGTAATTAATCCCAAAATATTGAGCATAAAATAAGTCTTTATGCTGATGATGTATTACTTTTCCTTCAGAACTCACAGACGTCTCTCAGTCACACGATCACACTCATAAATAAATTCTCAGCACTTTCTGACTACTCTATCAACTGGTCTAAGACCACAGTTCTGCCCATTAACTGTAGGGTCCATAATATACCTGCGATCACTTTACAGTCAGGAAATATTAGATATTTAGGCATAAACATTTCCTCCAGGCTCTCAGAGCTAACAAAGCTAAATTATGTGCAATTATTAAAGACAGTAGAGGACGATCTCTCGTTGGAAGTCCTTACCTATATCACTTATGGGGAGAGTTACATCCATTAAAATGATGATACTACCAAAAGTTAACTATTTGTTCTCAATGATCCCCATAAAACCATCTGCTACTTGGTTTAAGTCACTAGATTCATGCATCTCCAAATTTCTGTGGAAAAACAAACCACCACGTATTAGTTTAAAAACCCTACAGAAGACCAAGGACAGTGGTGGATTAGATTTACCTCATTTTCAGCACTATTCCTTAGACAATAGGTTACAATATATATCAAAATGGTTTAAACCTTGTTGTTGTCACAGTTCCCAGAGACGTTGTAATCGTTGAGGATTCTATATTCACCCCCTCATTAGAGGCACGTAATGCAGATTGATGACACTGAATCTTCTTCTCTGTTCATTGCTGGCATCATTCCCAGCATCGTAAGTGTTCGTGGCATTGTTAGCCTCTTCTTCTGGATCTTGATATCGAGAATCCTTTTATATTTCTGGTTTGTCAGTCCTCTGTCTTCGTTCACCGGAGTCTTTGTCTTTTTGTCCTTGAGTTTGGTGATTTTTTCTTCTTTTGATGCCTTGACACAATGTGACAGGTGATACCACGTGGGAGATCCTGTAACTTGGATTGCTGTCCCTGTGCTGCGAAATGGCTGTGCTGCTCAAATGGTCTCTCCTTCATCATGGTTACATGCTGCCATTCCGACATCTCGCCATTCCGACATGGGTCTCCAATTGTCGGAATGGCGACACTTAATTTTTTATCAAACGTCCCACCATTCCGACACTTTTTTCCTCCTATGGTCGGAATGGCGGTATGTTTTTTGTTTTTTTTAACATACCGCCATTCCGACAGTTCCTTTTAATAGCCTATTTTTTACCCAAAACATTTTGCACTAATGATATGCCGGCGCAAATACGCCCTAAAGTTTGGCGCACAAGCTTTGCACATGCAGAGGCCACAGCCTCGCAAACAAACTTTAATAATCTATTATCAAAATCCCCTGAATTTCAAATATAAAAATACAGATATTAATGTAACTCTGGCGAGACTGAAACTGATTAAGCAGAAATACAGTGTCAGTGAGCTGTCACAGCAGCCAGCTGGAGCGGAGCTCTCCACAGAGCCCATGCGTCTTTTGAAAACCACCGCGGACTGCTTCTCCTCCTCCAGTTGCCGAGACTTTGTGTTTTTAATAATGCTTGTCTATAAACATGTGTTAAACATATAAATTGCATGAACAGAAAGAAGGGACTCACCTGTTGAGTAACACACATTTCCTTATACGGAAAGCCTTGTCGGAATGGTGGGACATTTGAACGTCAGAATAGCGGGATGTCGGAATGGTGGGACGTTTGCATGTCGGAATGGTGGTTTGTCGGAATGGTGGTATGTCGGAATGGTGGGATGTCGGAATAGCGGGATGTCGGAATGGCGGGATTTCGGAATGGGTGTTGCCACCCCCTTCATCATATACACAGTTATTTATACATCACCTTCCACCATGAAGCGTTGTCCCTTTTTGTTTCTCTCTTTGTTCTTAAAATGCTGTTATGCATGTCTAAACCAATCCATTAAATTAGATCATTTTGGCAGTAAAGCGATCTACTATGTGCTTGGTCGCAAAGCTGCTCATCTGTGGTAAACAGCTCTTCAGAAAGGCATTCTTCAATTGATTTCACTAATTCTATGTAATAATTTTGTGATTTCCTACAAAACTACACTTCTTCTCCCATCTGTCTGAGTATTTAATATTGTCTGGGTCCCGTTAAAACATGTATTTTTCCCATCTAATTCCTTGTTTGCTTTAAAACAAGTATTCCCCATTTTCTATCCCTTCAGTAGCCAACCAGTTTGTATGGAGTACACTGGAGCAACTTGACTGATCAGTAAAACACTGCTTTTGTTGTCACCGCAAGGCTTCCCCCGTCGGTTGTTTCACTGAGACACTACTGAGTAACTATAACTCAACACAGTTTATACACATAACATTCATATACATACTAACAAACAAACAAACAATTATTTATCGCAATTTTCTCATCTCTGTTTGAACGTACACCCAGGTAAATATTCCTGTAGTCTTCTCATACCGACTATGGACCCATTCATTGTTTAACTTCACTGTTTTGCAAATCCTAATTGAATATTACACATTGACATTGAACTTTACTTGATAAGCAGGTCTTCATTGCATTCAGCAGCCTATATGTGAGCATCTATGTGTAAGCTGTTCTTCTTTGCATTTATTAGCAGCAAGCAATTCTTCATTGCACATGCATATGAAAATAGTAAAACAATTCCAATGCGTTAGCGAAACCTTCTATATCAGGAGTGTCCATCATGATGCTGGGAATAGAACCTCTTTCCCAGAATAGTTCAACCTTCATTACTCAACTGATCATAACTCCGCAATGAGCACATTTCAAAGTATCATTCCTCTACATATATTCAAAAATCTATGTGTAAATGTTTAATATTTCTTATATTTGTTGATGTCATTCTGTGTGCATGTGGCCTAAACCCAATCTCTGTGTGGCAATTTTAATTTAAACAAGTTGAACTCTGCCTCTGATCTTTTAAAAAAGGTGTGTACCAATATCAACCTTTCTCAGGTAATTACTGATCCTACAAAACCAAAGAGATCCTTCAAGGTTGTCCCTGATTGGCTCAATCTTAACAAATCAAAGGTAGAAAATCTGCAGTATCTGAACTTGGTGTTAGTTATCACTGCTCAATAGCCTGTATCAGAATTGCAAAAATGAAAACATTAGGTCCACGCTTGGTATCCAGATCCTGAAACATCTCCATGAGCAGGCTTTTTTTTAACTGATCTGTTGAATAGTTATATGACACTGTTAAAATCCCAGATGAAGATCTAGCACTTGACCATTTTTGTAAATCTTCTAATTCCATAGTTGATAAACACGCCCCTTTTAAAAAGTATAGAACTTAGAACAGGTCTATCCCTGGCTTTCGGCAGAACTGTCTTCTTTACTTTTTTTTCCCCTTGTCCTGTTCAGCATTATGTCAGAAGAATTGTAGTCTGAATACCTTTGATGCCAAACAGATTTGTTTTGCCAAGGGAAGTTTTATAAATGTAAAGCTCCCCTTGATGCCCATTTATTTATTTCTGTTTACAATATATGACATGAACTGAACTGAACCGGACCGGGGGACAAGGAAAGAAGAAGAGGAAAGAAGAGGAAACAGAACAAAAATAGAAACAAAAACCAGACAACCAGCTGCTACACCTGTAAAAAACAAAACAGACAACAATCCATGGCCTATGAGGGGAATCCAGCCTTAGCGCCACCAGGAGCACCTGAAAGCAGACAAGCAGAGAAAAAACAAACACACAAACAAACAAAAACAAGCACAAGAAGCGGCAATCGCATACAACACAGCTGTGGATATAGATGACCTGAGACGACATGATAATACATCAACTGCTTAGTGAACCCCCCCCCCCCCCCCCCCATACCCAAAGAGCCCCGCCCACCAGATGCCACTCAGTGTAACCACCCCCCAAGACCTAATGTGTGTGTGTGAGTGTGTTTGATAAGTACTAATGTCTAAGGTGTAATTAAAACAGGGGCAGGGAACTGCAGAGTGCAACCAAAGGGGACCACCTACGTGGCCCCATCCACTACACCCCACCGAACACACACGCCCCCAAAACCCTTCATGTGTGAGTGTGTGCTGTGTACAGGAGCCAGAAGGGAGAGGGGTATGGGGATATATACCGGGGGAGCTACTCTCCCCCAGAGAGGGCAGCCAGGGACTGGCTGCAATAGGCATCCCCGCTACCTGGGAGCCAACAATGGGCAGGAGGGCCTGATGTCCACCAGGCTCGGGGCCTGCAGCGACCATACTCCGGGAGCTACTGTACCCCCAGAAGGTACCCATCCCGCCCCACCCCACTCAACCCAACCCCACCCAGGAGGACCACTACAAAAAACAAACAAACAACATCAAAAAACAAACAAACAAACAACCCGGTCACACCAGTCGCAGCAGCCTGGGCCTGAGACCCACCATCACCCAGCAACCCACCACCACCACTATGTGATAAAACTAATCAGAGGGGACCAGAGAGAATGAAATTCAGCCAATTGATGTTTTGAGGAGGCAGACATTGTTTCCATGCTAATATAATCTAAAAGAAAATTTCTAAACTGGTTAATACACAGATTGTTCTTCGCTTTCCAGTTCATGAGAATAGTTTTCTTTGCGATACATAACACTGTGACAACCATGTGTGCTGAGTTAATTTCCATGTTGATGTTGTCTAAGTCACCCAGTATGCACAGTGTGGGGCATGCAGGGATGCTACACTTTAGCCATGTTGATAGGTCCTCACAGACTTCAAGCCAGAACTTCTGGACAGGCGCAGAAAACCACAAAGCGTGTGCATAATCATCAGGTGTGTTATCTGTGCAATGTGAGCAGATGTTTGAGTGTGTTAGACCCATCCTGAACATCCTTTGTCCTGTATAGTGTGTTCTATGAAGGATTTTGTATTGTATGTGCTGTAAATTAGGATTTCAAGTCTTTATGAAGGTGTTCAAACATATTTGTGGTTAGAAGCTATGACCAGAACTGATGGATAAATCTGCCTCCCATTTTGAGGATGGAAGAGACATTGTGTCATCTATCTTAGACAATAATTTATATATTTTTGATAGTAGTTTTGGGGTACAGATGCTTAGAAATTCTGCTACCCTAGTCGGGGGTTGTAAGTCTGGTTGGTGGAGGATATATCCATCCATCCATCCATCCATCATCTGCCGCTTATCCGGGGGTCGGGTCGCGGGGGCAGCAGCTTGAGCAGAGAAACCCAGACGTCTCTGTCCCCGGCCACTTCCTCCAGCTCTTCCGGGGGGACCCCGGGGCGTTCCCAGGCCAGCCGAGAGACATAGTCTCTCCAACGTGTCCTGGGTCTCCCCCGGGGTCTCCTCCCAGTGCGACGTGCCCGGAACACCTCCCCAGGGAGGCGCCCAGGGGGCATCCTAACCAGATGCCCGAGCCACCTCATCTGACTCCTCTCAATGCGGAGGAGCAGCGGTTCTACTCCGAGCCCCTCCCGGATGACTGAGCTTCTCACCCTATCTCTAAGGGAGAGCCCAGACACCCTGCGGAGGAAACCCATTTCGGCCGCTTGTATTCGCGATCTTGTTCTTTCGGTCACTACCCACAACTCGTGACCATAGGTGAGGATGGGAACGTAGATTGACCAGTAAGTAGAGAGCTTCGCCTTCTGGCTCAGCTCCCTCTTCACAACGACGGGTCGGTGCAGAGCCTGCAACACTGCAGGCGCCGCACCGATCCGCCCGTCAATCTCCCGCTCCATTCGTCCGTCACTCGTGAACAAGACCCCGAGATACTGGAACTCCTCCTCTTGGGGAAGGATCTCATTCCCGACCCGGAGAGAGCATTCCACCCTTTTCCGGCTGAGAACCATAGTCTCGGATTTGGAGGTGCTGATTCTCATCCCAGCCGCTTCACACTCGGCTGCGAATCACTCCAGTGAGAGCTGAAGGTCACGGCCTGACGACGCTAACAGAACCACATCATCTGCAAAAAGCAGAGACCCGATTCTGAGGTCGCCAAATGGGACACTCTCAACGCCCTGGCTCCGCCTAGAAATTCTGTCCATAAAAGTTAGGAACAGAATCGGTGACAAAGGGCAGCCCTGACGGAGTCCAACTCTCACCGGAAACGTATCCGACTTACTGCCGGCAATGCGGACCAAACTCTGGCACCGGTCATACAGAGACCGAACGGCCCCTATCAAGGGGTCCGGCACTCCATATTCCCGGAGCACCCCCCACAGGACTCCACGAGGGACACGGTCGAACGCTTTTTCCAAGTCCACAAAACACATGTAGACTGGTTGGGCGAACTCCCATGCACCCTCCAGGATCCTGCCGAGGGTATAGAGCTGGTCCACTGTTCCACGGCCAGGACGAAAGCCACACTGCATCTCCTGAATCCGAGGCTCGATTATCCGACGGATCCTCCTCTCCAATACCCCCGAATAGACCTTACCAGGGAGGCTGAGGAGTGTGATACCCCTATAGTTGGAACACACCCTCCGGTCCCCCTTTTTAAAGAGGGGGACCACCACCCCAATCTGCCAGTCCAGAGGCACTGTCCCCGATGTCCACGCGATACTGCAGAGGCGTGTCAGCCAAGACAGCCCTACAACATCCAGAGCCTTGAGAAACTCAGGACGGACCTCATCCACCCCCGGGGCCTTGCCACCGAGGAGCTTTTTAACCACCTCGGCAACCTCAGCCCCAGAAATGGGAGGCCCCGTCTCCGAGCTCTCCGACTCTGCCTCTTCCGAGCACGTGTTGGTAGGATTGTGGAGTTCCTCGAAGTACTCCCCCCACCGACTCACAACATCCCTAGTTGAGGTCAGCAAAGCCCCGTCCCCACTGTAAACAGTGTTGACTGTGAGCCGCTTCCCCCCCCCTGAGACGCCGGATGGTGGACCAGAATCTTTTCGAGGCCGTCCGGAAATCGTTCTCCATGGTCTCACCGAACTCCTCCCAGGCCCGAGTTTTTGCCTCAGCAACCGCCGAAGCCGTGGCCCGTCTGGCCCGTCGGTACCTATCAGCTTCTTCCAGGGTCCCACTGGCCAAAAAGGCCCGATAGGACTCCTTCTTCAGCTTAACGGCTTCCCTCACCACTGGTGTCCACCAGCAGGTTCGAGGGTTGCCGCCACGACAGGCACCGACCACCTTACGGCCACAACTCCGACCAGCTGCCTCGGCAATGGAGTCACGGAACATGGCCCATTCGGACTCAATGTCCCCCACCTCAAATATGGTTGAAGCTCTGCCGGAGGTGGGAGTTAAAGCTCCTTCTGACGGGGGATTCTGACAAACGCTCCCAGCAGACCCTCACAATACGTTTGGGCCTGCCAGGTCTGATCGGCATCCTCCCCCACCAGCGGAGCCAACTCACCACCAGGTGGTGATCAGTTGACAGCTCCGCCCCTCTCTTCACCCGAGTGTCCAGGACATACGGCCGCAAGTCCGATGATACAACCACAAAGTCGATCATCGAACTGCGGCCAAGGGTGTCCTGGTGCCAAGTGCACATATGGACACCCTTATGCCTGAACATGGTGTTCGTTATGGACAGTCTATGACTGGCACAGAAGTCCAACAACATAACACCCCTCTGATTCAGATCGGGGGGGCCGTTCCTCCCAATCACACCCCTCCAGGTCTCACTCTCATTGCCCACGTGAGCATTGAAGTCCCCCAGCAGAATGAGGGAGTCTCCGGTAGGAGCATTCTCCAGTGCCTCCCCCAGAGACTCCAAAAAGGGTAGGTACTCTGAACTGCTGTTTGGCGCATAGGCACAAACAACAGTCAGGACTCGTCCCCCCACCCAAAGGCGGAGGGAGGCTACCCTCTCGTTCACTGGGGTAAACCCCAATGTACTGGCACACAGCCGGGGGGCAATAAGTATGCCCACACCTGCTCTGCGCCTCTCACCACGGGCAACTCCAGAGTGGAAGAGAGTCCAACCCCTCTCAAGAGTACTGGTTCCAGATCCCAAGCCGTGCGTCGAGGTGAGTCCGACTATATCTAACGGTCTGATGAAGTTTCAACAATAAACAACAAACTTTGTATTATGAGAAAGAACCAGACTCATTCTTTAGAATTCCGAAAATAAGCTCTATTTTACGAGTTATGCACGAATTCGGATTCTCCTATAAAACGAATTCCTTAACTCAAACCAAGTTAAGACTGCTTTGTCCTTCATATTTATTCATGTCTAATCAAGTTTCAATGATAAACAAAGTTGTACTTTTTAGAATGAGAAAGAACTTCTTCAGCAATAAGCATCTCTCGACAAATGACGAAATACAGATTTTGCTATAAAATTAATTGCTATCAGCCTGACTTAAAACTGTTTGTCTTCCTTATTTATCCACTTCAAATCAAGTTTCAACAATTAAAAAAATTTTGTAGTTTGAGAAAGAACAACTTAATCTTGAGCAATCAGTATAAAAAGAAGGTAAGCAAAGGTGCGAATGTCAAACCATACATGATCAAAACAGGGAGCGGAGGTGTTTGGCTGAGACAAGGTGTGAATGTCCACCCATAATTAATGAAAAGCGGGCAACAAGTAGGTTCGAATGCCCAAGCATACATCATCAAAAGCAGGAGTGGATATGTTCGGCTACAAGAAGGTTTGAACGTCTGACCATAGTTTGTAAAAAGCGGGTAAGAAAAGGTTCGAATGCCCGAACATACACCATCAAAGGAGGGAGCGGAGGTGTTCCGCTGTAAGAAGGTGTTAATGTCCGACCATAGTTGGTAAAAAACGGGTAAGAAAAGGTTAAAATACCCGACTGTACACAATCAGTAACGGGTGCGGAGTTGTTCGGCTACTAAAAGGTGTGAAAGTCCGACCATGGTTTGTAAAAAGCGGGTAAGAAAAGGTGCGAATGCCCGAAAATGTATGATCAAAAGAGGGAGCGGAGGTGTTCGGCTGCAAGAAGGTGTGAATGTACACCCATAATTACTGAAAAATGGGTAAGAAAAGGTGCGAATGCCCAACTATACATAATCAAAAGCAGGAGTGGATGTGTTCGGCTCCAAGAAGGGTTGAATGTCTGACCATAGTTTGTAAAAAGCAGGTAAGAAAAGGTTTGACTGCCCGAACATACACCATCAAAAGAGGGAGCGGAGGTGTTCCGCTGTAAGAAGGTGTGAATGTCCGACCATAGTTGGTAAAAAGCGGGTAAGAAAAGGTTAAAATACCCGACTGTACACAATCAAAAGCGGGAGCGGAGTTGTTCGGCTACTAAAAGATGTGAAAGTCCGACTATGGTTTGTAAAAAGCGGGTAAGAAAAGGTGCTAATGCCCGACAATGTATGATCAAAAGAGGGAGTGGAGGTTTTCGGCTGTAAGAAGGTCTGAATGTCCAACTATATTTTGTAAAATCCGGGTAAGAAAAGGCTTGAAAGCCCGACTATACACCATCATAAGCGGGAGAGGAGGTGTTCGGCTGCAAGAAGGTGTGAATGGCCACCCATAATTACTGAAAAATGGGTATGAAAAGGTGCGAATGCCCAAACATACATCATCAAAAGCAGGAGTGGATGTGTTGGACTACAAGAAGGTTTGAAAGTCCCACCATGGTTTGTAAAAAACGGGTAAGAAAAGGTGCGAATGCCCGACAATGTATGATCAAAAGAGGGAGCGGAGGTTTTTGGCTACAAGAAGGTTTGAATGTCCGACCATAGTTTGTAAAAAGCGGGTAAGAAAAGGTTCAAATGCCTGACAATACACCATCAAAAGCGGGAGCGGAGATGTTCCGCTGTAAGACGGTGTGAATGTCCGACCATAGTTGGTAAAAAGCGGGTAAGAAAAGGTTCGAATGCCCGAACATACACCATCAAAGGAGGGAGCGGAGGTGTTCCGCTGTAAGAAGGTGTTAATGTCCGACCATAGTTGGTAAAAAACGGGTAAGAAAAGGTTAAAATACCCGACTGTACACAATCAGTAACGGGTGCGGAGTTGTTCGGCTACTAAAAGGTGTGAAAGTCCGACCATGGTTTGTAAAAAGCGGGTAAGAAAAGGTCCGAATGCCCGAAAATGTATGATCAAAAGAGGGAGCGGAGGTGTTCGGCTGCAAGAAGGTGTGAATGTACACCCATAATTACTGAAAAATGGGTAAGAAAAGGTGCGAATGCCCAACTATACATAATCAAAAGCAGGAGTGGATGTGTTCGGCTCCAAGAAGGGTTGAATGTCTGACCATAGTTTGTAAAAAGCAGGTAAGAAAAGGTTTGACTGCCCGAACATACACCATCAAAAGAGGGAGCGGAGGTGTTCCGCTGTAAGAAGGTGTGAATGTCCGACCATAGTTGGTAAAAAGCGGTTAAGAAAAGGTTAAAATACCCGACTGTACACAATCAAAAGCGGGAGCGGAGTTGTTCGGCTACTAAAAGATGTGAAAGTCCGACTATGGTTTGTAAAAAGCGGGTAAGAAAAGGTGCTAATGCCCGACAATGTATGATCAAAAGAGGGAGTGGAGGTTTTCGGCTGTAAGAAGGTCTGAATGTCCAACTATATTTTGTAAAATCCGGGTAAGAAAAGGCTTGAAAGCCGGACTATACACCATCATAAGCGGGAGAGGAGGTGTTCGGCTGCAAGAAGGTGTGAATGGCCACCCATAATTACTGAAAAATGGGTATGAAAAGGTGCGAATGCCCAAACATACATCATCAAAAGCAGGAGTGGATGTGTTGGACTACAAGAAGGTTTGAAAGTCCCACCATGGTTTGTAAAAAACGGGTAAGAAAAGGTGCGAATGCCCGACAATGTATGATCAAAAGAGGGAGCGGAGGTTTTTGGCTACAAGAAGGTTTGAATGTCCGACCATAGTTTGTAAAAAGCGGGTAAGAAAAGGTTCAAATGCCTGACAATACACCATCAAAAGCGGGAGCGGAGATGTTCCGCTGTAAGACGGTGTGAATGTCCGACCATAGTTGGTAAAAAGCGGGTAAGAAAAGGTTCAAATGCCTGACAATACACCATCAAAAGCGGGAGCGGAGATGTTCCGCTGTAAGACGGTGTGAATGTCCGACCATAGTTGGTAAAAAGCGGGTAAGAAAAGGTTAAAATACCCGACTGTACACAATCAATAGCGGGAGCGGAGTTGTTCGGCTACAAGAAGGTGTGAAAGTCCAACCATGGTTTGTAAAAAGCTGCTAAGAAAGGCTTCGAATGCCCGAATATATACCATCAAAAGCGGAAGCGGAGGTGTTCGGCTGCAAGAATGTGTGAACGTCCGACCAAAGTTTGTAAAAAGCAGTTAAGAAAAGGTTCGAATATCCAACCAAACATAATCAAAAGCGGGAGCAGAGCTGTTCGACTGCAAGTAGGTGTGAATGTCCAGCCATAATTACTCACAAACGGGTAAGAAAAGGTAGTATTGCCAGACCATACATGATCAAAACAGGGAGCTGAGGTGGTTCAGCACCAAGGTGTGAATGTCTGACTATAGTTTGTAAAAAGCGGGTAAGATAAGGTGCGAATGCCCGACAATGTATGATCAAAAGAGGGAGCAGAGGTTTTCGGCTGCAAGAAGGTCTGAATGTCCATCCAAAATTCCTGAGAAATGGGTAAAAAATAGGTGCGAATGCCAAACCATACATCATCAAAAGCAGGAGTGGATGTGTTCGGCTACAAGAAGATTTGAATGTCCATCAATAATTGCTTTAAAACATGAAAGAAAATTTTCGAATATCAAACCGCACATGATCATAAGCGGGAGAGGAGTTGTTCAGCTGCAAGAAGGTGTGAATGTCCACCCATAATTACTGAAAAATGGGTAAGAAAAGGTGAAAATGCCCAACCATACATCATCAAAAGCAGGAGTGGATGTGTTCGGCTACAAGAAGGTTTGAATGTCTGACCATAGTTTGTAATAAGCGGGTAAGAAAAGGTTCGAATGCCCGAACATAGACCATCAAAAGAGGGAGCGGAGGTGTTCCGCTGTAAGAAGGTGTAAATGTCCGACCATAGTTGGTAAAAAGCGGGTAAGAAAAGGTTAAAATACCCGACTGTACACAATCAATAGCGGGAGCGGAGTTGTTTGGCTACAAGAAGGTGTGAAAGTCCGACCACGGTTTGTAAAAAGCGGGTAAGAAAAGGTTCGAATGCCGGAATATATACCATCAAAAGTGGAAGTGGATGTGTTCGGCTGCAAGAAGGTGTGAACGTCCGACCAAAGTTTGTAAAAAGCAGTTAAGAAAAGGTTCGAATATCCAACCAAACATAATCAAAAGCGGGAGCAGAGCTGTTCGACTGCAAGTAGGTGTGAATGTCCAGCCATAATTACTCACAAACGGGTAAGAAAAGGTAGTATTGCCAGACCATACATGATCAAAACAGGGAGCTGAGGTGGTTCAGCACCAAGGTGTGAATGTCTGACTATAGTTTGTAAAAAGCGGGTAAGATAAGGTGCGAATGCCCGACAATGTATGATCAAAAGAGGGAGCAGAGGTTTTCGGCTGCAAGAAGGTCTGAATGTCCATCCAAAATTCCTGAGAAATGGGTAAAAAATAGGTGCGAATGCCAAACCATACATCATCAAAAGCAGGAGTGGATGTGTTCGGCTACAAGAAGATTTGAATGTCCATCAATAATTGCTTTAAAACATGAAAGAAAATTTTCGAATATCAAACCGCACATGATCATAAGCGGGAGAGGAGTTGTTCAGCTGCAAGAAGGTGTGAATGTCCACCCATAATTACTGAAAAATGGGTAAGAAAAGGTGAAAATGCCCAACCATACATCATCAAAAGCAGGAGTGGATGTGTTCGGCTACAAGAAGGTTTGAATGTCTGACCATAGTTTGTAATAAGCGGGTAAGAAAAGGTTCGAATGCCCGAACATAGACCATCAAAAGAGGGAGCGGAGGTGTTCCGCTGTAAGAAGGTGTAAATGTCCGACCATAGTTGGTAAAAAGCGGGTAAGAAAAGGTTAAAATACCCGACTGTACACAATCAATAGCGGGAGCGGAGTTGTTTGGCTACAAGAAGGTGTGAAAGTCCGACCACGGTTTGTAAAAAGCGGGTAAGAAAAGGTTCGAATGCCGGAATATATACCATCAAAAGTGGAAGTGGATGTGTTCGGCTGCAAGAAGGTGTGAACGTCCGACCAAAGTTTGTAAAAAGCAGTTAAGAAAAGGTTCGAATATCCAACCAAACATAATCAAAAGCGGGAGCAGAGCTGTTCGACTGCAAGTAGGTGTGAATGTCCAGCCATAATTACTCACAAACGGGTAAGAAAAGGTAGTATTGCCAGACCATACATGATCAAAACAGGGAGCTGAGGTGGTTCAGCACCAAGGTGTGAATGTCTGACTATAGTTTGTAAAAAGCAGGTAAGATAAGGTGCGAATGCCCGACAATGTATGATCAAAAGAGGGAGCAGAGGTTTTCGGCTGCAAGAAGGTCTGAATGTCCATCCAAAATTCCTGAGAAATGGGTAAAAAATAGGTGCGAATGCCAAACCATACATCATCAAAAGCAGGAGTGGATGTGTTCGGCTACAAGAAGATTTGAATGTCCATCAATAATTGCTTTAAAACATGAAAGAAAATTTTCGAATATCAAACCGCACATGATCATAAGCGGGAGAGGAGTTGTTCAGCTGCAAGAAGGTGTGAATGTCCACCCATAATTACTGAAAAATGGGTAAGAAAAGGTGAAAATGCCCAACCATACATCATCAAAAGCAGGAGTGGATGTGTTCGGCTACAAGAAGGTTTGAATGTCTGACCATAGTTTGTAATAAGCGGGTAAGAAAAGGTTCGAATGCCCAAACATAGACCATCAAAAGAGGGAGCGGAGGTGTTCCGCTGTAAGAAGGTGTAAATGTCCGACCATAGTTGTTAAAAAGCGGGTAAGAAAAGGTTAAAATACCCGACTGTACACAATCAATAGCGGGAGCGGAGTTGTTTGGCTACAAGAAGGTGTGAAAGTCCGACCACGGTTTGTAAAAAGCGGGTAAGAAAAGGTTCGAATGCCGGAATATATACCATCAAAAGTGGAAGTGGATGTGTTCGGCTGCAAGAAGGTGTGAACGTCCGACCAAAGTTTGTAAAAAGCAGTTAAGAAAAGGTTCGAATATCCAACCAAACATAATCAAAAGCGGGAGCAGAGCTGTTCGACTGCAAGTAGGTGTGAATGTCAGATCATAATTTGCAAAAAGCTGATGAGAAAGGGTGAGAATGCCCGGCTATACACCATCAAATGCGGGAGTGGAAGTGTTCGGCTGTGAGTAGGTGTGAATGTCCGACCATAATTGCTGAAAAATGTGTTAGAAGAGACTAGAATGCCGGACAAGACATCATCAAATATGGGAGCGGAGTTGTTCGGCTGTGAGTAAGGTTGAATCTCCGAGCATAGTTTGTAAAAAGGGGGTAAGAATAGGTTCGAATGCCCGAACATACACTATCAAAACAGGGAGCTGAGGTGGCTCAGCTGCAAGGTGTGAATGTCTGACTATAGTTTGTAAATAAGGTGCGAATGCCCAACAATGTATAATCAAAAGAGGGAGCGGAGGTTTTCGGCTACAAGAAGGTTTGAATGTCCGACCATAGTTTGTAAAAAGCGGGTAAGAAAAGGTTCAAGCGCCTGACTATACACCATCAAAAGCGGGAGCAGAGGTGTTCCGCTGTAAGACGGTGTGAATGTCCGACCATATTTGGTAAAAAGCGGGTAAGAAAAGGTTAAAATACCCGACTGTACACAATCAATAGCGGGAGAGGAGGTGTTCAGCTGCAAGAAGGTGTGAATGTCCACCCATAATTACTGAAAATTGGGTAAGAAAAGGTGCGAATGCCCAACCATACATTATCAAAAGCAGGTGTGAATGTCAGATCATAATTTGCAAAAAGCTGATGAGAAAGGGTGAGAATGCCCGACTATACACCATCAAATGCGGGAGCGGAGTTGTTCGGCTGTGAGTAAGTGTGAATGTCCGACCATAATTGCTGAAAAATGTGTTAGAAAAGGTAAGAATGCCGGTCCATACATCATCAAAAGCGGGAGAGGTGGTGTTCGGCTGCAAGTAGGTGTGAATGTCCAGCCATAATTACTAACAAACGGGTAAGAAAAGGTAGTATTGCCATACCATACATGATCAAAACAGGGAGCGGAGGTGGTTCAGCTGCAAGAAGGTGTGAATGTCCGACTAAAGTTCAAATATATTAACAAAAGCGGGAGGAGAGGTCTTCGGATGAGAGTGGTTGAGAATTTCCAAAAATAATCTATAAAATGCGGTGAAAAAAAAGGTGTGATAGAACACTAAAAGGTGGAGCGGAAGTGTTCGGCTGCAAGAAGGTGTGAACGTCCGACCAAAGTTTGTAAGAAGCAGTTAAGAAAAGGTTCGAATATCCAACCAAACATAATCAAAAGCGGGAGCAGAGCTGTTCGACTGCAAGTAGGTGTGAATGTCCAGCCATAATTACTCACAAACGGGTAAGAAAAGGTAGTATTGCCAGACCATACATGATCAAAACAGGGAGCTGAGGTGGTTCAGCACCAAGGTGTGAATGTCTGACTATAGTTTGTAAAAAGCGGGTAAGATAAGGTGCGAATGCCCGACAATGTATGATCAAAAGAGGGAGCAGAGGTTTTCGGCTGCAAGAAGGTCTGAATGTCCACCCAAAATTCCTGAGAAATGGGTAAAAGATAGGTGCGAATGCCAAACCATACATCATCAAAAGCAGGAGTGGATGTGTTCGGCTACAAGAAGATTTGAATGTCCATCAATAATTGCTTTAAAACATGAAAGAAAATTTTCGAATATCAAACCGCACATGATCATAAGCGGGAGAGGAGTTGTTCAGCTGCAAGAAGGTGTGAATGTCCACCCATAATTACTGAAAAATGGGTAAGAAAAGGTGAAAATGCCCAACCATACATCATCAAAAGCAGGAGTGGATGTGTTCGGCTACAAGAAAGTTTGAATGTCTGACCATAGTTTGTAATAAGCGGGTAAGAAAAGGTTTGAATGCCCGAACATAGACCATCAAAAGAGGGAGCGGAGGTGTTCCGCTGTAAGAAGGTGTAAATGTCCGACCATAGTTGGTAAAAAGCGGGTAAGAAAAGGTTAAAATACCCGACTGTACACAATCAATAGCGGGAGCGGAGTTGTTCGGCTACAAGAAGGTGTGAAAGTCCAACCATCGTTTGTAAAAAGCTGGTAAGAAAAGTTTCGAATGCCCGAATATATACCATCAAAAGCGGAAGCGGAGGTGTTCGGCTGCAAGAAGGTGTGAACGTCCGACCAAAGTTGGCAAAAAGCAGTAAAGAAAAGGTTCGAATATCCAAACATAATTAAAAGCGAGAGAGATTGTGTTCAGCTGCAAGTAGGTGTCAATATCCAGCCATAATTACTCACAAACGGGTAAGAAACGTGCATGCAGAACGTATGAAAAGAAGCTTATTCTCGGATTCCTGATCCTTCAGTGTTGCTTTTTCTTCTACTGCAAAATACAATGTTGTTCTTTGTTGAAGTCGATCTAGACATTGATAAATATGAAGGACAAATCAGTTTTAACTTGGTTTGAGTGAAGGAATTCATTTTATACATAAAATCCCAAATCATGCAGAACGTATGAAAATAAGCTTATTCTCGGATTACTGATCCTTCAGTGTTGCTCTTTCTTCTGCTGCAAAATCCAGTGTTGTTCTTTGTTGAAGTCAATCTAGACATTGAGAAATATGAAGGACAAAGCAGTTTTAACATAGTTTGAGTGAAGGCATTCATTTATAGTAAAATCAATAATCGTGCAGAACTCATGAAAATAAGCTTATTCTCGGATTCCTAAAACTTTTGATTTGCTCTTTCTTTACTGCAAAGTACAATGTTGTTCTTTGTTGAAGTCGATCTAGACATTGATAAATATGAAGGACAAAGCAGTTTTCACTTGGTTTGAGTGAAGGATTTGCAGCTGAAAACCTCCCGCTCCCGCTTTTGATTGTGTATAGTCGGAATTTCGAGCCTTTTCTTACCCGGTTTTTAGAAATTATGGTTGGACATTCAGACCTTGCAGCCGAAGACCTCCACTCCCTCTTTTGATCATATATTGTCGGGCATTCGCACCTTGTCTTACCCGCTTTTTACAAACTATAGTCAGACATTCACACCTTGCAGCTGAACCACCTCAGCTCCCTGTTTTGATCATGTATGGTCTGGCAATACTACCTTTTCTTACCCGTTTGTGAGTAATTATGGCTGGACATTCACACCTACTTGCAGTCGAACACCTCCGCTTCCGCTTTTGATGGTATATATTCGGGCATTCGAACATTTTCTTACCAGCTTTTTACAAACCATGGTTGGACTTTCACACCTTCTTGTAGCCGAACAACTCCGCTCCCCCTATTGATTGTGTACAGTCGGGTATTTTAACCTTTTCTTACACGTTTTTTACCAACTATGGTCGGACATTCACACCTTCTTACAGCGGAACACCTCCGCTCCCTCTTTTGATGGTGTATGTTTGGGCATTCGAACCTTTTCTTACCCGCTTTTTACAAACTATGCTCGGACATTCAAACCTTCTTGTAGCCGAACACATCCACTCCTGCTTTTGATGATGTATGGTTGGGCATTCAAACCTACTTGTTGCCCGCTTTTCATTAATTTTGGGTGGACATTCACACCTTGTCACAGCCAAACACCTCCGCTCCCTGTTTTGATCATGTATGGTTGGACATTCGCACCTTTTCTCACCCGCTTTTTGCCAACTATGGTCGGCTGTTCACAGCTTCCTCTCCACCATACTTGTATGGTGGGATATTCACACCCACTTGCATCCGAAGACCTTTTGTTGATATTTAGTCGGTCATTCGCAGCTTACCCGCTTTTGGCAAACTATGGCCTTCATGCAGCCAAACACCTCTGATCTCGCTTTTGATGATGTAAGGTTGGGCATTCAGACCTTGCTTCACCTGCTTTTCACCAAATATAGTCGGACATTCACACCTTCTTGCAGCCGAACACTTCCGCTCCACCTTTTAGTGTTCTATCACACCTTTTTTTTCACCGCATTTTATAGATTATGGTTGGAAATTCTCAACCACTCTCATCCGAAGACCTCTCCTCCCGCTTTTGTTAATATATTTGAACTTTAGTCGGACATTCACACCTTCTTGCAGCTGAACCACCTCCGCTCCCTGTTTTGATCATGTATGGTCTGGCAATACTACCTTTTCTTACCCGTTTGTTAGTAATTATGGCTGGACATTCAAACCTACTTGCAGCCGAACACCACCTCTCCCGCTTTTGATGATGTATGGACCGGCATTCTTACCTTTTCTAACACATTTTTCAGCAATTATGGTCGGAGATTCACACTTACTCACAGCCGAACAACTCCGCTCCCGCATTTGATGGTGTATAGTCGGGCATTCTCACCCTTTCTCATCAGCTTTTTGCAAATTATGATCTGACATTCACACCTGCTTTTGATAATGTATGGTTGGGCATTCGCACCTTATTTACAAACTATAGTCAGACATTCACACCTTGCAGCTGAGCCACCTCAGCTCCCTGTTTTGATAGTGTATGTTCGGGCATTCAAACCTATTCTTACCCCCTTTTTACAAACTATGCTCGGAGATTCACACCTACTCACAGCCGAACAACTCCGCTCCCGTATTTGATGATGTCTTGTCCGGCATTCTAGTCTCTTCTAACACATTTTTCAGCAATTATGGTTGGACATTCACACCTACTCACAGCCGAACACTTCCGCTCCCGCATTTGATGGTGTATAGCCGGGCATTCTCACCCTTTCTCATCAGCTTTTTGCAAATTATGATCTGACATTCACACCTACTTGCAGTCGAACAGCTCTGCTCCCGCTTTTGATTATGTTTGGTTGGATATTCGAACCTTTTCTTAACTGCTTTTTACAAACTTTGGTCGGACGTTCACACCTTCTTGCAGCCGAACACATCCACTTCCACTTTTGATGGTATATATTCGGGCATTCGAACCTTTTCTTACCCGCTTTTTACAAACCGTGGTCGGACTTTCACACCTTCTTGTAGCCAAACAACTCCGCTCCCCCTATTGATTGTGTACAGTCGGGTATTTTAACCTTTTCTTACCCGTTTTTTACCAACTATGGTCGGACATTTACACCTTCTTACAGCGGAACACCTCCGCTCCCTCTTTTGAATGTCTATGTTCGGGCATTCAAACCTTTTCTTACCCGCTTTTTACAAACTATGGTCGGACATTCAAACTTTCTTGTAGCCGAACACATCCACTCCTGCTTTTGATGATGTATGGTTGGGCATTTTCACCTTTTCTTACCCATTTTTCAGTAATTATGGGTGGACATTCACACCTTCTTGCAGCTGAACAACTCCTCTCCCGCTTATGATCATGTGCGGTTTGATATTCGAAAATTTTCTTTCATGTTTTAAAGCAATTATTGATGGACATTCAAATCTTCTTTTAGCCGAACACATCCACTCCTGCTTTTGATGATGTATGGTAACCTTTTCTTACCCGCTTTTTACAAACTATGGTCGGATATTCAAACCTTCTTGTAGCCAAAACACTCCGCTCCCTCTTTTGATCATACATTGTCGGGCATTCGCACCTTATCTTACCCGCTTTTTACAAACTATAGTCAGACATTCACACCTTGCAGCTGAACCACCTCCGCTCCCTGTTTTGATCATGTATGGTCTGGCAATACTACCTTTTCTTACCCGTTTGTGAGTAATTAATCCCAAAATATTGAGCATAAAATAAGTCTTTATGCTGATGATGTATTACTTTTCCTTCAGAACTCACAGACGTCTCTCAGTCAGACGATCACACTCATAAATAAATTCTCAGCACTTTCTGACTACTCTATCAACTGGTCTAAGACCACAGTTCTGCCCATTAACTGTAGGGTCCATAATATACCTGCGATCACTTTACAGTCAGGAAATATTAGATATTTAGGCATAAACATTTCCTCCAGGCTCTCAGAGCTAACAAAGCTAAATTATGTGCAATTATTAAAGACAGTAGAGGACGATCTCTCGTTGGAAGTCCTTACCTATATCACTTATGGGGAGAGTTACATCCATTAAAATGATGATACTACCAAAAGTTAACTATTTGTTCTCAATGATCCCCATAAAACCATCTGCTACTTGGTTTAAGTCACTAGATTCATGCATCTCCAAATTTCTGTGGAAAAACAAACCACCACGTATTAGTTTAAAAACCCTACAGAAGACCAAGGACAGTGGTGGATTAGATTTACCTCATTTTCAGCACTATTCCTTAGACAATAGGTTACAATATATATCAAAATGGTTTAAACCTTGTTGTTGTCACAGTTCCCAGAGACGTTGTAATCGTTGAGGATTCTATATTCACCCCCTCATTAGAGGCACGTAATGCAGATTGATGACACTGAATCTTCTTCTCTGTTCATTGCTGGCATCATTCCCAGCATCGTAAGTGTTCGTGGCATTGTTAGCCTCTTCTTCTGGATCTTGATATCGAGAATCCTTTTGTATTTCTGGTTTGTCAGTCCTCTGTCTTCGTTCACCGGAGTCTTTGTCTTTTTGTCCTTGAGTTTGGTGATTTTTTCTTCTTTTGATGCCTTGACACAATGTGACAGGTGATACCACGTGGGAGATCCTGTAACTTGGATTGCTGTCCCTGTGCTGCGAAATGGCTGTGCTGCTCAAATGGTCTCTCCTTCATCATGGTTACATGCTGCCATTCCGACATCTCGCCATTCCGACATGGGTCTCCAATTGTCGGAATGGCGACACTTAATCTTTTATCAAACGTCCCACCATTCCGACACTTTTTTCCTCCTATGGTCGGAATGGCGGTATGTTTTTTGTTTTTTTTAACATACCGCCATTCCGACAGTTCCTTTTAATAGTCTATTTTTTACCCAAAACATTTTGCACTAATGATATGCCAGGCCCCAGCCGCCCAGACATGGGCCGTGCACTGGACCTGGGCCCCAGGAGCCCGAGCGCCCCCAAACCCCCCGGCAGAGGCCCCACCCAATACCCAGGAGGGCCAAGCGCCCCAGACAGCCACAAAGTGGGTCAGCGCCTGCCCCAGCGCCCCTGGCCAAGTGCCCTGGGAGTCAAGACGTGCCCACAGGTGGGTGAAGTCGCGAGCAGTGGGGAGAGGCAACGCTGATGCCCCATCGGGAGAAACACAGGCAGGCCAGGCGACAGCAAGTCCCAGATCCAGGCCCAATCATTACCACACACACTTTCACGCCCCATACATCCACACATCCACACATCCTACCTCCCTCGACTCTGCTGGGGTGTAGTGCAGCGGGCACACCAGGAGGCCAGCAACCCCCCAGCCACCACAGACCCCGAACCAGCAGAACAATTAATTAATCCTCCTGGCCCCTCCTGCCCCGAGCAGACACCAGGAAGCAGGGGTGTGCGAAGAAGACCCCTCCCCTCACCCTTCTGGCTCTTCAATATTTTCTAATAGTGAGCAATTAAAATTGAGGGGCAGCCAAACTTGTAGAACTGGGAGCGCGGCACTCTGGGCAGCCTACATACCCAAAGAGCCCCGCCCACCAGATGCCACTCAGTGTAACCACCCCCCAAGACCTAATGTGTGTGTGTGAGTGTGTTTGATAAGTAGTAATGTCTAAGGTGTAATTAAAACAGGGGCAGGGAACTGCAGAGTGCAACCAAAGGGGACCACCTACGTGGCCCCATCCACTACACCCCACCGAACACACACGCCCCCAAAACCCTTCATGTGTGAGTGTGTGCTGTGTACAGGAGCCAGAAGGGAGAGGGGTATGGGGATATATACCGGGGGAGCTACTCTCCCCCAGAGAGGGCAGCCAGGGACTGGCTGCAATAGGCATCCCCGCTACCTGGGAGCCAACAATGGGCAGGAGGGCCTGATGTCCACCAGGCTCTGGGCCTGCAGCGACCATATTCCGGGAGCTACTGTACCCCCAGAAGGTACCCATCCCGCCCCACCCCACTCAACCCAACCCCACCCAGGAGGACCACTACAAAAAACAAACAAACAACATCAAAAAACAAACAAACAAACAACCCGGTCACACCAGTCGCAGCAGCCCGGGCCTGAGACCCACCATCACCCAGCAACCCACCACCACCACTATGTGATAAAACTAATCAGAGGGGACCAGAGAGAATGAAATTCAGCCAATTGATGTTTTGAGGAGGCAGACATTGTTTCCATGCTAATATAATCTAAAAGAAAATTTCTAAACTGGTTAATACACAGATTGTTCTTCGCTTTCCAGTTCATGAGAATAGTTTTCTTTGCGATACATAACACTGTGACAACCATGTGTGCTGAGTTAATTTCCATGTTGATGTTGTCTAAGTCACCCAGTATGCACAGTGTGGGGCATGCAGGGATGCTACACTTTAGCCATGTTGATAGGTCCTCACAGACTTCAAGCCAGAACTTCTGGACAGGCGCAGAAAACCACAAAGCGTGTGCATAATCATCAGGTGTGTTATCTGTGCAATGTGAGCAGATGTTTGAGTGTGTTAGACCCATCCTGAACATCCTTTGTCCTGTATAGTGTGTTCTATGAAGGATTTTGTATTGTATGTGCTGTAAATTAGGATTTCAAGTCTTTATGAAGGTGTTCAAACATATTTGTGGTTAGAAGCTATGACCAGAACTGATGGATAAATCTGCCTCCCATTTTGAGGATGGAAGAGACATTGTGTCATCTATCTTAGACAATAATTTATATATTTTTGATAGTAGTTTTGGGGTACAGATGCTTAGAAATTCTGCTACCCTAGTCGGGGGTTGTAAGTCTGGTTGGTGGAGGATATATCCATCCATCCATCCATCATCTGCCGCTTATCCGGGGCTCGGGTCGCGGGGGCAGCAGCTTGAGCAGAGAAACCCAGACGTCTCTGTCCCCAGCCACTTCCTCCAGCTCTTCCGGGGGGACCCCGGGGCGTTCCCAGAACAGCCGAGAGACATAGTCTCTCCAACGTGTCCTGGGTCTCCCCCGGGGTCTCCTCCCAGTGCGACGTGCCCGGAACACCTCCCCAGGGAGGCGCCCAGGGGGCATCCTAACCAGATGCCCGAGCCACCTCATCTGACTCCTCTCAATGCGGAGGAGCAGCGGTTCTACTCCGAGCCCCTCCCGGATGACTGAGCTTCTCACCCTATCTCTAAGGGAGAGCCCAGACACCCTGCGGAGGAAACCCATTTCGGCCGCTTGTATTCGCGATCTTGTTCTTTCGGTCACTACCCACAACTCGTGACCATAGGTGAGGATGGGAACGTAGATTGACCAGTAAGTAGAGAGCTTCGCCTTCTGGCTCAGCTCCCTCTTCACAACGACGGGTCGGTGCAGAGCCTGCAACACTGCAGGCGCCGCACCGATCCGCCCGTCAATCTCCCGCTCCATTCGTCCGTCACACGTGAACAAGACCCCGAGATACTGGAACTCCTCCTCTTGGGGAAGGATCTCATTCCCGACCCGGAGAGAGCATTCCACCCTTTTCCGGCTGAGAACCATAGTCTCGGATTTGGAGGTGCTGATTCTCATCCCAGCCGCTTCACACTCGGCTGCGAATCACTCCAGTGAGAGCTGAAGGTCACGGCCTGACGACGCTAACAGAACCACATCATCTGCAAAAAGCAGAGACCCGATTCTGAGGTCGCCAAATGGGACACCCTCAACGCCCTGGCTCCGCCTAGAAATTCTGTCCATAAAAGTTAGGAACAGAATCGGTGACAAAGGGCAGCCCTGACGGAGTCCAACTCTCACCGGAAACGTATCCGACTTACTGCCGGCAATGCGGACCAAACTCTGGCACCGGTCATACAGAGACCGAACGGCCCCTATCAAGGGGTCCGGCACTCCATATTCCCGGAGCACCCCCCACAGGACTCCACGAGGGACACGGTCGAACGCTTTTTCCAAGTCCACAAAACACATGTAGACTGGTTGGGCGAACTCCCATGCACCCTCCAGGATCCTGCCGAGGGTATAGAGCTGGTCCACTGTTCCACGGCCAGGACGAAAGCCACACTGCATCTCCTGAATCCGAGGCTCGATTATCCGACGGATCCTCCTCTCCAATACCCCCGAATAGACCTTACCAGGGAGGCTGAGGAGTGTGATACCCCTATAGTTGGAACACACCCTCCGGTCCCCCTTTTTAAAGAGGGGGACCACCACCCCAATCTGCCAGTCCAGAGGCACTGTCCCCGATGTCCATGCGATACTGCAGAGGCGTGTCAGCCAAGACAGCCCTACAACATCCAGAGCCTTGAGAAACTCAGGACGGACCTCATCCACCCCCGGGGCCTTGCCACCGAGGAGCTTTTTAACCACCTCGGCAACCTCAGCCCCAGAAATGGGAGGCCCCGTCTCCGAGCTCTCCGACTCTGCCTCTTCCGAGCACGTGTTGGTAGGATTGTGGAGTTCCTCGAAGTACTCCCCCCACCGACTCACAACATCCCTAGTTGAGGTCAGCAAAGCCCTGTCCCCACTGTAAACAGTGTTGACTGTGAGCCGCTTCCCCCCCCCTGAGACGCCGGATGGTGGACCAGAATCTTTTCGAGGCCGTCCGGAAATCGTTCTCCATGGTCTCACCGAACTCCTCCCAGGCCCGAGTTTTTGCCTCAGCAACCGCCGAAGCCGTGGCCCGTCTGGCCCGTCGGTACCTATCAGCTTCTTCCAGGGTCCCACTGGCCAAAAAGGCGCGATAGGACTCCTTCTTCAGCTTGACGGCTTCCCTCACCACTGGTGTCCACCAGCAGGTTCGAGGGTTGCCGCCACGACAGGCACCGACCACCTTACGGCCACAACTCCGACCAGCTGCCTCGGCAATGGAGTCACGGAACATGGCCCATTCGGACTCAATGTCCCCCACCTCAAATATGGTTGAAGCTCTGCCGGAGGTGGGAGTTAAAGCTCCTTCTGACGGGGGATTCTGACAAACGCTCCCAGCAGACCCTCACAATACGTTTGGGCCTGCCAGGTCTGATCGGCATCCTCCCCCACCAGCGGAGCCAACTCACCACCAGGTGGTGATCAGTTGACAGCTCCGCCCCTCTCTTCACCCGAGTGTCCAGGACATACGGCCGCAAGTCCGATGATACAACCACAAAGTCGATCATCGAACTGCGGCCAAGGGTGTCCTGGTGCCAAGTGCACATATGGACACCCTTATGCCTGAACATGGTGTTCGTTATGGACAGTCTATGACTGGCACAGAAGTCCAACAACATAACACCACTCTGATTCAGATCGGGGGGGCCGTTCCTCCCAATCACACCCCTCCAGGTCTCACTCTCATTGCCCACGTGAGCATTGAAGTCCCCCAGCAGAATGAGGGAGTCTCCGGTAGGAGCATTCTCCAGTGCCTCCCCCAGAGACTCCAAAAAGGGTAGGTACTCTGAACTGCTGTTTGGCGCATAGGCACAAACAACAGTCAGGACTCGTCCCCCCACCCAAAGGCGGAGGGAGGCTACCCTCTCGTTCACTGGGGTAAACCCCAATGTACTGGCACACAGCCGGGGGGCAATAAGTATGCCCACACCTGCTCTGCGCCTCTCACCACGGGCAACTCCAGAGTGGAAGAGAGTCCAACCCCTCTCAAGAGTACTGGTTCCAGATCCCAAGCCGTGCGTCGAGGTGAGTCCGACTATATCTAACGGTCTGATGAAGTTTCAACAATAAACAACAAACTTTGTATTATGAGAAAGAACCAGACTCATTCTTTAGAATTCCGAAAATAAGCTCTATTTTACGAGTTATGCACGAATTCGGATTCTCCTATAAAACGAATTCCTTAACTCAAACCAAGTTAAGACTGCTTTGTCCTTCATATTTATTCATGTCTAATCAAGTTTCAATGATAAACAAAGTTGTACTTTTTAGAATGAGAAAGAACTTCTTCAGCAATAAGCATCTCTCGACAAATGACGAAATACAGATTTTGCTATAAAATTAATTGCTATCAGCCTGACTTAAAACTGTTTGTCTTCCTTATTTATCCACTTCAAATCAAGTTTCAACAATTAAAAAAATGTTGTAGTTTGAGAAAGAACAACTTAATCTTGAGCAATCAGTATAAAAAGAAGGTAAGCAAAGGTGCGAATGTCAAACCATACATGATCAAAACAGGGAGCGGAGGTGTTTGGCTGAGACAAGGTGTGAATGTCCACCCATAATTAATGAAAAGCGGGCAACAAGTAGGTTCGAATGCCCAAGCATACATCATCAAAAGCAGGAGTGGATATGTTCGGCTACAAGAAGGTTTGAACGTCTGACCATAGTTTGTAAAAAGCGGGTAAGAAAAGGTTCGAATGCCCGAACATACACCATCAAAGGAGGGAGCGGAGGTGTTCCGCTGTAAGAAGGTGTTAATGTCCGACCATAGTTGGTAAAAAACGGGTAAGAAAAGGTTAAAATACCCGACTGTACACAATCAGTAGCGGGTGCGGAGTTGTTCGGCTACTAAAAGGTGTGAAAGTCCGACCATGGTTTGTAAAAAGCGGGTAAGAAAAGGTGCGAATGTCCGAAAATGTATGATCAAAAGAGGGAGCGGAGGTGTTCGGCTGCAAGAAGGTGTGAATGTACACCCATAATTACTGAAAAATGGGTAAGAAAAGGTGCGAATGCCCAACTATACATAATCAAAAGCAGGAGTGGATGTGTTTGGCTCCAAGAAGGGTTGAATGTCCGACCATAGTTTGTAAAAAGCAGGTAAGAAAAGGTTTGACTGCCCGAACATACACCATCAAAAGAGGGAGCGGAGGTGTTCCGCTGTAAGAAGGTGTGAATGTCCGACCATAGTTGGTAAAAAGCGGGTAAGAAAAGGTTAAAATACCCGACTGTACACAATCAAAAGCGGGAGCGGAGTTGTTCGGCTACTAAAAGATGTGAAAGTCCGACTATGGTTTGTAAAAACCGGGTAAGAAAAGGCTTGAAAGCCCGACTATACACCATCATAAGCGGGAGAGGAGGTGTTCAGCTGCAAGAAGGTGTGAATGTCCACCCATAATTACTGAAAAATGGGTATGAAAAGGTGCGAATGCCCAAACATACATCATCAAAAGCAGGAGTGGATGTGTTGGGCTACAAGAAGGTTTGAAAGTCCCACCATGGTTTGTAAAAAACGGGTAAGAAAAGGTGCGAATGCCCGACAATGTATGATCAAAAGAGAGAGCGGAGATTTTTGGCTACAAGAAGGTTTGAATGTCCGACCATAGTTTGTAAAAAGCGGGTAAGAAAAGGTTCAAATGCCTGACAATACACCATCAAAAGCGGGAGCGGAGTTGTTCCGCTGTAAGACGGTGTGAATGTCCGACCATAGTTGGTAAAAAGCGGGTAAGAAAAGGTTCAAATGCCTGACAATACACCATCAAAAGCGGGAGCGGAGATGTTCCGCTGTAAGACGGTGTGAAAGTCCGACCATAGTTGGTAAAAAGCGGGTAAGAAAAGGTTAAAATACCCGACTGTACACAATCAATAGGGGGAGCGGAGTTGTTCGGCTACAAGAAGGTGTGAAAGTCCAACCATGGTTTGTAAAAAGCTGCTAAGAAAAGCTTCGAATGCCCGAATATATACCATCAAAAGCGGAAGCGGAGGTGTTCGGCTGCAAGAAGGTGTGAACGTCCGACCATAGTTGGTAAAAAGCGGGTAAGAAAAGGTTCAAATGCCTGACAATACACCATCAAAAGCGGGAGCGGAGATGTTCCGCTGTAAGACGGTGTGAAAGTCCGACCATAGTTGGTAAAAAGCGGGTAAGAAAAGGTTAAAATACCCGACTGTACACAATCAATAGGGGGAGCGGAGTTGTTCGGCTACAAGAAGGTGTGAAAGTCCAACCATGGTTTGTAAAAAGCTGCTAAGAAAAGCTTCGAATGCCCGAATATATACCATCAAAAGCGGAAGCGGAGGTGTTCGGCTGCAAGAAGGTGTGAACGTCCGACCAAAGTTTGTAAAAAGTAGTTAAGAAAAGGTTCGAATATCCAACCAAACATAATCAAAAGCGGGAGCAGAGCTGTTCGACTGCAAGTAGGTGTGAATGTCCAGCCATAATTACTCACAAACGGGTAAGAAAAGGTAGTATTGCCAGACCATACATGATCAAAACAGGGAGCTGAGGTGGTTCAGCACCAAGGTGTGAATGTCTGACTATAGTTTGTAAAAAGCGGGTAAGCTGCGAATGACCGACTAAATATCAACAAAAGGTCTTCGGATGCAAGTGGTTGTGAATATCCCACCATACAAGTATGGTGGAGAGGAAGCTGTGAACAGCCGACCATAGTTTGCAAAAAGCGGGTGAGACAAGGTGCGAATGTCCAACCATACATGATCAAAACAGGGAGCGGAGGTGTGAATGTCCACCCAAAATTAATGAAAAGCGGGCAAAAAGTAGGTTTGAATGCCCAAGCATACATCATCAAAAGAAGGAGTGGATGTGTTCGGCTACAAGAAGGTTTGAATGTCCGAGCATAGTTTGTAAAAAGCGGGTAAGAAAAGGTTCGAATGCCCAAACATACACCATCAAAAGAGGGAGCGGAGCTGTTCCGCTGTAAGAAGGTGTGAATGTCCGACCATAGTTGGTAAAAAGTGGGTAAGAAAAAGTTAAAATACCCGACTGTACACAATCAATAGGGGGAGCGGAGTTGTTCGGCTACAAGAAGGTGTGAAAGTCCAACCATGGTTTGTAAAAAGCTGGTAAGAAAAGGTTCGAATGCCCGAATATATACCATTAAAAGCGGAAGCGGAGGTGTTCGGCTGCAAGAAGGTGTGAACGTCCGACCAAAGTTTGTAAAAAGCAGTTAAGAAAAGGTTCGAATATCCAACCAAACATAATCAAAAGCGGGAGCAGAGCTGTTCGACTGCAAGTAGGTGTGAATGTCCTGCAATAATTACTCACAAACGGGTAAGAAAAGGTAGTATTGCCAGACCATACATGATCAAAACAGGGAGCTGAGGTGGTTCAGCACCAAGGTGTGAATGTCTGACTATAGTTTGTAAAAAGCGGGTACGATAAGGTGCGAATGCCCGACAATGTATAATCAAAAGAGGGAGAAGAGGTTTTCGGCTACAAGACGGTGTGAATGTCCGACCATAGTTGGTAAAAAGCGGGAAAGAAAAGGTTAAAATACCCGACTGTACATAATCAATAGCGGGAGCGGAGTTGTTCGGCTACAAGAAGGTGTGAAAGTCCAACCATCGTTTGTAAAAAGCTGGTAAGAAAAGGTTCGAATGCCCGAATATATACCATCAAAAGCGGAAGCGGAGGTGTTCGGCTGCAAGAAGGTGTGAACGTCCGACCAAAGTTGGCAAAAAGCAGTAAAGAAAAGGTTCGAATATCCAAACATAATCAAAAGCGAGAGAGATTGTGTTCAGCTGCAAGTAGGTGTGAATATCTAGCCATAATTACTCACAAACGGGTAAGAAAATGTAGTATTGCCAGACCATACATGATCAAAACAGGGAGCGGAGGTGGTTTAGCTGCAAAAAGGGGTGAATGTCCAACTAAAGTTCAAATATATTAACAAAAGCGGGAGGAGAGGTCTTCGGATTAGAGTGGTTGAAATTTCCAACCATAATCTATAAAATGTGGTGAAAAAAAAAGGTGTGAAGGAATTAATTTTATAGCAAAATCCGAAATCATGCATAACTCCGCAAAAGGAACGTATTGCTCAACCAAAGGGATGCTTCTTTCTCATTCAGGGTAATATGAGGAACTTTATGCTTGATACATTTTAGACATGGATAACTATGAAGGACAAAGCAATTTTAACTTGGTTTGAGCAAAGCAATTCATTTTATAGGAAAATCCGAAATCGTGCAGGACTCATGAAAGTAAGCTTATTCTCGGATTCCTGATCCTCCAGTGTTGCTCTTTCCTATACTGCAAAATACAGCCTTGTTCTTTGTTGAAATCGATATAGACATTGATAAATATGAAGGACAAAGCAGTTTCCACTTTGTTTGAGTGAAGGAATTAATTTTATAGCAAAATCCCAAATCAAGCAGAACGTATGAAAATAAGCGTGTTTTCGGATTCCTGATCCTTCAGTGTTGCTATTTCTTCTACTGCAAAATACAATGTTGTTCTTTGTTGAAGTCAATCTAGACATTGATAAATATGAAGGACAAAGCAGTTTTAACATAGTTTGAGTAAAGGAATTCATTTTATACATAAAATCCCAAATCATGCAGAACGTATGAAAAGAAGCTTATTCTCGGATTCCTGATCCTTCAGTGTTGCTTTTTCTTCTACTGCAAAATACAATGTTGTTCTTTGTTGAAGTCGATCTAGACATTGATAAATATGAAGGACAAAGCAGTTTTAACTTGGTTTGAGTGAAGGAATTCATTTTATACATAAAATCCCAAATCATGCAGAACGTATGAAAATAAGCTTATTCTCGGATTACTGATCCTTCAGTGTTGCTCTTTCTTCTACTGCAAAATCCAGTGTTGTTCTTTGTTGAAGTCAATCTAGACATTGATAAATATGAAGGACAAAGCAGTTTTAACATAGTTTGAGTGAAAGCATTCATTTATAGTAAAATCAATAATCGTGCAGAACTCATGAAAATAAGCTTATTCTCGGATTCCTAAACCTTTTGATTTGCTCTTTCTTTACTGCAAAGTACAATGTTGTTCTTTGTTGAAGTCGATCTAGACATTGATAAATATGAAGGACAAAGCAGTTTTCACTTGGTTTGAGTGAAGGATTTGCAGCTGAAAACCTCCCGCTCCCGCTTTTGATTGTGTATAGTCGGGCTTTCGAGCCTTTTCTTACCCGGTTTTTAGAAATTATGGTTGGACATTCAGACCTTGCAGCCGAAGACCTCCACTCCCTCTTTTGATCATACATTGTCGGGCATTCGCACCTTGTCTTACCCGCTTTTTACAAACTATAGTCAGACATTCACACCTTGCAGCTGAACCACCTCAGCTCCCTGTTTTGATCATGTATGGTCTGGCAATACTACCTTTTCTTACCCGTTTGTGAGTAATTATGGCTGGACATTCACACCTACTTGCAGTCGAACAGCTCTGCTCCCGCTTTTGATGGTATATATTCGGGCATTCGAACCTTTTCTTAACTGCTTTTTGCAAACTTTGGTCGGACGTTCACACCTTCTTGCAGCCGAACACCTCCGCTTCCACTTTTGATGGTATATATTCGGGCATTCGAACCTTTTCTTAGCAGCTTTTTACAAACCATGGTTGAACTTTCACACCTTCTTGTAGCCGAACACCTCCGCTCCCGCTTTTGATGGTGTATAGTCAGGCATTTGAACCTTTTCTTACCCGCTTTTTACAAACTATGGTCGGACATTCAAACCTTCTTGTAGCCGAAAACCTCCGCTCCCTCTTTTGATCATACATTGTCGGGCATTCGCACCTTTAATTACCCGTTTTTTACAAACCATGGTCGGACTGTCACACATTCTTGTAGCCAAACACATCCGCTCCCGCTATTGATTGTGTACAGTCGGGTATTTTAACCTTTTCTTACCCGCTTTTTACCAACTATGGTCAGACATTCACAACGTCTTACAGCGGAACACCTCCTCTCCCGCTTTTGATGGTGTATAGTCAGGCATTTGAACCTTTTCTTACCCGCTTTTTACAAACTATGGTCGGACATTCAAACCTTCTTGTAGCCGAAAACCTCCGCTCCCTCTTTTGATCATACATTGTCGGGCATTCGCACCTTTTCTTACCCATTTTTTACAAACCATGGTCGGACTGTCACACATTCTTGTAGCCAAACACATCCGCTCCCGCTATTGATTGTGTACAGTCGGGTATTTTAACCTTTTCTTACCCGTTTTTTACCAACTATGGTCGGACATTCACACCTTCTTACAGCGGAACACCTCCGCTCCCTCTTTTGATGGTGTATGTTTGGGCATTCGAACCTTTTCTTACCCGCTTTTTACAAACTATGCTCGGACATTCAAACCTTCTTGTAGCCGAACACATCCACTCCTGCTTTTGATGATGTATGGTTGGGCATTCAAACCTACTTGTTGCCCGCTTTTCATTAATTTTGGGTGGACATTCACACCTTGTCACAGCCAAACACCTCCGCTCCCTGTTTTGATCATGTATGGTTGGACATTCGCACCTTTTCTCACCCGCTTTTTGCCAACTATGGTCGTCTGTTCACAGCTTCCTCTCCACCATACTTGTATGGTGGGATATTCACACCCACTTGCATCCGAAGACCTTTTGTTGATATTTAGTCGGTCATTCGCAGCTTACCCGCTTTTGGCAAACTATGGCCTTCATGCAGCCAAACACCTCTGATCTCGCTTTTGATGATGTAAGGTTGGGCATTCAGACCTTGCTTCACCTGCTTTTCACCAAATATAGTCGGACATTCACACCTTCTTGCAGCCGAACACTTCCGCTCCACCTTTTAGTGTTCTATCACACCTTTTTTTTCACCGCATTTTATAGATTATGGTTGGAAATTCTCAACCACTCTCATCCGAAGACCTCTCCTCCCGCTTTTGTTAATATATTTGAACTTTAGTCGGACATTCACCCCTTCTTGCAGCTGAACCACCTCCGCTCCCTGTTTTGATCATGTATGGTCTGGCAATACTACCTTTTCTTACCCGTTTGTTAGTAATTATGGCTGGACATTCACACCTACTTGCAGCCGAACACCACCTCTCCCGCTTTTGATGATGTATGGACCGGCATTCTTACCTTTTCTAACACATTTTTCAGCAATTATGGTCGGAGATTCACACTTACTCACAGCCGAACAACTCCGCTCCCGCATTTGATGGTGTATAGTCGGGCATTCTCACCCTTTCTCATCAGCTTTTTGCAAATTATGATCTGACATTCACACCTGCTTTTGATAATGTATGGTTTGGCATTCGCACCTTTTCTTACCCATTTTTCAGTAATTATGGGTGGACATTCACACCTTCTTGCAGCTGAACACTCTCCCGCTATTGATTGTGTACAGTCGGGTATTTTAACCTTTTCTTACCCGCTTTTTACCAAATATGGTCGGACATTCACACCGTCTTACAGCGGAACACCTCTGCTCCCGCTTTTGATGGTGTATAGTCAGGCATTTGAACCTTTTCTTACCCGCTTTTTACAAACTATGGTCGGACATTCAAACCTTCTTGTAGCCGAAAACCTCCGCTCCCTCTTTTGATTATACATTGTTGGGCATTCGCACCTTATTTACAAACTATAGTCAGACATTCACACCTTGCAGCTGAGCCACCTCTGCTCCCTGTTTTGGTAGTGTATGTTCGGGCATTCGAACCTATTCTTACCCCCTTTTTACAAACTATGCTCGGAGATTCACACCTACTCACAGCCGAACAACTCCGCTCCCGCATTTGATGATGTCTTGGCCGGCATTCTAGTCTCTTCTAACACATTTTTCAGCAATTATGGTTGGACATTCACACCTACTCACAGCCGAACACTTCCGCTCCCGCATTTGAACCTTTTCTTACCCGCTTTTTACAAACTATGGTCGGACATTCAAACCTTCTTGTAGCCAAAAACCTCCGCTCCCTCTTTTGATCATACATTGTCGGGCATTCGCACCTTATCTTACCCGCTTTTTACAAACTATAGTCAGACATTCACACCTTGCAGCTGAACCACCTCCGCTCCCTGTTTTGATCATGTATGGTCTGGCAATACTACCTTTTCTTACCCGTTTGTGAGTAATTAATCCCAAAATATTGAGCATAAAATAAGTCTTTATGCTGATGATGTATTACTTTTCCTTCAGAACTCACAGACGTCTCTCAGTCACACGATCACACTCATAAATAAATTCTCAGCACTTTCTGACTACTCTATCAACTGGTCTAAGACCACAGTTCTGTCCATTAACTTTAGGGTCCATAATATACCTGCGATCACTTTACAGTCAGGAAATATTAGATATTTAGGCATAAACATTTCCTCCAGGCTCTCAGAGCTAACAAAGCTAAATTATGTGCAATTATTAAAGACAGTAGAGGACGATCTCTCGTTGGAAGTCCTTACCTATATCACTTATGGGGAGAGTTACATCCATTAAAATGATGATACTACCAAAAGTTAACTATTTGTTCTCAATGATCTGGTTTAAGTCACTAGATTCATGCATCTCCAAATTTCTGTGGAAAAACAAACCACCACGTCTTAGTTTAAAAACCCTACAGAAGACCAAGGACAGTGGTGGATTAGATTTACCTCATTTTCAGCACTATTCCTTAGACAATAGGTTACAATATATATCAAAATGGTTTAAACCTTGTTGTTGTCACAGTTCCCAGAGACGTTGTAATCGTTGAGGATTCTATATTCACCCCCTCATTAGAGGCACGTAATGCAGATTGATGACACTGAATCTTCTTCTCTGTTCATTGCTGGCATCATTCCCAGCATCGTAAGTGTTCGTGGCATTGTTAGCCTCTTCTTCTGGATCTTGATATCGAGAATCCTTTTGTATTTCTGGTTTGTCAGTCCTCTGTCTTCGTTCACCGGAGTCTTTGTCTTTTTGTCCTTGAGTTTGGTGATTTTTTCTTCTTTTGATGCCTTGACACAATGTGACAGGTGATACCACGTGGGAGATCCTGTAACTTGGATTGCTGTCCCTGTGCTGCGAAATGGCTGTGCTGCTCAAATGGTCTCTCCTTCATCATGGTTACATGCTGCCATTCCGACATCTCGCCATTCCGACATGGGTCTCCAATTGTCGGAATGGCGACACTTAATTTTTTATCAAACGTCCCACCATTCCGACACTTTTTTCCTCCTATGGTCGGAATGGCGGTATGTTTTTTGTTTTTTTTAACATACCGCCATTCCGACAGTTCCTTTTAATAGCCTATTTTTTACCCAAAACATTTTGCACTAATGATATGCCGGCGCAAATACGCCCTAAAGTTTGGCGCACAAGCTTTGCACATGCAGAGGCCACAGCCTCGCAAACAAACTTTAATAATCTATTATCAAAATCCCCTGAATTTCAAATATAAAAATACAGATATTAATGTAACTCTGGCGAGACTGAAACTGATTAAGCAGAAATACAGTGTCAGTGAGCTGTCACAGCAGCCAGCTGGAGCGGAGCTCTCCACAGAGCCCATGCGTCTTTTGCACGCTGTCATCATATGCAAAAGTAATAATTGCAATTACAGATATCACGGCTACTGCACAGGATACAGTTGAGAGCACTCTGCCTTGCCTTGCCAATAGGAGAAGAGAGAAATGACAGCATAGAACGTATAAAACACAACAAAATGCAGTAAAAACGTTTATTCATGTTATTCACGTGATTTATGAGTACTCACTCCAATTTTGGGAAGCGCGGATGGGTTTTGCGCATTTGGCACAAACACACAGCCGCAACGGTTGTAGCTTTATACAGCCTGTTGATATCTTAAGGACCTAACTGGTCACACCTGGGAGTAAATGTCATGTAGAGATTGTTTTTACATGACATTACAGCTGAACATATAGCTTTCATCCACAAACCAACGTGGGAGAGCCCGAAGACGCATGTGCCAGACGCACATAGGCATGCGTAAAACCAATTTTGACCACTTCATACTGTTTATTTGCTTTCTTTTAGTTAACTTTCGTTTCTTTTGGATTCTTGTGCGTGTTATGGAGCCGTTTTGGTCCATGTTTGTAAGCCTTTTTTTCCTGGATTAAATTTTCGGAAGTTGAAACAAGTGGCATTGGAGTGTGTGATTGAAAACCACCGCGGACTGCTTCTCCTCCTCCAGTTGCCGAGACTTTGTGTTTTTAATAACGCTTGTCTATAAACATGTGTTAAACATATAAATTGCATGAACAGAAAGAAGGGACTCACCTGTTGAGTAACACACATTTCCTTATACGGAAAGCCTTGTCGGAATGGTGGGACATTTGAACGTCAGAATAGCGGGATGTCGCAATGGTGGGATGTCGGAATGGTGGGACGTTTGCATGTCGGAATGGTGGTATGTCGGAATGGTGGTATGTCGGAATGGTGGGATGTCGGAATAGCGGGATGTCGGAATGGCGGGATTTCGGAATGGGTGTTGCCACCCCCTTCATCATATACACAGTTATTTATACATCACCTTCCACCATGAAGCGTTGTCCCTTTTTGTTTCTCTCTTTGTTCTTAAAATGCTGTTATGCATGTCTAAACCAATCCATTAAATTAGATCATTTTGGCAGTAAAGCGATCTACAATGTGCTTGGTCACAAAGCTGCTCATCTGTGGTAAACAGCTCTTCAGAAAGGCATTCTTCAATTGATTTCACTAATTCTATGTAATAATTTTGTGATTTCCTACAAAACTACACTTCTTCTCCCATCTGAGTATTTAATATTGTCTGGGTCCCGTTAAAACATGTATTTTTCCCATCTAATTCCTTGTTTGCTTTAAAACAAGTATTCCCCATTTTCTATCCCTTCAGTAGCCAACCAGTTTGTATGGAGTACACTGGAGCAACTTGACTGATCAGTAAAACACTGCTTTTGTTGTCACCGCAAGGCTTCCCCCGTCGGTTGTTTCACTGAGACACTACTGAGTAACTATAACTCAACACAGTTTATACACATAACATTCATATACATACTAACAAACAAACAAACAATTATTTATCGTAATTTTCTCATCTCTGTTTGAACGTACACCCAGGTAAATATTCCTGTAGTCTTCTCATACCGACTATGGACCCATTCATTGTTTAACTTCACTGTTTTGCAAATCCTAATTGAATATTACACATTGACATTGAACTTTACTTGATAAGCAGGTCTTCATTGCATTCAGCAGCCTATATGTGAGCATCTATGTGTAAGCTGTTCTTCTTTGCATTTATCAGCAGCAAGCAATTCTTCATTGCACATGCATATGAAAATAGTAAAACAATTCCAATGCGTTAGCGAAACCTTCTATATCAGGAGTGTCCATCATGATGCTGGGAATAGAACCTCTTTCCCAGAATAGTTCAACCTTCATTACTCAACTGATCATAACTCCGCAATGAGCACATTTCAAAGTATCATTCCTCTACATATATTCAAAAATCTATGTGTAAATGTTTAATATTTCTTATATTTGTTGATGTCATTCTGTGTGCATGTGGCCTAAACCCAATCTCTGTGTGGCAATTTTAATTTAAACAAGTTGAACTCTGCCTCTGATCATTTAAAAAAGGTGTGTACCAATATCAACCTTTCTCAGGTAATTACAGATCCTACAAAACCAAAGAGATCCTTCAAGGTTGTCCCTGATTGGCTCAATCTTAACAAATCAAAGGTAGAAAATCCGCAGTATCTGAACTTGGTGTTAGTTATCACTGCTCAATAGCCTGTATCAGAATTGCAAAAATGAAAACATTAGGTCCACGCTTGGTATCCAGATCCTGAAACATCTCCATGAGCAGGCTTTTTTTTAACTGATCTGTTGAATAGTTATATGACACTGTTAAAATCCCAGATGAAGATCTAGCACTTGACCATTTTTGTAAATCTTCTAATTCCATAGTTGATAAACATGCCCCTTTTAAAAAGTATAGAACTTAGAACAGGTCTATCCCTGGCTTTCGGCAGAACTGTCTTCTTTACTTTTTTTTCCCCTTGTCCTGTTCAGCATTATGTCAGAAGAATTGTAGTCTGAATACCTTTGATGCCAAACAGATTTGTTTTGCCAAGGGAAGTTTTATAAATGTAAAGCTCCCCTTGATGCCAATTTATTTATTTCTGTTTACAATATATGACATGAACTGAACTGAACCGGACCGGGGGACAAGGAAAGAAGAAGAGGAAAGAAGAGGAAACAGAACAAAAATAGAAACAAAAACCAGACAACCAGCTGCTACACCTGTAAAAAACAAAACAGACAACAATCCATGGCCTATGAGGGGAATCCAGCCTTAGCGCCACCAGGAGCACCTGAAAGCAGACAAGCAGAGAAAAAACAAACACACAAACAAACAAAAACAAGCACAAGAAGCGGCAATCGCATACAACACAGCTGTGGATATAGATGACCTGAGACGACATGATAATACATCAACTGCTTAGTGACCATGCTACTGGACTAATGAATGTGTGTGTGTGTGTGTGAGAACATGCAACACCCATGGCACAGGACCTACATGATAACCGTGCTTAGTTATGAGTGTATAAGCGTACAGGGCCACAATCCACAGCCCCCCCCCCAAGCAATCAGAAGCAGGCAGAGAGGGCCACAAGACCCAGGCCACCAGCAGCCCCCACAGAGCACAGAACCCAGGCAGCCCACCGCAGGGGCAACCACGCATCCACCCAGAAGACTGCAGAGGAAGCCCCCGGAAAGAGCCCCCATAAGCATAGGGCAGAGGCACTCCGGGAACCAGGGGCAACAGCCCACCGACCCCGCCAGGCCCCAGCCGCCCAGACATGGGCCGTGCACTGGACCTGGGCCCCAGGAGCCCGAGCGCCCCCAAACCCCCCGGCAGAGGCCCCACCCAATACCCAGGAGGGCCAAGCGCCCCAGACAGCCACAAAGTGGGTCAGCGCCTGCCCCAGCGCCCCTGGCCAAGTGCCCTGGGAGTCAAGACGTGCCCACAGGTGGGTGAAGTCGCGAGCAGTGGGGAGAGGCAACGCTGATGCCCCATCGGGAGAAACACAGGCAGGCCAGGCGACAGCAAGTCCCAGATCCAGGCCCAATCATTACCACACACACTTTCACGTCCCATACATCCACACATCCACACATCCTACCTCCCTCGACTCTGCTGGGGTGTAGTGCAGCGGGCACACCAGGAGGCCAGCAACCCCCCAGCCACCACAGACCCCGAACCAGCAGAACAATTAATTAATCCTCCTGGCCCCTCCTGCCCCGAGCAGACACCAGGAAGCAGGGGTGTGCGAAGAAGACCCCTCCCCTCACCCTTCTGGCTCTTCAATATTTTCTAATAGTGAGCAATTAAAATTGAGGGGCAGCCAAACTTGTAGAACTGGGAGCGCGGCACTCTGGGCAGCCTACATACCCAAAGAGCCCCGCCCACCAGATGCCACTCAGTGTAACCACCCCCCAAGACCTAATGTGTGTGTGTGAGTGTGTTTGATAAGTAGTAATGTCTAAGGTGTAATTAAAACAGGGGCAGGGAACTGCAGAGTGCAACCAAAGGGGACCGCCTACGTGGCCCCATCCACTACACCCCACCGAACACACACGCCCCCAAAACCCTTCATGTGTGAGTGTGTGCTATGTACAGGAGCCAGAAGGGAGAGGGGTATGGGGATATATACCGGGGGAGCTACTCTCCCCGAGAGAGGGCAGCCAGGGACTGGCTGCAATAGGCATCCCCGCTACCTGGGAGCCAACAATGGGCAGGAGGGCCTGATGTCCACCAGGCTGGGGGCCTGCAGCGACCATATTCCGGGAGCTACTGTACCCCCAGAAGGTACCCATCCCGCCCCACCCCACTCAACCCAACCCCACCCAGGAGGACCTCTACAAAAAACAAACAAACAAACCACCCGGTCACACCAGTTGCAGCAGCCCGGGCCTGAGACCCACCATCACCCAGCAACCCACCACCACCACTATGTGATAAAACTAATCAGAGGGGACCAGAGAGAATGAAATTCAGCCAATTGATGTTTTGAGGAGGCAGACATTGTTTCCATGCTAATATAATCTAAAAGAAAATTTCTAAACTGGTTAATACACAGATTGTTCTTCGCTTTCCAGTTCATGAGAATAGTTTTCTTTGCGATACATAACACTGTGACAACCATGTGTGCTGAGTTAATTTCCATGTTGATGTTGTCTAAGTCACCCAGTATGCACAGTGTGGGGCATGCAGGGATGCTACACTTTAGCCATGTTGATAGGTCCTCACAGACTTCAAGCCAGAACTTCTGGACAGGCGCAGAAAACCACAAAGCGTGTGCATAATCATCAGGTGTGTTATCTGTGCAATGTGAGCAGATGTTTGAGTGTGTTAGACCCATCCTGAACATCCTTTGTCCTGTATAGTGTGTTCTATGAAGGATTTTGTATTGTATGAGCTGTAAATTAGGATTTCGAGTCTTTATGAAGGTGTTCAAACATATTTGTGGTTAGAAGCTATGACCAGAACTGATGGATAAATCTGCCTCCCATTTTGAGGATGGAAGAGACATTGTGTCATCTATCTTAGACAATAATTTATATATTTTTGATAGTAGTTTTGGGGTACAGCTGCTAAGAAATTCTGCTACCCTAGTCGGGGGTTGTAAGTCTGGTTGGTGGAGGATATATCCATCCATCCATCCATCATCTGCCGCTTATCCGGGGGTCGGGTCGCGGGGGCAGCAGCTTGAGCAGAGAAACCCAGACGTCTCTGTCCCCGGCCACTTCCTCCAGCTCTTCCGGGGGGACCCCGAGGCGTTCCCAGGCCAGCCGAGAGACATAGTCTCTCCAACGTGTCCTGGGTCTCCCCCGGGGTCTCCTCCCAGTGGGACGTGCCCGGAACACCTCCCCAGGGAGGCGCCCAGGGGGCATCCTAACCAGATGCCCAAGCCACCTCATCTGACTCCTCTCAATGCGGAGGAGCAGCGGTTCTACTCCGAGCCCCTCCCGGATGACTGAGCTTCTCACCCTATCTCTAAGGGAGAGCCCAGACACCCTGCGGAGGAAATCCATTTCGGCTGCTTGTATTCGCGATCTTGTTCTTTCGGTCACTACCCACAACTCGTGACCATAGGTGAGGATGGGAACGTAGATTGACCAGTAAGTAGAGAGCTTCGCCTTCTGGCTCAGCTCCCTCTTCACAACGACGGGTCGGTGCAGAGCCTGCAACACTGCAGGCGCCGCACCGATCCGCCCGTCAATCTCCCGCTCCATTCGTCCGTCACTCGTGAACAAGACCCCGAGATACTTGAACTCCTCCTCTTGGGGAAGGATCTCATTCCCGACCCGGAGAGAGCATTCCACCCTTTTCCGGCTGAGAACCATAGTCTCGGATTTGGAGGTGCTGATTCTCATCCCAGCCGCTTCACACTCGGCTGCGAATCACTCCAGTGAGAGCTGAAGGTCACGGCCTGACGACGCTAACAGAACCACATCATCTGCAAAAAGCAGAGACCCGATTCTGAGGTCGCCAAATGGGACACCCTCAACGCCCTGGCTCCGCCTAGAAATTCTGTCCATAAAAGTTAGGAACAGAATCGGTGACAAAGGGCAGCCCTGACAGAGTCCAACTCTCACCGGAAACGTATCCGACTTACTGCCGGCAATGCGGACCAAACTCTGGCACCGGTCATACAGAGACCGAACGGCCCCTATCAAGGGGTCCGGCACTCCATATTCCCGGAGCACCCCCCACAGGACTCCACGAGGGACACGGTCAAACGCTTTCTCCAAGTCCACAAAACACATGTAGACTGGTTGGGCGAACTCCCATGCACCCTCCAGGATCCTGCCGAGGGTATAGAGCTGGTCCACTGTTCCACGGCCAGGACGAAAGCCACACTGCATCTCCTGGATCCGAGGCTCGATTATCCGACGGATCCTCCTCTCCAATACCCCCGAATAGACCTTACCAGGGAGGCTGAGGAGTGTGATACCCCTATAGTTGGAACACACCCTCCGGTCCCCCTTTTTAAAGAGGGGGACCACCACCCCAATCTGCCAGTCCAGAGGCACTGTCCCCGATGTCCACGCGATACTGCAGAGGCGTGTCAGCCAAGACAGCCCTACAACATCCAGAGCCTTGAGAAACTCAGGACGGACCTCATCCACCCCCGGGGCCTTGCCACCGAGGAACTTTTTAACCACCTCGGCAACCTCAGCCCCAGAAAAGGGAGGCCCCGTCTCCGAGCTCTCCGACTCTGCCTCTTCCGAGCACGTGTTGGTAGGATTGAGGAGTTCCTCGAAGTACTCCCCCCACCGACTCACAACATCCCTAGTTGAGGTCAGCAAAGCCCCGTCCGCACTGTAAACAGTGTTGACTGTGAGCCGCTTCCCCCCCCTGAGACGCCGGATGGTGGACCAGAATCTTTTCGAGGCCGTCCGGAAATCGTTCTCCATGGTCTCACCGAACTCCTCCCAGGCCCGAGTTTTTGCCTCAGCAACCGCCGAAGCCGCGGCCCGTCTGGCCCGTCGGTACCTATCAGCTTCTTCCAGGGTCCCACTGGCCAAAAAGGCCCGATAGGACTCCTTCTTCAGCTTGACGGCTTCCCTCACCACTGGTGTCCACCAGCATGTTCGAGGGTTGCCGCCATGACAGGCACCGACCACCTTACGGCCACAACTCCGACCAGCTGCCTCGGCAATGGAGTCACGGAACATGGCCCATTCAATGTCCCCCACCTCAAATATGGTTGAAGCTCTGCCGGAGGTGGGAGTTAAAGCTCCTTCTGACGGGGGATTCTGACAAACGCTCCCAGCAGACCCTCACAATACGTTTGGGCCTGCCTCCCCCACCAGCGGAGCCAACTCACCACCAGGTGGTGATCAGTTGACAGCTCCGCCCCTCTCTTCACCCGAGTGTCCAGGACATACGGCCGCAAGTCTGATGATATAACCACAAAGTCGATCATCGAACTGCGGCCAAGGGTGTCCTGGTGCCAAGTGCACATATGGAGACCCTTATGCCTGAACATGGTGTTCGTTATGGACAGTCTATGACTGGCACAGAAGTCCAACAACATAACACCACTCTGATTCAGATCGGGGGGGCCGTTCCTCCCAATCACACCCCTCCAGGTCTCACTGTCATTGCCCACGTGAGCATTGAAGTCCCCTAGCAGAATGAGGGAGTCTCCGGTAGGAGCATTCTCCAGTGCCTCCCCCAGAGACTCCAAAAAGGGTAGGTACTCTGAACTGCTGTTTGGCGCATAGGCACAAACAACAGTCAGGACTCGTCCCCCCACCCAAGGCGGAGGGAGGCTACCCTCTCGTTCACTGGGGTAAACCCCAATGTACTGGCACACAGCCGGGGGGCAATAAGTATGCCCACACCTGCTCTGCGCCTCTCACCACGGGCAACTCCAGAGTGGAAGAGAGTCCAACCCCTCTCAAGAGTACTGGTTCCAGATCCCAAGCCGTGCGTCGAGGTGAGTCCGACTATATCTAACGGTCTGATGAAGTTTCAACAATAAACCACAAACTTTGTATTATGAGAAAGAACCAGACTCATTCTTCAGGAATCCGAAAATAAGCTCTATTTTACGAGTTATGCACGAATTCGGATTCTCCTATAAAACGAATTCCTTAACTCAAACCAAGTTAAGACTGCTTTGTACTTCATATTTATTCATGTCTAATCAAGTTTCAATGATAAACAACGTTGTACTTTGTAGAATGAGAAAGAACTTCTTCAGCAATAAGCATCTCTCGACAAATGACGAAATACAGATTTTGCTTTAAAATGAATTGCTATCAGCCTGACTTAAAACTGTTTGTCTTCCTTATTTATCCACTTCAAATCAAGTTTCAACAATTAAAAAAATTTTGTAGTTTGAGAAAGAACAACTTAATCTTGAGCAATCAGTATAAAAAGAAGGTAAGCAAAGGTGCGAATGTCAAACCATACATGATCAAAACAGGGAGCGGAGGTGTTTGGCTGAGACAAGGTGTGAATGTCCACCCATAATTAATGAAAAGCGGGCAACAAGTAGGTTCGAATGCCCAACCATACATCAACAAAAGCAGGAGTGGATATGTTCGGCTACAAGAAGGTTTGAACGTCTGACCATAGTTTGTAAAAAGCGGGTAAGAAAAGGTTCAAATGCCCGAACATACACCATCAAAGGAGGGAGCGGAGGTGTTCCGCTGTAAGAAGGTGTGAATGTCCGACCATAGTTGGTAAAAAACGGGTAAGAAAAGGTTAAAATACCCGACTGTACACAATCAGTAGCGGGTGCGGAGTTGTTCGGCTACTAAAAGGTGTGAAAGTACGACCATGGTTTGTAAAAAGCGGGTAAGAGAAGGTGCGAATGCCCGAAAATGTATGATCAAAAGAGGGAGCGGAGGTGTTCGGCTGCAAGAAGGTGTGAATGTACACCCATAATTACTGAAAAATGGGTAAGAAAAGGTGCGAATGCCTAACTATACATAATCAAAAGCAGGAGTGGATGTGTTCGGCTCCAAGAAGGGTTGAATGTCTGACCATAGTTTGTAAAAAGCAGGTAAGAAAAGGTTTGACTGCCCGAACATACACCATCAAAAGAGGGAGCGGAGGTGTTCCGCTGTAAGAAGGTGTGAATGTCCGACCATAGTTGGTAAAAAGCGGGTAAGAAAAGGTTAAAATACCCGACTGTACACAATCAATAGCAGGAGCGGAGTTGTTCGGCTACTAAAAGATGTGAAAGTCCGACCATGGTTTGTAAAACGCGGGTAAGAGAAGGTGCGAATGCCCGAAAATGTATGATCAAAAGAGGGAGTGGAGGTTTTCGGCTGAAAGAAGGTCTGAATGTCCAACTATAATTTGTAAAAACCGGGTAAGAAAAGGCTTGAAAGCCCGACTATACACCATCATAAGCGGGAGAGGAGGTGTTCAGCTGCAAGAAGGTGTGAATGTCCACCCATAATTACTGAAAAATGGGTAAGAAAAGATGCGAATGCCCAAACATACATCATCAAAAGCAGGAGTGGATGTGTTGGGCTACAAGAAGGTTTGAAAGTCCGACCATAGTTTGTAAAAAACGGGTAAGAAAAGGTGCGAATGCCCGACAATGTATGATCAAAAGAGGGAGCGGAGGTTTTTGGCTACAAGAAGGTTTGAATGTCCGACCATAGTTTGTAAAAAGCAGGTAAGAAAAGGTTCAAATGCCTGACAATACACCATCAAAAGCGGGAGCGGAGGTGTTCCGCTGTAAGACGGTGTGAATGTCCGACCATAGTTGGTAAAAAGCGGGTAAGAAAAGGTTAAAATACCCGACTGTACACAATCAATAGCGGGAGCGGAGTTGTTCAGCAACAAGAAGGTGTGAAAGTCCAACCATGGTTTGTAAAAATCTGCTAAGAAAAGGTTCGAATGCCCGAATATATACCATCAAAAGCGGAAGCGGAGGTGTTCGGCTGCAAGAAGGTGTGAACGTCCGACCAAAGTTTGTAAAAAGCAGTTAAGAAAAGGTTCGAATATCCAACCAAACATAATCAAAAGCGGGAGCAGAGCTGTTCGACTGCAAGTAGGTGTGAATGTCCAGCCATAATTACTCACAAACGGGTAAGAAAAGGTGGTATTGCCAGACCATACATGATCAAAACAGGGAGCTGAGGTGGTTCAGCACCAAGGTGTGAATGTCTGACTATAGTTTGTAAAAAGCGGGTAAGATAAGGTGCGAATGCCCGACAATGTATGATCAAAAGAGGGAGCAGAGGTTTTCGGCTGCAAGAAGGTCTGAATGTCCATCCAAAATTCCTGAGAAATGGGTAAAAAATAGGTGCGAATGCCAAACCATACATCATCAAAAGCAGGAGTGGATGTGTTCGGCTACAAGAAGATTTGAATGTCCATCAATAATTGCTTTAAAACATGAAAGAAAATTTTCGAATATCAAACCGCACATGATCATAAGCGGGAGAGGAGTTGTTCAGCTGCAAGAAGGTGTGAATGTCCACCCATAATTACTGAAAAATGGGTAAGAAAAGGTGAAAATGCCCAACCATACATCATCAAAAGCAGGAGTGGATGTGTTCGGCTACAAGAAGGTTTGAATGTCTGACCATAGTTTGTAATAAGCGGGTAAGAAAAGGTTTGAATGCCCCGAACATAGACCATCAAAAGAGGGAGCGGAGGTGTTCCGCTGTAAGAAGGTGTAAATGTCCGACCATAGTTGGTAAAAAGCGGGTAAGAAAAGGTTAAAATACCCGACTGTACACAATCAATAGCGGGAGCGGAGTTGTTTGGCTACAAGAAGGTGTGAAAGTCCGACCACGGTTTGTAAAAAGCGGGTAAGAAAAGGTTCGAATGCCCGAATATATACCATCAAAAGTGGAAGTGGATGTGTTCGGCTGCAAGAAGGTGTGAACGTCCGACCAAAGTTTGTAAAAAGCAGTTAAGAAAAGGTTCGAATATCCAACCAAACATAATCAAAAGCGGGAGCAGAGCTGTTCGACTGCAAGTAGGTGTGAATGTCCAGCCATAATTACTCACAAACGGGTAAGAAAAGGTAGTATTGCCAGACCATACATGATCAAAACAGGGAGCTGAGGTGGTTCAGCACCAAGGTGTGAATGTCTGACTATAGTTTGTAAAAAGCGGGTAAGATAAGGTGCGAATGCCCGACAATTTATGATCAAAAGAGGGAGCAGAGGTTTTCGGCTGCAAGATGGTCTGAATGTCCATCCAAAATTCCTGAGAAATGGGTAAAAAATAGGTGCGAATGCCAAACCATACATCATCAAAAGCAGGAGTGGATGTGTTCGGCTACAAGAAGATTTGAATGTCCATCAATAATTGCTTTAAAACATGAAAGAAAATTTTCGAATATCAAACCGCACATGATCATAAGCGGGAGAGGAGTTGTTCAGCTGCAAGAAGGTGTGAATGTCCACCCATAATTACTGAAAAATGGGTAAGAAAAGGTGAAAATGCCCAACCATACATCATCAAAAGCAGGAGCGGAGGTGTTCCGCTGTAAGGTGTAAATGTCCGACCATAGTTGGTAAAAAGCGGGTAAGAAAAGGTTAAAATACCCGACTGTACACAATCAATAGCGGGAGCGGAGTTGTTTGGCTACAAGAAGGTGTGAAAGTCCGACCACGGTTTGTAAAAAGCGGGTAAGAAAAGGTTCGAATGCCCGAATATATACCATCAAAAGTGGAAGTGGATGTGTTCGGCTGCAAGAAGGTGTGAACGTCCGACCAAAGTTTGTAAAAAGCAGTTAAGAAAAGGTTCGAATATCCAACCAAACATAATCAAAAGCGGGAGCAGAGCTGTTCGACTGCAAGTAGGTGTGAATGTCAGATCATAATTTGTAAAAAGCTGATGAGAAAGGGTGAGAATGCCCGGCTATACACCATCAAATGCGGGAGTGGAAGTGTTCGGCTGTGAGTAGGTGTGAATGTCCGACCATAATTGCTGAAAAATGTGTTAGAAGAGACTAGAATGCCGGACAAGACATCATCAAATGCGGGAGCGGAGTTGTTCGGCTGTGAGTAGGTGTGAATCTCCGAGCATAGTTTGTAAAAAGGGGGTAAGAATAGGTTCGAATGCCCGAACAGACACTATCAAAACAGGGAGCTGAGGTGGCTCAGCTGCAAGGTGTGAATGTCTGACTATAGTTTGTAAATAAGGTGCGAATGCCCAACAATGTATAATCAAAAGAGGGAGCGGAGGTTTTCGGCTACAAGAAGGTTTGAATGTCCGACCATAGTTTGTAAAAAGCGGGTAAGAAAAGGTTCACGCGCCTGACTATACACCATCAAAAGCGGGAGCAGAGGTGTTCCGCTGTAAGACGGTGTGAATGTCCGACCATATTTGGTAAAAAGCGGGTAAGAAAAGGTTAAAATACCCGACTGTACACAATCAATAGCGGGAGAGGAGGTGTTCAGCTGCAAGAAGGTGTGAATGTCCACCCATAATTACTGAAAAATGGGTAAGAAAAGGTGCGAATGCCCAACCATACATTATCAAAAGCAGGTGTGAATGTCAGATCATAATTTGCAAAAAGCTGATGAGAAAGGGTGAGAATGCCCGACTATACACCATCAAATGCGGGAGCGGAGTTGTTCGGCTGTGAGTAAGTGTGAATGTCCGACCATAATTGCTGAAAAATGTGTTAGAAAAGGTAAGAATGCCGGTCCATACATCATCAAAAGCGGGAGAGGTGGTGTTCGGCTGCAAGTAGGTGTGAATGTCCAGCCATAATTACTAACAAACGGGTAAGAAAAGGTAGTATTGCCATACCATACATGATCAAAACAGGGAGCGGAGGTGGTTCAGCTGCAAGAATGTGTGAATGTCCGACTAAAGTTCAAATATATTAACAAAAGCGGGAGGAGAGGTCTTCGGATGAGAGTGGTTGAGAATTTCCAAAAATAATCTATAAAATGCGGTGAAAAAAAAGGTGTGATAGAACACTAAAAGGTGGAGCGGAAGTGTTCGGCTGCAAGAAGGTGTGAACGTCCGACCAAAGTTTGTAAGAAGCAGTTAAGACAAGGTTCGAATATCCAACCAAACATAATCAAAAGCGGGAGCAGAGGTGTTCGACTGCAAGTAGGTGTGAATGTCCAGCCATAATTACTCACAAACGGGTAAGAAAAGGTAGTATTGCCAGACCATACATGATCAAAACAGGGAGCTGAGGTGGTTCAGCACCAAGGTGTGAATGTCTGACTATAGTTTGTAAAAAGCGGGTAAGATAAGGTGCGAATTCCCGACAATGTATGATCAAAAGAGGGAGCAGAGGTTTTCGGCTGCAAGAAGGTCTGAATGTCCACCCAAAATTCCTGAGAAATGGGTAAAAAATAGGTGCGAATGCCAAACCATACATCATCAAAAGCAGGAGTGGATGTGTTCGGCTACAAGAAGATTTGAATGTCCATCAATAATTGCTTTAAAACATGAAAGAAAATTTTCGAATATCAAACCGCACATGATCATAAGCGGGAGAGGAGTTGTTCAGCTGCAAGAAGGTGTGAATGTCCACCCATAATTACTGAAAAATGGGTAAGAAAAGGTGAAAATGCCCAACCATACATCATCAAAAGCAGGAGTGGATGTGTTCGGCTACAAGAAGGTTTGAATGTCTGATCATAGTTTGTAAAAAGCTGGTAAGAAAAGGTTCGAATGCCCGAACATAGACCATCAAAAGAGGGAGCGGAGGTGTTCCGCTGTAAGAAGGTGTAAATGTCCGACCATAGTTGGTAAAAAGCGGGTAAGAAAAGGTTAAAATACCCGACTGTACACAATCAATAGCGGGAGCGGAGTTGTTCGGCTACAAGAAGGTGTGAAAGTCCGACCAAAGTTGGCAAAAAGCAGTAAAGAAAAGGTTCGAATATCCAAACATAATTAAAAGCGATAGAGATTGTGTTCAGCTGCAAGTAGGTGTCAATATCCAGCCATAATTACTCACAAACTGGTAAGAAAATGTAGTATTGCCAGACCATACATGATCAAAACAGGGAGCGGAGGTGGTTTAGCTGCAAAAAGGGGTGAATGTCCAACTAAAGTTCAAATATATTAACAAAAGCGGGAGGAGAGGTCTTCGGATTAGAGTGGTTGAAATTTCCAACCATAATCTATAAAATGCGGTGAAAAAAAAAGGTGTGAAGGAATGAATTTTATAGCAAAATCCGAAATCATGCATAACTCTGCATAAGGAACGTATTGCTCAACCAAAGGGATGCTTCTTTCTCATTCAGGGTAATATGAGGAACTTTATGCTTGATACATTTTAGACATGGATAACTATGAAGGACAAAGCAATTTTAACTTGGTTTGAGCAAAGCAATTCATTTTATAGGAAAATCCGAAATCGTGCAGGACTCATGAAAGTAAGCTTATTCTCGGATTCCTGATCCTCCAGTGTTGCTCTTTCCTATACTGCAAAATACAGCCTTGTTCTTTGTTGAAATCGATATAGACATTGATAAATATGAAGGACAAAGCAGTTTCCACTTTGTTTGAGTGAAGGAATTAATTTTATAGCAAAATCCCAAATCAAGCAGAACGTATGAAAATAAAGCGTGTTTTCGGATTCCTGATCCTTCAGTGTTGCTATTTCTTCTACTGCAAAATACAATGTTGTTCTTTGTTGAAGTCAATCTAGACATTGATAAATATGAAGGACAAAGCAGTTTTAACATAGTTTGAGTAAAGGAATTCATTTTATACATAAAATCCCAAATCATGCAGAACGTATGAAAATAAGCTTATTCTCGGATTACTGATCCTTCAGTGTTGCTATTTCTTCTACTGCAAAATCCAGTGTTGTTCTTTGTTGAAGTCAATCTAGACATTGATAAATATGAAGGACAAAGCAGTTTTAACATAGTTTGAGTGAAGGCATTCATTTATAGTAAAATCAATAATCGTGCAGAACTCATGAAAATAAGCTTATTCTCGGATTCCTAAAACTTTTGATTTGCTCTTTCTTTACTGCAAAGTACAATGTTGTTCTTTGTTGAAGTCGATCTAGACATTGATAAATATGAAGGACAAAGCAGTTTTCACTTGGTTTGAGTGAAGGATTTGCAGCTGAAAACCTCCCGCTCCCGCTTTTGATTGTGTATAGTCGGAATTTCGAGCCTTTTCTTACCCGGTTTTTAGAAATTATGGTTGGACATTCAGACCTTGCAGCCGAAGACCTCTACTCCCTCTTTTGATCATATATTGTCGGGCATTCGCACCTTGTCTTACCCGCTTTTTACAAACTATAGTCAGACATTCACACCTTGCAGCTGAACCACCTCAGCTCCCTGTTTTGATCATGTATGGTCTGGCAATACTACCTTTTCTTACCCGTTTGTGAGTAATTATGGCTGGACATTCACACCTACTTGCAGTCGAACACCTCCGCTTCCGCTTTTGATGGTATAAATTCGGGCATTCGAACATTTTTTTACCAGCTTTTTACAAACCATGGTTGGACTTTCACACCTTCTTGTAGCCGAACAACTCCCCTCCCCCTATTGATTGTGTACAGTCGGGTATTTTAACCTTTTCTTACCCGTTTTTTACCAACTATGGTCGGACATTCACACCTTCTTACAGCGGAACACCTCCGCTCCCTTTTTTGATTGTGTATGTTTGGGCATTCGAACCTTTTCTTACCCGCTTTTTACAAACTATGCTCGGACATTCAAACCTTCTTGTAGCCGAACACATCCACTCCTGCTTTTGATGATGTATGGTTGGGCATTCAAACCTACTTGTTGCCTGCTTTTCATTAATTTTGGGTGGACATTCACACCTTGTCACAGCCAAACACTTCCGCTCCCTGTTTTGATCATGTATGGTTGGACATTCGCACCTTTTCTCACCCGCTTTTTGCCAACTATGGTCGGCTGTTCACAGCTTCCTCTCCACCATACTTGTATGGTGGGATATTCACACCCACTTGCATCCGAAGACCTTTTGTTGATATTTAGTCGGTCATTCGCAGCTTACCCGCTTTTGGCAAACTATGGCCTTCATGCAGCCAAACACCTCTGATCTCACTTTTGATGATGTAAGGTTGGGCATTCAGACCTTGCTTCACCTGCTTTTCACCAAATATAGTCGGACATTCACACCTTCTTGCAGCCGAACACTTCCGCTCCACCTTTTAGTGTTCTATCACACCTTTTTTTTCACCGCATTTTATAGATTATGGTTGGAAATTCTCAACCACTCTCATCCGAAGACCTCTCCTCCCGCTTTTGTTAATATATTTGAACTTTAGTCGGACATTCACACCTTCTTGCAGCTGAACCACCTCCGCTCCCTGTTTTGATCATGTATGGTCTGGCAATACTACCTTTTCTTACCCGTTTGTTAGTAATTATGGCTGGACATTCACACCTACTTGCAGCCGAACACCACCTCTCCCGCTTTTGATGATGTATGGACTGGCATTCTTACCTTTTCAAACACATTTTTCAGCAATTATGGTCGGAGATTCACACTTACTCACAGCCGAACAACTCCGCTCCCGCATTTGATGGTGTATAGTCGGGCATTCTCACCCTTTCTCATCAGCTTTTTGCAAATTATGATCTGACATTCACACCTGCTTTTGATAATGTATGGTTTGGCATTCGCACCTTTTCTTACCCATTTTTCAGTAATTATGGGTGGACATTCACACCTTCTTTCAGCTGAACACCTCCTCTCCCGCTATTGATTGTGTACAGTCGGGTATTTTAGCCTTTTCTTACCCGCTTTTTACCAAATATGGTCGGACATTCACACCGTCTTACAGCGGAACACCTCTGCTCCCGCTTTTGATGGTGTATAGTCAGGCATTTGAACCTTTTCTTACCCGCTTTTTACAAACTATGGTCGGACATTCAAACCTTCTTGTAGCCGAAAACCTCCGCTCCCTCTTTTGATTATACATTGTTGGGCATTCGCACCTTATTTACAAACTATAGTCAGACATTCACACCTTGCAGCTGAGCCACCTCAGCTCCCTGTTTTGATAGTGTCTGTTCGGGCATTCGAACCTATTCTTACCCCCTTTTTACAAACTATGCTCGGAGATTCACACCTACTCACAGCCGAACAACTCCGCTCCCGCATTTGATGATGTCTTGTCCGGCATTCTAGTCTCTTCTTACACATTTTTCAACAATTATGGTTGGACATTCACACCTACTCACAGCCGAACAGTTCCGCTCCCGCATTTGATGGTGTATAGCCGGGCATTCTCACCCTTTCTCATCAGCTTTTTGCAAATTATGATCTGACATTCACACCTACTTGCAGTCGAACAGCTCTGCTCCCGCTTTTGATTATGTTTGGTTGGATATTCGAACCTTTTCTTAACTGCTTTTTACAAACTTTGGTCGGACGTTCACACCTTCTTGCAGCCGAACACATCCACTTCCACTTTTGATGGTATATATTCGGGCATTCGAACCTTTTCTTACCTGCTTTTTACAAACCGTGGTCGGACTTTCACTACTTCTTGTAGCCAAACAACTCCGCTCCCGCTATTGATTGTGTACAGTCGGGTATTTTAACCTTTTCTTACCCGCTTTTTACCAACTATGGTCGGACATTTACACCTTCTTACAGCGGAACACCTCCGCTCCCGCTTTTGATGGTGTATAGTCAGGCATTTGAACCTTTTCTTACCCGCTTTTTACAAACTATGGTCGGACATTCAAACTTTCTTGTAGCCGAACACATCCACTCCTGCTTTTGATGATGTATGGTTGGGCATTTTCACCTTTTCTTACCCATTTTTCAGTAATTATGGGTGGACATTCACACCTTCTTGCAGCTGAACAACTCCTCTCCCGCTTATGATCATGTGCGGTTTGATATTCGAAAATTTTCTTTCATGTTTTAAAGCAATTATTGATGGACATTCAAATCTTCTTGTAGCCGAACACATCCACTCCTGCTTTTGATGATGTATGGTAACCTTTTCTTACCCGCTTTTTACAAACTATGGTCGGATATTCAAACCTTCTTGTAGCCAAAACACTCCGCTCCCTCTTTTGATCATACATTGTCGGGCATTCGCACCTTATCTTACCCGCTTTTTACAAACTATAGTCAGACATTCACACCTTGCAGCTGAACCACCTCCGCTCCCTGTTTTGATCATGTATGGTCTGGCAATACTACCTTTTCTTACCCGTTTGTGAGTAATTAATCCCAAAATATTGAGCATAAAATAAGTCTTTATGCTGATGATGTATTACTTTTCCTTCAGAACTCACAGACGTCTCTCAGTCACACGATCACACTCATAAATAAATTCTCAGCACTTTCTGACTACTCTATCAACTGGTCTAAGACCACAGTTCTGCCCATTAACTGTAGGGTCCATAATATACCTGCGATCACTTTACAGTCAGGAAATATTAGATATTTAGGCATAAACATTTCCTCCAGGCTCTCAGAGCTAACAAAGCTAAATTATGTGCAATTATTAAAGACAGTAGAGGACGATCTCTCGTTGGAAGTCCTTACCTATATCACTTATGGGGAGAGTTACATCCATTAAAATTATGATACTACCAAAAGTTAACTATTTGTTCTCAATGATCTGGTTTAAGTCACTAGATTCATGCATCTCCAAATTTCTGTGGAAAAACAAACCACCACGTCTTAGTTTAAAAACCCTACAGAAGACCAAGGACAGTGGTGGATTAGATTTACCTCATTTTCGGCACTATTCCTTAGACAATAGGTTACAATATATATCAAAATGGTTTAAACCTTGTTGTTGTCACAGTTCCCAGAGACGTTGTAATCGTTGAGGATTCTATATTCACCCCCTCATTAGAGGCACGTAATGCAGATTGATGACACTGAATCTTCTTCTCTGTTCATTGGTGGCATCATTCCCAGCATCGTAAGTGTTCGTGGCATTGTTAGCCTCTTCTTCTGGATCTTGATATCGAGAATCCTTTTGTATTTCTGGTTTGTCAGTCCTCTGTCTTCGTTCACCGGAGTCTTTGTCTTTTTGTCCTTGAGTTTGGTGATTTTTTCTTCTTTTGATGCCTTGACACAATGTGACAGGTGATACCACGTGGGAGATCCTGTAACTTGGATTGCTGTCCCTGTGCTGCGAAATGGCTGTGCTGCTCAAATGGTCTCTCCTTCATCATGGTTACATGCTGCCATTCCGACATCTCGCCATTCCGACATGGGTCTCCAATTGTCGGAATGGCGACACTTAATTTTTTATCAAACGTCCCACCATTCCGACACTTTTTTCCTCCTATGGTCGGAATGGCGGTATGTTTTTTGTTTTTTTTAACCTACCGCCATTCCGACAGTTCCTTTTAATAGCCTATTTTTTACCCAAAACAATTTGCACTAATGATATGCCGGCGCAAATACGCCCTAAAGTTTGTCGCACAAGCTTTGCACATGCAGAGGCCACAGCCTCGCAAACAAACTTTAATAATCTATTATCAAAATCCCCTGAATTTCAAATATAAAAATACAGATATTAATGTAACTCTGGCGAGACTGAAACTGATTAAGCAGAAATACAGTGTCAGTGAGCTGTCACAGCAGCCAGCTGGAGCGGAGCTCTCCACAGAGCCCATGCGTCTTTTGCACGCTGTCATCATATGCAAAAGTAATAATTGCAATTACAGATATCACGGCTACTGCACAGGACACAGTTGCGAGCACTCTGCCTTGCCTTGCCAATAGGAGAAGATAGAAATGACAGCATAGAACGTATAAAACACAACAAAATGCAGTAAAAATGTTTATTCATGTTATTCACGTGATTTATGAGTACTCACTCCAATTTTGGGAAGCGCGGATGGGTTTTGCGCATTTGGCACAAACACACAGCCGCAACGGTTGTAGCTTTATACAGCCTGTTGATATCTTAAGGACCTAACTGGTCACACCTGGGACTAAATGTCATGTAGAGATTGTTTTTACATGACATTACAGCTGAACATATAGCTTTCATCCACAAACCAACGTGGGAGAGCCCGAAGACGCATGTGCCAGACGCACATAGGCATGCGTAAAACCAATTTTGACCACTTCATACTGTTTATTTGCTTTCTTTTAGTTAACTTTCGTTTCTTTTGGATTCTTGTGCGTGTTATGGAGCCGTTTTGGTCCATGTTTGTAAGCCTTTTTTTCCTGGATTAAATTTTCGGAAGTTGAAACAAGTGGCATTGGAGTGTGTGATTGAAAACCACCGCGGACTGCTTCTCCTCCTCCAGTTGCCGAGACTTTGTGTTTTTCATAACGCTTGTCTATAAACATGTTAAACATATAAATTGCATGAACAGAAAGAAGGGACTCACCTGTTGAGTAACACACATTTCCTTATACGGAAAGCCTTGTCGGAATGGTGGGACATTTGAACGTCAGAATAGCGGGATGTCGCAATGGTGGGATGTCGGAATGGTGGGACGTTTGCATGTCGGAATGGTGGTATGTCGGAATGGTGGTATGTCGGAATGGTGGGATGTCGGAATAGCGGGATGTCGGAATGGCGGGATTTCGGAATGGGTGTTGCCACCCCCTTCATCATATACACAGTTATTTATACATCACCTTCCACCATGAAGCGTTGTCCCTTTTTGTTTCTCTCTTTGTTCTTAAAATGCTGTTATGCATGTCTAAACCAATCCATTAAATTAGATCATTTTGGCAGTAAAGCGATCTACAATGTGCTTGGTCGCAAAGCTGCTCATCTGTGGTAAACAGCTCTTCAGAAAGGCATTCTTCAATTGATTTCACTAATTCTATGTAATAATTTTGTGATTTCCTACAAAACTACACTTCTTCTCCCATCTGTCTGAGTATTTAATATTGTCTGGGTCCCGTTAAAACATGTATTTTTCCCATCTAATTCCTTGTTTGCTTTAAAACAAGTATTCCCCATTTTCTATCCCTTCAGTAGCCAACCAGTTTGTATGGAGTACACTGGAGCAACTTGACTGATCAGTAAAACACTGCTTTTGTTGTCACCGCAAGGCTTCCCCCGTCGGTTGTTTCACTGAGACACTACTGAGTAACTATAACTCAACACAGTTTATACACATAACATTCCTATACATACTAACAAACAAACAAACAATTATTTATCGCAATTTTCTCATCTCTGTTTGAACGTACACCCAGGTAAATATTCCTGTAGTCTTCTCATACCGACTATGGACCCATTCATTGTTTAACTTCACTGTTTTGCAAATCCTAATTGAATATTACACATTGACATTGAACTTTACTTGATAAGCAGGTCTTCATTGCATTCAGCAGCCTATATGTGAGCATCTATGTGTAAGCTGTTCTTCTTTGCATTTATCAGCAGCAAGCAATTCTTCATTGCACATGCATATGAAAATAGTAAAACAATTCCAATGCATTAGCGAAACCTTCTATATCAGGAGTGTCCATCATGATGCTGGGAATAGAACCTCTTTCCCAGAATAGTTCAACCTTCATTACTCAACTGATCATAACTCCGCAATGAGCACATTTCAAAGTATCATTCCTCTACATATATTCAAAAATCTATGTGTAAATGTTTAATATTTCTTATATTTGTTGATGTCATTCTGTGTGCATGTGGCCTAAACCCAATCTCTGTGTGGCAATTTTAATTTAAACAAGTTGAACTCTGCCTCTGATCATTTAAAAAAGGTGTGTACCAATATCAACCTTTCTCAGGTAATTACAGATCCTAAAAAACCAAAGAGATCCTTCAAGGTTGTCCCTGATTGGCTCAATCTTAACAAATCAAAGGTAGAAAATCCGCAGTATCTGAACTTGGTGTTAGTTATCACTGCTCAATAGCCTGTATCAGAATTGCCAAAAATGAAAACATTAGGTCCACGCTTGGTATCCAGATCCTGAAACATCTCCATGAGCAGGCTTTTTTTTAACTGATCTGTTGAATAGTTATATGACACTGTTAAAATCCCAGATGAAGATCTAGCACTTGACCATTTTTGTAAATCTTCTAATTCCATAGTTGATAAACATGCCCCTTTTAAAAAGTATAGAACTTAGAACAGGTCTATCCCTGGCTTTCGGCAGAACTGTCTTCTTTACTTTTTTTTCCCCTTGTCCTGTTCAGCATTATGTCAGAAGAATTGTAGTCTGAATACCTTTGATGCCAAACAGATTTGTTTTGCCAAGGGAAGTTTTATAAATGTAAAGCTCCCCTTGATGCCAATTTATTTATTTCTGTTTACAATATATGACATGAACTGAACTGAACCGGACCGGGGGACAAGGAAAGAAGAAGAGGAAAGAAGAGGAAACAGAACAAAAATAGAAACAAAAACCAGACAACCAGCTGCTACACCTGTAAAAAACAAAACAGACAACAATCCATGGCCTATGAGGGGAATCCAGCCTTAGCGCCACCAGGAGCACCTGAAAGCAGACAAGCAGAGAAAAAACAAACACACAAACAAACAAAAACAAGCACAAGAAGCGGCAATCGCATACAACACAGCTGTGGATATAGATGACCTGAGACGACATGATAATACATCAACTGCTTAGTGACCATGCTACTGGACTAATGAATGTGTGTGTGTGTGTGTGAGAACATGCAACACCCATGGCACAGGACCTACATGATAACCGTGCTTAGTTATGAGTGTATAAGCGTACAGGGCCACAATCCACAGCCCCCCCCCCAAGCAATCAGAAGCAGGCAGAGAGGGCCACAAGACCCAGGCCACCAGCAGCCCCCACAGAGCACAGAACCCAGGCAGCCCACCGCAGGGGCAACCACGCATCCACCCAGAAGACTGCAGAGGAAGCCCCCGGAAAGAGCCCCCATAAGCATAGGGCAGAGGCACTCCGGGAACCAGGGGCAACAGCCCACCGACCCCGCCAGGCCCCAGCCGCCCAGACATGGGCCGTGCACTGGACCTGGGCCCCAGGAGCCCGAGCGCCCCCAAACCCCCCGGCAGAGGCCCCACCCAATACCCAGGAGGGCCAAGCGCCCCAGACAGCCACAAAGTGGGTCAGCGCCTGCCCCAGCGCCCCTGGCCAAGTGCCCTGGGAGTCAAGACGTGCCCACAGGTGGGTGAAGTCGCGAGCAGTGGGGAGAGGCAACGCTGATGCCCCATCGGGAGAAACACAGGCAGGCCAGGCGACAGCAAGTCCCAGATCCAGGCCCAATCATTACCACACACACTTTCACGTCCCATACATCCACACATCCACACATCCTACCTCCCTCGACTCTGCTGGGGTGTAGTGCAGCGGGCAACCCCCCAGCCACCACAGACCCCGAACCAGCAGAACAATTAATTAATCCTCCTGGCCCCTCCTGCCCCGAGCAGACACCAGGAAGCAGGGGTGTGCGAAGAAGACCCCTCCCCTCACCCTTCTGGCTCTTCAATATTTTCTAATAGTGAGCAATTAAAATTGAGGGGCAGCCAAACTTGTAGAACTGGGAGCGCGGCACTCTGGGCAGCCTACATACCCAAAGAGCCCCGCCCACCAGATGCCACTCAGTGTAACCACCCCCCAAGACCTAATGTGTGTGTGTGAGTGTGTTTGATAAGTAGTAATGTCTAAGGTGTAATTAAAACAGGGGCAGGGAACTGCAGAGTGCAACCAAAGGGGACCACCTACGTGGCCCCATCCACTACACCCCACCGAACACACACGCCCCCAAAACCCTTCATGTGTGAGTGTGTGCTATGTACAGGAGCCAGAAGGGAGAGGGGTATGGGGATATATACCGGGGGAGCTACTCTCCCCGAGAGAGGGCAGCCAGGGACTGGCTGCAATAGGCATCCCCGCTACCTGGGAGCCAACAATGGGCAGGAGGGCCTGATGTCCACCAGGCTGGGGGCCTGCAGCGACCATATTCCGGGAGCTACTGTACCCCCAGAAGGTACCCATCCCGCCCCACCCCACTCAACCCAACCCCACCCAGGAGGACCTCTACAAAAAACAAACAAACAAACCACCCGGTCACACCAGTTGCAGCAGCCCGGGCCTGAGACCCACCATCACCCAGCAACCCACCACCACCACTATGTGATAAAACTAATCAGAGGGGACCAGAGAGAATGAAATTCAGCCAATTGATGTTTTGAGGAGGCAGACATTGTTTCCATGCTAATATAATCTAAAAGAAAATTTCTAAACTGGTTAATACACAGATTGTTCTTCGCTTTCCAGTTCATGAGAATAGTTTTCTTTGCGATACATAACACTGTGACAACCATGTGTGCTGAGTTAATTTCCATGTTGATGTTGTCTAAGTCACCCAGTATGCACAGTGTGGGGCATGCAGGGATGCTACACTTTAGCCATGTTGATAGGTCCTCACAGACTTCAAGCCAGAACTTCTGGACAGGCGCAGAAAACCACAAAGCGTGTGCATAATCATCAGGTGTGTTATCTGTGCAATGTGAGCAGATGTTTGAGTGTGTTAGACCCATCCTGAACATCCTTTGTCCTGTATAGTGTGTTCTATGAAGGATTTTGTATTGTATGAGCTGTAAATTAGGATTTCGAGTCTTTATGAAGGTGTTCAAACATATTTGTGGTTAGAAGCTATGACCAGAACTGATGGATAAATCTGCCTCCCATTTTGAGGATGGAAGAGACATTGTGTCATCTATCTTAGACAATAATTTATATATTTTTGATAGTAGTTTTGGGGTACAGCTGCTAAGAAATTCTGCTACCCTAGTCGGGGGTTGTAAGTCTGGTTGGTGGAGGATATATCCATCCATCCATCCATCATCTGCCGCTTATCCGGGGGTCGGGTCGCGGGGGCAGCAGCTTGAGCAGAGAAACCCAGACGTCTCTGTCCCCGGCCACTTCCTCCAGCTCTTCCGGGGGGACCCCGAGGCGTTCCCAGGCCAGCCAAGAGACATAGTCTCTCCAACGTGTCCTGGGTCTCCCCCGGGGTCTCCTCCCAGTGGGACGTGCCCGGAACACCTCCCCAGGGAGGCGCCCAGGGGGCATCCTAACCAGATGCCCAAGCCACCTCATCTGACTCCTCTCAATGCGGAGGAGCAGCGGTTCTACTCCGAGCCCCTCCCGGATGACTGAGCTTCTCACCCTATCTCTAAGGGAGAGCCCAGACACCCTGCGGAGGAAATCCATTTCGGCTGCTTGTATTCGCGATCTTGTTCTTTCGGTCACTACCCACAACTCGTGACCATAGGTGAGGATGGGAACGTAGATTGACCAGTAAGTAGAGAGCTTCGCCTTCTGGCTCAGCTCCCTCTTCACAACGACGGGTCGGTGCAGAGCCTGCAACACTGCAGGCGCCGCACCGATCCGCCCGTCAATCTCCCGCTCCATTCGTCCGTCACTCGTGAACAAGACCCCGAGATACTTGAACTCCTCCTCTTGGGGAAGGATCTCATTCCCGACCCGGAGAGAGCATTCCACCCTTTTCCGGCTGAGAACCATAGTCTCGGATTTGGAGGTGCTGATTCTCATCCCAGCCGCTTCACACTCGGCTGCGAATCACTCCAGTGAGAGCTGAAGGTCACGGCCTGACGACGCTAACAGAACCACATCATCTGCAAAAAGCAGAGACCCGATTCTGAGGTCGCCAAATGGGACACCCTCAACGCCCTGGCTCCGCCTAGAAATTCTGTCCATAAAAGTTAGGAACAGAATCGGTGACAAAGGGCAGCCCTGACAGAGTCCAACTCTCACCGGAAACGTATCCGACTTACTGCCGGCAATGCGGACCAAACTCTGGCACCGGTCATACAGAGACCGAACGGCCCCTATCAAGGGGTCCGGCACTCCATATTCCCGGAGCACCCCCCACAGGACTCCACGAGGGACACGGTCAAACGCTTTCTCCAAGTCCACAAAACACATGTAGACTGGTTGGGCGAACTCCCATGCACCCTCCAGGATCCTGCCGAGGGTATAGAGCTGGTCCACTGTTCCACGGCCAGGACGAAAGCCACACTGCATCTCCTGAATCCGAGGCTCGATTATCCGACGGATCCTCCTCTCCAATACCCCCGAATAGACCTTACCAGGGAGGCTGAGGAGTGTGATACCCCTATAGTTGGAACAAACCCTCCGGTCCCCCTTTTTAAAGAGGGGGACCACCACCCCAATCTGCCAGTCCAGAGGCACTGTCCCCGATGTCCACGCGATACTGCAGAGGCGTGTCAGCCAAGACAGCCCTACAACATCCAGAGCCTTGAGAAACTCAGGACGGACCTCATCCACCCCCGGGGCCTTGCCACCGAGGAA